>NC_053390.1:629821697-630470974 GCF_905171765.1 Bufo bufo
CATATTTGTGGTCGGGCACTCACGAAGAAGAACTCCTACCTGCTGGCTAGCTAAAGCGGTTAGAGTTATGCCGAAACCGTGACGTTGAAGGGATAGCTGAAGGAGGCCATCCCCTTGGTGAGAAGCTGAGATTGAGGGTGGGTAGGGTGGGAGAGTTTGACACAACGTTCATTGAAGGAGGGGCAGAGGTGCCATGATATAGGCAACCGTGCCCCTCCCACAAATACAGGCCAATGAATCGGCCTTAACACTTGTGGTCGGGCACTCACGAAGAAGAACTCCTACCTGCTGGCTAGCTAAAGCGGTTAAAGTTATGCCGAAACCGTGACGTTGAAGGGATAGCTGAAGGAGGCCAAAAAGAACAACAATTACTATCATATCGGAATGCTACAAACATTTATTCATAACACCAAATTCTGACAGGCAAGATTCATTTCAGTGTACGGACAAGGAACGTAGCGGCTGAAACAGGACGAACGCCAGCGACCTAGTCTTTTGATTATGTGTGCTGGAACCCGATTCCTTGACGCAGCGGATGCCGCCCCTATGCGAAATGAATGCCCGGATATTGAGGATGGGTCTATTGCCAGATTAGTCAGTAAAACGCGAATATGAGATATGAACTGGGGACAGGTAAGGTGAGAATTATTGAATGGTAGCAAAGGACTGCCGGGCGGCTTGTTTGGCAGAGAGGACAGAAGCTGTTGTAGCACGCGCACGGGACACCAATGATGAGAGGTCGGGAAGTAAAACACCTGGGTCGGAGGGCCTACCTGAGAGGTTTTGGAGGTGAGTAGAGAGAGTATGAAACCATCTCTGGAAGCCGAGAGCTGACCGAGAGTGACGTATCTGCTGCTGTTAGCCGGGGAAGTAAACTCGGCCGGTCTCAGAAACCCGTAAAAGGCCAGGTACATGGCAGCTTTTATTATCAAACTGTGCAGGGCACCGAATGGTTTCTTGTCTAACAAGTCGGAAAGGTCGCGGAAAAGCTGGCCAGAGACGGGTAGCCGGCAAGTGCGTGACTCGCAGTCGCTTTTCTCGAGACCCCTCAGAGTAGCTTTAATGACATGAATAGAAAACAATGAACCTGGCTGGGTGAAACTCATGGCTCTAAAATGTTGCACCCCTGCGAGGTAGGACTTGACCGTGGCGTGGGATAGTTTCAGATTGGTGTGACAGTAACCTATGAACGCCAGGATGTATGGAACGAACTCGGTGTCACCTTGAAGATGAGAGTCCTGAAATCTCTGGAAGGCTTTCCAACCTGTCTGGTAGGCTCTGGCTGTATTGGGTGAGAGGGACTTGAGTAACAGTGACCGAGTGGTGGCGAGATGAGCGTCTATGGAAGGATTAGAGCAGCGTATGGAGGGACTGGGCTCCCGATGGCGTCTGCTTCCGGACAGATCTGTGAAAAGAGGGTAAAATTAAAACGAGATAACGCGTCGGCTGCTGCGTTGTGGTTACCGGCTATATGTGAAGCTATGTAACGGAACTGGTGTTGTAATGACAGAAGGACCAAGCGCCTAAGAAATGACATGACATATGGAGACTTAGAAGACCCACTATTAAGAATCTCGATGACGGCTGCATTATCGGACACGAAGGACACAGTCTGACCTGACCAACTTTGACCCCAGGTATAGGATGCTGCCACTAAGGGGTAGAGTTCAAAAACTGCTGAGGTACGGAAAAACCCAGGAATGGAACTAACTTCGGTTGGCCATCTGTCTGCTAACCAATGGTTGCCAAAAATAGCAGCGAAACCTGTATTGGCGGCGGCGTCTGACAAAACTACGGGGGATTTAGCGGATATTGTGGGAACAAAAAGCGAGATGCCATTCCATTGCGTGAGAAAATGATCCCACATGTTTAAGTCAGCCATGACCATATCGTCCAGACCTATGCTGCTATCCTGGGAAGGGGCTGTAGGAAGGAGAGAAAGTAATCGAGATACAAATGCCCTACCTTGCGGAATTATGCGCATCGCAAAGTTCAGCATACCTAACAGGGACTGTAGCTGAACTTTTTTGACCACTCTAGTAGATGTGAAATTATGAATGGCTTCCCTGATTCTCTGTAATTTGTCCCTTGGCAACCTGGCAACCATGTTCTGGGTGTCCAAGACTATACCAAGGAATGTGATGACTGTGGAGGGACCTTCCACTTTTTTGGGAGAGACAGGAACCCCTAGTTGTCTGAAACACTCCAGCAGCAAATGAAGGTCTTTGGGGGGAGTGTCAGGACGCTCAACAACTAAAAAATCATCCAGATAGTAAATAACATTGCTACAGTGGAATTCATGGACTAAAATCCAGTGGAGCGCCTTGGCTAACTGGTCAAATAACCACGGGCTACTCTTAGACCCGAATGTGAGATTGGAAGCAAAATAATAAAGGCCCCTCCATTTAATGCCATACCACTGCCAGAGGGACGGTTTGATCGGTAGTAATTTGAAGGCGTCTGAAATATCGGCTTTAGAAAGGATTGTGCTGGGACCTAACTGTAAGATAAGAGCGATGGCTTGATCTATGGTGGCATATCTCATGCTAATCTCTTCTGACGGAATTAGAGAGTTGATGCTAGGTGTAGGGGCACCATGCGGGGCGGACAGGTCGATAATCAACCTCTCTTTGTTGCTAAATTTGCCAAACACAACTCCTATCGGGCTGATTCTCCACCTATCAAAGGGTGATGATGAAAAAGGACCTATCGGGAAACCTTTGACTAACTCTGCTGCTATTAACCTATCGGAAACCTCAGGGTGTTGGTCAGCGGACTGTAGGTTCCTACATTCGTGTGTGGAATCTGGAAGGGCCACCACCCCAGTGTGGAAACCGAACATGAACCCTGAACTAAGGAACTCCACGAAGCCCGGGTCAGGATACCTGCATAGGAACTGCTGCAAACGAACTATATTAACAACACACATGTAATTATTATCTGCTTTTAATGAACAAAGTACTTTAGGGTGGGCTCTGAAGCAGTTAGTACATATGTGTAGCAAGCGGCACTGACTGAAGTTACAGGAAGCATAGTTGAAATTGTTACAGATCTGTGACCTGCCGAGAAATTTGATGGGTCTGCCCAGCTTGTCAACTAAACCCGAGGATCTGTGAGGATCAGACGGGCCGGGAACAGGACCTGCAGAACTAGACCCCTCACTCTGAGCGGCATTATGACACCATGCGTGGAATGGTCAATCGATTGGCACAGGGAGCATGAAGGCGCCTTAAGCCCGGCGAAGTGCCTACAAAAAATCTCTGTATCAATGTTGGCCCAGTTGGTAACAAACTGGAACTGGCTTAAGGTGGCAGCTGCCTTGGCCGAGAAAGAACAATGGTAGTCGTAGAATGAACTACCACCATACTTGTACCCCAACTCCGTTATTCTGAACAAGTACAAGTCAAGTTCTTCCCTTCTCTCGGGACGAACTGAACAGATTACGTCTCTGTATAAACTAAATGCGAGCACAAATTCAGGAACCGTGAGCTTGCGGTTCAGCCTATGGTCACGGCCTTTCAGGATCACTGACACATCCCCACAGGCAATTACCCTACTATCAGACAGATCCCGGGTAGCGACCAGTAAGGATGCTAGATTGACATCTCTACCTTCCAGGATGTCCTTCTTTAGATTGGCAGGAACAAAATGTGCCGGCATAATACTGGGCGCGGTCACAGGGATACCTGCCCCTGTCGCCGTAGAAGTGGATGGAACAGCGGCATCGATGGTATGCGGAGTAGTAGCAAAACAACGTGACTCAACCGCTTGCAACCTGGTTTGCACATCCGTGATGGATGAAGGCAAGTTATTCAGCAACAGATGGATTTGTGTCATCGAGTTCTGAACCGTGACCGTGGAGACTTCTTCCTGCTGCTGAGGGCCTGAGTTAATGACCAATAACCGGTATAACTCAGCCTTCCTGGCAGTAGCGGGATATGCAATACTCCGTCTGGACAACTCCGACATCAGCCTAGGGACGGTCCAAGTGCGAAGAGACGACACACTGCCCCCTTCTGACATCCTGGCGGGGTTCTCGTCGACCGAAGCCTCCACTATGTCTGAAGCATGTGACATACCCTGCGGATACAGTATGCATAAATCAACTCCTGACTGTCAACCGATTCTGTGACGTGGCTGTGAGAAGGCCGAGACCCATGCAACTGTGAAAAAAACGAGTGAGAAAGAGAACCTGAGCCAAGAAGAAGCGATAGCTGGACCTATAACACCTCGGTGAATGGTGAGTCTGACCGTGGCACAATTGACCTATTACCAGAAGGAGAGAACGGAATAGAATCACGACATAGTTACTGCCATACTGTACCCTGACGGTTGAAACAACGAGCAGAATGTGTATGAAGAAGGATGAGACAAATCCTGGAATAAAATCACATGTAAGATCCTTGCGTACGTCATGGCGCCAAACGTAGAGGCGTGTGACCAACAATACAGATATCCTCTAACTAGCACTGAACAAGTATATCGCCCCTTCCTTAAAACTCCATCAATCAAGCATGAGTAACACTCTATAATCATTTCTTTTCTCCCCCTTTTTTTTTTTATAAAATGTTTAATTAATTTATTTATATATTTAAACACCATTTTTCAACACTTTTTTTTTTTTTTTGTGGTCATAACCCCTGGTGGCCACTAGATGGAGCCAACACAGGGCACAGAACCATGGACTGTACAGCCGGCAGACGCCACCGGAGGGAGCCTGTGACATCCAACACTGCTCCATGGACTGCATTGACTCCGGCGGCCACCAGGGGGAGCCCACACAGCGCCGGCCACCTGCAGCACGGGCAGACAGCGGAGGAGACCGCAAGCAGGACGCTGCGGTGAGTTTGCGGCTGACATGACAAGGGCCAGAGCGGACATGGGGGACATGAGGGGCATGAGGGGAGAAGAATTAAACTACAGCTGCGGTGAGCCCTACCTAGCTAATGGCACAGCGGCCCGTGCCAGACATTAGGGGAGGAGAGACGTATGAATCGGGATCACGCTGATCCCTGCACCCTACGATTCGTGCCACGTGGGAGCCGAAACTCCTGGCAGACGCTCCGGTGCAGTGTGGCCCCCTCTTACCTAAGGGAGCCGGCACTGCCGGCCGGACTTGTGAGCCGAGACTGCAATGTGGCAGTCACTTACCTGATCTAGTAGCTTGCTTTGCGTGGAAACGAACTTCTAGGACCAGACGCAACTTCACACACGGAACGAGGCCAGCGTTTGACACAACGTTCATTGAAGGAGGGGCAGAGGTGCCATGATATAGGCAACCGTGCCCCTCCCACAAATACAGGCCAATGAATCGGCCTTAACACATATACACTGCTCAAAAAAATAAAGGGAACACTTAAACAACACAATGTAACTCCAAGTCAATCACACTTCTGTGAAATCAAACTGTCCAGACGTGATGATATTTTCACTCATTTGCATATATTAAAACTTTTTCTGACCAATACGGACACATATGAACATGGGACCAACACAGGTGCCTTCAGCTGCCACGTGCACATGTAACAGGTCAGCCAGTTTCATGGGTGCAAATCTGCTGACAGATACCATTTAAGGGCCGTATTACAGCCTTTAAAAAGTGGGTCCGCAATATACAGGTATCGGTCGTGTGCACACTGCAAAACACATGCAGATCCATTCACTTGAATGGGTCCGCAATCTGGATGGTCCGGTGTGGAACGCAGACACGGAACCCCACAGAAGCACTACGGAGTGCATCCATGGGGTTTCTCTCCATGCCTCTTCACTGCAAAAATATAGAACTTGTTCAATTTTTTTGAGGTGCGGACGGATAACGGACCCATGCAAGTTGAATGGGTCTGGATCCGTCTGCGACAGCTGCACGGTTGTTGCTCATGCATTGGGGACCGCAATTTGCGGTTCCCAAGGCATGGAACGGCTATGTGCATGAGGCCTAAGGAGCATAAGAATACTGTATGAGGTGCAGAGGGTTCAGTAAACTAGTTCTGCCACAAAAGAGGAGACCAGTGCTATAAACATATCACCTTATATGTAAAGTTGTAGTGTTCCATTACAGTTTTTGCATCATGAATCAGTATCTATATATAAATTGCTAAACAGAACTTAAATATGAACTTACTATTTAATTGCAATGGTGAGAAAATAAACTTGGGCATAGTGCCTGTTTATAAGGCACAAATGGTCCACATATCTGTTAGTGTTTGGAAATTAAAATAGACCCTGTTTCCTCTATAGGAAAAAAGCTACAGACTCTAGCCAGCTGATATCATTAGTCTGTGTCATTAGCAGAATATATCAGCATAGCAGACTGCCTGGTATAACTTTTCATTGATTTTGTCAATGCTACTGCACTTCTGCATTTGGTGAACATTGCCCACTTTTTCTTTGACACATGTCAATGGACTTGGCAAATTACAATTGCAATCTGTGCCTCGATAGTCCTTCTAGCCAGGAGCAGATGGCTCTCATTACCATTCTTATCAGCCAAATTTAGAAGGTTTTGTATTTCTAGACTACAGACACACACATTTCTATTTCCAGCACTCGGTTTCTGCAAAATATCCTGTTATAGTTATGATTATGCTTAATTAAAAACAAAATCTAAATCTAAAGTATTCAGTGAACTCTGGTAATGTTGTTGTAAGCAAATTCAATCACATTAATTCGAAAGATTTATTGCATCTACTCAGTGTTAGTGAAATTCTATGAATGTGATTTTTCCATAATGAATATGAATACACTTAATGTGTTTGATTATATTCCTGATTGGGTGATTGTTTTTCTATTTAAATGTAGAGTTCCACATGCAAAGAGAAGCCATACTAATGGAAAAAGTACAACTTTTAAAATTAAATTATGCTGTGGTGTGAATGAAAGAAACACGTAAATCTCTCTTGTGGGTACCACTGATGTTTTTTAAATTGTGATAATTATATTTTGGACTTTATGAAGTGCTGGAGATTGGTCCTTTTACATATACATGTCCTTTTGCACCTGTTGCTGACTCAGGATTCCTCCATACCCCTTCTAATTTACCTGGAATATCGGACTACTGGTTAGTGAACTGTCTCCTGAGGATTTATATTGAATTTACACAGATGCATTATTCTAGATTATGCAACTTCATATTGGTAAGGATTTGTGGTTTTGTTAATGATTGAGAACTATTTGTTTATCTCTGGGAAATACATATTTAAATTATTTTAATTATGTCACAGTCTGAACTATGGCATGATGAAGTGATGGGTTCAGTGACAGTGAGGTTTCTGGAAATAGAGAATCCAGTACAGAGGTCTTGCACTGCACAGATTTTTTCAGATGAGCATAATGAGATCTTAATCAAGTAGCTGGAAACCAAACTAGGGCAACAGCTCAGGATTTGCTATGATAGCACAAATTTAAAATCATATGTTAATAAGAACATGATCCCAAGAGGGTTGAGAATACAAAATGTTCCTACTACCATTTACAATGATTAGCTGGGGACATGGAACCAGTTGCTAAAGGTATACAGGAATTGCTTTAGCAACTCTTTGAAACTTTGGATCGGAAATTTCAGTGGTAAAATAACTGATCTGGAAAGTATTGTTAGACAGACAAAACGAACTAAGTTCACTAGGGATATGCAAGATTATACTGAAGGAACTGTATAGAATTGGCAGAGGTCAAGGAGTGATCCCAGAATACCACTTGTCATTATACCCAAGCTATAAAACATGTTGCATTACAGCAAACGTATATTACAGCAATCAGTAATCCCATTTTTAACCTGTTGGCTAGGGAAGGTTTTTCTGATGTGCCCCGTTGGCCCTTTACGAGGCCACAGGTGAATGTGTGCGCCCCAAGGGAGTAGAGACTGAAGCAATTGAGACAACAGCCTGCAGAGGATGCTGGGCAGCATGCTGAGTAGAGAGGCAGCGGCAGGCATGGACCACTGATCTAACAAATGCTTTGCATTATACATTGCATTGTTATACCCATGTTAGTGAACGTCTAGTTCAACACATTTTACTGTAAAGACTGCATTATTACCAAAGCAAATTGTCAATACCAGTGTGCAGTGTGTTTGTAGAAGGGGAGGGACATTTAATTGATCCTCTATCTTTAAATTGCAGAAAAAAAACACTTGCACATTTGTTGTTACCATTTAATAATCTGTTCCAAATTTTTATTTATAGAAAACTATTTGCTTTTACATTTATAGGCCTCATAGTAAAATGTCTGGAAAAAAGTTAAGTGAAAAATTAAAGACTCATGTAGCGGTTAGATGTGTTGAAAGCGTTTAGTGGCCTATTTTAGTACAAACAGAAAAATGCATTCTCAGTTCACATCGGCGGCGGTTATGTGTTGAAAGCGTTTAGTGGCCTATTTCAGTACAAACAGAAAAATACATTCTCAGTTCACGTTGGCAGTTATATGTGTTGAAAGCATGGCTGGGATTCAGCAGGGTGGCAGCAGGGGGAGGTCGGGAGCCAAACGTGCCCGGGGTAGAGCACCTGCTTCGCAGAAGCCTACCTACCAGAGAAGTAGCAGTGGTTCACGGAAGTAGCGGTGGTAGCAGTCAGTCAGTGCGGTGGTTATATGTGGTAAAATCTTTATTGAAGTATTTTGGTCGAAAAACTAAATGTATTCAGCGGTCAGTGCTGCAGTTATATGTGGTTAAATCTCCTTGATGTATCCATTAAAATTCTGCAGCATGGGGGCCCCGTGTGGCTTCTACACACTTTCAAAATAATCCTTCAGCAGAGCGAATAGATGCTGGATGACCGGAACACTCCATGACCTTCCCAGGAGCTGCTGTCTGAGACGTCTATATAGTGCGGGGGGAATCCGAAGATCCTTTCCATCTCCGTGCTCCGTTATATGTGGTAAAATCTTTATTGAAGTATTTTGATGGAAAAATACATTTTATTCAGCGTTCAGCGCTGCACTTATATGGGTTAAAATCTTTTGTGAATTATTTCAGTGGAAAAACAAATTGTATTCAGGGTTCAGTGCAGCAGTTATATGTGGTAAAATATTTTGTGACTTATTTCGGTGGAAAAAAAAAATATTCAGTGTTAAGCGCTGCACCTAAATGCGATAAAATCTTTTGTGACTTATATCGGTGGAAAAACAAATTTCATGCAGCGTTCAGCGCTGCAGTTATATGTGGTAAAATCTTTTGTGAATTATTTCGGTGGAAAAACCAATTTCCACCTCCTCCATTAACTTCCTCCTCTCTTCATTCTCATCCTCAACACACACACTGACTTGACACCCCCCAGCTATATATATAAGTGGAGCCAGCACCACCTAGGGGTGAATAAAGGTAAATGACACTGCCAGCCTGTTAAAGCGAATTACAGCATGATACCACAATACATTTGATATGACATTTAGCAAGAGTTTAAAGCGCCCACATATAGCACATAGTGGGATACTGCATCAAGATGAATCAGGCGTGGATCAGCCAGGATTTCCACAGACCAATGCCTGATGCATCAGACTAGATCATCCATGGTGCCACACCAACAATTTGACAAAAGAGACCGGTTTCTTCTGGCTACCTGCCTCAGCTACTATTCTGATGCTGTTACTCGCCTAATGCCACACATCTGATGCCAAGTGCTCCTTCTTATACCCACCTTCGCCAGCGGGTACTGGTATTAACACCCATGTCCCCACTCTGTTACCGGGTCACTTTGGGGTCTCCTGGTGCAGCTGCTGCTGCGATCTCCATACTATGTCACTTTGCACTCTGTGGCCTCCTCATGCTGCTGCCATATCCACATTATGTCACCTTGCCACTCTGTGGTCTCCCGATGCTGCTGTTGCTGCTACTGCCATCTCCACATTATGTCATCTTGCCACTCTGTGGTCTCCTCATGCTGCTGCCATCTCCACACTATTTCACCTTGCCACTCTGTGATCTCCTGATGCTTCTGCTGCTGCCATATCCACACTTTGTCAACTTGCCACTCTCTGGTATCCTGCTGCTGCCATATCCACACTATGTCACCTTGCCACTCTGTGGTCTCCTTATTCTGCTGCCATCTCCACATTATGTCACCTTGCCACTCTGTGGTCTCCGCATGCTGCTGCCATCTCCACACTATGTCACCTTGCCACTCTGTGGTCTCCGGATGCTGCCGCCACCTCCAAACTATGTCCCCTTGTCACTCGGTGGCCTCATCATACTGCTTCCATCTACAGACTCTGTCCTTGTGCCACTCTTTCAAAGTGTTTGTTTTTTTTTCTGGTAAAAATGATTGGTGAATGAAAAACTCCTTTTGCTGTATGGACAGAATGGTGTCATGTGAGGTTGTGCAATGTCTGAAAGTGTGAGGAAAATATATATTATGAAACAAATATACAAAAAGTACATGAAAACAATGACAACCTCCTGATGCTGTCGCCACCTCCGCACTCTGTCATTATGCCACTCGGTGGCCTCCTCATACTGCTGCCAACTCCAGACTCTGTCATTGTGCCACTCGGTAGCCTCCTCATACTGCTGCCAACTCCAGATTCTGTCATTGTGCCACTCGGTGGCCTCCTCATACTGCTGCCAACTCCAGACTCTGTCATTGTGCCACTCGGTGGCCTCCTCATACTTTTGCCAACTCCAGATTCTGTCATTGTGCTACTCGAGTGGCCTCATCATACTGCTGCCATCTACAGACTCTGTCATTGTGCCACTCGGTGGCCTCCTCATACTGCTGCCAACTCCAGACTCTGTCATTGTGCTACTCGGTGGCCTCCTCATACTGCTGCCAAATCCAGACCCTGTCATTGGGCCACTCTTTAGTCTCCTCATGCTGCTTTCACCTCACCACTATGTCATAGGTCCACTCTGTGGACTTCTCATCTGTTCTCACCCTCCCCACTTCATGACTGGTTCACTATTTTGCCTTTTGGCCTGGCTGACATCATCATTTTTTTGACCTTTCTTCTGATCTGTCAGAAGGAAGGAAAAATGAGACGCACAATGGATCCTGTCTGTGTAGCAGCTGTAAGGCCTGTTTGGTCCCATCAGAATTGGCTTGTGATTTGGTAGCCAAAAGCAGTAGTGAGTAGAAAACACAGAAGACATGCAAATATTCCATTCACGTCTGATCTCTGTTTTACATACACTTCTGTTTTTTAGGCATTAGCATTACAGATGGATTATTGAGCAAATGCTGACCGAGTGAATGCATATGCTCCACAGACAGGATCCCTTTTTTGTGGGTTATTGTTCTGACAGATCAGAGGAAGGGCAAATTAATCAGTGACTCTGTCCGGGGGGCTCTATTTGTATAATAGAACAGGTTCTGATGACATCTATGTGGAATCATCTTGTGGCGGTGTAAAAGGAGTGCACTTCTTCTTGGCACTAACATCGACCTGTAAGGCTCAGTTCATACTTGAGTTATTTGGTCAGTTTTGGCCCCGTGACCGTGCCGTAATAAGTGAAGTGTGCAGTGATTCTGAAAGCAACGCCTGTCATCTGCATGTCACACGGACTCACAGGTATTATTTCACTACCAAAGCAGACTCCCTATGCGTATTACTACAAGGCACAGTGTTCTACACCGCGATAAAGGCTCTCAGCAGCCAGGAAATAGCCTTTTTTTTTTACGTAATTCGCCGCAAATATATTTGGATTGAAAATTTGGCGAATCGGCGAATCAAATTTTTGAAAAATTCACTCATCTCTAATAATAATGATTGTGTGCTGGACAGGACCTGGGAGTCGGATTAAGGTGCTGAAGAGGCAGTAACATCAGAGGAGGAGTGTGTTGGCTATGGCCATGGCAATAAAAAAGCTGAGGAAATATGGGTAGAACCTCACAAAAAACTGCCAAGACCAGATCTGCTTCTATTATGGTCAATGACAATGACAAACATTTCTCACAGGGACTGAAAGCGAGATAGTTGAGTGGCTGAGGCAATTCCCTGGGAAATCAGTGGTCCCATATAGGCGCTTGAATTTAACACACAACGCATACTAGGGTCAATTTTGTAGGTCTTAGTGCTTGGGAACTCATGGTGCCACTGATACTTTGGGCACAGGCTCAAAACCTGCCAGACCAAAGTCAAGCTTGGCTACCATTAGCTGTGTGCAGAGTAAGTGACCATCTCCAATCTGTGCCGGAAGACAAAAGTATTGCCATGTATGAGGTCTTCAGAATATTTTTTTATCTGTGAGCATTCAAGCAAGGTGCACTCCACCATGGACACCTGAAACAGCTGTTACAGGCAGGGACATTACATATCTTTCATGACCCGCTGGATCAATATTTTTTGCGGCGAGGCAACTCCCATCGCCAAGAGAAGCAAGGCAGAGCATTGCTCACACTCTCCTTTTTATCATAGGTATAAAGTGAAGCGTTGCCAAGCCATGTTAGATCTGATCGGCCCAGAAGACTGTCCTTGCATTTAAGCTACCTTTATGTGGCAAGGAACACCCTCCTAGACTTGCAGTGACAGAATGGTTTGCCATTGCACCACTTGATCTGTGATGTTCCAATTCCCTGTAATTCCATCTTGCATATACTAGAGCATTTGTATGAGCAGTGAATAATTTTGTCATGCCCCAGACCACCTCAACAGGGAGAATTTGTTGTTTCAAGCCCATCAGTGATGCCTATTGTTTACTCAGGGCCTTCGAAGAGGCCACCAAATTTGTCAGTAGGAACAACTGCAGCATAAACAATGTAATTCCTCTGATATTTATCTTAGAGTAGATGTTCATGCTGATGCAACAAGGCACGGTGGAAGAAGAACAACTTACTCATTTTGCTGGCCGCCCTGTAGCTGTTGGGGACCCACACTAAGAGTCCCATGGAGTAGGAAGGGATTACGTTTACACTGCCTGGCTCTGTCTATCAAAGTGCAGAGGGTGCGGCAGTTGCAGAGAATGCTGAGCCACTAGGTGTAATGGCAATGCCCCCGTTGCTCCCAGAGGCTTATTTGCATATATTAAAACATCATTTTTCTCAGGCAGAGCAAAGACCCTGAATTTCAAAAAGGCTAATTTCCCTGGGTTGAGGGCAGCATTTCAGGGCATAAACTGGGAGCAGCTACTGTCACATTATACTGAGGATAAATGGGAGAGCTTCAAATCCACATTGAATAATTGCACTAAAAAATGTATAAACGGCTAAAATTAAACCCCTCATGGCTTACAGCTACTGTAAAAAGGGCAATAAAAGACAAACAGAGGGCATTTAAAAAATACAAATCGGAGGGGTCATCTGCAGCATTTGAATATTACTAAGGGCTTAATAAAATCTGCAAAAAGGAGATAAAATTAGCAAAGATACAAAATGAACAGCAGGTAGCAAAAGAAATCAAAACAAATTCCAAAAAGTTTTTTTAAATATATAAATGCTAAAAAACCAAGGTCTGGGCAGGTAGGTCCCCTAAATAATGGTAATGGGGGGGGTAGTCACTGAAGATAAGGAAAAGGCAGAGTTCCTAAATAGTTTTTTTAGCTCTGTGTATACAAAAGAAGATAAAGGAGCTCATATCTGGGGCGCCAGGGCTGTTAGTACATCCAGTGATATACTCAATTGGCTAACTGTAGATATGGTCCAAGAGATAAACTCTTTTTTTTTTTGGATAGTTAGATTCCTCATAGCGCGATATAGGAGAATATAATAGTCTTACTTACTTTCATGCGGCCGATTCTTTATAAAACGAAGTTTTATAATATGTAAATGAGGGCTCTACCAGCAAGTAGGGCGTCTACTTGCTGGTAGCCGCAGCAGAAAACCGCCCCCTCGCCGTGTTGATTGACAGGGCCAGCCGTGATCTCCTCCTCCGGCCGGCCCTGTCAGTAATTCAAAAATCGCGCGCCTCTGGTCATTCGGCGCAGGCGCTCTGAGATGAGGAGGCTCGTCTCCTCAGCACTCCCTCAGTGCGCCTGCGCCAATGACATCACCGAAAGAGAAGACGTCATCGGCGCAGGCGCACTGAGGGAGTGCTGAGGAGACGAGCCTCCTTATCTCAGAGCGCCTGCGCCGAAAGACCAGAGGCGCGCGATTTTTTTAAAATACTGACAGGGCCGGCCGGAGGAGGAGATCACGGCTGGCCCTGTCAATCAACACGGCGAGGGGGCGGTTTTCTGCTGCGGCTACCAGCAAGTAGACGCCCTACTTGCTGGTAGAGCCCTCATTTACATATTATAAAACTTCGTTTTATAAAGAATCGGCCGCATGAAAGTAAGTAAGACTATTATATTCTCCTATATCGCGCTATGAGGAATCTAACTATCCAAAAAAAAAATATATGAGTTTTGTGGGGTGACAGAAACCCTTTAAATAGGGTAAATGTGAACAAGGCTCTGGGTCCAGATGGATTACACCCAAAAGTGCTTAAAGAGCTCAGTTCAGTCATTGTTGTGCCCCTGTTTATAATTTTTAAAGATTCTCTAGGTACTGGTACAGTGCCAAGTGATTGGCGCAAGACAAATGTGGTGCCAATATTCAAAAAAAGATCAAGGTCGTCCACAGGTAATTATAGACCAGTTATTTTAACTTCTGTTGTGGGAAAAATGGTTGAAGGACTCTTAAGGGACTATATATAGGAGTATGTTACTATAAATAATATTATAAGTTATAATCAGTATGGGTTTACCAAGGACAGAATTTGTCAGACTAACCTGATTTGTTTTTATGAGGAGGTGAGTAGTAGCCTGGACAGAGGGGCGGCTGTGAATGTAGTGTTTCTGGATTTTGCAAAAGCTTTTGATACTGTCCATCATAGACGTTTAATAAGTAAAGTAAAGTCTATAGGCTTGGAAAGTATAATTTGTAATTGGATTGAAAACTGGCTGAAGGACCGTGTCCAGAGAGTTGTGGTCCATGATTCCTATTCAGAATGGTCCCAGGTTATAAGTGGTGTACCCCAAGGTTCAGTGCTGGGCCCTTTATTATTTTATTTATTTATTAGTGATATTGAGGACAGGATTAATAGCACCATATCAATTTTTGCAGATGACACCAAGCTGTGTAGAACTGTACAGTCTATGGAAGATGTCCATAAACTAGAAGCTGACTTGAACACTCTGAGTGATTGGGCATCATCTTGGCAAATGAGGTTCAATGTAGACAAATGTAAAGTTATGCATCTTGGTAGTAATAATCTCTGTGCTTCATATGTCCTAGGTGATGTAGCACTGGGAGAGTCACTTATAGAGAAGGATTTGGGTGTCCTTGTGGATGGTAGATTAAATTGCAGCATACAATGTCAATCAGCTGCTTCTAAGGCCACCAGGATATTGTCATGCATTAAACGAGGCATGGACTCGCCGGGCAGGGATGTAATATTACCATTTTACAAAGCGTTGGTGTGGCCTCATCTGGAATATGCAGGTCAGTTCTTGGCACCAGTACATAGAAATGATGCACTGCAGCTGGCAAAAGTACAGAGTGATTTAACTGATAAGGGGAATGGAGGGTCTTCGTTATGAAGAAAGATTAAAATAATTGAATGTATTTAGTCTTGAGAAGAGACGTCTAAGGGGGGACATGATTACCCTATACAAATATATAAATGGGCCATGCAAAAAATACGGTGAAAAGCTGTTCCATGTAAAATGCGCTGAAAAAGAAAAAGTTCAGTCTCCAGAAGCGTCAAAGCTTCTTTACTGTAAGAACTGTGAAGCTGTGGAATAGACTTCCTCAGGAAGTGGTCACAGCAGGAACAGTAGACAGTTTAGGAAAGAGTTTAGACAAATTATTAAAAGTAAAAAACAATAATGCTTATGAAAACGTGTAGAAATCTGAGTCTCACTTCCTTTTGGGATTTGCATCCCCACCTATCCCTTGGTTCAACTTGATTGACGTATGTCTTTTTTCAACCGTATTAACTACTGAGGGCACATACCGTATCAGAGGTCAGCCAGATTCATAGCCTAACAAGGAACATTTTTTGGAATGTTGTTTTTTTTTTGTTTGCTTTTTAAATGACATGCTACTGTATTTGTTAACAGCCAGCTATATCAGTGTCACTCTGGCATTATTTGCTATTGTTGTCAATGCATTAAAGAGCTTAAAAGGAGAGGGAGAAAGCAAACACTTGAAAAGAAAAATGAAAAAAGGGAAAGACAAGATATACAAAAAAAGAGTTCTATGAGACCTAGAGTGTTATATACCAATTTTCAGGACAATTAGAGCACTTTTGATTTGGGTAGAACTGATTCAGACTCAAATCTAATTTTTTGACTATTCAGTGAATGTGACCAGAAACAAATTTCAAGAAATTCACTCATCTCTAATTATAGGCTTTTAATATGTTCTAAAAAATTTTTTTATAGCATTGACCCCAAAATAACATTGCTATATTGGTAAGTAAACAGTATACACTGCGTGCAGAATTATTAGGCAAATGAGTATATTGACCACATCATCCTCTTTATGCATGTTGTCTTACTCCAAGCTGTATAGGCTCGAAAGCCTACTACCAATTAAGCATATTAGGTGATGTGCATCTCTGTAATGAGAAGGGGTGTGGTCTAATGACATCAACACCCTATATTAGGTGTGCATAATTATTAGGCAACTTCCTTTCCTTTGGCAAAATGGGTCAAAAGAAGGACTTGACAGGCTCAGAAAAGTCAAAAATAGGGAGATATCTTGCAGAGGGATGCAGCACTCTTAAAATTGCAAAGCTTCTGAAGCGTGATCATCGAAAAATCAAGCGTTTCATTCAAAATAGTCAACAGGGTCGCAAGAAGCGTGTGGAAAAACCAAGGCGCAAAATAACTGCCCATGAACTGAGAAAAGTCAAGCGTGCAGCTGCCAAGATGCCACTTGCCACCAGTTTGGCCATATTTCAGAGCTGCAACATCACTGGAGTGCCCAAAACCACAAGGTGTGCAATACTCAGAGACATGGCCAAGGTAAGAAAGGCTGAAAGACGACCACCACTGAACAAGACACACAAGCTGAAACGTCAAGACTGGGCCAAGAAATATCTCAAGACTGATTTTTCTAAGGTTTTATGGACTGATGAAATGAGAGTGAGTCTTGATGGGCCAGATGGATGGGCCCGTGGCTGGATTGGTAAAGGGCAGAGAGCTCCAGTCCGACTCAGACGCCAGCAAGGTGGAGGTGGAGTACTGGTTTGGGCTGGTATCATCAAAGATGAGCTTGTGGGGCCTTTTCGGGTTGAGGATGGAGTCAAGCTCAACTCCCAGTCCTACTGCCAGTTTCTGGAAGACACCTTCTTCAAGCAGTGGTACAGGAAGAAGTCTGCATCCTTCAAGAAAAACTTGATTTTCATGCAGGACAATGCTCCATCACACGCGTCCAAGTAATCCACAGCGTGGCTGGCAAGAAAGGGTATAAAAGAAGAAAATCTAATGACATGGCCTCCTTGTTCACCTGATCTGAACCCCATTGAGAACCTGTGGTCCATCATCAAATGTGAGATTTACAAGGAGGGAAAACAGTACACCTCTCTGAACAGTGTCTGGGAGGCTGTGGTTGCTGCTGCACGCAATGTTGATGGTGAACAGATCAAAACACTGACAGAATCCATGGATGGCAGGCTTTTGAGTGTCCTTGCAAAGAAAGGTGGCTATATTGGTCACTGATTTGTTTTTGTTTTGTTTTTGAATGTCAGAAATGTATATTTGTGAATGTTGAGATGTTATATTGGTTTCACTGGTAAAAATAAATAATTGAAATGGGTATATATTTGTTTTTTGTTAAGTTGCCTAATAATTATGCACAGTAATAGTCACCTGCACACACAGATATTCCCCTAAAATAGCTAAAACTAAAAACAAACTAAAAACTACTTCCAAAAATATTCAGCTTTGATATTAATGAGTTTTTTAGGTTCATTGAGAACATGGTTGTTGTTCAATAATAAAATTAATCCTCAAAAATACAACTTGCCTAATAATTATGCACTCCCTGTATTTGATTATAGGACAAACAAGAGATTTAATTGCAGTACACATCAATCACTTACTCATTATAATGTGAGAAAACAACATTGCTTACCGGTAATTGTTTTTCTCGATACCCATGACGGCACCCCATGCGACCAGGGACCTCCCATCCGGGACAGGAAACCTGAGAAGATAAAAGGTTCGCACCCCCACCAAGCACCAGTGATAGTAATAAACAGTACTCCGGAGGTGAATACACGTAAGAAAAAGAGAGAGAGAGATCCAATACGGTACATTATATCTCTTCAATACTTAAGAGAGAAAACTCTCAGAAACCAAAAAGGAAGTAGCGGGCTACTCCGCATATAACCTAATAAAGGACAACTAAAAGGTTTTTATTTTATTATTTTTTTTTTTTTTTTTATTTATTTTTTTATTTATTTTTTTTAATATACTTTTATTATAGGGAAGGGAAAATTTCGGGGGTGCCGTCATGGGTATCGAGACAAACAATTACCGGTAAGCAATGTTGTTTTCCCCTCACCCATGACGGCACCCCATGCGAGATAGACTATTAATGAGAAACTAGGGGGGGACAACCGCCTGAAGCACCTTCCTACCAAAGGCGGAATCCGCGTGAAGTTGGAGCCTGTAATGTTTTAAAAAGGTATGTTGAGAGCTCCAAGTAGCTGCTCTACAAATCTGGGCCAGGGAGGCATCCGCCTTCTCGGCCCAGGACGTGGCTACCGCTCGAGTGGAGTGGGCTCCAAACCCTGAAGGGGGCGAGAGACCCTGCGCTAAATAGGCTTCGGAAATGGCCCTTTTAACCCATCTAGCAATAACTGCCGTGGACACTTTCCTCCCCTTATTTATACCCCAAAATTGAATAAGGAGGTTTTCCTGCAACCTCCAGGCAGAGGTAGACTCTAAATAAGCAAGCAGACATCTTTTGACGTCCAGGCAATGATACTCCCTTTCTAAACTATTAGAGGGATTAGGGCAAAAAGATGGGAGGACCACATCCTGACTTCTATGGAAGTCCGAAACCACCTTTGGCTGGAAGGACGGGAGAGGCCTAATAATAACTTTGTCGTCCAAGACCTGAGTATAAGGAGGAAAAGCCGAGAAGGCCTGAATTTCTGAGATCCTCCTAGCTGAAGTAATGGCCAGTAAAAAGGACATCTTGAAAGAGAGCATATCTATGGGTATGTCTGACAAGGGCTCAAAAGGTTTCTGTGACAGAGCCGTCAAGACCGTGTTAAGGTCCCAAGGAGGGGACAAGGGTCTTATCGAAGGGCGGATCCTGGAGGCTGCCGACAGAAACCTTTTAACCCAAGGATGCAGGGCCAGCTGGGAATCGAAGAAGTAACTCAAGGCTGCCACATGTACTCTTAGGGTGGAAGCCCTAAGCCCCTTATCCAAGCCAGCTTGTAAAAAATCTAGGACCCTAGAGACATTTGGAGGAGAGAAGGGGTCAGGATTGATCCCTAAAAAGGAGGAAAAGACTTCCCAGATTTTATTATATTTTCTGGCCGTGGTGGCTTTCCTACTTCCCAAAATGGTGGAAACTACAGATTGGGACAAACCCCGACCTAACCAAATCTCCCTCTCAGCCTCCATGCTGCCAGATGCAAAATTCCTGGATTGGGATGCAGGATCGGGCCCTGATATAATAGATCCTCCCGAGGGGGCAGAATCCAAGGGGGGGGCTATTGCTAGGTCTAGGAGGCAGGAGTACCAGGACCTTTTCGGCCACATTGGGGCCACTAGGGTAATCGTTGCCTTCTCCCTCTGGACTTTTTTCAGGACCCACGGAATTAGGGAAAACGGAGGGAAGGCATAACCCTCCTCCTGAGTCCAGTTCTGTGCTAGTCCGTCTAAGGCTGTTGGATCGTCCAGACGACTTAGGGAGAAGAACCTTTCCACTTTCCTGTTTTTTCTGGAGGCAAATAGGTCGACCGTAGGGAGGCCGAATTTCTGCGTTAACTGGGAGAAGACCTCTGAGTTTAGGCACCAGTCGCCCTGCTTTAGCTGGGTGCGACTCAGAAAATCGGCTACTATGTTCTCCTTCCCCTTTATGTGGACTGCCGACAGGGATAGATGTTTCTGCTCTGCTAGCTGAAAGATCTGGTGACAGAGTATCGCCAGAGAAGGTACTCTTGTTCCGCCTTGATGGTTGATGTATGCCACTGTAGTCAAGTTGTCTGAGTATAGGACTATGTTCCTGAAGGATACGTCTGGAGTTATCGCTTTTAAGGCCATCTCTACTGCTTTCAGTTCTTTGAAGTTCGAGGTGGCTTTCCTGGCATTCAAATCCCACCTCCCTTGCCAACCCTTGTTCTCCGAGTGGGCCCCCCAACCCCACGGGCTGGCATCTGTTGTAATTACCATCGGATCCCGAAAGGCCCATGGTACTCCTCCTGAGAGATTCTCTGTCACAGTCCACCAAAGAAGAGACACTCTCGCCTCTGCGGATAAGTGGAAGGGTCGGTCCAACGACTGCTTGCAGCCGTCCCATTGGCGCAGGATGCATGACTGTAGCTTCCTTGTATGAGCCTGTGCATATAGGACCGCTGGAAAGGTTGCTGTCAGGTGGCCTAGCACTGCCATTGCCCTCCTGAACGAGCAGAGGTAGGATCTGAAAAGATCCAAAACATGCTCCCTGATGGAAAATATCTTGGCGGGCGGGAGAAAGGACTTTTCTACTCGGGAGTCTAAAAGGATGCCTAAAAATACACAACTCTGGGATGGTGTTAGGCAAGACTTTTTCCAATTTATTTTCCAGCCCAGGCCCTTTAACAGGGCGCAGGAAACCTCGATGTTTTGAATCAAGCCTTCCTTGGTCTGGGAAACAAACAGGAAGTCATCCAAGTATGGCAGCAACGGAACCCCTGACAACCTTAGGAAGGATGCTACTTCCGCAATCACCTTGGTGAAGATTCTGGGGGCTTGAGAAACCCCAAAGGGAAGGGCTCTGTATTGCAGGTGTAGACATTCCCCCTGAACCCAGACTGCAGTCCTCAAATATTTTTGGGAGGACACATGAATTGGCACGTGGTAGTACGCGTCCTCTAAGTCCAGAGTCGCCATCCAGCAGTTCTTTGATAGGGGATCTATGGCCGACCTTATGGTCTCCATGCGAAATTTTTTGTAGCTGAGGAATCTGTTTAATTTCTTCAGGTTTAAGATTACCCGGAAGGAGCCATTGGGTTTTTTTACTAAAAAAAGAGGAGAGTAAAAACCCAAGCCCCTCTCTGCCTGCGGAACCGGGACAACCACCCCTTTCCGCAGAAGCAGCAGGACCTCTGATTCTAAGGCCTGTCTCTTGACTAGATCCTTGGGGTAATCTGTCAGCCTGAACGAGTCCTGGGGACGGGTCAGAAGCTCCAGCCGGAACCCTTCTCCAACCCCACCCAGGATCCAGCCGTTCTTGGTTATGTTCCTCCAGGCTGGGAGGAAGAGAGATAATCTTCCCCCTACCTGGGATTCGGCGTCATTGCTTATCTTTGGGCCTTTGATCTTGGGGTTTAAAGAGGAAACCTCCGGATTTCTTAGGAAATCTATCCTTCTCTCTTTTATCATACTGCCTACCCTTTTGCCTTTTGCCTTGGTATCTATGAAAAAAGGGGGGGCGTTGAGGAGTTGGAAAACCCTTCTTCTTATCTGAGGCCTTTTCAAGTATATCATCTAGGGAAGATCCAAAGAGCCTGTCACCCTCACAGGGGATAGAGCATAACCTAGCCTTAGAACCCTGATCCGCCTTCCAGGACCTTAGCCAAATAGCTCTTCTAGCTGCATTGGATAAGGCGGATGATCTGGCTGAGAACCTAACAACATCTGTGGAGGCATCGGCTAAAAAATCAACAGCCTTAAAAAAGGTGGGAAGAGAAGCCAAAACTTCTTCTCTTGGTTTCTTCTCACTGAGATGCTGCTCTAACTGTTCCAGCCAGATATGTAGTGACCTAGAGACCAAGACGCTGCAACCGCCGGCCTCAAGCAGGTAGAGGATGATTCCCAGGCCTTCTTCAAATAAAAATCCGCTTTTTTATCCAGAGGATCAGATAGGTTACCAAGGTCATCGAACGGTAGAGCAGACTTCTTGGCAATCTTCGCCACCGGAGCATCAACAATAGGGGCCTTGTCCCAACAGGCTGCTACCTTCTCATCAAAGGGATATTTCGTTTTGACAGAGCTTGGAACAAAAAACTTCCTATCAGGATTCTTCCATTCCTTTTTAACCACCTCCGGACCGCCTAACGCAGGATCGCGTTCCGGAGGTGGCAGCCCTGCGCAGAGTCACGCATATATGCGTCATCTCGCGATGGCCGAGATTTCCTGTGAACGCGCGCACACAGGCGCGCGCTCACAGGAACGGAAGGTAAGAGAGTTGATCTCCAGCCTGCCAGCGGCGATCGTTCGCTGGCAGGCTGGAGATGTGTTTTTTTTAACCCCTAACAGGTATATTAGACGCTGTTTTGATAACAGCGTCTAATATACCTGCTACCTGGTCCTCTGGTGGTCCCCTTTGTTTGGATCGACCACCAGAGGACACAGGTAGCTCAGTAAAGTAGCACCAAGCACCACTACACTACACTACACCCCCCCGTCACTTATTAACCCCTTATTAGCCCCTGATCACCCCTGATCACCCCATATAGACTCCCTGATCACCCCCCTGTCATTGATTACCCCCCTGTCATTGATCAACCCCCTGTAAAGCTCCATTCAGACGTCCGCATGATTTTTACGGATCCACTGATAGATGGATCGGATCCGCAAAACGCATCCGGACGTCTGAATGAAGCCTTACAGGGGCGTGATCAATGACTGTGGTGATCACCCCATATAGACTCCCTGATCACCCCCCTGTAAAGCTCCATTCAGATGTCCGCATGATTTTTACGGATGCACTGATAGATGGATCCGATCCGCAAAACGCATCCGGACGTCTGAATGAAGCCTTACAGGGGCATGATCAATGACTGTGGTGATCATCCCATATAGACTCCCTGATCACCCCCCTGTAAAGCTCCATTCAGATGTCCGCATGATTTTTACGGATGCACTGATAGATGGATCCGATCCGCAAAACGCATCCGGACGTCTGAATGAAGCCTTACAGGGGCATGATCAATGACTGTGGTGATCACCCCCCTGTCATTGATTACCCCCCTGTAAAGCTCCATTCAGATGTCCGCATGATTTTTACGGATGCACTGATAGATGGATCCGATCCGCAAAACGCATCCGGACGTCTGAATGAAGCCTTACAGGGGCATGATCAATGACTGTGGTGATCACCCCATATAGACTCCCTGATCACCCCCCTGTAAAGCTCCATTCAGATGTCCGCATGATTTTTACGGATGCACTGATAGATGGATCCGATCCGCAAAACGCATCCGGACGTCTGAATGAAGCCTTACAGGGGCATGATCAATGACTGTGGTGATCACCCCATATAGACTCCCTGATCACCACCCTGTAAAGCTCCATTCAGATGTCCGCATGATTTTTACGGATGCACTGATAGATGGATCCGATCCGCAAAACGCATCCGGACGTCTAAATGAAGCCTTACAGGGGCATGATCAATGACTGCGGTGATCACCCCATATAGACTCCCTGATCACCCCCCTGTAAAGCTCCATTCAGATGTCCGCATGATTTTTACGGATGCACTGATAGATGGATCCGATCCGCAAAACGCATCCGGACGTCTGAATGAAGCCTTACAGGGGCATGATCAATGACTGTGGTGATCACCCCATATAGACTCCCTGATCACCCCCCTGTCATTGATCACCCCCCCTGTCATTGATCACCCCCCCTGTCATTGATCACCCCCCCTGTCATTGATCACCACCCCTGTCATTGATCACCCCCCTGTCATTGATCACCCCTCTGTAAGGCTCCATTCAGACATTTTTTTGGCCCAAGTTAGCGGAATTTTTATTTTATTTTTTTCTTACAAAGTCTCATATTCCACTAACTTGTGTCAAAAAATAAAATCTCACATGAACTCACCATACCCCTCACGGAATCCAAATGCGTAAAATTTTTTAGACATTTATATTCCAGACTTCTTCTCACGCTTTAGGGCCCCTAGAATGCCAGGGCAGTATAAATACCCCACATGTGACCCCATTTCGGAAAGAAGACACCCCCAGGTATTCCGTGAGGGGCATATTGAGTCCATGAAAGATTGAAATTTTTGTCCCAAGTTAGCGGAACGGGAGACTTTGTGAGAAAAAAATTAAAAATATCAATTTCCGCTAACTTGTGCCAAAAAAAAAAATAATTCTATGAACTCGCCATGCCCCTCATTGAATACCTTGGGGTGTCTTATTTCCAAAATGGGGTCACATGTGGGGTATTTATACTGCCCTGGCATTCTAGGGGCCCCAAAGCGTGAGAAGAAGTCTGGTATCCAAATGTCTAAAAATGCCCTCCTAAAAGGAATTTGGGCACCTTTGCGCATCTAGGCTGCAAAAAAGTGTCACACATATGGTATTGCCGTACTCAGGAGAAGTTGGGGAATGTGTTTTGGGGTGTCATTTTACATATACCCATGCTGGGTGAGAGAAATATCTTGGTCAAATGCCAACTTTGTATAAAAAAATGGGAAAAGTTGTCTTTTGCCAAGATATTTATCTCACCCAGCATGGGTATATGTAAAATGACACCCCAAAACACATTCCCCAACTTCTCCTGAGTACGGCGATACCAGATGTGTGACACTTTTTTGCAGCCTAGGTGGGCAAAGGGGCCATTATTCCAAAGAGCACCTTTAGGATTTCACAGGTCATTTACCTACTTACCACACATTAGGGCCCCTGGAAAATGCCAGGGCAGTATAACTACCCCACAAGTGACCCCATTTTGGAAAGAAGACACCCCAAGGTATTCCGTGAGGGGCATGGCGAGTTCCTAGATTTTTTTATTTTTTGTCACAAGTTAGTGGAAAATGATGATTTTTTTTTTTTTTTTTTTCATACAAAGTCTCATATTCCACTAACTTGTGACAAAAAATAAAAACTTCTATGAACTCACTATATCCATCAGCGAATACCTTGGGGTCTCTTCTTTCCAAAATGGGGTCACTTGTGGGGTAGTTATACTGCCCTGGCATTCTAGGGGCCCAAATGTGTGGTAAGGAGTTTGAAATCAAATTCTGTAAAAAATGACCTGTGAAATCCGAAAGGTGCTCTTTGGAATATGGGCCCCTTTGCCCACCTAGGCTGCAAAAAAGTGTCACACATCTGGTATCGCCGTACTCAGGAGAAGTTGGGGAATGTGTTTTGGGGTGTCATTTTACATATACCCATGCTGGGTGAGAGAAATATCTTGGCAAAAGACAACTTTTCCCATTTTTTTATACAAAGTTGGCATTTGACCAAGATATTTATCTCACCCAGCATGGGTATATGTAAAATGACACCCCAAAACACATTCCCCACCTTCTCCTGAGTACGGCAATACCATATGTGTGACACTTTTTTGCAGCCTAGGTGGGCAAAGGGGCCCATATTCCAAAGAGCACCTTTCGGTTTTCACAGGTCATTTTTTACAGAATTTGATTTCAAACTCCTTACCACACATTTGGGCCCCTAGAATGCCAGGGCAGTATAACTACCCCACAAGTGACCCCATTTTGGAAAGAAGAGACCCCAAGGTATTCGCTGATGGGCATAGTGAGTTCATGGAAGTTTTTATTTTTTGTCACAAGTTAGTGGAATATGAGACTTTGTATGAAAAAAAAATAAAATAAAAAAAATCATCATTTTCCACTAACTTGTGACAAAAAATAAAAAATTCTAGGAACTTGCCATGCCCCTCACGGAATATCTTGGGGTGTCTTCTTTCCAAAATGGGGTCACTTGTGGGGGTAGTTATACTGCCCTGGCATTCTAGGGGCCCAAATGTGTGGTAAGGAGTTTGAAATCAAATTCTGTAAAAAATGACCTGTGAAATCCGAAAGGTGCTCTTTGGAATATGGGCCCCTTTGCCCACCTAGGCTGCAAAAAAGTGTCACACATCTGGTATCTCCGTACTCAGGAGAAGGTGGGGAATGTGTTTTGGGGTGTCATTTTACATATACCCATGCTGGGTGAGAGAAATATCTTGGCAAAAGACAACTTTTCCCATTTTTTTATACAAAGTTGGCATTTGACCAAGATATTTATCTCACCCAGCATGGGTATATGTAAAAAGACACCCCAAAACACATTCCCCACCTTCTCCTGAGTACGGAGATACCAGATGTGTGACACTTTTTTGCAGCCTAGGTGGGCAAAGGGGCCCATATTCCAAAGAGCACCTTTCGGATTTCACAGGTCATTTTTTACAGAATTTGATTTCAAACTCCTTACCACACATTTGGGCCCCTAGAATGCCAGGGCAGTATAACTACCCCACAAGTGACCCCATTTTGGAAAGAAGAGACCCCAAGGTATTTCGTGATGGGCATAGTGAGTTCATAGAAGTTTTTATTTTTTGTCACAAGTTAGTGGAATATGAGACTTTGTAAGAAAAAAAAAAAAAAAATCATCATTTTCCGCTAACTTGTGACAAAAAATAAAAAGTTCTATGAACTCACTATGCCCATCAGCGAATACCTTAGGGTGTGTACTTTCCGAAATGGGGTCATTTGTGGGGTGTTTGTACTGTCTGGCCATTGTAGAACCTCAGGAAACATGACAGGTGCTCAGAAAGTCAGAGCTGCTTCAAAAAGCGGAAATTCACATTTTTGTACCATAGTTTGTAAACGCTATAACTTTTACCCAAACCATTTTTTTTTTACCCAAACATTTTTTTTTTATCAAAGACATGTAGAACTATAAATTTAGAGCAAAATTTCTATATGGATGTCGTTTTTTTTTGCAAAATTTTACAACTGAAAGTGAAAAATGTCATTTTTTTGCAAAAAAATTGTTAAATTTCGATTAATAACAAAAAAAGTTAAAATGTCAGCAGCAATGAAATACCACCAAATGAAAGCTCTATTAGTGAGAAGAAAAGGAGGTAAAATTCATTTGGGTGGTAAGTTGCATGACCGAGCAATAAACGGTGAAAGTAGTGTAGGTCAGAAGTGTAAAAAGTGGCCTGGTCTTTCAGGGTGTTTAAGCACTGGGGGCTGAAGTGGTTAATTAATGCCTGCACATTCTCATGAATGGAAAAAACTCTCTGCCTTCTGGGACCTAACCCCTGAAAGGCAACGTCTGCTGTCGACTTAGCCTGTTTCACCTCTTCTAACTGCATCGTCGCTCTGACCGCTTTAAGGAGGTTTTGGGTATCTTCAGGCGAGAAAAGGGATCCCCCTATTTCCTCTTCTGCTGACGAATTAGTATCATCAGAGAGTAACTGGCCTGCTTCTCTTTCCTCCACGTCAGAATGGTCTATATCCGAATCCCTCATATCCGGAGATCTTCCCGGAGACCGCGGGCGAATCGTAGTTAAGGATTTTAGGGAGGCTTTCACTTCAGATCTTATTAAAGATCGCATATTCCTGGAAAGGCTCCGTGACTCCTCCGCCACCAATTTATCAATACATGGGGAGCATAACGGCTTAGAGTAGGAGGAAGCTAGGGGGACCTTACATCCTGCACACTCCTTATGCTTCGTCTTTGAGGCCGCTTTTTTGGGGGGCTTTGCCACCTACACAAATCAAGCAGATAACACCCCATTAATAAAAAAAGGATATATCTCACCACCTTTTTTAGTCCCCACTCCTCAGGACTGGTACCGGACTCGCGGGCCTTGAGGGTTCCAGGGGTTCGGCGCGTCCGTCTGCCGGCTCTGACATCTTGCTGCCACAAAGAGCCTTCTTCAGCACCACACTGTGTGCCACATCAGCCGGCTGGGTTCCCCCCCCCTCTGCCCCATTTATATTTTAAAAGACGCGCCAGGGCACACATCGGCGCTCAACCCGACTTCCGGGTAAATCCCCGCCCCCCCGCGTCGGGGCGCGCACATGCGCAGACGCCCCTATCGACGCCGACAGGAAGACGGGCAACCCGGGAGCAAGGAGGGAAGCCGCCTGAACACGGCCACAGCGGCTCCCTCAGGCCAGCACCGGAATGTGGGGGAAGAAGCCCAGACTGTAGGCAGCAGCCCCGGAGAGCATGACGCCACCTGGGGGAGGCCACCCACCGGATAAGAACCTGGGCCTCCCCCCGGCTGTAGGTGAGAACCAACGTGAGCTTCCCAGGGACTTCCTATCCGGAGGACAGGAAACCTGAACTGGTGCTTGGTGGGGGTGTGAACCTTTTATCTTCTCAGGTTTCCTGTCCCGGATGGGAGGTCCCTGGTCGCATGGGGTGCCGTCATGGGTGAGGGGAAAATCCTTTAACATAAAGTACAGGGCCCGAGAGGTAAAGTGTGATGCAGGGACTCAATATATAATGAAGAGGGAATACCTGTATCCCTTCCCCCTGAGGCTGGATTTGCACATTGCAGCTTTTGTCACAGTAAAAAAAAGGCAACAAAAACACATCATAAAACCATGTTTTTACAATTGTGATATTTACAGGTGAAACATTAAATCAGTGTATTTCACTGCAAAAACCTTGTGGGATTCACATCATATCCAACCATTCAAAAAAGCACAGCAATCGTGGTACAAAACTCACTAAAATGCAGTTTTTGTTATATTTTTTACTGAAGCATGTAAACCCAGCCTCAGGCCCTGCACTAGGCACAGAACAAGTAGATGAGCTTTGCTCTGAGTATTACTTTACTTACACATTATCATCATTGGTTGACTGAACTCAAGTTGGTCAACTGAGATGAGAAATGTTAAATGTATTATCAAGAGTGGGCTGTTCAGCCTCCTACAGATGATCTTTGCAAAGATTCTCTCAGCTCTAATAATAATGTATCTGGTATTATAATAAGATATAGAGCACACTCATTATAACAGCAAGCATACTGCCAAGTACAAGTTAGAATTTTTTTCACTAAAACAATTGGTATTTTTACTCTTCTTAATTACTTTAATTATTTTTTTATTTTTTTATTTGCTTTTAATTTTAAAGCATGAAATTGATATTATTTTCAAACAACATGAATACATCCATCACAGTTGATGAAGAAGCGATTGAAGATAATGAATGTGGCACAAGGGGAATTGTTAAGTGCCTGTTTCTAATAGAAAGATCCTTAGAAGTTAATGTTCCATTACCAAAAGTGGAACATCTTAGAAAATGAAATTGCGAAATCTATCCTTTATATCGCTAATAACAACATGAATATTAAAATGAATTCCAAATATGGATTATTAATGCATGTAGATTTGCATTATTATTGTCAAAATATTATTGAACATAATGACCAGACATTTTATATACATCCATAAGTTCTCCTAAGGTTTGTTTCAGATGTCCACTTTAAAAAAAATCCTCATTGTTGCAGCTGTGCATGGATAATACTGTATTATATACGGAATACTGTTCATATGTTCTAGTAGGACATGGTCTTGGTGACCGCTGGACACAGTTGTCTGAATACAGACCAGTGCAGTGTATGCCCTGAGTTTCTCTGTATGGACTCTGCAGAAAGAACTGCACCACTTACTTCTATGGGACTCCATATAGCACAAGCAAAGATGCTCCTAGGTTATATGGCTCACTGAGTGGAATTATATTTGCCAGTTTTCTGGTATAAACGCATAAAAAAATATGACATCCTATCCCAGTGCTCCTGTGCCACATTAGGATATTTATCAAATTTTTCTACCACCTTTTTGATTAGAATAGGGAAGGAAATCATTGACATTTCTGAATACGGTAAGTTGGTGGAGAGTCTGGTCTATATAGTGTGCCAGTATCAAATCTATTGTATAATGGTTACTAAAATGCCTTGACAAAATACTATACATTTATACTAATACTAGCAGAAGGACCCGGCTTCGCACGGGTATATTTAATCTATTTCATTTCATGTTTCCGCGTGTCGTAAAAAGATATCAACAGTTTCCCCCATAACATTGACCTCTACAGTACCCACCCTTTTAACAATGCCTTCCACAGTGCCCGCCACTTTAACAGTGATCTCCACAGTGCCCGCCCCTTTAACAGTGACCTCCACAGTGGCCACACCTTTAACATTGAACTCCACAGTGCCCTCCCCTTTAATGGTGATCTCCACAGTTCCCGCCCCTTTAACAATGACCGCATCTTTAAAAGTGACCTGCACAGTGCCTGCCCCTTTAACAGTGATCTCCACAGTGCCCGCCCCTTTAACAGTGACCTCCACTGTGGCCACACCTTTAACATTGAACTCCACAGTGCCCTCCCCTTTAATGGTGATCTCCACAGTTTCCGCCCCTTTAACAATGACCGCATCTTTAAAAGTGACCTCCACAGTGTCCACCCCTTTAACAGTGACCTCCACAGTGCTCACCCCTTTAACAGTGAGTTCCAAAGTGCCCGCCCCTTTAACAGTGCCCCCTTCTTTAACAGTGACCTCCACAGTGCCCGCACCTTTAACATTGACCACCCCTTTAACAGTGACCTTCATAGTGGCAACCTCTTCAACAGTGACCTTCACAGTGCCTGTCCCTTTAACAATGACTTCCACAGTGCCCGCCTAATTAACAGTGAACTCCACAGTGCTCGCCCCTTTCACAGTGATCTTCACAGTTCCCGCCCCTTTAACAATGACCACATCTATAAAAGTGACCTGCACAGTGACTGACCCTTTAACAGTGACCTCCACAGTTCCTGCCCCTTTAACAGTGACTGCCCCTTTAAAAGTGACCTCCACAGTTCCCGCCCCTTTAACAGTGACTGCCCCTTTAAAAGTGACCTCCACAGCGTCCGCCCCTTTAACAGTGACCTCCACAGTGCGCGCCCCTTTAATAGTGCCCCCCCTTTAACAGTGACCTCCACAGTGCCTGCCCCTTTAACATTGACCTCCCTTAGTGGCTACCTCTTTAACAGTGACCTTCACAGTGCCCACCCCTTTAATAATGACCTCCACATTGCCTGTCCCTTTGACAGTGACCTCCACAATGCCTGCCCCTTTAACAGTGATCGCCCCTTTAACATTGACCTCCACAGTGCCGGCCTCTTTAACAGTGAACTCCACATTGCCCGTTCCTTTAATAGTGACCGCCCCTTTAACAGTGACCTTCACAGTGCCCGCCCCTTTAACAATGATCTCTACAGTGGCCGTCCCTTTAATAGTGACCTCCACAGTGGCCGCCCCTTTAACATTGACCTCCACAGTGGCCGCCCCTTTAACATTGACCTCCACAGCGCCCATCCCTTTAACAGTGACCTCCACAGTGCCATTTTTTGGAAACATCTCAGGAATGGTAGAAAGTGCTAGAGAGCTGAGACCTGGTCTAAAATCTTCCCGGGCACATGATGTACCTGTGTGCCAAATTTGGTGAAGATCGGTCCAGTCGTTTGGTCGCACATAAAGAACATCTAGACAGACAGACAGACATCTAGACAGACAGAAACTCATATATACACTCACCTAAAGAATTATTAGGAACACCGTACTAATACGGTGTTGGAACCCCTTTTGCCTTCAGAACTGCCTTAATTCTACGTGGCATTGATTCAACAAGGTGCTGATAGCATTCTTTAGAAATGTTGGCCCATATTGATAGGATAGCATCTTGCAGTTGATGGAGATTTGAGGGATGCACATCCAGGGCACGAAGCTCCCGTTCGACCACATCCCAAAGATGCTCTATTGGGTTGAGATCTGGTGACTGTGGGGGCCATTTTAGTACAGTGAACTCATTGTCATGTTCAAGAAACCAATTTGAAATTATTCGAGCTTTGTGATGGTGCATTATCCTGCTGGAAGTAGCCATCAGAGGATGGATACATGTTCTCATTCTGTTTACGCCAAATTCGGACTCTACCATTTGAATATCTCAACAGAAATCGAGACTCATCAGACCAGGCAACATTTTTCCAGTCTTCAACAGTCCAATTTTGGTGAGCTCGTGCAAATTGTAGCCTCTTTTTCCTATTTGTAGTGGAGATGAGTGGTACCCGGTGGGGTCTTCTGCTGTTGTAGCCCATCCGCCTCAAGGTTGTGCGTGTTGTGGCTTCACAAATGCTTTGCTGCATACCTCGGTTGTAACGAGTGGTTATTTCAGTCAACGTTGCTCTTCTATCAGCTTGAATCAGTCGGCCCATTCTCCTCTGACCTCTAGCATCCACAAGGCATTTTTGCCCACAGGACTGCCGCATACTGGATGTTTTCCCCTTTTCACACCATTGTTTGTAAACCCTAGAAATGGTTGTGCGTGAAAATCCCAGTAACTGAGCAGATTGTGAAATACTCAGACCGGCCCGTCTGGCACCAACAACCATGCCACGCTCAAAATTGCCTAAATCACCTTTCTTTCCCATTCTGACATTCAGTTTGGAGTTCAGGAGATTGTCTTGACCAGGACCATACCCCTAAATGCATTGAAGCAACTGCCATGTGATTGGTTGACTAGATAATTGCATTAATGAGAAATAGAACAGGTGTTCCTAATAATTATTTAGGTGAGTGTATATATATATGTATATAAAGAAGGAACGTGATGGCGGCACTGGAAAATGAGAACTGGCGGGTGCTAGGTCCAGGGATATAGCTGCTTACCCCGTGTTGATAGTGAAGGAAACCGGACAGCACTCCAGGTAAAAAAGCAAATGGTGTTTATTCACCCATGTGGAAGGCAACGTTTCAGCTCATACAAAGAGCCTTTCTCAAGCAATGAACACAAGTGCATCATGGGGTATATATAGTCCAACCCCCATCACATCACAATAAACATCAATCAACATATTATGCAGAAATAAAGTGCAAAAAGTGCATAGAGAATTCATAAATACATACAAAATGTGTACAGTCCATGTGCAGACAAATCACATAAACATTATATTATATGTATGACAATAGACATACATAATACACGATAAAGTGCAAGTGTCAATAATTAAATACATGTGTACATCATTATAAATGTGGGAGGAGTGATGTAATGCTGAAATACAAAGAGGGAGTGATGACATACCCCGTACGATCACCTGAGTCTCACACGCCAGCAACCGCCGAATCCGGCGTTCGGAAGTTGTCACTGCGCAGGCGCCAAGTTGCGTCAAAGGCCCACGCCATGACGTCACCACGTGCCGTTACGGGAACATGCGCACCAATGCTTAGCCATACTAGCGGCCATTTTTCAATAGGTAAAAGCCTCCTATAGTGTGTGCGCATGCCCATGTAAATAGTAAACAGGGCAGCGCATCGCAGAGTTTATTCCGCGTCCTGGGACATGGATATACTGGAGAAAATGGGGAGGCTGCATCTCGTCAGAGGCACAACACATTATGGCCATATGAGTAGAGGGTCTGTGCCTCTGACGAGATGCAGCCTCCCCATTTTCTCCAGTATATCTATGTCCCAGGACGCGGAATATACTCCGCGATGCGCTGCCCTGTTTACTATTTACATGGGCATGCGCACACACTATAGGAGGCTTTTACCTATTGAAAAATGGCCGCTAGTATGGCTAAGCATTGGTGCGCATGCTCCCGTAACGGCACGTGGTGACGTCCTGCCGTGGGCCTTTGACGCAACTTGGCGCCTGCGCAGTGACAACTTCCGAATGCTGGATACGGCGGTTGCTGGCGTGTGAGACTCAGGTGATCGTACGGGGTATGTCATCACTCCCTCTTTGTATTTCAGCATTACATCACTCCTCCCACATTTATAATGATGTACACATGTATTTAATTATTGACACTTGCACTTTATCGTGTATTATGTATGTCTATTGTCATACATATAATATAATGTTTATGTGATTTGTCTGCACATGGACTGTACACATTTTGTATGTATTTATGAATTCTCTATGCACTTTTTGCACTTTATTTCTGCATAATATGTTGATTGATGTTTATTGTGATGTGATAGGGGTTAGACTATATATACCCCATGTATAATAACGGGCGCTAGAACAGTAGTGTATAAACATTAGTAGAAACAGTCTATATTAAATAGTAAGATAATTTAACCACATTGTATTTCTTATTTTATTTTATTTTGTCAAAAATATTTTGGAAAGAAGTCAAAAGTAAATTAATAATAAAAATAAAATGGAAACGTATATATCACGATACAGTAAGTATAGTTTGTAACAATCTGCAATATACAATACCTGAGACAGATATTCAGGAAAAAGGTATTTTTTTAACCTCTTGAAATTTTTCTATAAAATTTCTTTATACACAACATTTCTTGTAAATATTCTATCTGAATTTGGCAACAGTTTGCCTTGTTCAGGACCATCTACAACCTTTACAACCACATCTGAAAAAGTTCTAACTCTAGATAATGCAACATATAACTGACCGTGGCAGAATACTGGTTCTGGCAAGTAAATGCCAACTTTTTTGAAGGTTTGCCCTTGAGCTTTATTATTAATTGTCATGGCAAAGGCTAATGCAACTGGAAATTGTCGTCTTCTTAAGGTAAATGGCAAATTAGTAGAGGATGGAGCTAAATCAATACGTGGAATAAAGACCATGTCCCCTTCCGCTGAACCTGCTATTACTTGAGCAATAATGAGGTTTCTTTTCAAGTCTTTAACCACTTCCCATCTGGGCCCTTTGCCCCCTTCCTGACCAGGCCAAATTTTGCAAAACTGACTTATCTCACTTTATGTGGTAATAACTTTGGAACGCCTTTATTTATCCAAGTCATTCAGAGATTGTTTTCTCGTGACACATTGTACTTCATGATAGTCATAAATTTGAGTCAAAATATTTCACCTTTATTTATGAAAAAATCCCAAATTTACCAAAAAATTTGAAAAATTCGCAATTTTCTAAATTTAAATTTCTCTGCTTTTAAAACAGAAAGTGATACCTCATAAAATATTTATTATTTAACATTCCCCATATGTCTACTTTATGTTGGCATCATTTTGGAAATGTCATTTTATTTTTTTAGGACGTTAGAAGGCTTAGAAGTTTAGAAGCAATTCTTCAAATTTTTAAGAAAATTGCCAAAACCCACTTTATAAGGACCAGTTCAGGTCTGAAGTCACTTTGTGGGGCCTACATAGTGGATACCCCCATAAATGACCCCATTGTAGAAACTACACCCCTCAAGGTATTCAAAACCGATTTTACAAACTTTGTTAACCCTTTAGGCGTTCCACAAGAATTAAAGGAAATGGAGATCAAATTTTTAAATTTCACTTTTTTGGCAGATTTTCCATTTTAATCAATTTTTTTCTTTAACACATCGATGGTTAACAGCCAAACAAAACTCAATATTTATTACCCAGATTCTGCGGTTTACAGAAACACCCCACATGTGGTCGTAAACTGCTGTATGGGCACACGGCAGGGCGCAGAAGATAAGGAACTCCACATGGTTTTTAGATGCCATGTCCCATTTAAAGCCCCCTGATGCACCCTTACAGTAGAAACTCCCAAGAAGTGACCCCATTTTGGAAACTAGGGGATAAGTTGCCAGTTTTATTAGTACTATTTTTGGGTACATATGATTTTTTGATCATTCATTATAACACTTTATGGGGCAAGGTGACCAAAAAATTGGTTGTTTTAGCACAGTTTCTATTTATTTATTTTTACAGCGTTCACCTGAGGGGTTCAGTCAAGTGACATTTTTATAGAGCAGATTGTTACGGACGTGGCGATACCTAATATGTATACTTTTTCTCATTTATTAAAGTTTTACACAATAATAGCATTTTTGAAACCAAAAAATTATGTTTTAATGTGTCCATGTTCTGAGAGCTATAGTTTTTTTTATTTTTTGAGAGATTTTCTTATGTAGGGGCTCATTTTTTGCGGGATGAGGTGACGGTTTTATTGGTACTATTTTGTGGGACATACGCGTTTTTGATCACTTGGTGTTGCACCTTTTGTGATGCAAGGTGACAAAAATTGCTTGTTTTGACAGTTTTTTTTTTTATGGTGTTCACCCGAGGGGTTAGGTCATGTGATATTTTTATAGAGCTGGTTTTTACGGACGCGACAATACCTAATATGTATACTTTTTTTTATTTGTTTCACTTTAACACAATAATAGCATTTTTGAAACCAAAAAAATGATGTTTTAGTGTCTCCATGTTCTAAGAGCTATAGTTTTTTTATTTTTTGAGAGATTTTCTTATGTAGGGGCTCATTTTTTGTGGGAGGAGGTGACGGTTTTATTGGTACCATTTTGTGGGACATACGCGTTTTTGATCACTTGGTGTTGCACCTTTTGTGATGCAAGGTGACAAAAATTGCTTGTTTTGACACAGTTTTTTTTTTTTTTTTTTTTTACGGTGTTCACCCGAGGGGTTAGCTCATGTAATATTTTTATAGAGCTGATTTTTACGGACGCGGCAATACTAAATATGTCTATTTTATTTTATTTTTTCTATTTTAATTTTTTTTTTATTCCTTACTTGGGATTTTTTTTTTTTTTACATGTGAAACTTTTTTTTATTTTATTTTTTCAACCCTTTATTTTATTTTTATTTTATTTTACACTTTTCGTCCCCCATAAGGTCATACAAGACCTCTGGGGGACATTTACTTCACTTTTTATTTTTTTTTACACTGTTGATTTCTCCTGTAACTGGGGCTGACATAGTAGCCCCAGTTACAGGACAAATGCACCCCTAGAGAGGCTGTACAGCAGCAATCCAGCGCTGTACAGCCTCACAGCAGGGCTGATCGAGGTCTCTGAGAGACCTCACACAGCTCCTGCACACTCCGGTCACGGCGGTCACATGACCGCTGGGCCGGAACAGGAAGCGCACAGCGCTTCCTGCTCTGCAGACACAGCGCTCGGTGAGCGCTGTGTCTGCAGCGATCGTGAAGGCAGGGACACCTGGGAACTGTCCCTGCCTTGTCTTAGGGTTGCCCTGCTGTCACTGACAGCGGGCAACCCGATCAGCAGCTGCACGATTAGCGTGCAGCTGCTATTTCTGACAGGACGTTTTAAAACGTGCTGTCAGAAATAGACGTCCACCCATAGGACGTTTATATCCTATGGGCGGACGTGAGGCGGTTAACAAGGAGGCGAGTTCCATTGCACAATCCTCTTTTAGTGTTTATATTTCTGAGGAGCATAATTATTGCTCCCTTTTTAAAGTTCAGTTTATGCCTCGGCATTCCTGTTAGAGTGAACTCATTAAGAAACTCAATAGGATAGTTCTGCATATCTTCCTCAGTTGAGTCATCAATTGTGTTTGAGCTAAGGAATCCTTCCAAAATGTTTAGCACCTCTTCATTTATGCTATCAACATCAGAGGTCTTTGGGCAAAGAATACATTTTTTTGTTATCTTTGAGACATCAGCAACTAAAATTCTTTCTCCAAAAAAGTTGTTGACAATATTTCCTGTACATAAAATTTTGGAAGGGATTTCAATTATGTCTTCAGGCAAACCGTCAATGTGTGGTGTATCACCATTGCCAACTTGGATCAACCAATTGCTGAATTCAGTATCAACTGAACGGACATTGTTTGTAAGGTAAAGTATTTGGAAGTTTTGCAACAGTTTATTATACTTTATACATGCTTCAACAATTTTTGTCCGGTCACCATGAGGAACCACTGGAAGTGTTTGCCGAAAATCTCCACCAAGTAATACAACTTTTCCTCCAAAGGGTTTCTGGTTATCCATTATTTCTTTTAGCAGTTTGTCAACCACTGTAAGAGCAATAGACGGGGCCATTGTACACTCATCCCAAATGAGCACTGTAGACAATCTCAAATTTTCTGCGTCAGCAGAATTGAGACGCATATTTGATATTGAGTTCTCAACTATCGGAACAGGTAATTTGAACTGAGAGTGGTATGTTCTTCCACCCTCAAGAAGATTGGCTGCTATGCCTGTTGAGGCTACAGGGAGTGCAATGTTACCTTCTCCACAAACTGTGCTGAGAATGGTTTTGTAAAGATACATTTTACCACTACCTCCTGGACCATCCAAGAAAAAACAACGGTTGCAAAGGTTGTCATTTTTGCTTGCAGACAATATTTTTTCTGAAGCTCTTTTTTGTTCTCTGTTTAATGTTTTCTCCATTTCTTCAGCTCTGTATTTTTGTAATTCCTTATCATACAAAATCCAAAGTTGATCAGTATTTGGCATTGTGGAAGGCAATCCAAAATCTTCACAGTTTTTGCCATGTAGTACCAGAATGTTGGCTATTTCTTTAAGTGCGATCTTACGACAAATTGTACAATCATCATTGCGTTGTTTATGTTTGTGAACTAAATCTTCAATGAGATATTGCTCATATTTTAGAAAAAGTGCATTCATATTTTGTAATGATGCAAAAACGCAGACATATGCAAATAATTCCCTAAGTTGTTTAGGCATTGTAAAGTGGACAGCATCTTCCAGAGTGTTCTCCCACACATCGTCATCATTAATAAGTCCTTTTGCTTTTGCAGCCTCTTGGAAAGTGGGATAGACATTACCATGTAATGTCCTCAGATCTTCAAAGGATACTGCACCAGCCACATGCAGCAATAGTAGACGCAGACAGTAACGCTCTGCATCTGATATTAGGTTGACAGAATACATTGGTCCAATAATTTTTTCTGTACCACGTTGACGCAATTTCCAACAACAATTTTGAGAGTCAAACACATAATGCAAAGGAATGTCCGAATATAATATATTCTTTGCATCCTCTTTTTGTTGATTCAATTTGAACCAAGCTGTCAATTGAGTATCACGGTTTAAAGCTCTCTGTACCGCTGTGGTAATGTCATTTGGGTTGAAAAAAACTGATTGTTCTTCAGGCAGATGCACTACTAATCTATGAATGGTATGGGATTGATAATGCATTTCAAACCCATGCAAACGCCATGCTGCTTCTGGAGCACTGACATACCTAGAATTAATAAAGGTGTTTATTTCATCATGATTCAAAGTACCTTGTTCTTGAATTACAACATTTGCACAATCATGACCTTTGTACACATATTTAAAAAGGTATTTGACACTTTTCACTGATGCACAAACTTCCACATTAATGTGGCAATTGTACTTCAACGCTAAGTAAGGATTATATGGTACAACCCAAGAATTATCAATATTCTTTCCGTTAAGAATTATAGTTTGGCCTGTATTTCTTCTCTTGTACTTTGGATAGCCATTGCTATTAGCAATAGTTTTTTGTTGGAATTCCTTTGGAAAATCCTTACAGCATTTGTCATTTGTCATACATGGAGAATTAGGATTGAGTGCTCCGCATGGTCCATGAATCATATGCTTTGTTACAATTGCATGTAAGCGAGGAGTGATTTCTATGTTAGGGATTTCAGCTGAGACAATTTTATCTATCAGTTCTTCATTTTTTGGTTTACAGCTTTCTTTAAGAATGAGAAGTACAGTATGTGAGCATGTGGTAAACCTCTCTTTTAAAATTCTATCACGTAGACCATTGCTTTTGGGACTCCAAAAATATGTTTTTTACTGATGTCATCAATTAGAGCTTTGAGTTTTAGGTGAAATACTCTTGCAACTAAATGTGGTTGTCCATCAACAGTTTGTCCATGTTGTAGGTTATGTACAATCTCTTCCCATTTGGGATTGCATGTCATTGTAATAAAAAGATCAGGTTTTCCATATTTTCTGACAATTGCCATAGCATCTTGATAATTTTGTTGCATGTTTCTGGGGCTCCCTGCAAATGAAGAAGGCAAAATATACATTTTTCAAGGACTCAGGCCTGCTTCATTGGCTTCATTAAACAAATGATCCATTAATCCAGAGTATTTTTCAACACGCAATTTAGGCTGATTTTGACGTATATAATTGAGTCTGTTGACTTCTGTTTTTACATATGCATCAACTATATATTGCTTTGTAAGACGGCCTGCATTTAAAAAGGGATTAAAATCCTCTCTAATGGAAAGACGGTAACCGTAGTATTGCATTTGAGTGACTCTAACTCTAGGATTGAGTGACTGGTTTGGTAAATTTAATAAAGTTTGTGGTCTGTTTTGCAATGGAATGTCAATTCCCCAGCTTTGATCCCCATAGGGGAATAACAATGGATAAACCATGGGTTCCAAATTAGGATCAAGGACACTAATTCTTTGTGTTTTAATTTTTTATTTGTATAATCTTCACTTGGTTTGCAGTGTATAAGAAGATCTCTTTCAAGTGGTGGTTCTCCATCATCATTTTGAAAAATAAAAGCAACCTCATTATATTTTGGTGCGTTATAGCGCCTTTGGTCATTTTTGCGATCTTGTACTATTCTCATGGACACTTCCTTAATAACATTGTCATTTTTGGCGGCATTCTCTTCATATTCTTTTTCAACTTGGTACAACATTTTGCAGGCCTCGGCAAAAGGATTGAATTGAATGACCGGCGTCACGCACAGGGAGGAAAAAGGGAAAGCCCTGCCCAAGGGAGAGGGAAAGGTGGTGACCCCTAACTCACCTTGCGGCTGGCACCTGACTGCCCTGACGTCCCTAGACGGGTTCCTCACCCGTGCGGCGATCACGTGCCTAAACCCTGACTTTCCCTAAAAGAAGCCCTAGATAGTGAACGGGCCGGTGGGATCGCTAGTCCGCACCACTGTCTCTAAGAGGGAAACACCAGGGAGAGGACAGACAAAACAGACAAACACATACACCCAGGTGGGCGACCACAATAGACCACAAAGGTCCAACAGGGATCCGGAGGGTAGCGTTCTGGACCAACTACCAGAGAACGGAGCAACACAGCTCCAGAAGGTCAGAATAGATGTCCAGGCAGGAAGCTCTATATCTGGCAACCAGAGAAGTGTGAGAGGGGAATAGAAGGAGGTTTGGGAGTGCTGGACAAGGAACAGCTGAGGAGAAGGAGCTACGGATCCCTGAGTGAGCCAAAAGGGTTTGCAAAGCAAACCCAGAAAGCTACCACAAGGAAACAGCCCTATCTTACATAGAGCGTGCAGCCAACCGCTGCGACTTCCTAACCCCGGGTATAACGGAGTCAGACGTGGTTCTTGACACCCTCGTGACAATTGTGCCATAAATGTACTTAATGTTTGCATAAGCTCTGTATTTATTCCTGAGTTGGCAGAAATTTGCATTCTTTGTTCTGCAGCTTCAGAGGGATCTAAAATGTATAATAGTTCAAACTGTCTGTTTTCACCCTGTTGAGGATGCAGTGTTCCTGCTCTGTGACAAATCGAACCATGGATTTGAAAACAGTATGGCCCATAGCCAGAAGGCGGACTAATGTTAGTTCCCATAGATGCAAATGCTAGAGCACTATTTATTGACCTTATATTTTGCATGAAATTTTTGCTGTAATGATGCTGACCCATCATGAGCTGCTGTATAAACGGACTTGTTCAAATTGGTTGAAGATTTACTTTTCCTTTTGAGCAACACTGTGTAAATTTTTGATCAGATGGTCTTTCTCCTTCAAAATGTTTTGCTTGACAAAAATTGCATATCTGATTTAAATCTCCACATGTGTGGGGTATAATGTTATCCTCATTAATATTAACTATATCATTTATCATTGCCATTCTTTCTATTGTTGCCCGGGATTCGTTATTTTCCACTCGTTTACTTCGGGCCAGTCTCTGTAATTGTGCTTGCCGCAAACATTGTAATTGTCGTTCTTCTGATGTCGTCTCCTAGCTTTTTCTCTTTCAGCATGTCTCTTACGTTTTTGTCTTTCTCTTATATCATTTATCCTCTCCTGTGTGGCTGTTGATAAATGTGTTGTGTCTCTTTGTAGATCTGTTATCCTGCCTCTTTTTATTGCTTGTTGCTGACGTAGTGTTGCTCTCCTAGCTCTGTGTGCTTTCACATTTTTCTGACGCTCATTTTCCTTTTCTTCAATAGATCTATTTGCTCGTCTTTGTCTTTCTCTTACAGATTGTTTTTTACGCTGATTTTCCTGTTCTTCTATAGATCTAATTTCTCTTCTGAATCTTTCTCTTTTAGCGTTTTTGTGACACTCATTTTCTTTTTCTTGAATTGATCTATTTGCTCGTTTTTTTCTTTGTTTTTCAGCCTTTCTTTTTTTGATTTTTACTTGCTGACTTGACTGTTTCTACAGCAGAATTTGGTTATGTTGGGTTTCATTGTCTGTGTCTTTTGTCCTACTTGATGTGTCCTTTTTTTTGGGTAGCATGTTGTTAGTAAAAAGTCCAAGTAATATAGGCTTGTACTTTTATAATTTTATAATATTTTCTCTTACTGTAATACTGACTTATATGTAGCTGTAATATGCGTCACTGGCACTGACTTTTGGCTGAGACTGCAAGCACTGTGACTGGTGGCTGATATGACTGCCTCTGACTGGTAGTGCTGAGACCACTTGCACTGTGACTGGTGACTGATACAGCTGTCACTGACTGGTGGTGCTGAGACCACTGGCACTGTGACTGGTGGCTGATACGGCTGTCACTGACTGGTGGTGCTGAGACCACTGGCACTGTGACTGGTGGCTGATACGGCTGGCACTGACTGGTGGTGCTGAGAGCACTAGCACTGTGACTGGTGGCTGATACTGCTGGCACTGACTGGTGGTGCTGAGACTGTGGGCACTGTGACTGGTGCCTGAGATGGCTGGCACGGACTGGTGGTGCTGAGACTACAGCTGATGGCTGAAACAGCTGGCACTTCCGGGTGGCTGAGACTACTGGCAGTGCCACGTGGTGCTGAGACTGCTGTCACTGTGACTGGTGGCTGATACGGCTGGCACTGACTGGTGATGCTGAGACAACTGGCACTGTGACTGGTGGCTGATACAGCTGGCACTGACTGCTAGGACTGACTGGTGGTGCTGATACTGTGGGCACTGTGACTGGTGCCTGAGATGGCTGGCACAAACTGCTTGCACTGACTGGTGGTGCTGAGACTGCAGCTGATGGCTGAAACAGCTGGCGCTGACTGGTGGCTGAGACGACTGGCAGTGCCACGTGGTGCTGAGACTGCTGGCACTGTGACTGGTGGCTGATACGGCTGGCACTGACTGGTGGTGCTGAGACCACTGGCACTGTGACTGGTGGCTGATACAGCTGGCACGAACAGCTGGCACTGACTGGTGGTGCTGAGACTGCAGCTGATGGCTGAAACAGCTGGCGCTGACTGGTGGCTGAGATGACTGGCAGTGCCACATGGTGCTGAGACTGCTGGCACTGTGACTGGTGGCTGATACGGCTGGAACTGACTGGTGGTGCTGAGACCACTGGCACTGTGACTGGTGGCTGATACAGCTGGAACTGATTGGTGGTGCTAATACGGAGGGTACTGTGACTGGTGGCTGATAGAGCTGGCACTAACTGGTGGTGCAGAAACCACTGTCACTGTGACTGGTGGCTAATACGCTTGGCACTGACTGTTGATGCTGAGACTGCTGTCACTGTGACTGATGGGTGATATGGCTGCCACTGACTGCTGGCACTGACTGGTGGTGCTGAGACCACTGGCACTGTGACTGGTGGCTTATACAGCTCGCACTGACTGCTGGCACTGACTGGTGGTGCTGAGACGGCGGGCACTGTGACTGGTGGTTGATAGAGCTGGCACTAACTGGTGGTGCTGAGACCACTGGCACTGTGACTGGTGGATGATAGGGCTGGCACTGACTGCTGTTACTATGACTGGTGGCAATGATTGATGGCCGTGTGTTTATTGGCTGGCGCAATTGTGGGCGGTCCGGGCGGCGACTTTGATTGGACGGCCGCGCTGCTGTGGGCTGTCCGGGCTGCATGTGATGCACCGTGTTTTTATTGGCTGGCGGCGCGGTGCTTTGGGCGGTCCCTGCTGTGTGTGTGAGGAGTGTGTGCTGATTGGTTTGTGCGCCACGCATGCGCACTTCACTAAGGCTACTTTCACACTGGCATTTCAGGGTCCGCCAAACGGATCAGTTTAGCCCCAATGCATTCTGAATGGATGCAGATCCATTCAGAATGCATCAGTTTGGCTTCGTTCCACCTCCATTCCGCTCTGGAGGCGGACACCAAAACGCTGCTTGCAGCGTTTTGGTGTCCGCCTGGCGTTGGGAGGCCGAACGGATACGTCCTGACTTACAATGTAGGTCAATGGGGACGGATCCGTTTACATTGACACAATATTGGTGCAATTGTAAACGGATCCGTCCCCAATTGACTTTCAATGTAAAGTCAGGAGTCCCTATTAATATACCATCGGATCTGAGTTTTCTCCAATCCGATGGTATATTTTAACTTGAAGCGTCCCCATCACCATGGGAACGCCTCTATGTTAGAATATACCATCGGATTTGAGTTAGATCATGAAAACTCAGATCCGACAGTATATTCTAACACAGAGGCGTTCCCATAGTGATGGGGACGCTTCAAGTTAGAATATACTAAGAACTGTGTACATAACTGCCCCCTGCTGCCTGGCAGCACCCGATCTCTTATAGGGGGCTGTGATCCGCACAATTAACCCCTCAGGTGTGGTTAATTGTGCGGATCTCAGCCCCCTGATCGGGTGCTGCCAGGCAGCAGGGACCAGACCCCCCCTCTCCCCAGTATTAAAAGCATCGGTGGCCAGTGCGGCCCCCCTCCCTCCCTCCCCAGTATTAAAAGCATTGGTGGCAAGTGTGGCCCCCCTCCCTCCCTCCCCAGTATTAAAAGCATTGGTGGCCAGTGCGGCCCCCCTCCCTCCCTCCCCAGTATTAAAAGCATTGGTGGCCAGTGCGGCCCCCCCTCCCTCCCCAGTATTAAAAGCATTGGTGGCCAGTGCGCCCCCCCCCCTCCCTCCCTCCCCAGTATTAAAAGCATTGGTGGCAGTGGCTACAGGCTAACAACCCCCCTCCCTCCATCATTGGTGGCAGCGGAGCGGCATTTCCGATCGGAGTCCCAGTTTAATCGCTGGGGCTCTGATCGGTTACCATGGCAGCCAGGACGCTACTGCATTCCTGGCTGCCGTAATTACTTAGCTTATACTTACATGCGCTGTCTGTGGCCGGCCGGCGCTCCTCCTACTTGTAAGTAGAGATGTTGCGAATTTTTGCAAATGTTCGTGAACGGGCGAACCGCCATAGACTTCAATAGGCAGGCGAATTTTAAAACCCACAGGGACTCTTTCTGGCCACAATAGTGATGGAAAAGTTGTTTCAAGGGACTGGACTGTGGCATGCCGGAGTGGGATCCATGGCAAAACTCCCATGGAAAATTACATAGTTGACGCAGAGTCTAGTTTTAATCCAAAAAGGGCATAAATCACCTAGCATTCCTAAATTGTTTGGAATAACGTGCTTTAAAACATCAGGTATGATGTTGTATCGAGCAGGGAGTGTAAGGGTTACGCCCGCTTCACAGTGACAGACCAAACTCCCCGTTTAACGCACCGCAAACAACGGCAAACAGTCCATTTGCACAACCACAAACTCCCCATTTGCACAAGGTTGGATACCAAGCTAGCCATGTCCCGTTCCTTGTCCTCACTGATGTCATTGAAGGTCTCTTCCTCCACCCAGCCACGTACAACACCAAGGGTCCCCAAAGGTGACAACAAGCCCCCTGGGACGCCTGCTGTGGTTGGTCTTCCACCTCCTCAAAGCCACCTTCCTCCTCTGACTCCTCTTCTTCAGACTCCTCTCTCTGCGTTGCTTCTCTCTGTGTTATTATAAGGTGTGTTAAGTAGTTCTATTCTTATCAGTTTAATCCCTGTTACGTCCCCTATCAGGGAACGTGTATATGGCATCGATTTTAGGAACCGGGAGATGGAAAAAGATAGAAACATAGAAACATAGAATGTGTCGGCAGATAAGAACCATTTGGCCCATCTAGTCTGCCCAATATACTGAATACTATGGATAGCCCCCGGCCCTATCTTATATGAAGGATGGCCTTATGCCTATCCCATGCATGCTTAAACCCCTTCACTGTATTTGCAGCTACGACTTCTGCAGGAAGGCTATTCCATGCATCCACTACTCTCTCAGTAAAGTAATACTTCCTTATATTACTTTTAAACCTTTGCCCCTCTAATTTAAAACTGTGTCCTCTTGTGGTAGTTTTTCTTCTTTTAAATATGCTCTCTTCCTTTACCGAGTTGATTCCCTTTATGTATTTAAAAGTTTCTATCATATCCCCTCTGTCTCTTCTTTCTTCCAAGCTATACATATTAAGGTCCTTTAACCTTTCCTGGTAAGTTTTATCCTGCAATCCATGTACTAGTTTAGTAGCTCTTCTCTGAACTCTCTCTAGAGTATCTATATCCTTCTGGAGATATGGCCTCCAGTACTGCGCACAATACTCCAAGTGAGGTCTCACCAGTGTTCTGTACAGCGGCATAAGCACTTCACTCTTTCTACTGCTTATACCTCTCCCTATACATCCAAGCATTCTGCTGGCATTTCGTGCTGCTCTATTACATTGTCTTCCCACCTTTAAGTCTTCTGAAATAATTACTCCTAAATCCCTTTCCTCAGATACTGAGGTCAGGACTGTGTCAAATATTCTATATTCTGCCCTTGGGTTTTTACGCCCCAGGTGCATTATCTTGCACTTATCCACATTAAATTTCAGTTTCCAGAGTTCTGACCATTCTTCTAGTTTTCCTAAATCCTTTTCCATTTGGCGTTTCCCTCCAGGAACATCAACCCTGTTACCTATCTTTGTGTCATCAGCAAAAAGACAAACCTTACCAGCGAGGCCTTTTGCAATATCACTTATGAAGATATTAAACAAAATCGGTCCCAGTACAGATCCCTGTGGAACCCCACTGGTAACATGACCTTGTTTTGAATGTTCTCCATTTTCTACAACCCTCTGTTGTCTGTCACTCAGCCACTGCCTAATCCACTCAACAATATGGGAGTCCATGCTCAATGACTGCAGTTTATTGATAAGTCTTCTATGTGGGACAGTGTCAAAAGCCTTACTAAAATCTAGATATGCGATGTCTACTGCACCTCCACCGTCTATTATTTTATTCACCCAGTCAAAAAAATCTATAAGATTTGTTTGACATGATCTCCCTGAAGTAAACCCATGTTGTTTTTCATCTTGCAATCCATGGGATTTTAGATGTTCCACAATCCTATCCTTTAATAGGGTTTCCATTAATTTGCCTACTATTGATGTCAGACTCACTGGTCTATAGTTGCTCGATTCCTCCCTACTACCTTTCTTGTGAATGGGCACGACATTTGCCAATTTCCAATCTTCCGGGACGACTCCTGTTACTAATGATTGGTTAAATAAATCTGTTAACGGTTTTGCCAGCTCACCACTAAGCTCTTTTAATAATTTTGGGTGTATCTCATCAGGCCCCTGTGACTTATTTGTCGGTCCTCCTACTTCAAATTTGGGGCACTGCGCGTGTAATCTAAGGTGCCACCAGATAGGAGTGGTGTGTTAAGTAGTTATATTCTTATCAGTTTAATTCATGTTACGTTCCCTATCAGGGGACGTGTATATGGCATCGATTTTAGGAACCGGGAGATGGAAAAAGATGCTTGGTCGGTCCTCCTAATTCAAATTTGGGGCACTGCGCGTGTAATCTAATGTTCCACCAGATAGGAGTGCTGTGTTAAGTAGTTCTATTCTTATCAGTTTAATCCCTGTTACGTCCCCTATCAGGGAACGTGTATATGGCATCGATTTTAGGAACCGGGAAATGGAAAAAGATGCTTGGTCGGTCCTCCTACTTCAAATTTGGGGCACTGCGCGTGTAATCTAATGTTCCACCAGATAGGAGTGGTGTGTTAAGTAGTTCTATTCTTATCAGTTTAATCCCTGTTGCTTCCCCTATCAGGGGACGTGTATGGAATAGATTTTAGACAACCGCAAAGAGTTGTCAATAGTTGACACACTCATGACATAAATTTTATACCTCTATGAGTCAATCTTGGTGTAGTTATGACTGTGCTCATGCGCACGTTTGGGAGATTGCAGGCGATGGGGGTTTTACAAAGCCTATGGTCGTGCTGGGGTAGTTCAGTGACAGTTAAGTGACCCAGAAAAATATGATTCTGCAGTGTGGGCCCATTGTTGGCCTTTTTAAAGCCACAGTGCAGCACCAGACGCCAGAAAAATTAGGCATGTACACATGCCTGAAAAATTTGGTATTGTTGCAGCGGCCATAAAAATTGATGTTTGTTTCCCAGGCAGAAAGTGCCCTAAAACATTGGAGCTTGAACCCTAGTTGGTGGCGGATAAGTCACGCCAGTCATCCGGCATTCAGAGATAAAATACAGCAGCGTGTGGACCATTTTTAGCCCAAGGCAGCTCGTCTCATCAGGCCTTTTTTAGTCGAATGTATCGCCCACTGTCAGTCCCTTCAGGATCCATCCCTCATTCATCTTAATAAAGGTGAGGTAATCTAGATTTTTTTGACCTAGGAGACTTCTCTTCTCAGTGACAATACCTCCAGCTGCACTGAAGGTCCTTTCTGACAGGACACTTGAAGCGGGGCAGGCCAGAAGTTCTATCGCAAATTGGGATAGCTCAGGCCACAGGTCAACAAGCCTGCACACTCAGTAGTCAAGGGGTTCATCGCTCCTCAGAGTGTCGATATCTGCAGTTAAGGCGAGGTAGTCTTCTACCTGTCGGTCGAGTCGTTCTCTGAGGGTGGATCCTGAAGGGCTGTGGCGATGCGTAGGACTTAAAAAGCTCTGCATGTCCTCCATCAACAACACGTCTGTAAAGCGTCCTGTCCTTGCCGGCATGGTCGTGGGAGGAGGAGGATTACTTTCACCTCTTCCCCTGTTAGATTCCCGTTGTGCTGTGACATCACCCTTATACGCTGTGTAAAGCATACTTTTTAATTTATTTTGGAACTGCTGCATCCTTTCCGACTTGCGGTAATTCGGTAACATTTCAGGCACTTTCTACTTATACCGGGGGTCTAGTAGCGTGGACACCCAGTACAGGTCGTTCTCCTTCAGCCTTTTTATGCGAGGGTCCCTCAACAGGCACGACAGCATGAAAGACCCCATTTGCACAAGGTTGGATGGTGAGCTACTCATGTCCCGTTCCTCGTCCTCAGTGATCTCACTGAAGGTATGTTCTTCCCCCCAGCCACGTACAACACCACGGGTAACAGATAGGTGACAACGAGCACCCTGGGATGCCTGTTGTGGTTGGTCTTCCTCCTCAAAGCCACATTCCTCCTGTGACTCCTCTTCCTCACAATCCTCTTCCAGCATTGCCGCAGATCCAGCAAGCGATGCTGATAAGGCTGTTTCTGGTGGTGATGGTGACCACAACTCTTCCTCTTCACGCTCATCTACGGCCTGATCCAGCACTCTTCGCAGGGCACGCTCCAGGAAGAAAACAAATGGGATGATGTCGCTGATGGTGCCTTCGGTGCGACTGACTAGGTTTGTCACCTCCTCAAGAGGACTCATGAGCCTACAGACGATGCGCATGAGCGTCCAGTAACGTGGCAAAAAAATTCCTAGCTCCGCAGAGGCTGTCCTAGCACCCCGGTCATACAAATACTCGTTAACGGCTTTTTCTTGTTGGAGCAGGCGGTCGAACATTAGGAGTGTTGAATTCCAACGTGTCGGGCTGTCGCAAATCAAGCGTCTCACTGGCATGTTGTTTAACCGCTGGATATCTGAAAAGTGCGCCATGGCCGCGTAGGAACGCCTGAAATGGCCACACACCTTCCTGGCCTGCTTCAGGACGTCCTGTAAGCCTGGGTACTTATGCACAAAGCGTTGTACGATCAGATTACACACATGTGCCATGCACGGCACATGTGTCAACTTGCCCAAATTCAATGCCGCCAACAAATTGCTTCCATTGTCACACATCACTTTGCCAATCTCCAGTTGGTGCGGAGTCAGCACTGATCCACCTGTGCATTCAGGGCGGACAGGAGTGCTGGTCCGGTGTGACTCTCTGCTTTCAGGCAAGTCAACCCCAAAACGGCGTTACACTGCCGTATCCGGGATGTGGAATAGCCCCTGGGGAGCTGGGGGGGTGCTGTTGATGTGGAGCAAGACGCAGCAGCAGAAGAGGACTCAGCAGAAGAGGACTCAGCCGAGGAGGTTATGGAAGAGGATGGAGTAGGAGGAGTAGAGGAGGTGGCAGCAGACCTGCCTGCAAGTCGTGGCGGTGTCACCAACTCCTCTGCAGAGCCACGCATTCCATGCTTGGCAGCCATCAGCAGGTTTACCCAATGCGCAGTGTAGGTGATATAGCTGCCCTGACCGTGCTTTGCAGACCAGGTATCAGTGGTCAGATGGACCCTTGCCCCAACACTGTGTGCCATACATGCCATTACTTCCTTTTGCACAATTGAGTACAGGTTGGGGATTGCCTTTTGTGCAAAGAAATTTCGGCCGGGTACCTTCCACTGCGGTGTCCCAATAGCTACAAATTTTTGGAACACCTCAGACTCCACCAGCTTGTATGGTAAAAGCTGGCGGGCTAAGAGTTCAGACAAGCCAGCTGTCAGACGCCGGGCAAGGGGGTGACTTTGTGACATTGGCTTCTTACGCTCAAACATGTCCTTCACAGACACCTGACTGTGGGCAGATGAGCAGGAACTGCTCAAGGTGAGAGACGGAGTGGCGAATGGTTGAGAGGGGGCAAGGAGGACAGCAGTGGTTGACGTGGCTGAAGATGCTGGACCAGGAGGAGGATGGCGACTTTGAGTTTGTGTGCTGCTTGTACTCATGTGTTGATCCCATAGGCGTTTGTGATGTGCGATCATGTGCCTTCGCAAAGCAGTTGTACCTAGGTGGGTGTTGGACTTCCCACGACTCAGTTTCTTTTGGCACAGGTTGCAAATGGCATTGCTGTTGTCAGAGGCAGACACACAAAAAAAATGCCACACTGCTGAGCTCTGCAATGACGGCATTCTGGTGGTGGCAACAGCATGCGTTGATTGGCGTGCTGTCTGGCTGACCCCGGGTGCCGATGCATGCTGTCTGACTGTGCCACTAGCTCCTTGCGACGACCTCCCCCTGCTTCCAACTCGTCTCCTCCTCCTCTCTGTCTCCCCATCTGAACTTTCCCCCTGTTCTTCTTCTCTTCGAGCGGGCACCCACGTGACATCCACGGACACATCGTCATCATCAACCGCTTCACTTGTATCTGACAACTCAGCAAAGGAAGGAGCAGCGGGTATAACATCATCATCATCACACCGTACGTCCATGTGTGTAATGCTGCCTGACTGAGACATATCCCTGTTATCTACATCCTCTGGCAATAATGGTTATGCATCACTAATTTCTTCCAACTGATGTGTAAATAACTCCTCTGACAGATCAAGTGAAGCGGCTGTGGTGCTAGTGTTGGTGGTGGCGGCAGGCGGGCGAGTGGTAACTTGAGAGGTGCCCGAAGCTAAGCTGGAGGAGGATGGTGTGTCAAGGTTCCTAGTGGAAGCTGTAGAAGATTGGGTGTCCTGTGTTAGCCAGTCAACTATGTCCTCAGAACTTTTAGAGTTCAGGGTACGTGGCCTCTGAACACTGGGCATTATTCTAGGGCCAAAGGGAATCACAGCACCATGGCCACGACGGCCCCTGCACGACAGCCCCTGTACTATGCATGCAAGCTACTGTGACACCAGATATGAGTGGCACTGTGCACTGGCAGAAGTTGGCAGAGTAGACGCTGTAGGCCTGACACACACGCTTGCAGACAACTAACTGATATTTAATCTATTACAGTCAAAATTGTATTTATTTTTTTATGTACACTACTGTTACACCAGATATGAGTTGCACTGGTGTGACACTGTGCCCTGGCAGGCCCTGAAACGCACACGTGTAAAGGAAACTGACTGATATTATTTCACAGTCCAAAAAGTGTTGTTTTTTTTTTAAATGTACACTACTGTTACACCAGATATGAGTTGCACTGGTGTGACACTGTGCCCTGGCAGGCCCTGAAACGCACATGTGTGAAGGAAACTGACTGATATTATTTCACAGTCCAAAAAATTATTTTTTTAAAAAAATGTGCACAACTGTTACACCAGATATGAGTTGCACTGGTGTGACACTGTGCCCTTGCAGGCCCTGAAACGCACACGTGTGAAGGAAACTGACTGATATTATTTCGCAGTCAAAAAAGTTTTTTTTTTTTTTTTTTTAATGCAAGCTATTGTGACACCAGATATGAGTGGTGGCACTGGGCAAGTGGGCACAGCATACGCTGTGAGCCTAACACACGCTGGCAGACAGGCAACTGCAATTAGATTACACAGGAAAAAAAAAAAAGCAGACTGATTATTACAGTCAAAAAAGTTTTTGTTTTTTTAAATGCAAGCTATTGTGACACCAGATATGAGTGGTGGCACTGGGCAAGTGGGCACAGTATACGCTGTGAGCCTGACATACACGCTGGTAGGCAGGCAACTGCAATTAGATTACACAGGGAAAAAAAAGCAGACTAATGTTCTAGCCCTAAAAAGGGCTTTTTGGGGTGCTGTCCTTACAGCAGAGATCAGATGAGTCCTTCAGGACTGGAGTGGACACTGAATACACTAGCCTAGCTATCGATTTCCCTATTAAATCAGCAGCAGCACTGTCCCTCCTCTCACTAAGAATGCAGCTTCCGAATGAATCTAAAATGGATGCTGTCCAGGAGGTGGGAGGGTCTGGGAGGGAGGGTCTGCTGCTGATTGGCTGGAATGTGTCTGCTGACTGTGAGGTACAGGGTCAAAGTTTACTCAATGATGATGAATAGGGGGCGGACCGAACATCGCATATGTTCGCCCGCCGTGGCGAACGCGAACAAGCTATGTTCGCTGGGAACTATTCGCCGGCGAACTATTCGGGACATCTCTACTGGTAAGTGACAGGTCTGTGCTCTCTAGGACTTGCTGATCCTGAGATATTCACAAAAAATGACTTGCATTAGCCAATAGAAGCCAGCAAGCCTTTCACTTAAATCCGAACTGCCATTTACATGGTCACATGTCCCTTATCAGCCAATAGAAGCTCGCAGGTCCTACCAACCATAACAACCTATCACAGGTTTTAGCAATTTGCAGGTCTTTGAATATTCAGTCATATGACGGCACAACTACACTGCTACATGCATGGAGAGCAGGGGCCACTATTAAACAGAGTTGTGGGGTTTACTGTTAAAGGGGCGGGCACTGTAGAGGTCACTGTCAAAGCGGCTGGCACTGTGGAGGTCACTTTTAAAGGAACAGGCACTGAGGAGGTCACTGTTAAAAGGCGGGCGCTGTAGAGGTTACTGTTAAAGGAGCAGTGTCACAACCAGACAGTTGAGAAGCTCTGACAGGAGCTTTCCAGATCCTCCTCCTTGAGTTTCTTTGTTTTGGTTAAGTTCCTCATCTCGTTAGTCTATCTCATCTGTCATGCAGTTGGACTGATTGCTTCCCTTTAAGTTCCTCCCCATGATGCATTAGGTTGCGGCTTATACAACTTCCTGGAGTGTGTGTGCTTGCTGTTTCTATTTCCCAGTCCTCTGCAAGATAAATGCTGTTCCTTTATTTGTGATTTTCTGTCTGCTGGATTTTCAGGTGACCCTGACTCCCTCCGTGTCTAGTGTAGGGAGCCGGTGGTCGTGTCCCCTCACTATTGTAGGGTCTTCAGGTATTAGATAGCCGAGGTACGTGGATATGCGCCCATCCACCTTTGGGGTGTTCGCATAGGCTGAGCAATTAGGGAGAGTGGCAGGTCTCATGTAGGGGTCTCCCTTTTGTTCCTTAGTTGTGGATCCAGTGAGTCATTATTGTATTGCATTGTCTTGTTTCCTGTACACCATCCGTGACAAGCAGGCACTGTGAAGGTCACTGTTAAAGGGGCGGGCACTGTGTAAGTCACTGTTAAAGGGGTGGTCAATGTTAAAGGGGCAAGCACTGTGAAGGTCACTGTTAAAGAGGCAACCACTATCAAGATCACTGTTAAAGGGGTGGTCAATGTTAAAGGGGCAGGCACTGTGGAGGTCACTGTTAAAGGGGCAGGCACTGTGAGTCACTGTTAAAGGGGCAGTCACTGTTAAAGTCACTTTCAAAGGGGCGGTCACTGTTAAAGCGGCGGTCACTGTGAAAGTCACTGTTAAAGGGGTGGTCACTGTAAAAGTCACTGTTTTAAGGGGAGGTCACTGTTAAAGAGGTGGTCACTGTGAAAGTCACTGTTAAGGGGGCGGTCACTGTGAAAGTCACTGTTAAGGGGGCAGTCACTGTGAAAGTCACTGTTAAAGGGGCGGTCACTGTGAAAGTCACTGTTAAAGGAATAAAGTAGAAAGAGAGGAGCATCCCTCGGCGCAAGGAACCAACCAGATGCGGATGATGAATCTTCAGATATATGTACCTGATGTACCTGTGTGCCAAATTTAGTAAAGATCGGTCCAGTCGTTTGGTCACGCATAAAGAACGTCTAGACAGACAGAGAGACGTCTAGACAGACAGAGACAGAAACTCATTTTTATAATATAAGAGATATACGTACACCATAACACTAATGCTACACCATTATACTAATATATACTTCTTCTTGGTGTGTTATTTTTTTGTTATACATATATGGTATATGTACTGTAAGTGATTACAAGTAGTGTTGGGCGCGAATATACGAAACGCAAATTTTAATCACGAATATTGCCACTTCGAGAATTTGCGAAGATTTCGAATATAGTGCTATATATTCGTATTCTCAAATATTCTAGATTTTTTTTCCCATCAGTAACCTCCCTTTTTGCTTGTGGGCCAATGAGAAGGCTGCAATGTCTTTGTCTGAGCTTAGCAACATCCCTAGCAACCAATAGGAAAGTTGCCTACCCCTGACGACTATATAAAAACCTCCCCAGCAGCCATTTTCTGTAGTTTTATGAAGTTCTGAGAGAGACAGCAGTGTCATTGTTGTGCTCTGTGCTTTACTGTTTAATTACATTAGATAGTTAGTTTGCTTTTATATATATATATATATATATATACAGTACAGACCAAAAGTTTGGACACACCTTCTCATTCAAAGAGTTTTCTTTATTTTCATGGCTATGAAGGCATCAAAACTATGAATTAACACATGTGGAATTATATACATAACAAACAAGTGTGAAACAACTGAAAATATGTCATATTCTAGGTTCTTCAAAGTAGCCACCTTTTGCTTTGATTACTGCTTTGCACACTCTTGGCATTCTCTTGATGAGCTTCAAGAGGTAGTCCCCTGAAATGGTCTTCCAACAGTCTTGAAGGAGTTCCCAAAGATGCTTAGCACTTGTTGGCCCTTTTGCCTTCACTCTGCGGTCCAGCTCACCCCAAACCATCTCGATTGGGTTCAGGTCCGGTGACTGTGGAGGCCAGGTCATCTGGCGCAGCACCCCATCACTCTCCTTCATGGTCAAATAGCCCTTACTTTCAAAGTTTTCCCAATTTTTCAGCTGACTGACTGACCTTCATTTCTTAAAGTAATGATGGCCACTCGTTTTTCTTTACTTAGCTGCTTTTTTCTTGCCATAATACAAATTCTAACAGTCTATTCAGTAGGACTATCAGCTGTGTATCCACCTGACTTCTCCTCAACGCCACTGATAGTCCCAACCCCATTTATAAGGCAAGAAATCCCACTTATTAAACCTGACAGGGCACACCTGTGAAGTGAAAACCATTTCAGGGGACTACCTCTTGAAGCTCATCAAGAGAATGGCAAGAGTGTGCAATTCAGTAATCAAAGCAAAAGGTGGCTACTTTGAAGAACCTAGAATATGACATATTTTCAGTTGTTTTACACTTGTTTGTTATGAATATAATTCCACATGTGTTAATTCATAGTTTTGATGCCTTCAGTGTGAATCTACAATTTTCATAGTAATGAAAATAAAGAAAACTCTTTGAATGAGAAGGTGTGCCCAAACTTTTGGTCTGTACTGTGTATGTATATATATATATATATATATATATATTACAGATAGTTAGTGGGAGATAGTCAGTGTAAGTTAGATTGTGATATAGTGTAGCTGATAGGTTCCAGTGCAGGGTGTTAGGTAGTGTGATAGGTTCTGCTGTCCATACATACAGTGAGGAACAGAAGTATTTTAACACCCTGCGATTTTGCAAGTTCTCCCACTTAGAAAGCATGGAGGGGTCTGAAATTCACATTGTAGGTGCATTCCCACTCTGAGAGACAGAATATAAAAATCACATTGTATGATTTTTAAAGAATTTATTTGTCTTGCACTGCTGAACATAAGTATTTGAACACCTGAGAAAATCAGTGTTAATATTTGGTACAGAAGCCTTTAATTGCAATTACAGAGGTCAAACGTTTCCTGTAGTTCTTGACCAGGTTTGCACACAATGCAACAGGGATTTTAGCCCACTCCTCCACACAGATCTCCTCTAGATCTGTCAGGTTTTGTTGCTGTTGCTGAGCAACAGAGAGTTTTAGCTCCCTCCAAAGATGTTCTATTGGATTTAGGTCTGGAGACTGGCTAGGCCACTCCAGAACCTTGATATGCTTCTTATGGAGCCACTCCTTGGTTATCCTGGCTGTGTGCTTCGGGTCATTGTCATGTTGGAAGACCCAGCCACAACCCATCTTTAATGCTCTGACTGAGGGAAGGAGGTTGTTGCTCAAAATCTCACAATAAATGGCTCCATTCATCCTCTCCTTAATACAGTGCAGTCGCCCTGTCCCCTTCGCAGAAAAGCACCCCTAAAGCATTATGTTACCACCCCCATGCTTCACAGTAGGGATGGTGTTCTTGGGATGCAACACATCCTTCTTTTTTCTTCCAAACATGACGAGTGAAGTTTAGACCAAAAAGTTATACTTTGGTCTCATCTGACCACATGACTTCTTCCCATGCCTCCTCTGGATCATCCAGATGGTCATTGGCAGACTTCAGATGGGCCTGGACATGTGATGACTTGAGCAGGGGAACCTTCCGTGCAATGCATGATTTGAAACCATGACGGCGTAGTGTTCTACCGACAGTGACCTTTGAAACTGTGGTCCCAGCTCTCTTCATGTCATTGACCAGCTCCTCCCTTGTAGTTCTGGGCTGATTCCTCACCTTTCTTATCACCAGTCATACCCCACGAGGTGAGATCTTGCTTTGAGCCCCAGTCCGAGGGAGACTGACAGTCATCTTTAGCCTCTTCCATTTTCTAACAATTGCTCCAACAGTTGATCTATTTTCACCAAGCTGCTTAGGAATTGCCCCGTAGCCCTTTTTAGCCTTGTGGAGGTCCACAATTTTGTCTCTAGTGTCTTTTGACAGCTCTTTGGTATTGCCCATGGTAGTAGTTGGCATCTGACTGACTGTGGGGTGGACAGGTATCTTTAAAGAGCTCAGACAGGTGCTACTAAGTTCGATTAATGAGTGGACTAGAGGTGGACTTTTTAAAGGCACAGAATTCTTGCTGTTTCTCAGGTGTTCAAATACTTATGTTCAGCAGTGCAAGACAAATAAATTCTTTAAAAATCATACAATGTGATTTCCAGATTTTTTTTTTTTAATTCTGTCTCTCAAAGCGGGAATGCACTCACAATGTGAATTTCAGACCCCTCCATGATTTCTAAGTGGGAGAACTTGCAAAATCGCAGGGTGTTCAATGACTTCTGTTCCTCACTGTACATGCTACAGACATAGTGCTGTGATGTCACAAGTTCACAACAATACTTAGTGCACCAATCAGTAATATGTAGTCAGACCTGCTAAAATGTGAAGTTGCACGTATTGTGCAAAAATATGCGCATCATTAATTGCTGATTTGCGCAATTGCGAATATATTGGAGCACTCTATCTGCATATAAAGCTATTGTAATGTTCTGCCGCGCCAACGATTTTCTCCAGTCTCAGGAATCTTCTAGCAGCTTGAAAAATGTAGCATCAGTCACCCACGCCTGTATTGCGTGCGCAATACGCACATATTACATTGCTGATTTTTGCAATCAAGAAAATAATTGTGAATTCGAGAATTTGCGAGTACTGTATATGCCGAATATTCGCAAAATTTAGCGAATTCAAATATTGCCCCTGCCGCTCATCACTAATTACAAGATTAGAGTGAAAGGATAAGTAAATTGTGAAAACTTTACAAGTGTAAGGAGGCTCTAGGACCCTATTGGGTCTCTAGCCTGGATACAAGATAAGATTCGGTTGGGCATGGAGGCATACAAGTTCCATATGGTATCCTGCACACATTTGCCCACAGATGTTAGAGCTGGGCCTGTAGATCCTGCACACTCATAGGGAGCCAAAACTGCATTCCCATAAATGCTCAGCTTAATGGTATGGTCACATGTAGCACAGTGGAATTTTATGTGAAAAATTTGTTTCATCTACATACAGTACAAGCAAAGTGGATGAGATTTCAGCTCCACTGCTATTCTGAGATTGGTGCCATCACAAAAAACGCCCATTGTAGTTGTCAGAACAGTCTGATCCTCTGTGGATTTTCCACAGTGGACCTGCTATGTGTAGTCCTACCCTAAATTCTACCTACCTACCTAAATTCTTCATCCACAGCAAGCAGTTTACATACCACAGTGCAGAACTATTCAAATACATCAAATAAAATCTCCTGGCCATCCAGCCTCTAACTCTAGTGCTCCTCACTGATCGCCCTGGTCCTAATTTCCAGTAGTTCAAACCAAAGATAATGTGGGGGCCGGGTTGGGGCAGGGTTTTACGGGAAGGTTATCATGAGGCGATTATTTGAAGTCAGTTTTGCTTGAGTCTGTTTTGGAATACTTCATGCCATATTTATCAAATGTTGCATGTTTGATAAATTTGTCTTCTCTATAAACTACAAATCTACAAAAAGTTATTCTGGATTTCCTACTCCACCCTCCTGCAACTTTTTCTTCGACTTTCCCACCCATATTTCTAAATTGGAGTGAGTGGCATAAAAATGAAAAAAGTCAAAAAATTTTTGGGTGCGTGTAAAAAGTCACAAAGCCCTATTTTTGTGACTTTTTGAAGTCAGAATTCAGCAGTGAAGGCATGGTAAATCAGGGCCAATGACTATACCATCAGTGATGGTCAGTTTGCAGTATTCGCCAGCGAACACATGCGGGCTGCCATCTTAAGGCTACTTTCACACTTGCGGCAGAGAGATCCGGCAAGCAGTTCCGGCAGGCAGTTCCGGCGACGGATCAGGCAAAATGTATGCTAACTGATGGCATTAGTAAGACTGATCAGGATCCTGATCAGTATTAAAAATGCCTGATCAGTCAAAAAAATGCATTGAAATGCCGGATCCGTCTTTCCAGTGTCATCCGTCAAAAACGGATCCGGCATTTATTTTTTCACCTTTTTTTCAGTCTGCGCATTCGCCTACCGGAAGGACGGATCCGGCATTCCGGTATTCTGAATGCCGGATCCGGCACTAATACATTCCTATGGGAAAAAATGCCTGATCCGGCATTCAGGCAAGTCTTCAGTTTTTTTAGCCGGAGATAAAACCGTAGCATGCTACGGTTTTCTCTTTTGCCTGATCAGTCAAAACGACTGAACTGAAGACATCCTGATGCAAACTGAACGGATTACTCTTCATTCAGAATGCATGGGGACATACCTGATCAGTTCTTTTCCGGTATAGAGCCCCTGTGACGGAACTCTATGCCGGAAAAGAACAACGCAAGTGTGAAAGTAGCCTTAGTAAGGTAGACTCACCCGTCCGGCGATGCACAGGTAAGCCCTTACTTGTGCCTGTGTCGGGAGCCGGTCTGAAATCAAATGCAGTCACCGGGAGCAGGCAGTTCCGAGAACAGCCCGATAATTATGGTTGGCACACAGTCCAAAACATGAGTGGAGTGGAAGGAGTAAGTAAAGATGGAAGCTCAACCTCCAACTCCTGCAACTTATTTAATGGGGGCTACAAGCTTTTTCTCAAACATGCCAGGGTAGCAGAGCGGTCCTCTAATAGTTGTCTCCTTCTCTTTATTACTCTCTTTGGCCTCATGCACACGACCGTTGTGTGCACCCGTGGCCGTTGTGCCCTTTTCCGTTTTTTTTCGCGGACCCATTGACTTTCAATGGGTCCGTGGAAAAATCGGAAAATGCACAGTTTTGCAGCCGCATCCGTGATCCGTGTTTACTGGCCGTGAAAAAAATAGGACCTGTCCTATTTTTTTCACGGCCAACGGTTCACGGACCCATTCAAGTCAATGGGTCCGTGAAAGAACACGGATGCACACAAGATTGGCATCCGTGTCCGTAGGTTACTTTTTATACAGACGGATCCGAAGATCCGTCTGCATAAAAGCTTTTTCATAGCTGAGTTTTCACTTCGTGAAAACTCAGAACCGACAGTATATTCTAACACAGAGGCGTTCCCATGGTGATGGGGACGCTTCAGGTTAGAATATACTAACAGAACTGTGTACATGACTGCCCCCTGCTGCCTGGAAGTTGCTGCCAGGCAGCAGGGGGCAGCCCCCCCCCCCCCTGTAGTTAACACATTGGTGGCCAGTGTGGCCGGCCCCCCCTCCCTCCCCTGTAGTTAACTCATTGGTGGCCAGTGCGGCCGCCCCCCCCCCCTCCCCTGTAGTTAACTCATTGGTGGCCAGTGGGCCCCCCCTCCCCTGTAGTTAACAAATTGGTGGCCAGTGGGCCCCCCCTCCCCTGTAGTTAACTCATTGGTGGCCAGTGCGGCCGGCCCCCCTCCCTCCCCTGTAGTTAACTCGATGGTGGCCAGTGGGCCCCCCTCCCTCCCCTGTAGTTAACTCGTTGGTGGCCAGTGGGCCTTCTCCCCTCCCTCCCCCTCCTAATTAAAATCTCCCCCCTATCATTGGTGGCAGCGGAGTGTACCGATCGGAGTCCCAGTTTAATCGCTGGGGCTCCGATCGGTAACCATGGCAACAGGTCATGTCACTTACCAGTAGGAGGAGCTCCCGGCCGGACCTGTCACTTACCAGTAGGAGGAGCTCCCGGCCGGACGCAGAGATCGCAGCTCGCAGGTATTTATAATGGTTCTACAAATTGCTAAGTAACCATGGCAACCGGGACTGCAGTAGCGTCCTGGTTGCATGGTTACCGATCGGAGCCCCAGCGATTAAACTGGGACTCCGATCGGTACACTCCGCTGCCACCAATGATAGGGGGGAGATTTTAATTAGGAGGGGGAGGGAGGGGAGAAGGCCCACTGGCCACCAACGAGTTAACTATAGGGGAGGGAGGGGGGGGCCCACTGGCCACCAATGAGTTAACTACAGGGGAGGGGGGGGGCCGGCCGCACTGGCCACCAATGAGTTAACTACAGGGGAGGGAGGGGGGGGCCCACTGGCCACCAATGAGTTAACTACAGGGGGGGGCGGCCGCACTGGCCACCAATGAGTTAACTACAGGGGAGGGAAGGGGGGCCGGCCACCAATGTGTTAACTACAGGGGGGGGGGGGGGCTGCCCCCTGCTGCCTGGCAGCACCTGCCAGGCAGCAGGGGGCAGTCATGTACACAGTTCTTTTAGTATATTCTAACCTGAAGCGTCCCCATCACCATGGGAACGCCTCTGTGTTAGAATATACTGTCGGATTTGAGTTTCACGATGTAACTCAAATCCGACAGTATATTCTAACATAGAGGCGTTCCCATGGTGATGGGGACGCTTCAAGTTAAAATATATCATCGGATTGGAGAAAACTCCAATCCGATGGTATATTAACTCCTGACTTTACATTGAAAGTCAATGGGGGACGGATCCGTTTGAAATTGCACCATATTGTGTCAACGTCAAACGGATCCGTCCCCATTGACTTGCATTGTAATTTAGAACGGATCCGTTTGGCTCCGCACGGCCAGGATCCGTCCGTGGATCCTCCAAAAATCAAGGAAGACCCACGGACGAAAAAACGGTCACGGATCACGGAAAAACGGAACCCCGTTTTGCGGACCGCAAAAAAATATGGTCGTGTGCATGAGGCCTTTCTCTGTGTCTCCTCTTTCCCTCTCTCAGCTATAATTAAAATGAAGGGGTAAGGTGTCATCTGGGGCAAGGACGGACATAAGCCGGTGCAGCCAGTTCAGCTGCACAGGGGCCCGGCGTGCTTCATCAGAAGCGCTCACTAATATGCAAGAGATTGGAGCTTACTAACCCCTCCGGCCTGACTGCGTACAGCATGCACTATGACCTGACGATGTACGCAGTCAGGTCACGTGACTGTGCCGTGCAGGCTGTTGAAAACCAGCAGGGCAGGCACTCACATCAGGACACAGAGAGCAATGGAGCAGGAGAGGTAAGTTTTAATTATTTATTTTCGGTCTGATCTGAGGTCTGATGGGGCCCTGGGGGTCTGTCACATCGATATGGGAGGCAACTGACATATGGGGGTGGCGCTAAATAAATAAACAACTGATTTTGGGGGGTCCTCCTGAGTAACTGATATGGGGGATCCTGGGCAACTGACATATGGGGGGTGGCTGAATAAATAAACAACTGATATTGGGGGTCTTCCTGAGTAACTGATATGGGGGGTCCTGGGCAACTGGCATATGGGGGGCCTAAATAAGCAACTGATATGGGAGGTGGGTCCCCCTGAGAAACTGATATGAGTAGGGGTCCTGAGCAAGTGACATATGGGGGGGCCTGAATGAGCAACTGATATGGGGGGGGTATGAGCAACTGATATGGGGGCGTGAATGGGCATCTGATATGGGGGTCCTGAGCAACAGATTGGGGGCCTATCTGAGCAAGTGAAATATGGGGGGGCTGAGCAATTGATATATTGGGGGTCTGCCTATTTTATATACTGGCAGACATGGGGGGCACTATGGAGGGGGAGGAGCACTATGGGGGGCCCTATCTTATATACTGGAGCACATGGGGGGACTATGGAGAGGAAGGAGCACTATGGGGACCCTATCTTATATACTGGCATACATGGGGGGCACTATGGAGAAGGGGGAAAGGAGCACTATGGGGGCATCTTCTGGGGCCCTATTTTATATACTGGCAGACATGGGGGGCACAATGGAGGGGTGGAAAACTTTGAGGGCCCTATCTTATATACTAGCACACATGGGGGGCACTATAGATGAGTGATAGGGAGAAGAGGAGCACTATTGGGGTCATTATATAGGGGAATTATACTGGCACACATTATGGGGGAATTTTATACTGGCACATTGTCAGGCACCATGGGGATGAGGGGGGGGGGCACGATATAGGAGCATTTTATACTGGCACAAATTATAGGGCACTATGGGGACCTTGTCTCAACTAGGGAAACTAAGATTTTTTTTGGGCACACAGTAAGGGGCATTGGCACACAATATGAGGGTACTATGGTGACATTGGCTCTACAGGGGGCACTAAGAGGAGGTATTTTTTATACTGGCACACAACAGGGCATTTTTATTTTTATTGTAACACATTATAAAGAGTATTATTACTACCAGGGGCATTATAATGGGCTTTATTACAGTTGAGGGACTATGAAGAACATGAATACTAGTATGAGGACTATGGGAGCATTATTACTTCTGTGACACAGTGGGAATTTATTACTGTAGGGGCACTATTACTACTACGTGTTATCTGGTAGATAATTATTTCTATTGGCACGGTATCAGCTTAGTACAATTACTTTTGGGAAACAGTATGTTTACACTATTGGTGTAAGGGACACTGTTTCCTGGGCATAGTTATTTTTTAGGACACTGTGTGCCAATAATTATTGAAGGGGAACTATTTGTGTGTAACCTGTATAGGGAGCACAGTGGGCACAGTATGGGGGGTGTTCAGAAGGTGGGAGGATGATGGAAAAATAGGAAACTAAGATGTCTGTCTGTCAAACAGAGAACATCTACATTAAAGGAGACGTCACTGGATGGGAGAGGTACAGTTGCAAGAAAAAGTATGTGAACCCTTTGGAATGATATGGATTTCTGCACAAATTGGTCATAAAATGTGATCTGATCTTCATCTAAGTCACAACAATAGACAATCACAGTCTGCTCAAACTAATACCACATAAAGAATTAAATGTTACCATGTTTTTATTGAACACACCATGTAAACATTCAGAGTGCAGGTGGAAAAAGTATGTGAACCCTTGGATTCAATAACTGGTTGAACCTCCTTTGGCAGCAATAACTTCAACCAAACGTTTCCTGTAGTTGCAGATCAGACGTGCACAACGGTCAGGAGTAATTCTTGACCATTCCTTTTTACAGAACTGTTTCAGTTCAGCAATATTCTTGGGATGTCTGGAGTGAATCGCTTTCTTGAGGTCATGCCACAGTATCTCAATCGGGTTGAGGTCAGGACTCTGACTGGGCCACTCCAGAAGGCGTATTTTCTTCTGTTTAAGCCATTCTGTTGTTGATTTACTTCTATGCTTTGGGTCGTTCTCCTGTTGCAACACCCATCTTCTGTTGAGCTTCAGCTGGTGGACAGATGGCCTTAAGTTCTCCTGCAAAATGTCTTGATAAACTTGGGAATTCATTTTTCCTTCGATGATAGCAATCCGTCCAGGCCCTGACGCAGCAAAGCAGCCCCAAACCATGATGCCCCCACCACCATACTTCAAAGTTGGGATGAGGTTTTGATGTTGGTGTGCTGTGCCTCTTTTTCTCCACACATAGGGCCAGATTTATCATTAGCTCAGGTCAGAATAATGGAGTGAAAAAGTCCCAAAAAGTCCCAAACGCTAAAACTGCGCACAAATTTGCGACTTTTTTCTGCTCTGCACTATGCTCGCCAGTTTTCTGAAAGTGGGCGTGTTTTCTTATGTAAATGTAAGTTGCAAAAAAGTCGCAATTTCACTCCAATGAGGACCATGCTTATCTTATGAGACTTTTTAATAGAACATGCGACTTTTTCATAAAAATGTGCGACTTTTTCATAAAAACGTGCGACTTTTTCGTAAAGCTGCTTACTGACGGATAAACTGCTACCGTCAAACCACATTTATTACAGTCTTAAAGGGCCGATCATAAATCTGACTTGGCTAAAACTGACTTTAGCCATATGTTAAAGTGGAGTGAGCTGTCAGAGTAATGATAAATCTGGCCCATAGTGTTGTGTGTTTCTTCCAAACAACTCAACTTTGGTTTCATCTGTCCACACAATATTTTGCCAGTACTGCTGTGGAACATCCAGGTGCTCTTGTGCAAACTGTAAACGTGCAGCAATGTTTTTTTTGGACATCAGTGGCTTCCTCTGTGGTATCCTCCCATGAAATCCATTCTTGTTTAGTGTTTTACGTATCGAAGATTTGCTAACAGGGATGTTAGCATATGCCAGAGACTTTTGTAAGTCTTCAGCTGACACTCTAGGATTCTTCTTCACCTCATTGAGCAGTCTGCGCTGTGCTCTTGCAGTCATCTTTACAGGATGGCCACTCCTAGGGAGAGTAGCAGCAGTGCTGAACTTTCTCCATTTATAGACAATTTGTCTTACCGTGGACTGATGAACAGCAAGGCTTTTGGAGATACTTTTATAACCCTTTCCAGCTTTATGCAAGTCAACAATTCTTAATCGTAGGTCTTCTGAGAGCTCTTTTGTGCAAGGCATCATTCACATCAGACAATGCTTCTTGTGAAAAGCAAACCCAGAACTGGTGTGTGTTTTTTATAGGGCAGGGCAGCTGTAACCAACACATCCAATCTCATCTCATTGATTGGACTCCAGTTGGCTGACACCTCACTCCAATTAGCTCTTGGAGATGTCATTAGTCTAGGGGTTCACATACTTTTTCCACCTGCACTGTAAATGTTTACATGCTGTGTTCAATAAAAACATGGTAACATTTAATTCTTTGTGTGTTATTAGTTTAAGCAGACTGTAATTGTCTATTGTTGTGACTTAGATGAAGATCAGATCACATTTTATGACCAATTTGTGCAGAAATCCATATCATTCCAAAGGGTTCACATACTTTTTCTTGCAATTGTATGTGGACCTGTATTAGGCTACTTTCACATCTGCGTTAGTGTTCTGGCAGGCTGTTCCAGCAGAGAACAGCCTGCTGGAATTCACTGGATCCAGCACTGCTGGATGCAGACAGAATGCCCGCCGGCCCCATTGACTATAATGGGGTACGGCAGAGATCCGGCCACAATCTGGCAAAAATGCAGAAAATCTGCGGGACACAAACCGCTGCATGCTGCGGTTTGTGTCCGGCCGATTCCTTGCATTTTCTGCCGGATCAGGTGGCCAGAGCGTAGTGCCACAGGTGTGAAAGTAGCCTTACCTTGTATGTTTTGTATTGCTATAAGTAATGTTAGGACGGAATAGGTTAGGTTGCAAATTTGGCTTGGGGGGGCGGGGGTAAGCACATTCTTTGCCCTCTGCTGTGTCCACCCCTGATCTGGGGTGTACTGAATTATTACAAAATAAAAAATCTATGAGTAACAGTCCTGATCTCTTTATTTTCAAGATTGTCTTTATATTACTTCTTGTGAACCTATGTCACAGTAAAGGGCATGTGATGATAGGAAGCAAATATCACTTAAAACTATATATGCTGCGACAAGTAATGGCATGGTATTTTCTAGGATCTTTACTTGCTTTGGCAAAGTTTGACGCCTGGAGCAAACTTAAGACAGGAAACGGAGCTTGTAACATATATATTTCCTTTTCTGGTAAAATTACTGCATTTCTATTATAAAATTTGAATAAAAGTTATTGCATATAGGTATATAGTATAGTACACGTCTCGCTGGTGAAAATAATGAGGGCTCATTAACGTTAGTGACTCATAAATCATTCATTGGAATTTCGGTTTGCAAATGACACACATTAAAATGGTTTCCGTTTAAAATGCATTTGTTCAAGCGATACAGAGATTACTTTGGTGGCCTGGAATGTTCCTTGCTATACTCATTGACTATTACATGACATGCAGGTACAGGCAAACAAAGCAAAAGGTATGCTAAATTTACAATGATGAGGATCATAGTCGTTAAATGTACCCTTTATCAGAGAAACAAGGACAGAGAGGTTTGCTTTATAGAAAGAAAGACCCAACATATAGCACCTATTAGCGATGGACGAACATCAGCCGGGACGATTAGCAAATGCGATCGCGCAAACGCAGCCACCAAATACTTACTAGAAGTGCACAAATCGTCCCACAAGATGGACAGTGACATACCAGAGGGGGATCAATAGCAAAAATTCCCACAAAAAATATGTATTTTAATCGGGGGCCATTTTTATGCGTCTTAAAGGGAAACTCTCAAAAATGTGCCCTGCTGGAGCCTAGAAAGACTTTATTTTAGACCACAAGAGTACATGCCCCAAATAATAGGCATTCACCTGACAGAAAAGAACAAGTGATTATGTGGCTGGCGGTATATTAGACGGTCATTTGATATCAATTTTAATGCAGGCCAGTGGAGTACAGGCCCCAAACATTAGGCATTCACCTGACAGAAAACATCAAGTGATTATGTGGTTGGAGGTATATTAGACAGTCATTGGATAACAATTTTACTGCAGGCCAGTGGAGTACAGGCCCCAAAAATTATTCATTCAATGTACAGAAAAAAACAAATGATTATGTGGCTGGAGGTATATTAGACGGTCATTGGATATCAATTTTACTGCAGGCCAGTACAAATACATGTCAAATATATATGTTTAAAAGAAATAAAAATATAAAATTGGATTAAAAACATGGCTAACGAAATTCCCCCCTCTTGAATAAACCCAAAATGATAATAGGTGAAATTCAATAACACGTGGTCGTCACAGGTGTTGAATTCCTCCGAGACCCTAACAATTAGGCAATCACTGTACAGAAAAGATCAAGTGATTAGAGATGGCCTTGCGGTTCACCCCCGGCCGTCGTTTCACGGAGAACTTTGCTTGTTTGCGGGTAGTAGAACGGGCGAACATATGGAGATGTCCGCTGGCACCATATTCTTTTACATTGTGAAGAACTTTGACCCATGACACATCCATCAGGTGGTACAGGACAGCCAAATGAGACGTTTCAGCACATGGACATACCCCCTACCTTATAAATAAACCTAATCTGGCCGCCATTTTACATTCAGTCTTTTGCCAGTGTAGGGGGAGGTTGCTGTGTGGAGCAGGGACAGACTGTTAGGGACACCAAACGCTAGCTAATAGAGCCACAAAAGTCCTTTTAAGGACTAGTGTTGATCACGAATATTCAAATTTCGAATTTTTATCGCGAATATAGGTACTTCGAAAATTCGCGAAAATTTCGAATATAGTTATATATATTCGAAATTTCGAATATTCGAATTTTTTCAGATTTTTATTTTTTTTTAATCAGTACACATGATCCCTCACTGCTTCTAGCTTGTGGGCCAATAAGAAGGCTGCAATATACTTGACTTTAGGAGTAGTAGTGTTTGCGAATTTGCTCTATATTCGTTTTTTTTGAATATTCGCTATATTGCTATATATTCTTGTTTTAGAATATTACGAATATTCAAAAAAACGAAGTTATAGCAATATAGAGAATATTCTAAAAAAATCGAATAGAGCAATTTAGCTAATATAGTGATATAATCTTCTTTGTCTAATAGTTGTAAGTTGAAAAATTCGCAATAAAAAATTTGAATCCGAAAATTCGAATTCCGAAAATTTGCATATTGCTCAATCATTACCTTTCCGATTTTTTGTGTAAAAAAAAAAATCGCGAATTTTCAAATGTCCAAATTTTCGGCGAATATTCTACAAAATATTCGCGAAATATCGCGAATTCGAATATGACCCCTGCCGCTCATCACTATTAAGGACTGGTATAGGTGTGCTATCGATAGGTGTGACTTACTGAGGGGTGTAATATACTTATAATACAGTCCTGATCAAAAGTTTAAGACCACTTGAAAAATGGCAAAAAATCATATTAGGCATGGCTGGATCTTAACAAGGTTCCAAGTAAAGCTTCAACATGCAACAAGAAGAAATGGGAGTGGGAGTTTTTTTGAGCATTCAATTTAATGAAAGCAACGAATAAACTGAAACAGGCTGTTTTTCAGCTGATCAAAAGTTTAGGACCACATGCCTTTAAAAGGCCAAATCTGGGGCGTGGCCGCGACGCCAAGGAGTATGGCCGCTTGATTCCAGAGCTCCTGCTCCAGATTAGCATTTCAGCCCAGCAGAACCTTATTTTCGCTTTTTATTCTCTCCTTTCGGTGCCGACCGGCATCGGAACCCTCCCTGATGATGACCAGGGGAAAAAGAAGCATGAAGAACCAGGGAAAACTGGAGTTTTTCTTCAGCCACGAAAGAGACAAAGATGGCGCCGGCAAACGAGTCAGGCAGGCCGGGCCCAGCTCCAGCCCGATATCCACTGCTAGCGGAGGATCTCCCCGCGCCTCAGACGATGGATGCTCGCAACAACAGAGCCCTCGTGGATCCCCGCAACATGCCCGATCGGGTAAGAGCCAACATATTACTAAAGGGGACACAACGGAGCGCAGCATGGCATCTCCGGGGACCGATGTGACACAGCAATCTCCCGCCACAAGTCCGGCTAAGCAAAGACCCAGGTTGCAAGACCCTGGGTCGGATGCCCATGAAGCACGCAGCAGCCATGGCCTGTAAGACGCTTACACCTTGTAAGATGTGCTTTGTAACTTCCCCACGGACGATAAACCTTACTTCCAGCTTATTGTTGAACGACATGCTTTTGGCATTTAACCACTCGGTTACCAACCACCTATCGCATCTAATTGCGCCTATTCAATTATCAGTCACAGACCTGGATAATAGAGTCCAGCATGTGGAACAAAAAATGGGCGAGTTTGCGGATTCGCATAACAACCTGATAGACTCTCATGACACTCAATCGGAGGAAATCGCATACCTCCGTGCGAAGGTGGCGGACCTCGAAGATCGGTCCCGCAGAAATAACTTAAAATTGCGTGGGGTGCCAGAATCGGTCCTGGCTACTGACCTTCAAGCTTATATTAAAAAGCTGATCAAGCTTCTTCTGCCTGACTGCACTGAGCAAGACCTCATCATTGATCGGGCACACAGGATTGCCAAGCCAAAGCATCTTCCTGATGATACACCACGAGATGTGCTAGCCCGCCTGCATTTTTTCCAAGCCAAGGATGATACCTTTGCGGCGGCAAGGAAGCTGGTCACCTTACCGGACCCATACCAGTCAGTTAAGCTCTTTGCAGATCTCTCTATAGCTACCCTGCAACTTCGACGCACGCTAGCCCCAATTACCCTAGCTTTGAGATCACACTCTGTTCCGTATCGTTGGGGTTACCCTATGAAGTTGCTTGTACAGAGAAATTGAGCTATGACAGTAATTCGTACAGTGGAGGAGGGTAAAGCCGTTCTAGCTACCTGGGGCATCACGGTGACTGTGGTTCCTCTTGAGAAGCAACACCAACATCATGCAGAAGATGGAGAGTGGCATCAGGTGGAGAGACGCCGCCAGAAAAAACACCGCTGACAGGTTCCTTCATCTGTCCTGCATCTAACAGGAGCAGGAATGTGTTCTACCTTTTGAATCCTCAAGGTGGTAGGCATGACTGTTTTCCCCCAACGAAGATCACAAGGGAATATGCATTCTAACCCTTGTGCTATTCCTTTACTGCCCCTATTCCAGGGCGGTCAGTGTTGGTTTATACTGTTAATGTTTTTATTTTTCTGCCTTTGTTTTTTCCCTATGCCGTGTCTATACCTCACTATTCATATCATCATAGTGCAATGTGCTGACGGGTGCCTCCTTCCGCGCCGTCCGAGTGATTTCCCATTTGCAGCCTCATATTTGACAAAATGGTGTTAACGATTGGTTCTTTAAATGTAAGAGGCTTGAATAGTCCATTGAAGAGGCGGATGATGTGGAAGGAGGCACTCTCGACTAAATGTGATATATTTTGCGCACAAGAGACACACATATTGGAAGCTGATGTAGGGAGGCTGAAACACCCTTCTTTCCCAACCTTGATACACTCCCATGGCATTGGTAAAAAGAGGGGGGTTCTCTTAGCAATACGGAGTTCAGTGGCACACACTGAGAAGAATACGGTAATTGATTCAGGGGGGCGCTATATTATTCATGTGTGTTCTATAAATAATGTAGTCTATACCCTAGTGGGTGTGTATGCCCCGAATATATGTCCTTTGCGTTTTCTCAACAAACTCTTCAAAAAAATACAATCCCTGAAGGAAGGCAGAGTGATTATCTGCGGTGACTTCAATATAGCACCTGACCCATCCTAAGACTCTTCCTCTATCTCCAGATCTTGCGCAACATCCCTTATACCGTCATTGCTAGCTAATTCCCTATTTGATGTATGGCGTATTCACCATGCTTCTGAGAGGGATTTCTCATATTATTCTCCTGCACACCGAACGTACTCCCGCATAGACTTGTTTCTTGTCGATAGAGCTTCATTGAGTGCTTCTGTAAAGTCCTCTATTGGGACGATTACCTGGTCGGATCACGCCCCAGTGTCCTTAGAAATAAGGGAAGACTTTACAACCCCACCAAACCCGTTATGGAGGGCTAACGATTTCATATTAGCTAACACTACATACCAATCTGAAATATCTGCAGCATTACAGGAATATTTCAAATTTAACGCTGCCTCTGTATCGGACCCTACTATAGTATGGACAGCTCAAAAAGTGTTTATTAGGGGAATCCTACTGAAGCTAAGCCATAGGCACAAAAAAATGAGGGAAAAACATCAAAATGACCTTATATTGCAAATACAGACTGTAGAAGCACAAAATAAGACCTCCCCATCATTGGAGCTCTTGGATAGGCTGAGAGTTCTTAGATCTCAACTTAGAGAGAGTTTCCTGCACACATATGAGTTATCGCTAAAGAAGACTAAAGCTACATATTATTTGCAAGCTATTAGAGCAGGGAGGTTGTTAGCAAGTCGGGTAAAAGCAAGAGCTGTGAAATCAAAGATAGCTTTTCTTTGGGATCCTTCCAAATCCTACAAGTTGTTTGATCCAAAAGCCATAGCTAATCAATTTAGATCTTATTATTCCCAACTGTATAACTTAAAGGAAGAATCTGGCTTTGTCCCTGCCTCCCCTGGGGACATAGAGGATTTCCTGGGATCCCTAACGATACCCTCTTTAGATAAATGCCAAAGTGAATCCCTTTGTGCTCCCATCACCCAGGCCGAAATATCTAAAGTAATAAATGGTTTGCCACATCATAAAAGTCCTGGTCCAGACGGGCTTCCAAATTCTTATTACAAGACCTTCTCCGACCATTTGTTACCACATCTCCTTGCATCTCTGTCTTGTGCAATGGAAACTGGTAATTTGCCCAAAGAAATGTTGGAAGCGGTTATCGTGACTTTGCCCAAATCTGGAAAGGATCCTTCTACTCCACAAAATTTCTGCCCCATTTCCTTACTTAATACAGATCTTAAAATATATGCAAAGATCTTAGCATCCCGCCTAGTGAATATCATTCCATCCCTAGTAGCCCCTGATCAGGTGGGCTTTGTTCAAGGGCGTCAGATCACAGACAACTCAAGGAGGGTACTGAACTTGGTCGACTTTGTAAATCGAGCTCGTATACCGACGGTTATGGTTACCCTGGATGCCGAGAAGGCTTTCGACCGAGTTAACTGGTCGTTTGTCTTCTTTGTACTCCGTAGAATGGGTTTCCCAGAGTCTACAATACAAGCCATACAGGTTCTCTATTCTAATCCTTCAGCCCGTGTCTTAGCAAATGGAGTATTGTCTGACCCGTTTACATTATCCAATGGCACAAGACAGGGTTGTCCTCTATCTCCTTTAATAATTATCTTATCATTGGAACCATTGGCACAGGCGATCCATCAGGCGACTGACGTGACGGGAGTACAAATTGGAAATAGGCAACATTGCATATCGATGTATGCAGACGACATTATTCTGTCCCTAACGAACCCCAGGAAATCCTTGAGGGCGGTGATGGATATCATTCGTTCTTACGGGGCCATATCATATTATAAGATTAATGAAAGCAAATCCCAGGCTCTTTCGTTGGGGATCCCAGAGACAATCTTGTCCCAGTTGAAAGCAGAATTCTCCTTAGATTGGCAGGAGTCAATGGTCCAGTACCTAGGTTTTAAAGTGACAGTTACCCCTCAGGAACTTTATAGAGCCAATTTTCCCCCCTTCTGCTTTCACTTCAACCAGAGTTGGATAGCATGGCCAAATCGGAGCTATCTTGGCTGGGGCGTATTGCTGCTTTTCAACAACATATACTGCCAAAATTATTATATTTATTCCGCACTATACCTATTCCGGTTCCACTGTCCTTTTTTAACCTAGCTAATAGAATGCTAAGCGCCTTCATTTGGAACAAAGCTAAACCAAGAATAGCTAGAAGCATTATGTGCAGACATAAAAAATGCGGGGGCCTAGGTATGCCTAAAAATGCGGGGGCCGATGTATGCAGACGACATTATTCTGTCCCTAACGAACCCCAGGAAATCCTTGAGGGCGGTGATGGATATCATTCGTTCTTACGGGGCCATATCATATTATAAGATTAATGAAAGCAAATCCCAGGCTCTTTCGTTGGGGATCCCAGAGACAATCTTGCCCCAGTTGAAAGCAGAATTCTCCTTAGATTGGCAGGAGTCAATGGTCCAGTACCTAGGTTTTAAAGTGACAGTTACCCCTCAGGAACTTTATAGAGCCAATTTTCCCCCCTTCTGCTTTCACTTCAACCAGAGTTGGATAGCATGGCCAAATCGGAGCTATCTTGGCTGGGGCGTATTGCTGCTTTTCAACAACATATACTGCCAAAATTATTATATTTATTCCGCACTATACCTATTCCGGTTCCACTGTCCTTTTTTAACCTAGCTAATAGAATGCTAAGCGCCTTCATTTGGAACAAAGCTAAACCAAGAATAGCTAGAAGCATTATGTGCAGACATAAAAAATGCGGGGGCCTAGGTATGCCTAACCTGTACGATTATTATCTAGCCTCTAGGATTAATCAACTCAAAGAGTGGTGGAGAGGAGAAATAGGAAAGCATTGGGTGCACATCGAACAATCACAAATTCCAGGCCGAAATCGACGCGCTCTTCTCATGGCTGCATTGCATGATGACTATTCGGGCCTTCACCCCGCATTTTATGTCTCTACATCAATAGCTTTGTGGAAAAGGTACCATGATATGAGTCGAGCAGCCCCAGTATCAGTGGCACACTCGACCCCTATAGAATCTCTCCAATATCTGATCCCGGATTTGAACGTGAAGGTATGGAGAAATAGTGGAATTTCCACAGTGGTAGACCTGTTGTCGGGCTCGGTTTTAAAAACCTATAATGCTATTAAACAATCCTATAATGTCCCCCAACAGGAAGCGTTTTCGTATATCAAGATAAGACATACATTGTCGAACAACCCCTCTTTTATCCTTAAGAATCATACTCAATTATTGATCCAGTGGTCCATTCAAGGCTCAGCTCAAAAAGGAATTAAGCCTTTATACATGTACAGCCCCATTCCTAGCGTGGGAGGTTGAGCTAAAGGCATCTTTCACCCCAGCTCAATGGTCAGTAGCAAACAAGCTTGCTATTTCCACTCTTAAATGCTCTTCACATTTAGAATCTTTTCTTAAGATGACTCTTTTTTAAATCAAATAGTTTTTATTGAACCAATAAATACAGAATATAACATAAAACAATACGTTGTATTTTTTCTTTGCTTTATCCACCGTGTGGAATAAGTGTACAACAGTAATCATAGAAGTACCAACACACAGTTTTATCAAGTATCTATACATTGCGTGTACAAATGCTAAAACAAATCCTTGAGACAGAGAATTACCAATATCTGAACCTCCCCAACATTCCTCCCCCACCCACCCTACCCTAACCCCCCCCCCTCCCTGGCAACTGATCTTGACCATCACGAGCCTATATAACCACATGAGTATGAGATAACCATTCATTCCACATTTTATCAAACTTCTGAGGACACCCTCTCTTCACATACACCCCTTTTTCAAGTATCAGCATGTCATGCACCCTCAGTTCAAACTCACTCAGTGTAGGCGGACTTCCCTGGATCCACCTCATAGCAATCAGTTTCCTGGCCACATACAGCAACATCCCCACAGCTACCTTGACCGATTCAGTCGCTCCAATCTCAGACACATACCCCAGAATACACACCTTAGGGTCTTTTTGAATTTTCAATGTCATTTTGCTATTAATCATATTTCTAACATCCTCCCAATAATTACCAACTACTGGACAAGACCACAGCATATGTAACAAGTCCGCACCATCTTCCATACACTTTGGACACTTGTCATCACTTCTCACTGCAATCTTTTTTAGGAACACCGGTGTTTTGTACACTCTGTGTATAATAAATAATTGGGACAATTTGCCCTGTTCGCTCAGGGACTCCTTGGGGACCCCTTCCAGTATATCTTCCCACTTATCTTTAGACATATCCCCCACGTCATCCTCCCATTTTTTCATTCTTGAAAGCGGAAACCCCTCTAAGAATTTTTCCAGTAAAAGAGCGTACACCTGTGATATCAACCCTCTTTTTCCCCCACCTGTCGGAAGAACAAGCTTATGAACCACCTCCATTTGAGCTATCACCCATCCTTTCCGCAGTGTGACCTCAAGGGCATGCCTTATTTGAAGATATTTATAGAACCACTCCCTTGGAACATTAAATTCCTGCTGCAGGTTTTGAAATGACTTACATATCTTGTCCTTAATTAATTGGCTAATTCTCGTCACTCCATACGTTTCCCAGTTCCTAAGTCCTGGTATGGCAAATAATTCGGGCAACAGGAGATTCTTTCCAATAGGGGAAAGTTCACTAACTCCACCCACACCTCTTAGCTGCTTCACCTTTGCCCAAACTTTTTTCATAAGTTCAATAAGAGGGAGTTTTTCCCTCCCAGCATGCATTCCTGAGCCTTCCAGAATGCCCATGAGGTCACGACTGCCCAGCCAATGCTGCAATATCTGCCCAGTCATATCCGGTGCTTGTAGATCAATCCATCCCTTAAAATGCTGACATTGGGAAGCCAGAAAATAAATCCATGCGTTAGGGACAGCCAGGCCCCCTTCCGACTTAGGATACTGCAATGTCTCCAGTTTGATCCTAGCCTGCCCATACTTCCAAGTAAGATCCCTAAATATAGAGTGAATTTTCTTGAATCTATCCAGGGGGATCCATACGGGAGCATTATTCAGCACATAGAGCAACTGGGGCATCATAACCATTTTTAAAAGGTTAACTCTACCTACCACCGAAAGAAAGAGTCTACACCATGACCTCACTTTAAGCCTAAAAGTAGCCAGCAATGGGGACAGATTAAGGTCTTCAAAATCCGATAGTCTCGGTGTTATATGCAATCCCAGATATTTAAATTTATCCACCCAAGGAACCCAACTATCTACTTGTCTGCCTGACAGGGCCTGCCCATCAATTGGCATCAAAGAGGATTTTTGCCAATTTATCAGAAGTCCAGAGAAGCTACCAAATCTGTCAATCAATGCCATGGCCGCATCCAGGGACGCACCAGTATCGCCCATAAAAAGTAGAGTGTCATCAGCGTACATAGCCACTTTATTGTGCAGCCCACCGTATCTAAACCCCTCTTTATTTGTTGATAAGCGGATATGCGCCGCGAGCGACTCTATTGCAAGAGCAAACAATAAGGGCGACAATGGGCATCCCTGCCTGGAGCCCCTGGCAAGGGGAAAACAATCTGACAACCCTCCATTCGCTCTAATTCTCGCCTTAGGACTAGAATACAGGACCTGTACCCACTGAATGAACCGCTCTCCAAAGCCCATAGTTCTCAGGACCCCCCACAAGTACCTCCATTCCACACTGTCAAACGCCTTAGCGGCGTCAAGCGCAAGTAAGGCCCTGTCTCCACTGTTACCCGCCGGAATATTTAAACTAATGTACAGCCTACGAAGATTAATAGCAGTCGATTTCCCTGGCATGAACCCCGTTTGGTCCGGGTGTACCAAGCCAGGAGCTTAACATCAGCCGTGAGAAGTGAAATTGGTCTGTAGGAATCCGGTATTTTAGGATCCTTTCCAGGTTTAGGTATAACCACAATTATAGCTTCCTGCATCGAATGTGGTAACGAACCTGCCTCCAATGAGTGCTCAAACACCTTAAGTAATTCAGTAAGTAATATCCCCTGCAGCTTTTTATACACCTCTACTGGGAGACCATCAGCTCCAGGCGCCTTACCACTTGCCATGTCCCCAAGTGCCGCTTCCAGTTCCTCAAGTGTAATCGGCTCCTCCAGCCTTTCTCTATCCTCCTCTGACAACGCCGATAGCTGTGCCTCCACTAGGAAATCATTCAGAGCCTCATCAGAACTAGATCCAGTGGAAGTATATAGAGATACATAAAAGCTTTTTAGAATATCTAATATTCCTTTCGTGTCCTGGCTACTATTCCCCATATCATCTCTCAGTTCCTGAATACAAGAGGAGCCTCTCTGGGCCTGTGAGACCACCGACAGCAGATGACCCACCTTCTCGCCTTCATCAAAGGATCTCTGACGATAAAAGCTTCTCTTTCTTTCTGCGGCCTGGACTAAATGACATCTCAGCTGCTCCTGAGCTACCGCCAGCGCCTCACTACTAACCATGGTGGGGGATCTACTAAACTCTCTCTCCGCCTCAGCCACTAGTACATGCGCCTTAACATCTGCCTCCCTAGTCCTAGATTTATGCTTGTTAATTTCTTTCATCAAAACTCCCCTCAGGAATGCTTTCATGGCGTCCCATACACCTGGTATCGAAGCCGTCCCTGTATTGATATCAAAAAATTCCTTAATGTCACGAGAGATCCCAGACAGGTCACCCAACACATTAAGCCAATGAGAATTACACTTCCACAGCCTCGGTCCCTGTCTGAGCACCCCCAGGCACAAGTCAATCTGCACCAGAGAATGGTCAGACAACGACCGAGGATGATAGACAACATCCTTAACCAAAGGTAGCATTATATCGTTAACAAGGGCCAAATCTATACGCGATAGCGAATGATGCGTGGCTGATCTACATGAGAATTCACGCTTATCAGGGTTACGCAGTCTCCATACATCCTGTATGCCTATTTCACCCATAATATTCCTGAGAGCCACACTCCCAGGTAGACCACCTGCTCCCTCCACCCGGCATCTATCTAGGGAGTCATTCAGCGTGCAATTGAAGTCCCCCACCAATAGCCACGGCAACCCAGGGAAGTCCGCCACAAAGTCCACAATCTCTCTTATTAATGGGGAAGCAAACGGAGGAGGCACGTACACAGACACCAGCACCACCTGTATTCCGTCCACCTTACACACAACACACACATATCTACACTCAGCATCCACACAATCCTGCATATGTTCATACCTAATACTACTATGCACAATCATACTTACCCCTCTAGAACGAGAGGAATGAGTTGAATGTAACGCATGGATCACCCAATTTTTACTCATCCAGTGTAAATTTTCTCCAGTCAAATGCGTTTCCTGAAGGCAACATATAGCCGGCTGAAACCGCCCCAAGTATTGAAAAATGCACTGTCTTTTCCGTGCATCCGCCATCCCTCTCACATTCCAACTTAAAACTCTAATCACCTGTGACATGGTAAAACTTCAAACCATACTTGAATCTCACAACCCACTCAGACAACATTTGCTCATAGTTCAAGACCTTAACCCATCCCCCCAACCTTCTCCCTGCCCTCCCACCCCCTCCCTCCCTCTCATAATCAGTTAACTGCAACTGGGGATCACTGTCCCCTCTGTATCCAATTCACACATTAAAACAGGGCAATCTGAGAGCAACCTGCCCCCCAACCTACAATAATCATAACAGTTTATAACACGTTTCCTCAGGTAGAGAATCCTCCCCACATCTGAGAAATACATTTTACTTTTTCTACCGCCTGCTCCCTCCACAGGAACTACCATGTGGTAGCATTACATAGTACACTCCTTAACTGGTGCAACATTTAAAGCAACCCTAGAGTGCAAATGCATATATAAAGTGAACAAATGAACCATATATCTGCCTCCTTCAAGTGTCCAGGGCTCCACTTCTCAATTGTCGCTCGTGGACGTCCAGCCACTGCGCCGCCTCCTCCGGATCTTCAAAAAATCTGGTGGATCCCAATGCCACCACACGCAGTTTAGCAGGAAACAGCATAGCGTACTGGACTTGTAGAGCTCTCAGCCTTTTCTTTATATCCATAAATCTACTTCTCCTCCGCTGCACTTCGTTGGAATAATCCGGAAATATGGACACTTTCACCCCATTCAGGACCATCTCCTCATTGTCCCTTGATTGCCGCAGGATAGTGTCCCGGTCTTTGAAATGCAGGATCTTCGCCAGTATAGGACGGGGAGGTCTGCCTGGCGGAAGCGGCCACATGGGGACTCTGTGCGCCCGCTCCACCGCATATAGGGAAGATAGACCTTTCTCATGAAATAGTTGATGCAACCATTTTTCCACAAACTCTGTGGCATTATCCCCCTCCGTCTTCTCTGGCATACCCACAATCCGCAGGTTATTCCTTCTGGACCTGTTCTCCAAATCATCTGTTTTGGCATATAACGCAGCTATATCTTTAGCAGTTGTTTTTGCCGCCATTTGCAAAGGCTGAATAACGTCCTCTATGGTGGACACCCTCTTCTCCAGTTCAGAGGTGCGCTCAGAAATTTTGTGTAGGTCATGCCTAATTAAAGACACATCCGACCTCAGGCTGCCAACTTGCACTGTAAGCACCTTCAGTGTGCTGTTACAACTGGCCACAGCGGCCATGATATCTTTTAAAGTAGGCTCTGCATTGATCACAGCTTTAGGGCCTACAGCGTCTTTTGCCGGCCGTGCAGGGGTTAATGGCGGCCAATTCACCGCATCCAGGGCCTCCCCATCGATGGATCCATCCTCCTGTTCAGAGGAGGTATGAACGTCCGTCTCCTTTCCCTCGGCCCAATCTCCCACATCGCTATCTGTGCGAGCAAACCTGCTCAGCTTTGCGGCCGCACTCTGGCTCAGTTTGGGCTGTAAGGCCGGCCCCTCTTCTTCCTCGGCGCCATGCCGGCTCACCTCTGGCCTGTCGGATCGCGGCCCTTTACCGGACTTCCTCGGCATGTCGGAGCTCAGGAATTTACCACCGCACCCTCTTGTCACCTCTCAACCACCAGGTAAGAAAGGATCAGCGATTCAGGGGGTTGCTACCACTCGGAAATCAGGATATCTGCAGGAGCTCTGTGCGGTGCGACCTACTCCATGCGCTCTCAGGCCACGCCCCTTCTTAAGATGACTCTTAGATGGTACTACACTCCAGTCAGGTTACATGCATTCTTTCCAAATACTAGCATAGAATGTTGGAGGGGATGCGGACATAAAGGTACATTATTGCACATACTCTGGACCTGTCCAGGAATTTACTCTCTTTGGTCTCAAGTGTTTACTAAAATATCTGGAGTTGCTGGATGTCAAATTCCTCTGGACCCAGCTCTAGCCCTGTTACTGATAGATCTAGATAAAGTTCCATTCAAATATAGGACCGTAGTTTTACATTTACTACTCGCCACTAAATTGGCAATCACGAGAAAATGGAAAAGCACTATTATTCCTGATCTTCAAGAGATCATTAGTGCGGTTAACACCACTAAATTATGCGAATATATACTAGCTCACTGAACCTTTCAAGTTACTCAACATGATTTGAAATGGAAATCCTGGGGAAGTTTGTGTCCAGCGATTCCAGAAAGTGTGGAGCAACGATAATCGATGTAGAGGGGAGGAGTAGGGAAATCGCGATTGGAAATTGATGGATTTGCACACATGTGTTCTTGAATGTCTCTTAAACAGGATGCATTTCTATCTTACGTTGGAATGAGGATGCGGCCCAGATTATTGTCTGATAGTATGTTTGTTTGTTATGTTTTGCATGACATGATTTTGCTATGAAAATTTATACTTTTTTGTACACCTTATATTTGTACTTAAACAAAAATAGGAGTTTTGTGCTCAGTGACTTATATTACTGCCTGTACTGTGTATGCTGTATCACTTTTGGCATGAGCCAATACTCTGACAATAAAAAACTATTGAAAGTAAAAGGCCAAATCTGTGCAAAGATGTGGATTCATTGTCATTTTCTGTTAGGTAGTCACACGTTGTGATGGCAAAGGCAAAAAAACTCTCCCTTTTTGAATGTGGTCGGGTTGTTGAACTGCATAAGCAGGGTCTCTCAAAGTGTGCCATCGCTGCTGAGGTGGGACACAGTAAGACAGTCATTTGGGTTCTGGAACAAAAAAGTCAAGTGGAAGACCCAAAAAAATTTCATCAGCACTGAGCTGGAGGATCCAATTGGCTGTCCGTCAAGACACTGGACAATCCTCGACTCAACTTAAGGCCCTTACTGGTGTTGACTGCAGCCCCATAACCATCAGAACCTTGTTAAGATCCACCCATGCTAAATCTTATTTTTTTGCCATTTTTCAAGTGGTCTTAAACTTTTGATCAGGACTATATAAATTCTAACATAGAAATATATTATAGTGCATTTGTATTGTGCTGCAGTTAAGTGCGGTTCTGCTGCTATACTGCAGCTACACAGAGTGCCAAACGCTATTGAAACAAATAATTTCTACTGGTGTGATATACCAGTTGCCCCCTAAAAAAATTGATTGAAGCAGGTGTGCTATATACCAATAATATACTTTCTATATAGTGCATTTGGGTAGTGCAGCATATGTTTGTGGTTTTGCTACGTTACCGCAGCTACACAGAGTGACAAGCAACATTGGAACAAATAATTTCTACTGGTATGATTTACCAGTTGCCCCACAAAAAAAACTGATTGAAGTAGGGGTGTTATATAAGAATTATATACATTCTATATAATGCATTTGGGTAGTGCAGCATTGGTTTGCTGTTTTGAGGGTTACCTCAGCTACAGATAGTGACAAACGACATTGGAACAAATCATTTCTACTGGTGTGAAATACCAGTTGCCCCACAAAAAAACTGATTGAAGCAGGGGTGTTATATAAGAATTATATACTTTCTATATAGTGCAGTTGGGTAGTGCAGCATTGGTTTGCGGTTTTGCTGCCTTACCTCAGCTACAGACAGGGGCGGACTGACCATTCGGGCACTCGGGCATGGACCGAGGGCCCGCGGCCACTAGGGGGCCCCGTCAGGGCCGTCTTCTGCACTCACATGTAATAAAGCGCTCTGACGGGGCCTGGCATGAAGTACAGTGACCATGCCGGGCCCCGTCAGAGCGCTCCTCAAACATGTATAATATAAGGCAAGGAGGGGGGGTGTTGGCGCAGAGTCTCTCACACACCCGGCAGTTCTTGTCACTGCTGGGCTGTTGTTTCCATAGCGAAGCAGGGAGCGCTCTTTGTTCCCTGCTTCACTGTTCTTCTGAGCGCTCCCCCTGCTGGCCACACATCGCGCTGCTGGCTGTGGGAGTAGTGCTGAAGGCCCGCAAATCGGCCTCCAGCACAGCCAGCAGTGAGTGTGGGAGCGCGTCATCCGGAAAAAAGGTAAGGATGTGTTTTTTTGTTTTTTTTAAAAGCTGCAGACTGGGGGCAACAACTACTGTGAGGGGGCTGTGGGCATAACTAATTTGATGGGGCACATATCTGGCATAACTGCCATGAGGGGGGCACATATCTGGCATAATTACTATGAGGGGGCACATATCTGGCCATAACCACTGTGAGGGGGCACATAATCTGGCATAACCACTGTGAGGGGGGACATATCTGGGCATATCTACTGCGAGAGGCACATACTGTTAAGAGGCACATAATTTGTCAGAACTACTGTGAGTGGGCACATCATCGGGCATAACTACTGTGAGGAGGCACATAATCTGGCATAACTACTGTGAAGAGGCACATAATCTTACATAACTACTGTGAGGGGGCACATATCTGGGCATATCTACTGTGAGGAGCACATATCTGGCATAACTACTGTGAGAGGTGGCTAATAAATGTACCTACAGGCCAATTCAGGAGACTAAAGAGAAATTGTACTTCTGAAGAACAGTTTGAACAAAAAGCTCAAGACCTTAACCTCCTGCCGTCACACTAACGCCGAAAGGCGTCAGTGTGGTGGCTCTCTCAGGTCTATATTTTTGCGGAACGGAAGTGCGGACCCGGAAGTGCAGATCTGCAATTCCAGATCCAAGCGGGACAAGTCTGTCCCCATAGAAATGAATGGGTCCGCAATTCCGTTCCGCAAAATGCGGAACAGAATTGCGGAGGTGTGAATGGGGCCTAAGGCTGGGTTCACACTTGAGCATTTTACAGCGCGTTCAAACGCGCTGTAAAACGCTCAACACATGAAAACCAATGCTTCCCTATGGCCCTGGTTCTCACTTGAGCGTTTTACAGCGCTGAAAAACGCGCTGTAAAACGCCCTACGCTCAAACAAGTACTTGAGCTTCTTTGGGGCGTTTTGACGCGCGTTTGTGGCCATAGGACATTGCAGTCAATCACACAAACGCGCGTCAAACGCGCGTTTACTATTGCAAAAAACGCTCGTCAAAAACGCGCGTCAAAAACGCGCGTTAAACGCGCATATCAAAGACGCTCAGGTCTGAACCCAGCCTAAGGGTCCCTTATCATCGCCAGTTAGTTAGCTACTTGTTAGGTAGTTAGCGCCCAGCCCACCGCACCACAGTCACTGATTAGTCGCTGATTAGCATCATCGCTGTCGCTAATCAGCACTAGTACTATATAGTATCTGTAAGTGATCAAGACTGATCGCAATCAGATCTATATCAGTACATTAGGGTCACCTTAGGTTCTACAAAAAACGCAGTGTTCGCCCAATCGGGCCTGATCTTGTGCGCACACTTGCGTTCAGTCCGACCCACCGCAGTGACAGAAATTATTTTTTTCTGATCACTGCAAAAACACCGTAAAATCGCTGCGGCGTTATAAAGATCACTTTTGAGGGGCAGGGCGAGTTTATAGAAGATTTTTTTTTTTTTTTAGCACAAGTTAGCGTAAATATTTTTTCTTTTTTTTTTCTTACAAAGTCTCATATTCCACTAACTTGTGACAAAAAATAAAATCTTACATGAACTCACCATACCCCTCACAGAATCCAAATGCGTAAAAATGCCCTGTGAAATCCTAAAGGTACTCATTGGAATTTGGGCCCCTTTGCGCATCTTGGCTGCAAAAAAGTGTCACACATGTGGTATCGCCGTACTCATAAGAAGTAGGGCAATGTGTATTGGAGTGTATTTTTACATATACCCATGCTGGGTGAGGGAAATATTTCTGTAAATTGACAACTTTGTATAAAAAAATTAAAAAAAGTTACGGAGATATTTCTCTCACCCAGCATGGGTATATGTAAAAATACACCCCAAAACACATTGCCCAATTTCTCCTGAGTACAGCGATACCACATGTGTGACACTTTTTTGCAGCCTAGGTGCGCAAAGGGGCCCAAATTCCTATGAGTACCTTTTAGTAGGGCATTTTTAGACATTTGGATTCCAGACTTCTTCGCACACTTTAGGGCCCCTAAAATGCCAGGGCAGTATAAATACCCAACAAGTGACCCCATTTTAGAAAGAAGACACCCCAAGGTATTCCGTGAGGGGCATGGCGAGTTCATGTAAAATTTAATTTTTTGTCACAAGTTAGTGGAATATGAGACTTTGTAAGAAAAAAATAAAATAAATAAATAAATCATTTTCCGCTAACTTGTGCCAAAAAAAAAAGACTTCTATGAACTTGCCATGCCCCTCACGGAATACCTTGGGGTCTCTTCTTTCCAAAATAGGGTCACTTGTTAGGTATTTATACTGCTCTGGCATTTTAGGGGACCTAAAGCGTGAGAAGTAGTTTGGAATCCAAATGCGTAAAAATGCCCTTTGAAATCCTAAAGGTACTCATTGGAATTAGGGCCCCTTTGCGCACCTAGGCTGCAAAAAAGTGTCACACATGTGGTATCGCCGTACTCAGAAGAAGTAGGGCAATGTGTTTTGGGGTGTATTTTTACATATACCCATACTGTGTGTGAGAAATATCTCTGTAAATGGCAACTATTTAATTTCTCTCACCCAGCATGGGTATATGTAAAAATACACCCCAAAACACATTGCCCTACTTCTTCTGAGTACGTGGATACCACATGTGAGACACTTTTTTGCAGCCTAGGTGCGTAAAGGGGCTGAAAGTCCAACGAGTACCTTTAGGCTTTACAGGGTTGCACACAATTTAGCCCCGCCCAAAATGCCAGAACAGTAAACACACCCCACAAATGACCCCATTTCGGAAAGTAGACACCCCAAGGTACTCACTGAGGGGCATAGTGAGTCCGTGGGAGATTTTTTATTTTTTTTTGCCAGAAGTTAGCAGAAATGGAAACTTTATTTATTTATTTTTTTCTCAGAAAGTGTCATTTTCCGCTAACTTGTGAAAAAAAAATTAAATCATACATAAACTCACCATACCCCTCCGCGAATACTTTGGGGTGTCTTCTTTCTAAACTGGGGTAATTTGGGGGGTATTTATACTATCCTGGCATTCTACCACCTCAAGAAACATGACAGGTGCTCAGAAAGTCAGAGCTGCTTCAAAATGTAGGAATTTACATTTTTGTACCATAGTTTGTAAACGCTATAACTTTTGCGCAAACCAAAAAAATATACACTTATTGGATTTTTTTTATCAAAGACATGTAGCACAATAAATTCTGACACAAAATTGTATAGAAATGTAATTATATTTGAACAATTTTACCAGAAAAAGTTAAAAATACAAATTTTTTGAGAAAATTGCGGTCTACTTTGATTAATATCAGAAAAACAAAAATCTCAGCAGCAATCAAATACCACCAAAAGAAAGCTGTATTTGTGAGAAGAAAAGGAGGTAAAATTCATTTGGGTGCCAAGTTGCATGACCGAGCAATAAACAGTTAAAGTTGTGAAGTGCCGATTTGTAAAAAAGGGCCTGGTCACTAGGGGGGTATAAACCTGTGGTCCTTAAGTGGTTAAACAAAAATTTATAGAGAAAGAGTATCCAAGCCATGAATTAGAGAGGTTGTTAAACAAAGTAAGTGCGATGAATTTAACAGATTTTTTTATACCTAGATAAAATAAACAAGAAGAGGAAACATTGAGAATTATCTTGCCATTTAATAGCCAATTTAAAAGTGTAAAAAAAAATCATCCGGAGACACTGGCACCTTTTACTGGATGATAAGATAATAGGTTCCAGTTTAAATACCAATCCTTTAATTACATACACTAAGGTCCCCAATCTCGGCCTTAAAGTGGCCCCGACTGTTAAGAACAAGAAACGAATTAGTATATCCAATTGGCTAGGCGTTAAAGTTTTTTTTTTAGGTGCGGTATGTGCCAAAATTATAAAACATCAAATTTTCCTAAGAAAACTATGAAGGTACAATCAACTCAAAATTCCTTCTAATTGGACATTAGGGACGGCTTATCCTGCAACTCGGTAGACGTTATTTATTTATTAGAATGCCCCTGCCATAGGCAATATGTTGGCAGGACAGAACGCAAACTTAAAGGGAGTCTGTCACCAGCATTTCCCTTTTTTAACCCTTCCTACAGCTCCCTAGCATGCTTACAGTTAATAAAAACATTACCTCTGGCATCAATCCTGGACTTATAGAACCCTCAAAAACGATCTTTGTAAGATATGCAAATGAGTGCTCGCAAGTGCCTAGGGGGGCGTTACTCTCTTAGGTGCCCTGCTTGCTCAGCCTTCTCATTGCGTCCCACCGCCCCTTCCTACCCTCTGCCCACCCATCCTTTCCCTCTGACCGCCTTTGTACTAACTTGTTATGCTGCCGATATCCCGCGCCGGCGCACTCATTCCTTTGGCCAGCGCATGCGCACTGCGATGCCCATTCCTTGTACGGCATCATAGTAACTATTGCGCATGCGCCGGCTAACGACGCGAAAATCGGCGGCATTAGCCGGCGCATGCGCAATAGTTACTGTGATGCCGTACAAGGAATGGGCATTGCAGTGCGCATGTGCCGACCAAAGGAATGAGTGCGCCGGCGCGGGATATCGGCAGCATAACAAGTTAGTACAAAGGCGGTCAGAGGGAAAGGATGGGTGGGCAGAGGGTAGGAAGGGGCGGGGGGACGCAATGAGAAGGCTGAGTAAGCAGGGCACCTAAGAGAGTAACGCCGCCCTGGGCACTTGCGAGCCCTCATTTGCATATCTTATAAAGATCGTTTTTGAGGGTTCTATAAGACCAGGATTGATGCCAGAGGTAACGTTTTTATTAACTGTAAGCATGCTAGGGAGCTGTGGGAAGGGTTAAAAAAGTGAAATGCTGGTGACAGACTCCCTTTAAGAAGAGGAACACATTGCTAATATTACTGCCTTACCTCAGCTACAGACAGGGGCGGACTGACCATTCGGGCACTCGGGCATGGACCGAAGGCCCGCGGCCACTAGGGGGCCCCGTCAGGGCCGTCTTCTGCACTCACATGTAATGAAGCACTCTGACGGGCCCCGTCAGAGCGCTCCTCAAACATGTATAATATAAGGCAAGGAGGGGATGTCTAGGTGCAGAGTCTCTTACACACCCGGCAGTTCTTGTCACTGCCGGGCTGTTGTTTCCATAGCAAAGCAGGGAGTGCTCTTCGTTCCCTGCTTCACTGTTCTTCTGAGCGCTCCCCCTGCTGGCCACACATCGCGCTGCTGGCTGTGGGAGTAGCGCTGAAGGCCCGCGAATCGGCCTCCAGCACAGCCAGCAGTGAGTGTAGGAGCGCGTCATTAGGAAAAAAGGTAAGGATGTGATTTTTGGTTATTTTTTAAAGCTGCAGATTGGGGGCAACAACTACTGTGAGGGGGCTGTGGGCATAACTAATTTGAGGGGGCACATATCTGGCATAACTGCTATGAGGGGGGCACATATCTGGCATAACTACTATGATGGGGCACATATCTGGCCATAACCACTGTGAGGGGGCACATAATCTGGCATAACCACTGTGAGGGGGGACATATCTGGGCATATCTACTGCGAGAGGCACATACTGTTAAGAGGCACATAATTTGTCAGAACTACTGTGAGTGGGCACATAATCGGGCATAACTACTGTGAGGGGGCACATAATCTGGCATAACCACTGTGAGGGGGGACATATCTGGGCATATCTACTGCGAGAGGCACATACTGTTAAGAGACACATAATTTGTCAGAACTACTGTGAGGGGGCACATATCTGGGCATATCTACTGTGAGGAGCACATATCTGGCATAACTACTGTGAGAGGTGGCTATTTATCTCTGTAAATTGACAACTTTGTATAAAAAAAATTGAAAAAGTTGTCATTTACAGAGATATTTCTCTCACCCAGCATGGGTATATGTAAAAATACACCCCAAAACACATTGTCCTGCTTCTCCTGAGTACGGTGATACCACATGTGTGACACTTTTTTGCAGCCTAGGTGTGCAAAGGGGCCCAAATTCCAATGAGTACCTTTTAGGAGGGCATTTTTAGACATTTGGATTCCAGACTTCTTCTCATGCTTTAGGGCCCCTAAAATGCCAAGGCAGTATAAATACCCCACAAGTGACCCCATTTTGGAAAGAAGACAATCCAAGGTATTCCGTGAGGGGCATGGCGAGTTCATGTAAAATTAAATTTTTTGTCACAAGTTAGTGGAATATGAGAAAAAAAAATATATATATATATCATTTTCCGCTAACTTCTGCCAAAAACCAAGCCATGCCCCTCACGGAATACCTTGGGGTGTCTTCTTTCCGAAATGGGGTCACTTGTGGGGTATTTATACTGCCTTGGCATTTTAGGGGACCTAAAGCGTGAGAAGTAGTTTGGAATCCAAATGCGTAAAAATACCCTGTGAAATCCTAAAGGTACTCATTGGAATTAGGGCCCCTTTGCGCACCTAGGCTGCAAAAAAGTGTCACACATGTGGTATCGCCGTACTCAGAAGAAGTAGGGCAATGTGTTTTGGAGTGTATTTTTACATATACCCATACTGTGTGTGAGAAATATCTCTGTAAATGACAACTTTTAAATTTTTTTTATACAAAATTGTCAATTTACAGAGATATTTCTCTCACCCAGCATGGGTATATGTAAAAATACACCCCAAAACTCATTGCCCTACCTCTTCTGAGTACGGCAATACCACATGTGTGACACTTTTTTGCAGCCTAGGTGCGCAAAGGGGCCCAAATTCCAATGAGTACCTTTAGTATTTCACAGGGCATTTTTACGCATTTGGATTCCAAACTACTTCTCACGCTTTAGGTCCAGCCTAGGTGCGTAAAGGGGCTGAAAGTCCAATGAGTACCTTGTGAAAAAAAATGTAATCATACATAAACTTACCATGCCCCTCCGCGAATACTTTGAGGGTGTCTTCTTTCTAAAATGGGGTCATTTGGGGGGTATTTATACTATCCTGGCATTCTAGCACCTCAAGAAACATGACAGGTGCTCAGAAAGTCAGAGCTGCTTCATAATGCCGAAATTCGCATTTTTGTACCATAGTTTGCAAACGCTATAACTTTTGCGCAAACCAATAAATATACACTTATTGGATTTTTTTTTATCAAAGTCATGTAGCACAATAAATTCTGACACAAAATTGTATAGAAATGTAATTATATTTGAACAATTTTACCAGAAAAAGTAAAAAATTTATTTTTTTGAGAAAATTGCGGTCTATTTTGATTAATATCAGAAAAACGAAAAATCTCAGCAGCAATCAAATACCACCAAAAGAAAGCTGTATTTGTGAGAAGAAAAGGAGGTAAAATTCATTTGGGTGCCAAGTTGCATGACCGAGCAATAAACAGTTAAAGTTGTGAAGTGCCGATTTGTAAAAAAGGGCCTGGTCACTAGGGGGGTATAAACCTGTGGTCCTTAAGTGGTTAAACAAAAATTTATAGAGAAAGAGTATCCAAGCCATGAATTAGAGAGGTCGTTAAACAAAGTAAGTGCGATGAATAGAACAGATTTTTTTATACCTAGATAAAATAAACAAGAAGAGGAAACATTGAGAATTATCTTGCCATTTAATAGCCAATTTAAAAGTGTAGACAAAATCATCCGGAGACACTGGCACCTTTTATTGGATGATAAGATAATAGGTTCCAGTTTAAATACCAATCCTTTAATTACATACACTAAGGTCCCCAATCTCGGCCTTAAAGTGGCCCCGACTGTTAAGAACAAGAAACCAATTAATATATCCAATTGGCTAGGCGTTAAAGGTTTTTTTTTTAGATGCGGTATGTGCCAAAATTATAAAACAACAAATTTTCCTAAGAAAACTATGAAGGTACAATCAACTCAAAATTCCTTCTAATTGGACATTAGGGACGGCTTATCCTGCAACTCGGTAGACGTTATTTATTTATTAGAATGCCCCTGCCATAAGCAATATGTTGGCAGGACAAAACGCACACTTAAGAAGAGGAACACATTGCTAATATTAAAAAAGGGTACGAGTCACACTCGGTGTCCAAGCACTACAAAGATGTCCACAACTGTGACCCCTCTTCAAAAGTTATTAGGCTATGGAGAAGCGGTAATCATATCTATAGGATGTCCAGGATTGAGTCAAAGAGAATATTTGAGTTCAACACTATGGCTCCAAGAGGACTCAATGCAGAATTGGAGTTTTTTTTTGTTGTAGGACTGGGCGGACGCGGGCCCGTGTTGGGGTAGATGGGGGTGTTATATGTACATCTGTCTACCCCTCCCAGCCCTGCCTCCTCCCACACTGCGACAATTCAAAGCTTCTTAGTCATGGACATTCTATTGAGTCTGTTTGTGTTAAACACATGTTAGCATATTTTTATATTTACTGAGATGTTATGGTGAATCTAGCAAATTCTCACCCTTCTATATATTTTTTAAAATACTTAAAAAAAAATACTTTAATATATATTTGTATACTTCTATTTTATTAAAATATGTTTAAGTAAATGTAGATACGTTTTTGGACAATGAATATATATATATACAGTACAGACCAAAATTTTTGACACACCTTCTCATTCAAAGAGTTTTCTTTATTTTCATGACTATGAAAATTGTAGATTCACACTGAAGGCATCAAAACTATGAATTAACACATGTGGAATTATATACATAACAAACAAGTGTGAAACAACTGAAAATATGTCATATTCTAGGTTCTTCAAAGTAGCCACCTTTTGGTTTGATTACTGCTTTGCACACTCTTGGCATTCTCTTGATGAGCTTCAAGAGGTAGTCCCCTGAAATGGTTTTCACTTCACAGGTGTGCCCTGTCAGGTTTAATAAGTGGGATTTCTTGCTTTAAAAATGGGGTTGGGACCATCAGTTGCGTTGAGGAGAAGTCAGGTGGATACACAGCTGATAGTCCTACTGAATAGACTGTTAGAATTTGTATTATGGCAAGAAAAAAGCAGCTAAGTAAAGAAAAACGAGTGGCCATCATTACTTTAAGAAATGAAGGTCAGTCAGTCAGCCGAAAAATTGGGAAAACTTTGAAAGTAAGGGCTATTTGACCATGAAGGAGAGTGATGGGGTGCTGCGCCAGATGACCTGGCCTCCACAGTCACCGGACCTGAACCCAATCAAGATGGTTTGGGTGAGCTGGACCGCAGAGTGAAGGCAAAAGGGCCAACAAGTGCTAAGCATCTCTGGGAACTCCTTCAAGACTTTTGGAAGACCATTTCAGGTGACTACCTCTTGAAGCTCATCAAGAGAATGCCAAGAGTGAGCAAAGCAGTAATCAAAGCAAAAGGTGGCTACTTTGAAGAACCTAGAATATGACATATTTTCAGTTGTTTCACATTTGTTTGTTATGTATATAATTCAACATGTGTTAATTCATAGTTTTGATGCCTTCATAGTCATGAAAATAAAGAAAACTCTTTGAATGAGAAGGTGTGTCCAAACTTTTGGTCTGTACTGTATATATATTTTTATATATATATATATATATATATATATATATATAAAAATTGGATTTGAGGTAATATATATGGGGGATCCATTTAATCCCTTTTTTACACATTGTCCTAAAAAAAACGCATCAATATCGCATCAGAAACGCACATGCGTTTTTTTTATAAAATGAAGAACATGAACACTTGCAATTACCTATTCCAGTAGCGTTTGTCCCTCTATCTAGCTGCAGTATCTCAGCAGAACTGCACACAACTGCTGCACAATACAAATGCACTATAACATACTTTCTATGTTAGAAAGTATATTATATGTATATCACACCCCACTATCAGTTTTTTTGGGGGCAACAGGTATATCACACCTGTTGCAATTACTCATTCCAATAGCATTTGTCCCTCTATCTGGCTGCGTTATCTCAGCAGAACCGTATACAACTGCTGCACAATACAAATGCACTATAATATACTTTCTATGTTAGAAGGTATAGTATAGGTATATCACACCACTTAATCAGTTTTTTTGTTTTTTAAGCAACAGGTATATCGCACCAGTTTCAAATACTTATTCCAATACCGTTTGTCCCTCTATCTAGCTGCAGTATCTCAGCAGCACCGCACACAACTGCTGCACAATACAAATGCACTATAATATACTTTCTATGTTAGAAGGTATATTATAGGTATATCACACCCGTCTATCAGTTTATTTTTTGGGGGCAATAGGTATATCACACCTGTTGCAATTACTTCTTCCAATAGCGTTTGTTACTCTTTCTAGCTGCGGTATCTCAGCAGAACCGCATAGAACTGCTGCACAATACAAATGCACTATAATATACTTTCTATTTTAGAAGGTATAGTATAGGTATATCACACCACTCAATCATTATTTTTTTTAAGCAACAGGTATATCACACCTGTTGCAATTACTTATTCCAATAGCGTTTGTCCCTCTATCTAGCTGCAGTATCTTAGCAGCACCACACGCAACTGCTGCTCAATACAAATGCACTATAATATACTTTCTATGTTAGAAGGTATAGTATAGGTATATCACACCACTTAATCATTTTTTTTTTTTAACCAACAGGTATATCACACCCAGGGCCAGACTGGGGATAAAAACCAGCCCTGGAAAAAGTTGCATACCAGCCCCACAGCATTGCGTCATTATTTACTTGTTTATAATAGGAGAAAGCATTTATTTTAAAGCACGTGTGTAAACACGAATATGAGCTTTGCCCCACGATAGCTCTTTTGTAGAACCCCCATAAAAACTTACAATTACTTGGCTTGGCCCTTCGGGATCTCGGACACCTCTTCAACACTTGGCCGGGGGCTCGGTGGAGCTGATGTTGTGTTTTATCCTAATGAGAAAGATTTCATAATAAGTATTTGGAGAAGGGGCAGAGGGATAGCAGAGCAGGGAGAGGCTGGTGCTGCTACTAGGGGGTCATACCATGGGGGAGTAATAAAGCCCACCATAGTGCCCCCCCAGTAGTAATAATTCTCCTGTGCAAAACATACCCCTTTGTAATGCCCCCAGTTGAGCTAATGTTCCCATAATGTGCCAATATAAAATACCCCTTCTCAGTGCCCCCGTAGATGACCCCCATAGTGCTCCTCCCCCCCTTCCCCATAGTACCCACCATAATGTGTCCCAGTATAAAATGCCCCTATACAGAGCCGCCATATAAAATACCCCTTCTTTTTAGCCTCAGTAGATGCCCCTATAGTGCCCCCCAATAATCTGCCAGTAAGATGTGCCCCCAATCATGTGCCAGTAATAAGAGCCCCCCCACCATCATTTGCCAGTAGCCAGAGCCCCCCCATATCATGTGCCAGTAGCCAGAGCCCCCCCCACATCATGTGCCAGTAGCCAGAGTGCCCCCCCTATGATGTGCCAGTAGCCCCCTTATTATGTGCCAGTAGCCCCCCTTATTATGTGCCAGTAGCCACCCCTTATTATGTGCCAGTAGCCGCCCCTTATTATGTGCCAGTAGCCGTCCCTTATTATGTGCCAGTAGCCGCCCCTTATGTGCCAGTAGCCGCACCTTATGTGCCAGTAGCCCCCCCTTATGTGCCAGTAGCCCCCCTTATGTGCCAGTAGCCCCCCTAATGATGTTCCAGTAGCCCCCTTATCATGTGCCAGTAGTCCCCCTTATCATGTGCCAGTAGTCCCCCTTATCATGTGCCAGTAGCCCCCCTTATCATGTGCCAGTTGCCCCTTATGTGCCAATATACCCCTTATGTGCCAGTAGCCCCCCTTATCATGTGCCAGCCCAATAGTCCCCCTTATCGTGTGCCAGCCCAGTAGTCCCCCCTTATCATGTGCCAGCCCAGTATTGTACCTATATAAAAAAAAAAGAAAACTCTTATACTTACCTCCAGCGATGCGATGCGATGCAGGCCTCTTCCGGCCTGTGTCCCTCGCTATACGGCTCAGGCGGCGAGATGACGTCATCGCGCCGCCTGCCCCGGCCTCTGATAGGCTGCCAGCACTAGGCCGGCAGCCTATCAGAGGAACAGGAGGGGACACGCCTCTCCCTCCCCTGCCGCAGCACAGACATCTGTATCGCCATCCTGAGGACGGCAATACAGATGACTATGGAGATGAGCGCTTCCACAATGGAAGCGCTCATCTCCTGCTCTGCCCTGCTGCCGACCACCCCCACTTGTCACCAGGGCCGCGGCGTTGCGGCACTCAGGCCTGCCGGCCTACCGGGAAATTTCCCGGTATCCCTGCAGGCCAGTCCGGCCCTGATCACACCAGTTGCAATTACTTATTCCAATAGCGTTTGTCCCTCTATCTAGCTGCAGTATCTCAGCAGCACTGCACACAACTGCTGCACAATACAAATGCACTATAATATACTTTCTATGTTAGGAGGTATATTAAAGGTATTTCACACCCCTCTATCAGTGTTTTTTGGGAGCAACAGGTATATCACACTAGTTGCAACTATTTATTCCAATAGAGTTTGTCCCTCTTTCTAGCTGCGTTATCTCAGCAGCACCGCATACAACTGCTGCACAATACAAATGCACTATAATATACTTTCTATATTGGAAGGTATATTATAGTTATATCACACCCCTCAATCCGATTTTTTTTTTAGGGGGGGCAAACAGATATATAACACTAGTTGCAATTAGGTATTCCAACAGCGTTTGTCCCTCTATCTAGCTGCGGTATCTCAGCAGAACCGCACACAACTGCTGCACAATACAAATGCACTATAATATACTTTCTATGTTAGAAGGTATATTATAGGTTATTCACACCCCTCTATCAGTTTTTTTGGGGGGCAACAGGTATATCACACCTGTTGCAATGACTTATTTCAATAGCGTTTGTCCCTCTATCTAGCTGTGGTATCTCAGCGGAACCGCACACAACTGCTGCACAATACAAATGCACTATAATATACTTTCTATGTTAAAAGGTATATTTTAGGTATATTACACCCCTAAATCTTTTTTTTTTTTTTTTTTTTTTTTTTTTTGGGGGGGGGGGGGGCAACAGGTTTATCACACCAGTTGCAATTAGTTATTCCAATAGCGTTTGTCCCTCTATCTAGCTGCAGTATCGCAGCAGAACCGCACACAACTGCTGCACAATACAACTGCAATATAATATACTTTCTATTTTAGAAAATATATTATAAATATATCACACCCCTCTGTATGTCACACCTATCAATAGCACACCTATACCAGTCCTTAAAAGGACTTTTGTGGCCCTATTAACTAGTGTTGTCCATAACAGTCTGTCCCTGCTCCATATAGAAACTTTTCCCTACACTGGCAAGAAACAGAATGTAAAATGGCTGCCAGATCGGGTTTATTTATAGGGTAGGGGGTGTGTCCATGTGCTGAAACGTCTCAATTGGCTGTCCTGTCCCACCTAATGGATGTGTCATGGGTCACGGTTCTGCAGAATGAAAATAATATGGCGCCGGTGGACATATGTTCGCCTGCTCAGCAATCCGCAAACTAGCAAAGTTCGCCGTGAAGCGACCGCTGGGCGAACTGCAAGGCAATCTCTACCACCTATTTTCAATTTGCATGAACACAATGTGCATCACTGTTAGGCCTCTTTCACACGGGCGTCATGTTTTTGGGCCGGATAAGATGCGGTAAGTCGCGGGAAAATGCACGATTTTTCCGCCCGAGTGCAAAACATTTTAATGCGTTTTGCACGCGTGTGAGAAAAATTGGCATGTTTGGTACCCAAACCCGAATTTCTTCACAGAAGTTCGGGTTTGGGTTAGGTGTTGTGTAGATTGTATTATTTTCCCTTATATATGGTTATAAGGGAAAATAATAACATTCTTAATACAAAATGCATAGTAAAATAGGGCTGGAGGAGTTAAAAAAAAATAAAACAAAATTTAACTCACTTAATCCACTTGTTCGCGCAGCCCGGCTTCTCTTCTGCCTTCATCTGTGAGGAAAAGGACCTGTGGTGACGTCACTGCGCTCATCACATGTTTCATCACATGATACATCACTATGGTGATGGATAATGTGACGGACCATGTGATGAGCGCAGTGACGTCACCACAGGTCCTTTTCCTACTGCACAGCAAAGATGAAGACAGAAGAGAAGCCGGGCTGCGCGAACAAGTGGATTAAGGTGAGTTAAATTATTTTAAAACATTTTTTAACCCCTCCATCCCTATTGTACTATGCATTCTGTATTAAGAATGCTGTTATTTTTCCCTTATAACCATGTTATAAGGGAAAATAATAATGATCGGTGTAACGGATCACCTGGTACACCGACCGGGTACCTCCGTTGAATGAATGCTCCTAGTGCTTTCCGAGGACTCCAAGCACTCCACTTGACGCCGTACGCACTGCAGACCCCACGAACCGCCGAAGCTTGGTTGAGGTCTCACCGTCTCCTACCCACCCTGGACCTACGACAAGGCTCCAGGCTCCAGTGGGTGGACCTCTCCTAAAACCAGAGATCAGGAACAGCCCTTAAAAGAGCTAGTAGTTATAGCCAGGGGAGTATACACGTATAGCAATCCCCACACACATATGAGACGAGGCTCTATGTTGAAGGTGAAACAGGAACTGACTGTACTTCACGTACAGCCTCTTTTATTCACAAACCAAAAACATAGTACTGCCCACAGGGGTTTGAAATACAACCAATCAGTAATTAACAACACATACAATGCAACTACAGCAACCAATCGTTCACGCCCCCAGAGGACCAGAATGAAGACTGGGACATAGGACAACATATCCCCACAATGCATCATGGTCTCCTCCCCTCTGTCTGGAGACAACCTGAGGAGCAATCCAATTATCTCTCAGAACAAAGGGAGATCGCCAATACACATGTAGATACAACAGGACAGACATCACCATTTAAACACACAATGGGACAATGGCACAATAGAAACACACCCAGCATTTTCCTCCCAAGCTGACAAGTTACAATTATTATAGATTGTTACAACTTTGTGAGTTTACATTGGCCATACATATAACTTACATTAATTCAAACAGTATAACGTGGGGACAAACCTATCCAAAATTCACTTGAATCGGTTCAGGGGTTTAAAAGTTAGTATATGGCCCATAATCCTGGGGCAAGAGGCCAGCAGCCAGTCCTCTCCAAAACCCAGTGGCGAGGTTGGTTTCGCCACACATCTCCCCCTCCCAGGGAAGACTAACCAGATACCTGACCTCACGGTCAGTACCGGAGTTAGTCTGGCAGTCCAACCACAACCCAATACTGGACCTGTTGAATCTTGGGGCCTGGCTCTGTTCTGTATGTCCCCAGCTGTTGAGTGGGCATCTGCTACTCCTCGCCTCTTTGTGGTTCTCCAGCTTGGAGCTGTAGGTACTTGGTGGGCAGAGGCCGACTGCGCTCTGCCCAGATGCCAGCTCTTCTGCTGGGGTAGCCTGTGGGAAGTCCGGCTCTGGAGAAGAGGATAGGGGAGGGCAGAGGCCGACTGCGCTCTGCCCAGATGCCAGCTCTTCCGCTGGGATGTGGTCAGGGAATCCTATCCCCAGGACCTTGTTGCAGATCGGCTGTGGAGAGGAGGAATCGCTTACCTCCTCCTCCTGGCATTCCTGCAGGGTTGGTGGGGGATCTGAACCGGCCGTCCAGTATCTCGGTAGGTCTGGTGCAGAGACCGTGGTCCCATCTGCACCATCGGAGTTAGGGGTGCTGTCCCCCTGTGGTTGGGGAGAGAGATCAGTGGATATCGCAGGCTCATCCCCTGCCCCCAGAACTCGGTTGGGAAGTACCTGGGAAGGGGAGGGCTCGCTTACCTCCTCCTCCTGGTATCCCTGCGGAGATGGCTGGAGATCTGGACCAACCGTCCAGCATCCCTGTAGGACTGGTAGAGAGACCTCGGTCCCATCTCCACCTGCCATCTGTGGGTCCTCCCAGGACCAGTCTGTGAGGTCCCTCAACAGTTGCGAGTAAGAACCATCTGCGTCCACACCTGGCAACTCCGGCTGCTGTTGAGCGTCTGGGCCAGCTGCCCAGCATCCCGGTGGAGAGACCTCGGTCCCGTCTCCACCTGCCTGTTGTGGTTCCTCACAGGACCAGTCTATGAGGACCCCTACTTCGGGTTCCTCTGGCCGCCTCAGGGGGAGACTGCTAACCTCCTCGGATGCAGCCTCTGCTCGGCTGCTGTAACACTCCTTCCGCTGGGCAATTTCGCTCTCTTTCGCCAGTCGGAATTCTCGTTCCATCCTTGCATGTCGCTTGGCTGTGACCTGGTTCCAGATGGCCTGGTATATATCCATGGACACATTACCTCCATACTGGGCCACTCGCTGCCTCACCTCGGCCAGCCAGTCATCTTCAGAGCCTTCCATACTTGTCTGCTCCAAGTCGCTAGATACCTCTGCTCCCAGGGGCGCTGTACGGATACTAGCGTTGCCCTCAATTTGTAACTCCACGAACGGTGTCTCCGAGCTGCTTCTCCTCACACTAGGACGCCATCCCACTGCTTGCCACCAATGTAACGGATCACCTGGTACACCGACCGGGTACCTCCGTTGAATGAATGCTCCTAGTGCTTTCCGAGGACTCCAAGCACTCCACTTGACGCCGTACGCACTGCAGACCCCACGAACCGCCGAAGCTTGGTTGAGGTCTCACCGTCTCCTACCCACCCTGGACCTACGACAAGGCTCCAGGCTCCAGTGGGTGGACCTCTCCTAAAACCAGAGATCAGGAACAGCCCTTAAAAGAGCTAGTAGTTATAGCCAGGGGAGTATACACGTATAGCAATCCCCACACACATGAGACGAGGCTCTATGTTGAAGGTGAAACAGGAACTGACTGTACTTCACGTACAGCCTCTTTTATTCACAAACCAAAAACATAGTACTGCCCACAGGGGTTTGAAATACAACCAATCAGTAATTAACAACACATACAATGCAACTACAGCAACCAATCGTTCACGCCCCCAGAGGACCAGAATGAAGACTGGGACATAGGACAACATATCCCCACAATGCATCATGGTCTCCTCCCCTCTGTCTGGAGACAACCTGAGGAGCAATCCAATTATCTCTCAGAACAAAGGGAGATCGCCAATACACATGTAGATACAACAGGACAGACATCACCATTTAAACACACAATGGGACAATGGCACAATAGAAACACACCCAGCATTTTCCTCCCAAGCTGACAAGTTACAATTATTATAGATTGTTACAACTTTGTGAGTTTACATTGGCCATACATATAACTTACATTAATTCAAACAGTATAACGTGGGGACAAACCTATCCAAAATTCACTTGAATCGGTTCAGGGGTTTAAAAGTTAGTATATGGCCCATAATCCTGGGGCAAGAGGCCAGCAGCCAGTCCTCTCCAAAACCCAGTGGCGAGGTTGGTTTCGCCACAATCGGGTCCCATCCCGATTGTCTCCTAGCAACCGTGCGTGAAAATCGCACCGCATCCGCACTTGCTTGCGGATGCTTGCGATTTTCACGCAGCCCCATTCACTTCTATGGGGCCTGCGTTGCGTGGAAAACGCACAAAATAGAGCATGCTGCGATTTTCACCCAATGCACAAGTGATGCGTGAAAATCACCGCTAATTTGCACAGCCCCATAGAAATAAATAGGTCCGGATTCAGTGCGGGTGCAATGCGTTCACCTCACGCATTGCACCCGTGCGGAAATCTCGCACGTGTGAAAGGGGCCTTAGGGTATGGCCAAATGGCCAAGTCTTGCCACCCTTAGGACGCAGCTGCCATGTGGTTGAGCACCAAATGACAGAAGGCTGCAATTAACTACTTAACTGCTTTACGTCCGCCCATAGGATATAAACGTCCTATGGGTGGACCTCTATTTCTGAAAGCACGTTTTAAAACGTCCTTTCAGAAATAGCAGCTGCACGCTAATCGTGCAGCTGCTGATCGGGTTGCCCGCTGTCAGTGACAGCAGGGCAACCCTTAGAGAAGGCAGGGACAGTTCCCAGGTGTCCCTGCCTTCTGGATCGCTGCAGACACAGCGCTCACCGAGCGCTGTGTATGCAGAGAAGGAAGCGCCATGCGCTTCCTGTTCCGGCCCGGCGGTCATGTGACCGCCGGGACCGGAGAGTGCAGGGGCTGTGTGAGGTCTCTCAGAGACCTTGATCAGCCCTGCTCTGAGGCTGTACAGCGCTGGATTGCTGCTGTACAGCCTCTCTAGGGGTGTATTTGTCCTGTAACTGGGGCTACTATGTCAGCCCCAGTTAAAGGAGAAATCAACAGTGAAAAAAAAAAGAAAAAGTGAAGTAAATGTCCCCCAGAGGTCTTGTATGACCTTATGGGGGACGAAAAGTGTAAAATAAAAAAAATAAAAATAAAAGGTTGAAAATAAAAAAATTAAAAAAAGTTTCACATGTAAAAAAAAAAGTCCCCAAGTAAGGAATGAAAAAAAAATGTTAAAAATAGAAAAAAATAAAATAAAATAGACATATTTGGTATTGCCACGTCCGTAAAAACCAGCTCTATAAAAATATCACATGACCTAACCCCTCGGGTGAACACCGTAAAAAAAAAAAAAAAAAAAACTGTGTTAAAACAAGCAATTTTTGTCACCTTGCATCACAAAAGGTGCAACACCAAGTGATCAAAACGCGTATGTCCCACAAAATAGTACCAATAAAACCGTCACCTCATCCCACAAAAAATGAGCCCCTACATAAGAAAATCTCTCAAAAAATAAAAAAAACTATAGCTCTTAGAACATGGAGACACTAAAACATCATTTTTTTGGTTTCAAAAATGCTATTATTGTGTTAAAGTGAAACAAATAAAAAAAGTATATATATTAGGTATTGCCGCGTCCGTAAAAAACAGCTCTATAAAAATATCACATGACCTAACCCCTCGGGTGAACACCGTAAAAATTTTTTAAAAAAACTGTGTCAAAACAAGCAATTTTTGTCACCTTGCATCACAAAAGGTGCAACACCAAGTGATCAAAAACGCGTATGTCCCACAAAATAGTACCAATAAAACCGTCACCTCATCCCGCAAAAAATGAGCCCCTACATAAGAAAATCTCTCAAAAAATAAAAAAACTATAGCTCTCAGAACATGGACACATTAAAACATAATTTTTTTGTTTCAAAAATGCTATTATTGTGTAAAACTTTAATAAATGAGAAAAAGTATACATATTAGGTATCGCCACGTCCGTAACAATCTGCTCTATAAAAATGTCACTTGACTGAACCCCTCAGGTGAACGCTGTAAAAATAAATAAATAGAAACTGTGCTAAAACAACCAATTTTTTGGTCACCTTGCCCCATAAAGTGTTATAATGAATGATCAAAAAATCATATGTACCCAAAAATAGTACTAATAAAACTGGCACCTTATCCCCTAGTTTCCAAAATGAGGTCACTTCTTGGGAGTTTCTACTGTAAGGGTGCATCAGGGGGCTTCAAATGGGACATGGCATCTAAAAACCATGTGGAGTTCCTTTTCTTCTGCGCCCTGCTGTGTGCCCATACAGCAGTTTATGACCACATGTGGGGTGTTTCTGTAAACAGCAGAATCTGGGTAATAAATATTGAGTTTTGTTTGGCTGTTAACCATCGATGTGTTAAAGAAAAAAAATGATTAAAATGGAAAATCTGCCCAAAAAGTGAAATTTAAAAATTTGATCTCCATTTTCCTTTAATTCTTGTGGAACGCCTAAAGGGTTAACAAAGTTTGTAAAATCGGTTTTGAATACCTTGAGGGGTGTAGTTTCTACAATGGGGTCATTTATGGGGGTATCCACTATGTAGGCCCCACAAAGTGACTTCAGACCTGAACTGGTCCTTAAAAAGTGGGTTTTGGCAATTTTCTTAAAAATTTGAAGAATTGCTTCTAAACTTCTAAGCCTTCTAACGTCCTAAAAAAATAAAATGACATTTCCAAAATGATGCCAACATAAAGTAGACATATGGGGAATGTTAAATAATAAATATTATATGAGGTATCACTTTCTGTTTTAAAAGCAGAGAAATTTAAATTTAGAAAATTGCGAATTTTTCACATTTTTGGGTAAATTTGGGATTTTTTCATAAATAAAGGTGAAATATTTTGACTCAAATTTATGACTATCATGAAGTACAATGTGTCACGAGAAAACAATCTCTGAATGACTTGGATAAATAAAGGCGTTCCAAAGTTATTACCACATAAAGTGAGATATGTCAGTTTTGCAAAATTTGCCCTTTTCAGGAAGGGGGCAAATGGCCCAGATGGCAGGTGGTTAAAGGGGTTGTCCCACAAATAATATTGTTCAGTCTTCAAACCGTTACCTGGATGTGAATACCTTTGTAATTGCAAGTAACTAAAAATTTTGTATAGCCAATGAGCTATTTAATAAAATATGAAAATATGCATAGCGTCACCTGCCATTTGCTTTTTTTTTCTTCTCTGTCTTGCTCACTGAGGGGGACGCACATGCTCAATTCCATCCTTTAACTTCCACAGCTGCAGCATAAAGGACATGTCCACTAAGAACGGACATGCCCACTGAACTGCCAGCTTCAAAAACATCTTGCAGAGCAATTGGAGAAATGAATGGGGACATCTCCGGATCCATGTGAGGTACAGAGCTGGTTCTATGTTTGTTTGAAAGAGACCGTCATGTGCTATATGATATTGGATTATTATTTTTTGCATTAGTTATGGGATAATCCCTTTAAGAATCTGCTGTTTAGTCCGTCAGCGCTGTGATTGGCAACACACACCTACAATACTGCACAGCCATTAACAATGCAGACAGACTAAACAGTACTATCCTAATAAGTTAGCTGGAGCTGCCTGCAGCTCATATGGTCACGTGGTACTCAATCATAGTGGGACCGCAGCATAACAGCAGCACAACTGCTCTGTATGTTTGAACCCTTATACATGTGATAATAAAAATGGAGTAATAAATAAACTGCTCCCCCCACTCAGCAAAACTTGTGGATGTCCTTCCCAGCTGGCTTAGGGTACTTTCACACTTGCGGCAGAAGATTCCGGCAGGCAGTTCCATCACCGGCAATCCAGACGCAAACTGATGGCATTTGTCAGACGGATCCGGATCCGTCTGACAAATGCATTGAAATACCGGATCCATCTCTCCGGTGTCATCCGAAAAAACAGATCCGGTATTCATTTATTTTTGCATTTTTAAAGGTCTGCGCCAGATCTGTTTTGCCTGAACACTTAATGCCGGATCCGGCACTAATACACTTCAATGGAAATAAATGCCGGATCCGGCATTCCGGCAAGTGTTCAGTATTTTTGGCGGGAGATAAAACTGCAGCATGCTTCCGACTGGAAGCATTATCTGCTGCAATCCAACCGACTACCAGGTCTGACTTCAAGAGTTTTGTCCTGCGACGCCCTGCAAACTGGGACATGAAGTTAGGTAGCGTGGATGATTGTTTTTCTTGTGCTCTGGCAGCAGTCACAGTTTCAACGCGCCCAGGGCCACGGCCTCTGCGTGAACCATCAGCATAACGTCCACTTCCCCGTCCCTTACTGCTCGACTTGCGCATATTAAATGTTAAATGCATGCTTGACACACAAGATGCGGCACGGATGTCAAAGTTCACAGCAAACACAGTATATGGAAAAAGTATGTAAAAGTATGGCAAAAGGAAAATAGATTTCACTTATATTTTTCCTATCTCTGGCCCTGACACACAGAAGGTATTGGACAGATGTCTCTAGTCACCCCAGACACCCTCTATAGAATGTTTTTTTGAAAATGATGTAAAAAATATATTTATTTTCAGTTATATTTCTATATTTCTCAAATTTCTGGCCCTGACACACAGAAGGTATTGGATTGATGTCACTAGTCACTGCAGACACCCTCTATAGAAAGATTATTGAAAGTGATGGAAAAAATATATTTATTTTCAGTTATATTTCTCCAATCTCTGGCCCTGACACACAGAAGGTATTGAACAGATGTCACAAGTCACTGCTGACACCCTCTATAGAAAAATTATTGAAAATTATGTAAAAATATATTTATTTTCAGTTATATTTCTCCAATTTCTGGCCCTAAAACACAGAAGGTATTGGACAGTTGTCACAAGTCACTGCTGACACCCTCTATAGAAAAATATTAAAAATTATGTAAAAAATATATTTATTTTCAGTTATATTTCTACAAGCTCTGGTCCTGACACACAGAAGGTATAATATAGATGTCACTATTCACTGCAGACACCCTCTATAGAAAGATTATGGAAAGTGATGGAAAAAATATATTTATTTTCAGTTATATTTCTCCAATCTCTGGCCCTGACACACAGAAGGTATTGAACAGATGTCACAAGTCACTGCTGACACCCTCTATAGAAAAATTATTGAAAATTATGTAAAAGTATATTTATTTTCAGTTATATTTCTCCAATTTCTAGCCCTGACACACAGAAGGTATTGGAGAGACGTCACTAGTCACTGCAGACACCCTCTATAGAAAAATTATTGAAAGTGAGGGAAAAAATATATTTATTTTCAGTTATATTTCTCCAATTTCTGGCCCTGAAACACAGAAGGTATTGGACAGTTGTCACAAGTCACTGCTGACACCCTCTATAGAAAAATTATAAAAAATGATGTAAAAAATATATTTATTTTCAGTTATATTTCTCCAATCTCTGGCCCTGACACACAGAAGGTATAATACAGATGTCACTAGTCACTGCAGACACCGTCTATAGAAAAATTATTGAAAGTGATGGAAAAAATATATTTATTTTCAGTTATATTTCTCCAATTTCTGGCCCTGACACACAGAAGGTATTGAACAGATGTCACAAGTCACTGCTGACACCCTCTATAGAAAAATTATTGAAAATTATGTAAAAATATATTTATTTTCAGTTATATTTCTCCAATTTCTAGCCCAGACACACAGAAGGTATTGGAGAGATGTCACTAGTCACTGCAGACACTCCCTATAGAAAAATTATTCAAAGTGATGGAAAAAATATATTTATTTTCAGTTATATTTCTCCAATTTCTGGCCCTAAAACACAGAAGGTATTGGACAGTTGTCACAAGTCACTGCTGACACCCTCTATAGAAAAATATTAAAAATTATGTAAAAAATATATTTATTTTCAGTTATATTTCTACAAGCTCTGGTCCTGACACACAGAAGGTATATTATAGATGTCACTATTCACTGCAGACACCCTCTATAGAAAGATTATGGAAAGTGATGGAAAAAATATATTTATTTTCAGTTATATTTCTCCAATCTCTGGCCCTGACACACAGAAGGTATTGAACAGATGTCACAAGTCACTGCTGACACCCTCTATAGAAAAATTATTGAAAATTATGTAAAAGTATATTTATTTTCAGTTATATTTCTCCAATTTCTGGCCCTGACACACAGAAGGTATTGAACAGATGTCACAAGTCACTGCTGACACCCTCTATAGAAAAATTATTGAAAATTATGTAAAAATATATTTATTTTCAGTTATATTTCTCCAATTTCTAGCCCAGACACACAGAAGGTATTGGAGAGATGTCACTAGTCACTGCAGACACTCCCTATAGAAAAATTATTCAAAGTGATGGAAAAAATATATTTATTTTCAGTTATATTTCTCCAATTTCTGGCCCTAAAACACAGAAGGTATTGGACAGTTGTCACAAGTCACTGCTGACACCCTCTATAGAAAAATATAAAAAATTATGTAAAAAATATATTTATTTTCAGTTATATTTCTACAAGCTCTGGTCCTGACACACAGAAGGTATAATATAGATGTCACTATTCACTGCAGACACCCTCTATAGAAAGATTATTGAAAGTGATGGAAAAAATATATTTATTTTCAGTTATATTTCTCCAATCTCTGGCCCTGACACACAGAAGGTATTGAACAGATGTCACAAGTCACTGCTGACACCCTCTATAGAAAAATTATTGAAAATTATGTAAAAGTATATTTATTTTCAGTTATATTTCTCCAATTTCTAGCCCTGACACACAGAAGGTATTGGAGAGACGTCACTAGTCACTGCAGACCACCCTCTATAGAAAAATTATTGAAAGTGAGGGAGAAAATATATTTATTTTCAGTTATATTTCTTCAATCTCTGGCCCTGACACACAGAAGGTATAATACAGATGTCACTAGTCACTGCAGACACCCTGTATAGAAAAATTATTGAAAATGATGGAAAAAAATATATTTATTTTCAGTTATATTTCTCCAATTTCTGGCCCTGAAACACAGAAGGTATTGGACAGTTGTCACAAGTCACTGCTGACACCCTCTATAGAAAAATTATAAAAAATGTTGTAAAAAATATATTTATTTTCAGTTATATTTCTCCAATCTCTGGCCCTGACACACAGAAGGTATAATACAGATGTCACTAGTCACTGCAGACACCGTCTATAGAAAAATTATTGAAAGTGATGGAAAAAATATATTTATTTTCAGTTATATTTCTCCAATTTCTGGCCCTGACACACAGAAGGTATTGAACAGATGTCACAAGTCACTGCTGACACCCTCTATAGAAAAATTATTGAAAATTATGTAAAAATATATTTATTTTCAGTTATATTTCTCCAATTTCTAGCCCAGACACACAGAAGGTATTGGAGAGATGTCACTAGTCACTGCAGACACTCCCTATAGAAAAATTATTCAAAGTGATGGAAAAAATATATTTATTTTCAGTTATATTTCTCCAATTTCTGGCCCTAAAACACAGAAGGTATTGGACAGTTGTCACAAGTCACTGCTGACACCCTCTATAGAAAAATATTAAAAATTATGTAAAAAATATATTTATTTTCAGTTATATTTCTACAAGCTCTGGTCCTGACACACAGAAGGTATAATATAGATGTCACTATTCACTGCAGACACCCTCTATAGAAAGATTATGGAAAGTGATGGAAAAAATATATTTATTTTCAGTTATATTTCTCCAATCTCTGGCCCTGACACACAGAAGGTATTGAACAGATGTCACAAGTCACTGCTGACACCCTCTATAGAAAAATTATTGAAAATTATGTAAAAGTATATTTATTTTCAGTTATATTTCTCCAATTTCTAGCCCTGACACACAGAAGGTATTGGAGAGACGTCACTAGTCACTGCAGACACCCTCTATAGAAAAATTATTGAAAGTGAGGGAGAAAATATATTTATTTTCAGTTATATTTCTTCAATCTCTGGCCCTGACACACAGAAGGTATAATACAGATGTCACTAGTCACTGCAGACACCCTCTATAGAAAAATTATTGAAAATGATGGAAAAAAATATATTTATTTTCAGTTATATTTCTCCAATTTCTGGCCCTGAAACACAGAAGGTATTGGACAGTTGTCACAAGTCACTGCTGACACCCTCTATAGAAAAATTATAAAAAATTATGTAAAAAATATATTTATTTTCAGTTATATTTCTCCAATCTCTGGCCCTGACACACAGAAGGTATAATACAGATGTCACTAGTCACTGCAGACACCGTCTATAGAAAAATTATTGAAAGTGATGGAAAAAATATATTTATTTTTAGTTATATTTCTCCAATTTCTGGCCCTGACACACAGAAGGTATTGAACAGATGTCACAAGTCACTGCTGACACCCTCTATAGAAAAATTATTGAAAATTATGTAAAAATATATTTATTTTCAGTTATATTTCTCCAATTTCTAGCCCAGACACACAGAAGGTATTGGAGAGATGTCACTAGTCACTGCAGACACTCCCTATAGAAAAATTATTCAAAGTGATGGAAAAAATATATTTATTTTCAGTTATATTTCTCCAATTTCTGGCCCTAAAACACAGAAGGTATTGGACAGTTGTCACAAGTCACTGCTGACACCCTCTATAGAAAAATATTAAAAATTATGTAAAAAATATATTTATTTTCAGTTATATTTCTACAAGCTCTGGTCCTGACACACAGAAGGTATCATACAGATGTCACTAGTCACTGCTGACACCCTCTATAGAAAAATTATTGAAAATAATGGAAAAAATATAGTGATTTTAAGTTATATTTCTCCAATTTCTGTCCCTGACACACAGAAGGTATAATACACATATCACTAGTCACTGCAGACACCCTCTATAGCATAAGTATTGAAAATGCTGAAAAAAAATAAAAAAATTGTACTGTAGCTATAAAATACTGCAAGCCTGCCACCACACACAATAGTCCTTAAAAGGACTTTGGGGTCTTTGAAACATTTTTCTACTGAATTGATTACGATCAGACTCCCTACACTCTCTGTCCCTTCTGAAGCGCATATAGCACCTGATGACATGTTCCGGCCAGCCAGTCATTGTAATGCCAGTAGCCAACATGGCTACTGGCATTACAGTGAGGGCAGTACTTATCTGCTCGTTTATTGGCTGCATAGCAGCCGTGAAACATGCGGGGAGAAGACTCGAGCATGGCGCTCGAACACATGCGGTAATCGGTCCAGGGCCGCCATGTGCCGAGCATAGCGATGCTCGAGTCGAACAGCAGTTCGGTCAAGCATGCTCGTTTAACACTAGCCGCGACACCACCTGCCCATCAGATGTTTGATTTGTGACAGCCCGATGCACTGGAACTACACCTTCTATATGCTTGATAGGCTGATCCAGCAGTAACATGCCGTTAATGACTACCTGTACAGATTTTGCAGCAGGACAGGTTCTGGGGAGCTTGGTTTCTTTTCACCTCGCTAGTGGCTGATCACGCGCGATGCATGCAGACTTCTGTGGCCATTTCATGAGATCACCAAACTAGTCAGTCGCAGCCAGGGTAACATCAGTGACATTGTACCTTACGCCTTCTTTTTGGAGCGTGCATTGCGTTGTGTCATTGATCAAGTAGTCGAGGAACAGGAGCTGGAAGATGAGGAAGTCACAATGCTAAATTAATTTCCAGGGGGGCTACTCAATCTGAGACAAGTCAGCAGGAGTCTGAAGAGGAGTCAGAGGAGGATGGTGGCTGGGGGGAAGAGGAGGAGGAGGAGAAGGAGCAAGAAGAGCAGGCTTTAAACTTTTCTGGGATCCTTGGTATTGTCCGTGGCTGGGGGAAGGAGACCAAGTACGACATTCTCCTGGGCGACGAGCAGGAGCCAGGGTGGTATACCTCTTCCAATTTAGCGCAAATGGCGGCCTTCATGCTCGAGTGTTTGAAGAGGGACTCCGTATAAAAAGCATGAAAGGCAAGGACCAGTACTGGGTGGCAGCGTACTTAGACCCCCGGAACAAACACAAAATGGCGGACATGTAACCAGCATCAGAGAGGGCTGTCAGAATGCATAATTTCCAGGCCTTGCTGCGTGAGATGCTGCATTCTGCTGTTGCGGGCGCCGGCATTGGAATTTCCGCCTATAGCGATACCGGTGCGAGTACCAATCCTACGGCGCCTGCAAGGAGAAGGTCACTTCGGATATGAGATCATTCTTGCAGCCAACCCATTTAGAGCCGCCCTCCAGATCCAGCCTCATTGAACACCTAGACCGACAGATGTTCGACTACATTGGGTTAACGGCCAATGTGCATGCTCTGAGAAGCGAGGAACTACTGGACTACTGGGTGAGCAGGCTTGAACTGTGGCCAGAGCTGACACAATTTGCCAAGGAACTCTTGGCTTGCCCCTCGTCGAGAATCCTATCCGAAAGGACGTTCAGCGCAGCAGAGGGGATCGTGACCGATAAGCGCCTAGCTCATGACAGTGTGGATGACCTAACATTTCTAAAAATGAATGAGGCATGGATCTCAGAGAAATTCAACACCTGTGATGACCACGTGTAATTGAATTTCCTCATGCCAGCCCACACATATCCGCGACCACCCAGAACAAAGAATAGTCTTTGTCTTATGTATATACAGCGGCATAAAAGGCCTTTTCTGTCTGGTGAATGCCTAATTTTTGGGGCCTCTACTTCAGTGGCCTACAGTAAAAATTTTATCCAGCCACATCATCACAAGTTCTTTTCTGTCAGGTGAATGCCTAATTTGTGGGGCCTGTACTGGCCTACAATAAAATTTTTAGCCAGTGACCACCTAATGTACCTCCAGACACATCATCACAAGTTTTTTTCTGTAAGTTGAATGCTGAATTTCTGGGGCCTGTACTGGCCTACAGTAAAATTTTTAGCCAGTGACAGTTTAATATACCTCCATCCACATAATCACTTGTTCTTTTCTGTCAGGTGAATGCCTAATTTTTGGGGCCTGTACTCAACTGGCCTACAGTAAAATTGTTATCCTCTAACCGCCTAATATACCTCCAGCCACATAGTCACAAGTTATTTTCTGTCAGGTGAATGGCTAATTTTGGGGCCTATACTCCATTGGCCTGCAGAAAAATTGTTATTCAGTGAACGCCTAATGTACCTCCAGCCACATAATCACTTGTTCTTTTCTGTCAGGTGAATTAATAATTTTTGGGGCTTTTACTGGCCTACAGTAAAAGTGTTATCCACTGACCGTCTAATATACCTCCAGCCACATAATCACTTGTTCTTTTCTGTCAGGTGAATGCCTCATTTTTGGGGCCTGTACTCCACTGGCCTACAGTAAAATTGTTATCCACTGACCATCTAATATACCTCTAGTCACATAATCACTTGTTATTTTCTGTCAGGTGAATGCCTAATTTTTGGGGCCTGTACTCCACTGGCCTAGAGTAAAATTGTTATTCAATGACCATTTAATGTACCTCCGCATAAAAATGTCCCCTGATTAAAATACATATTTTTTGGGGTAATTTTTGCCATTGATCCCACTCTGGTATGTCACTGTCCATGTTGTTGGGCTATTTGTGCACTTCTAGTAACTATTTGGTGGCTGCAAATATGACCTGAAGGTTTTTCAGGTTCACCTGTCATTGAAGTGAATGGGGCCTGCTGCGAACGTGCGGTTTGTGAACATTTGATCACGAACGCGCGTTCGCGAAATGTCACGGCCGATGTTCATTCAACACTACTCATCAATTACAAAAGAACTAAACCACTAGTTATTTTAACCAGTTGCCACCATACGATGAACATGTCAAGCAACCATGTGTTCCTAATCCTGGACAAACTGTTTTAGGAAACACATATAGAATGCTATAATTTGTAGTCAGCACAACTCAGTAACACTGTTATTTCATTTTAATGCATGTAATAACCAGTAATAACAGACTTAGTTCTAAAAAGCACTAGTCTGTTGTATGCCTTACAGGTATGGACCACATAATTGTTTTTTATTAATGCAAACTGCCTGGACCTTGATAAAGTAATAAATGTGCTTCCATGCACCTTTCTAGCCCACGCCGATCCAGCGCTACAGCCAGTGACATACACAAGTGTGTACATCCCTCACATTTTTGTAAATATTTTATTATATCTTTTCATGGGACAACACTGAAGATATAACACTTTGATATAATGTAAAGTAGCTTGTATAACAGTGTAAATTTGGTGTGCCCTCAAAATAACTCAACACCCAGCCATTAATGTCTAATGGCAACAAAAGTGAGTACACCCTCTAGGTGAAAATGTCCAAATTGTCCCCAAAGTGTCAATATTTAAAGGATCGTCATCATGTTGGAATACTGTCCTGCAGCCCAGTTTCCAAAGAGAGGGGATTATGCTCTGCTTCTGTATGTCACAGTACCGGCAGGACTTTTGCAGCCCTAAACCATGATACTCCCACCACCATGGTTGACTGTAGGCAAGACAAATTTGTGTTTATACTCCTCACTCGGTTGCCGCCATACACGCTTGACACCATCTCAACCAATTAAGTGGTCATCAGGACATGGTTCCAGTAATTCATGTCCTTAGTCTACTTGTCTTCAGCAAACTGTCTGCAGGCTTTCTTGTGCCTCATCTTTAGAAGAGGCCTTCTTCTGGGACGACAGCCATGCAAACCAATTTTATGCAGTGTGCAGTGTATGGTCTAAGCACTGACAGGCTGACCCCCCCACCCCTTTAACCACTGCAGCAATGCTGGCAGCACTCATACGTCTATTTTGAAAAGACAACCTCTGGATATGACTCTGAGTATGTGCACTCAACTTCTTTGGTCGACCATGGCAAGGTCTGTACTGAGTGGATCCTGTCTTGTTAAACTGCTATATGGTCTTGGCCACCATGCTGCAGCTAAGTTTCAGGGTGTTGGCAGTCTTCTTTTAGACTAGGCAAGGCATGGCCAACTTGTTGCACTCCAGCTGTTGTCAAACTACAACTTCCACCATGCCCTGATGTAAGCTAATAGCTGTAGGCAGTTTGGGCATGCTTGGAGTTGTAGTTTTGCAACAGCTGGAGATGCTTAGGTTGGCCATCCCTGGACTATGCCATCTTTATGTAGAGCAACAAGTCTTTTTTTCAGATCCTCAGAGAGTTATTTGCCATGAGGTGGTATCAAACAGATCAGTTTCACCACATAGGGAAAACAAAACTCATAAAACTGTTGCAGAATTATATTTTTCCCCCAATTTCACCCCATTTGGAATTTTTTTCCAGCTCTCCATAATACTGTATGCAATATTAAATGGTGACATTACAATGCACAAGTTTTCCTATAAAAATCAAGCCCTCACACAGCTATGTGAGCAAAAAAGAAAAATAAGATTATGACCCAAAAAAGCAGGGAGCAAAAAAAGAAAATGCAAAAAAACAAAAAAAAAACAACTCTGGGGCTGAAAGGGTTAAGTAATGTATTGATTGTATGCATGGTGATACTGTATTTAGGATATCAGAATTTCAAAGAAAAAAAAATACAAGAAATGGAATTTTATGAAGGAGCAATTCGGCTTTGTAGAAAAGTATGCTCTCATTTATCTAGTTTATGGCAAAATAGTGTGATCCCCAGTGGGACTAGTCACAGGAAATACGGTATCCGGCATTATTGGAACACAGTCTCCTTTTATAATCACTTTATCTCACTCATCTCCCAAAATAAATAACACCATTTATCGTATTAAGATAAATCACGAGAAATGTTTAAATGCAAGAAATGTTGATGGTTTGAGTGGTTGAAAATGTTTCCTGGTAAATGTAATCCAAGTATATCCCGGGTTTCTCTCAAGTGCATTCATGCGAGTTGTATTAGAAAGTAAAATACATGTATTTATTGTACAGCTTCGCCAGACAGTCAAATGCATCACATTTTCAATACCAAATGACTTCTGACATTCAATTTAGAACCCAAAATAGCTTGTAGTGTAACTATCCAAAAGTAATAGCGATGAAGCAGCGGGATAGCTTGATGCAATGATGTTCAGAGCTGCTTTAAATGAATGGAAGCTCAGAAAGCGGCATACAACATGGGTAAATACTGTAACTGCTTCTTTGTAAAATATAGCGGACTTTATGCCAGGACAGCAAAGATCAGTACAGAACTATATGATTTTTAAAGAAGAAATAAGCATGAACTATTAGCGTACAAATAGTATTATTAATATGAAAGCTACAGGTTCAGTAAGGCCCCTTTCACACCGGCGGATTTCCGCGCGGGTGCGATGCGCGAGGTGAACGCATTGCACATGCACTGAATCTGGACCCATTCATTTCTATAGGGCTGTGCAGATGAGCAGTGATTTTCACGCATCACTTGTGCGTTGCGTGAAAATCGCAGCATGCTCCTCTTTGTGCGTTTTCCACGCAACGCAGGCCCCATAGAAGTGAATGGGGCTGCGTGAAAATCGCAAGCAAGTGCAAATGCGGTGCGATTTTCAGGCACGGTTGCTAGGAGACAATCGGGATGGAGACCCGATCATTATTATTTTCCCTTATAACATGGTTATAAGGGAAAATAATAGCATTCTTAATACAGAATGTTTAGTACAAATAGGGCTGGAGGGGTTAAAAAAATAAAAATAAAAATTTAACTCACCTTAATAAACTTGTTCGCGCAGCCCGACTTCTCTTCTGTCTTCATCTTTGCTGTGCACAGGAAAAGGACCTGTGGTGACATCACTATGCTCATCACATGGTCCGTCACATGATCCATCACCATGGTAAATAATCATGTGATGGACCATGTGATGAGCGTAGTGACGTCATCACAGGTCCTATTCCTCAAAGAAGAAGACAAAAGAGATGCCGGCTGCGTGAACAAGTGGATTAAGGTGAGTTAAATTATTTTGTATTTTTTTTAACCCCTCCAGCCCTATTTTACATATCATTCTGTATTCAGAATGCTATTATTTTCCCTTATAACCATGTTATAAGGGAAAATAATACAATCTACCTAGCACCTAACCGAAACCCGAACTTCTGTGAAGAAGTTCGGTTTGGGTACTAAGCATGATGATTTTTATAACGTGCGTGCAAAACGCATTACAATGTTTTGCACTCACACGGAAAAATCGTGCATTTTCCCGCAACACACCTGCATCTTTTCCGGCCCAAAAACATGACGCCCGTGTGAAAGAGGCCAAAATGTTTTATGTGACAGGATAGGGTTATGACAACATTAGGCCTGATATTAAAGGGGTTGTGTCACTTCAGCAACTGGCATGTGTCATGTAGTGAAAGTTAATACAAGCCACTTACTGATGTATTGTTATTATCCATATTGCTTCCTTTGCTGGCTTAATTCATTTCTCCATCACATTATACACTGCTCGTTTCCATGGTTTTGATCTTCCTGCAATCCAGCAGCAGTGGTCGTGCTTGTACACTATAGGAAAAAGTGCCGGCCTCTCTGGTGACTGGGACCGTAGGAGCTCACCTAGGCTGTTGCTTTTTCCTATAGTTTACGGCCACCACTGATGGATTGCACAGTGGTCGTAACTAGGGTTGAGCGAACCCGAACTGTAAAGTTCGGGTTCGTACCGAACTTTAGGATTTTTGGACCCCGGACCTGAACCCGAACATTTCAGTAAAAGTTCAGGTTCAGTGTTCGGCGCTTTCTCTGCGCTTTTTGAAAGGCCAATCAACAAGCGTTTAACTGTCTGACCTTAGAAGCCATCACAGCCATGCCTACTAATGGCATGGCTGTGATTGGCCAGTGCAGCATGTGACCCAGCCTCTATATAAGCTTGAGTCACGGAACGCTGCATTTCACTCTGCTGTTACAAGTGTAGGGAGAGGATGCTGCTGGACTGGTGATTTCAGGGAGAGAATAGGAGAGAATCTAACTCAGCGATCTACATACAATTAGTTGTGTGGGTGCAGGGCACAATCTTTTTACCCTGCCCTGAGCCCATTGACCGAAAAAAAAAAAACTTTTATCCGTCTGTTAGTTAGGTTGGTGGCGGCGGCCATTTTATGCAAGCTCAGTGCACCAGCACTGCATCTGAGCTTTTGTGACATTCTAATCCAAGCTTGAAAAACTGCACTAATAATCTGGTTGTAAAAAATCACTCTTTTTTGGCAATATACAACATCTGGTGCATTTGCAGGATTAGTGTGCAATTTTAGCTAGAGATACAGACTGTGCGAGCAGTAGCAGGCGATAGTGGAGTTTCAGCTGCAGCACGCATGGGTGAGTCGCTCGGCGGAACACCACCACTTCACCACCAATGACGGGGACTCCATGCGAGACCTGTGTGCCTTGTTGCGCTGTTTCGAGTACTCCACCAACATGGCCAGTGCCGATAACGCCGTTCTCAGCGTAACTATCCCACTTCTATGCCTCCTTGAAAAAACGCTGCTGGCGATGATGGAAGAGGATGTGGCACAGGAGGAGGAGGAGGAGGAGGAAGAGGGATCATTTCGTAGGGTTTCCGGCCAGTCATTCCCAAGTGGCTCCGAGGGTGGGTTCCTGCACCCACAAACGCCAGGTACACAATTGTCCAGCCAGGGCAATTGTCCAGCCAGGGCACAGGTGGAGGATGAGGAGGAGGAGATGGAGGAGGAGGAACCATGTTCACAGCATGGTGGCACCCAGACAAGCTCATGGCCATCACTGGTGCATGGCGGGGGGGATACAGAGGACACAGACGATACACATCCCACAGAGGACAGCTTTTCGTTGCCTCTGGGCAGCCTGGCACACATAAGCGATTACATGCTGCAGTGTCTCCGCAACGACCGCTGAGTTGCCCACATTCTAACTTGTGCTGATTACTGGGTGGCCACGCTACTGGATCCCCGTTACAAGGACAATGTACCGTCCTTAATTCTGTCACTGGAGCGTGATCGCAAGATGTGCGAGTACAAGCGCACACTGGTAGACACGCTGCTGGTGGCATTCCAACCTGACAGTGGAGGCACAGTGAAAGCACAAGGCGAAGGCAGAGGACGAGGAAGAGGTTGCCAACGCAGTTGGGGCACCACCAGCACCTCAGAAGGCAGGGTTAGCATGGCCGAAATGTGGAAAAGCTTTGTCAGCACGCCAAATTGGGCATATGGCCTGAGCTTGCCAATTACGCCTTGGAGGTGCTGGCCTGCCCTGCGGCCAGTGTATTATCTGACCGTGTGTTTAGCACGGCAGGGGGCGTCATCACAGACAAGGGCAGCCGCCTGTCCACAGCCAATGTGGACAAGCTCACGTTCATTGAAATGAACCAGGCATGGATCCCACAGGACTTGTCCATACCTTGTGCAGAATAGACATGTATACCGGCACTAACCAGCCACTGTTATACTGCAGCACAATTGCTTATTCTTGTATTTTGGATATTTCACACTCTTTTGGAGTGTACCCTAATTTTAAAAAATAAAATTAAAACCAAAAACCTGTGTTGGCTACCTCGTCCTCCTCCACCACCGTTTCAACCTACACCGCTACGTCCATCACCTCCTCAAACTCCTACACCATATAGAACTCCACCTCATAAATCAATTTTTTTTTATTTGTACGTATTTTATTTTATGTCATTTCACTACTTTGTCAGTTACATTTTCTGGTGAAATTCACCAATTTTTGGGTGTAAAGTACCACTGCTATACCTAGTAGACCGGTAAAAAAAAAAAAAAAAGTCAGTTACATTTTCTGGTGAAATTCACCAATTTTTGGGTGTGATGTACATAGCATATCTAGTAGACGTAGACCTAGATATACTTAGTACATGGCCAAAAAAAAAAAAAAAACATTTGCCTGTTTCATTTTTGGGTGAAATTCAAGAATTTTTGGGTGTGAAATACCACTGCTATACATAGTAGATCGGTAAAAAAAAAATTGTCAGTTACATTTTCTGGTGAAATTCACCAATTTTTGGGTGTGATGTACCACTGCTATACCTAGTAGATGGATAAAAAAATAATAATAATTGTCAGTTACATTTTCTGGTGAAATTCAACAATTTTTGGGTGTGAAGTACCACTGCTATACCTAGTAGACCAGTAAAAAAATAAAAAAATAATGTCAGTTTCATTTTCTGGTGAAATTCACCAATTTTTGGCTGTGATGTACCACTGATATACCTAGTAGACGGCTAAAAAAAAACAAAAAACATTTGTTTCAATTTTGGGTGAAATTCAACAATTTTTGGGTGTGATGTTCCACTGATATACCTAGTAGACGGGTAAAAAAATATAAAAAAATTGTCAGTTACATTTTCTGGTGAAATTCACAAATTTTTGGGTGTGATGTACCACTGATATACCTAGTAGACGGGTAAAAAAAAAACAACATTTATCTGTTTAATTTTCTGGTGAAATTCACCAATTTTTGGGTGTGATGTACCACTGATCTACCTAGTAGATGGATAAAAATAAAAAAAAATTGTCTGTTTCATTTTCGGATGAAATTCAACAATTTTTGGGTGTGAAGTACCACTGCTATACCTAGTAGACCGGTAAAAAAATAAAATTAATTGTCAGTTACATTTTATGCTGAAATTCACCAATTTTTGGGTTTGATGTACCACTGATATACTTAGTAGACGGGTAAAAAAAAAAAAAAAAATTGTCTGTTACATTTTCGGTTGAAATTCACCAATTTTTGGGTGTGATGTACCACTGCTATACCAAGTAGACAGTTAAAAAAAAAAAAAAAAAAATGTCTGTTACATTTTTGGGTGAAATTCACAAATTTTTGGGTGTAATATACCCCCTCCTCTACCTAGTTGACAGCTTAATAAATTTCAATAGTTTTTCTTTAAAATTTTCGGGTGACAATAAACAATTTTTTTCTGTCATAGACCCCTGCTCTACCAAGTAGTCAGGTTAATAAATTTCAATAATTTTTCTGTTACATTCTTGGGTTGACATTATACAATTTTAGATGTGAATAAACCCCTGCTCTGCATAGGTGACAGGGAATAAAATTTCAGAAATTCTTCTTTAATTGATGCGCGGCAACTCCTTTGATTCAATGCTTAAACTTTAACAAGTTGTACCACATTTGCGCTTCAATAATTTGTCCCACAATTCCGCTTTACTCTTTCGGCCAACATTTGCGCTTCAATACTTTGTCCCACATTTCCGCTTTACTCTTTTGGCCCGCATTTGGGCTTCTGTAATTTGTACCACATTTGCGCTTTAACAGCTTTTCCCACATTTCTGCTTTATTCTTTTGGCCCACATTTGGGCTTCTGTAATTTTTACCACATTTGCGCCTCAATAACTTTTCCCATAATTCCGCTTTACTCTTTTGGCCGACATTTGGTCTTCTGTAATTTGTCCCAAATTTTTGCCTCAATAACTTTTCCCATAATTCCGCTATACTCTTTCCCACATTTCCGCTCGATCCCAATTTTTTTAAATAAATTTATCTCCCTTAAATTTGTTCTTTTTTTCTCACGCTCCCTCTTTGGGTTGGAACCCTGATTCGCCGATAACCGTGATCAACATGGTAGGCTCAGAAAAGAACATCAAAAGTTGATAGAGAATATATCAAAATGGATGGTGGATGTCACTGGGGCACCTCTACATAGGTGACAGGAACATAAATTTAAAAAAATCGTCAATTACATTGTCAGGTGACATTTTTCTAATTTTGCCGGATAGAAACCCCTGCTCTGCATAGTTGACAGGGAATAAAATTCTTCATTAATTAATGCACGGCACATCCTTTGATTCAATGCTTAAACTTTAAAAAGTTGTTCCACTTTTACACTTTAATAATTTGTCCCATAATTCCACTCTATAATTTTAAATTTGAAAAAATTAATCCTCCCTTGTATGTGGTCTCTCTTTCTCACGCTCCCTCTCCGGCGTGGAACCCTGATTCCCCGCCACCCGTGATCACCATGGTAGGCGTAGAAAAGAACATTGAAAGTTGATAGAGCAGATATTAAATTGGATCGTGAACATCACAGGGACGTGCAACATTGTGGGGCAGTAAGTGTGCACACGCCTACACGAACTGACTGACAGGGGTCAGCCTGTCCAAAAACCTACACTCCTCCGTGCTGCTGAGATCAATGTCCTCCTCTAAGGCCTCCCATAGTAACCCAGGTCCATCATATTCCTTCCCTTCAGGTAAGTCGTGCTCGGCCGTCCAGGGGGTATGTTGAATGACATGCCACTTTAGGGCCCGGTAAGCGTCCTCTAGACAAAGCTCCTTACATACCAGGCTCTGGAGTTTTGATACCCACTCATCCAGGGGCTGCTCTGCCAAGAGACCCATCCGCATCGCCACAGACTTCGGTAGCCGCTGCTCATAACTGGGGAGATTCTAACCTCACCGCCGCTGGGCATTTTCCAGGGCATCATACCAGACTTCCTTTCTGTCTGCATCCCTGTAGTCCATGGCCACCTCCTTCTCCTCGTCATGGAACGCTGTCTGAAGACTAACTGATTCCATCCTGCTGTATCCAGGGGCACCGTACGGATATTAGCGTTGCCCTCAATATACTCCACACGTTACCGGTGTCATATTGTATTATTGGTTATCACATCCACATAATTGCTATCTTGTGTAGGATGTTTATTGTGGTACTTGTGGTCCGCTGCGGGCATCCTCCACTGTATGAATTTTTGCTGGGGATAGCCATTAGCAACGGGCCACAAGTGCAGGATTTGCTCCCCTGTATATATGTGCATAACTGCATATGGATTTGAGCACTTCCTGCCTGTTTAACACCATACTATTCTTGTTAGTTTGCTTGTATATGGAGGTGTATAAACTCTAATTTAAATGTGCCTGTTTTCCATCCACAGGCTACATTTAGGTGCAACTGCAAGGCCTGGGCCATTTCAGCCAGTCTTAAGTGGGACTCATAGACTCCTCCCTCCTCCCATTGTTACATGGCTACATGCTGGAGGTAACTGGTGAGTTGTCTGTGAGTCGGACCTCACGCTCCTGTAATTCGCCCACTGGCCCCTGCTTCTGCCCATACGGCTCAGGTAGGTGAGTGTTAGGAGCCGAGCTACTTGAGAAACCATGGGGCAGTGCTCAGGCTCAGACATGTCCTCCACAGTAGGACATGTTGGCTAATCTCTCAATTTTAACATCAGTTTGAGGGTTTAGTAAGACCGCAGAGTGCACCTATCTTTGCTAATATTATTATATTGTTGTATTACTGCAATTGGTTTTTATTGGGACAAGAACCTTTCAGATTAATTGTATTCTTTGATATCTATTCAGGTACCCTATAATTACATCACATCAACCAAGAAGAAAGTGGGTTTCCTTTAAAACATAACTTTTAATGATACATAAAATGCCCATAGGTAAATAAGTGCAAATGCAATTTAAATGAGCAGGGTAAAACTCACCCTAATTTTGGTAGGTTTGTTATAGTCTAAGGATGGGAAAGGATAGGGGGGAAGGGGTCTGCTGGGTCTCTGCCCCTACTATGCACCCTAAATATAGAATCCCTGTCCTGGCCACCGCACACCTCCTATACCGTCCCTATATGCTTCCCTGAACAGTGCAGTGACTGCCCAACTTCGTCCTGAAGGGGAAGGGAAGAGGGGGGTAGGAGACCCTAAATCACAAACCCACCTTTACCAGGTGTTGCGTACCCAGGTCCCTGGAACACTACCACTCTAACACAACGCTTGAAATAACTGTGCGTCCTGCATATCCAAGAACTCAGGTGTCACAGATCATGTGAACACCCATATTCAGTTGTATGAATAGATGCTGGAGTCTACACCTCAAATACACCATATAACAACCCAAAGCGTTTCTCTGGTCTTACCAGTTCATCAGGGGCCTTGACACATTGGTGTTAGCAGCAAAAATGGACCATCCCTCCAGAGGAGGGGGTCAACACAAGCGTAACAAAAAAGTACACAGAAACCAGTGACGATAACTGTCTTGGTATTAATGTCAGTTCACAACCGCCCAGTGTATTGGCGATGTACATATATGCCAGAACTACATAGGGCGATTTTAAGCAAAGAGATTACTTATCTTAGGAGAGACAGTCAGTGGACATGTTCCCAAGATTGCAAGCCTAGCGATATGTTTTCCACTGGCCCGGCAGCTGGACTCCGCGTATGGCAGTACCAATTCAAGTGTTGTGTTAGAGTGGTTGTGTTCCAGGGACCTGGGTACACAACACCTGGTAAAGGTGGGTTTGTGATTTAGGGTCTCCTACCCCCCTCTTCCCTTCCCCTTCAGGACGAAGCTGGGCAGTCACTGCACTGTTCAGGGAAGCAAATAGGGACGGTATAGGAGGTGTGCGGTGGCCAGGACAGGGATTCTATATTTAGGGTGCATAGTAGGGGCAGAGACCCAGCAGACCCCTTCCCCCCTATCCTTTCCCCTCCTTAGACTATAACAAACCTACCAAAATTGGGGTAAGTTGTACCCTGCTCATTTAAATTGCATTTGCACTTATTCACCTATGGGCATTTTATGTATCATTAAAAGTTATGTTTTAAAGGTAACCCACTTTCTTCTTGGTTGATGTGAATTGGTTTTTATTGCCCTAATGCAATAGGCCAGTAAATATAGCATTGGTTGCATTTGTATGAACAGATTGAGGTCCAATCTGGAGGTGTGTATTGTACTGCAGCTCTTCTATGTCTATTCAAAAATAGTTGTCCTCCTTCGAAGTTCTTGGCCATTGTTGCGGCTTGTGAACTTCCAATAGGCCCTCCCTTCAAGTCCAATCTGACCTTGTCTACTGTGCATCCATAGTTCCACAAAAAGCATGAAACTATTAAAGTTTAAGAAGACCATTCAGAAAATGTATTAAGAAATACTCAATGCAATTTATTACCTGGCACAACGTGTGCTTTTAATTCAAGTTTAACTACAACACAAATATAGTGCAATGTATTGCAAAGCCTATAAATTGTGCTGTAATTGTATAGTAAATAACATACACAACAAATGCTATCATTTATCATGAAGCAAGCAATGGTATCCTCTGTGAATTGAGCAATTATCATTTATGTATGGGTTTATTCGAAGTGAGGCAGTATTAGTATGAGGCTTTCAGTGTACATATACAGCATTGCAATATATATTCTGCAAATACAATTCTTTTTCAAACAATGTTTCCTTCATTACTCAAAGGACCCAGAGAGAAATAAATATTCACTGCTATTTGTTGGAATGATTCTCAAGGTGCACATAAAAGAATTATGTGTGTCATTTTTTAAAATGTTTTGTGAACACGTTACTTGTTTTTCTGGGAAATAAACATTACATTATTGATGCTAACTCCATTATGGTTTTACGAGAAACTCCCATAGTGTTTCTCACAAGAGCAACTGTATATTCATTCGACAAAACACAACAACGCAAAGGAAAAGTATTCATGATTGGTATTATAGAAGTACGTTTAAGAGATCAAAAGAATTGCTTCTCTGACATATAAAATGATAATACTGAATGAAGTCCCGTTTATCCTATTTTTATCCTTTTTTTTTGTATCCTTTTTATTACCTGTGTAAAACTTTAGACTCGGTCACAAATATTTCAGTCCAACAGTCTGTATATTTAAAAGGAATTTATCACCATTTTTTGCCCCCTCCAACCACTGTAATAGGCTAAGGTAGAACAGAGTGAATCAACTTGGTTTGAATTTAATTTGACCCACATTTTGCAAAAATTCTTGTTTAAAAAACGAATTCCAAGTTTTGGCAATCCAATTTGGATTACTTTCTCAAAATATTATCAGCCACTTTCCAGATCAAAAGACAGGAAAAAAGAAGAAGGTGTCACAGTGTGTTTCACTATAACACGGATTGCCGTGTTGCTCACGTTTGTGCTTTGGCGTACTGGCTACGTTGGATTCCATGTAGACTGGTAGCCAGGGGTGACCTGTAGTAATGGCAGCCTGTGTTTGTACTGATCTCTGTTGATGCATGCTCCCCTCCCTGTTTGGTTCTTGTGGGGTTAATAGTCTGGTCTGGGTGTGGCCACTAGGTGCCTATATTCCTGTGAGCTGTGATTTAGGGGGCAGTCTGTCTCCAGCCTTGCTGCATGCAGGAGCTATGCACCTAACCTGGGGTTATTCCATCTGCCCTGTCTGTGTGGCCACCTAGTAAGACATCAAGGTCACCTTGACTAGTTCCATATGTGATACGTGACTGCCATGTGTCATTCCGCATGGGGTCCAGGCATCTGCCTGTCTGTGAAGCTCTGCCTGTGACCACAATGTGTCATTCTGCATGGGGTCCAGGCATCTGCTTGTCTGTTCTGTGTCTTTTCTGTGACAGCCATGCTGCATCCTGCATGGAGTCCAGACATCTTTCTATCTTTGCAGCTCTGTTGTGACTGCCATGAGTCGTTCTGTATGAGGTTCAGGAATCTGCTTCTCTGTGCCACATGGAGTCCAGGCAGCTGCTTGTGTGCTGGTTCCCGTTTGTCTTGTCTGTACTGTGTCCTGTGTGGTTATGTTTGGGTTCCAGTACGTGTGCCTGGGTTTCAGTCCTTGTTTTGTGTGGACTGTTGGTTCTTGCACCATCAGTCTCTGCAGGTAAGTGGCCAAGTGCACCAGAACCATCCTAGAGCTGTGACCAGTGAGCCTCTGGGTTTGGCCACAAGTAAACCAGTGCACTTGGTCCAGTGGTATTTTCTGCCATTGGTCACTTACCTGTAGTTCCAGTTTTCTGCCATGTCTGTATCTTGTTATTGCTTTTTTGTTTTTGGTCCTTGCCTTGTTTGTCTGATTGCTAGCCTTGGGCTTGTTTTCTTGAGATGTTCTAGTAGTTGGTAGGACCTTCACTAGAACATGACAGAAGGAGGATCACAAGTCTTGGTTCTTCCATTACCTGTGGGTTTTTTGTGGTTTTTTTTTCAATTTGATTTTAATGGCTCATAATGTCTCCATGAGTTCTAATCCAACAATAATCTCTGTGATTTCTTTCTAGATAATAAACTTGTCTATGCTACTGCTCCGGTAATATGAGTAGGACTAACAGCAAGTGCCTGATTAATGTATTTGCAAATACTATGAAACTAAGGTTTATGTGAGCCTGTCTAAAATCTTGGTCAAACACACACCATTGAAAAATATCTGAGATTTACAAAGATGTAAGTGCACCCATAGATCGTTATTATTTCCCCATACTTGTATATGAAATGGATGCTCTGGTTTGCTACAGTATTTGTTTTGCATGAGGTAAACCAGGGTGCATGAGCCTAGCCTAGCAAGGTGAAGCACATTGGAACACAAAATAATAATTAAAATCTCAAGGCAAGGTTCACAACTGTGGGCACCTTTTGGCAGGGTGCAGGGTGTTTAGGACGTGTATAGAGGGATTAAAAGGAAATGTATCCTTTGAGATGGTTTTGGTGTCGGTTTTAAGTTTGTCTTTGTTTTGTGACATTAAGCCAAATTTATGAAATGGTGTACAATAATAACATACAGTGGATATAAAAAGTCTACACACCCCTGTTAAAATGTCAGGTTTCTGTGATGTTAAAAATGAGACAAAGATAAATAATTTCAGAACTTTTTCCACCTTTAATGTGACCTATAAACTGTACCACTCAATTGAAAAACAAACTGAAATCTTTTAGGTGGAGGGAAGAAAACAAAAAAAAACTAAAATAATGTGATTTAATAAGTGGATTTGGAGTGTTTTTGCAAAGAAGAGTGGACAAATCTTAATGCTGCAATAAAATCAAAAGGTGCTTCAACAAAGTATTAGTTTGAGGGTGTGCACAATTATGCAACCATATTATTACATTTTTATATTTTTTCTTCCCTCTACCTAAAACATTTCAGTTTGTTTTTCAATTGAGTTGTACAGTTTATAGGTCACATTGAAGGTGGAAAAAGTTCTGAAATGATTTATCTTTGTCTCATTTGTTTACATCACAGAAACCTGACATTTTAACAGGGGTGTGTTGACTTTTTATATTCACTGTATTTGGCTCAAGTGCAATGGGGTGTATGCCTATGTCTGTAAAAGTACACCAAGGGATTGCCTGGTGTGAAGATGCAACTTTTTTGTGACTTTTATAAAATTCACACATAAATGAGAGGTGTCTTAAAGTTATCTTAAAATCAGAGATCTTTGACTTACTTTTCACTCCACTTCCATAAGTCGTGAGGATCATCAAATGTCACAAAATTTGACCAAATGTCTAAAAAATATGCAGCATATGTTGTGCAGACATCACTTGCAACATATTTATACCACAAAACTGGCATAGAAGATGTGATAAATGTCTTCCTAAATGTCGTCAGTGAGCATCTGCCTTTATTTGGTTGTTGTTGGATCTGAGTGGCTCAATAATAGACAACGATAAGGATACAATTTAGGACTGGAGCTACCTTTTTTTCTTATCGGGAGTCCCTTCATCAGATATAGTTAGACCTCAGAACCAGTCCTGCATTTTTCCATGCCTTTCTTCCTTGCCTAACTAGTGGATTTTTATCCCACTTCTATCACTGACTGCATGATATCTTTCACTTGTATGCTGCACCTAATATACATAAGATGCTGTGTAATATGATATTTTACTATGTGTTTAATTAAAACTAAAGTTTTAAATGGAGTCTGTTACCAGGACATTCACAGTTAAATCAGGCATAATGCCCTGTAGGGATGCTTTAGCGAAATGTATTAATACATCTCACTTAGAGATTGGTTGCTAATTTGGGAGAAAAAGTACTTTTAATCCATATATAAATGAACAATAATGTGCTTCAAGGGTTGGCCAAGTTATTTTGTAAACCTTTGCTCCTCCACCTTCTTCTGCCAGCCCCTCCCTCTCCTGACTGGTCTGGCCTGGTTCCTGCAGAGTCATCTTTCCTGGACCTATCAATCAAGAAGGAGAGGAAAAAACTGGAGGACTAAGGGTGCATAGAGTGGCTTGGGCCTGTGGGATCTGCACCCAAAATCCAAAACGAACATGTGAATCTTAACCTCCCCAGTGATGGAATAAACCGAGCCGTGGCCCTTGTTACAGCCCCCAGTGTAGGCAACAAGATCTGATGAACAGAAGTATAAAATCTAGTAACCAAAACTAGTGGAGACATGTATATCTGAAGTCAGGATCAATAAGAAGGACCAGTAGCCTAGCTTCATTGATTAGTGTATTCAAAATTTCCATGCATGGCTTCCTAGAGTGGTATGTCAAAATGTATAAAGATAAAATAATTTATTCATCCATATATGTAAAATCCACAGTTAAATTATACTGCAAAAACAAGATTATCATTATCTAACCTGCTTCAGACAATATGCCCTCCCTTAATCATAGCATACAGAGCAAGGGTCAGGGTAGAAGCATTTCTTTGAGGTCAAAACTCAAACTGCCCGTGGAACATATATTCCTAGTCAAACTGGCCATGGAACATACAGTGGCGGAAATAATTATTTGACCCCTCACTGATTTTGTAAGTTTGTCCAATGACAAAGAAATGAAAAGTCTCAGAACAGTATCATTTCAATGGTAGGTTTATTGTAACAGTGGCAGATAGCACATCAAAAGGAAAATCGAAAAAATAACTTTAAATAAAAGATAGCAACTGATTTGCATTTCATTGAGTGAAATAAGTATTTGAACCCCTACCAACCATTAAGAGTTCTGGCTCCCACAGAGTGGTTAGACACTTCTACTCAATTAGTCACCCTCATTAAGGACACCTGTCTTAACTAGTCACCTGTATAAAAGACACCTGTCCACAGAATCAATCAATCAAGCAGACTCCAAACTCTCCAACATGGGAAAGACCAAAGAGCTGTCCAAGGATGTCAGAGACAAAATTGTAGACCTGCACAAGGCTGGAATGGGCTACAAAACCATTAGCAAGAAGCTGGGAGAGAAGGTGACAACTGTTGGTGCGATTGTTCGAAAATGGAAGGAGCACAAAATGACCATCAATCGACCTCGCTCTGGGGCTCCACGCAAGATCTCACCTCGTGGGGTGTCAATGGTTCTGAGAAAGGTGAAAAAGCATCCTAGAACTACACGGGAGGAGTTAGTTAATGACCTCAAATTAGCAGGGACCACAGTCACCAAGAAAACCATTGGAAACACATTACACCGCAATGGATTAAAATCCTGCAGGGCTCGCAAGGTCCCCCTGCTCAGGAAGGCACATGTGCAGGCCCGTCTGAAGTTTGCCAATGAACACCTGAATGATTCAGAGAGTGACTGGGAGAAGGTGCTGTGGTCTGATGAGACCAAAATAGAGCTCTTTGGCATTAACTCAACTCGCTGTGTTTGGAGGAAGAAAAATGCTGCCTATGACCCCCAAAACACCGTCCCCACCGTCAAGCATGGGGGTGGAAACATTTTGCTTTGGGGGTGTTTTTCTGCTAAGGGCACAGGACAACTTATTCGCATAAACGGGAAAATGGACGGAGCCATGTATCGTGAAATCCTGAGCGACAACCTCCTTCCCTCTGCCAGGAAACTGAACATGGGTCGTGGATGGGTGTTCCAGCACGACAATGACCCAAAACATACAGCAAAGGCAACAAAGGAGTGGCTCAAGAAGAAGCACATTAAGGTCATGGAGTGGCCTAGTCAGTCTCCGGACCTTAATCCAATCGAAAACCTATGGAGGGAGCTCAAGCTCAGAGTTGCACAGAGACAGCCTCGAAACCTTAGGGATTTAGAGATGATCTGCAAAGAGGAGTGGACCAACATTCCTCCTAAAATGTGCGCAAACTTGGTCATCAATTACAAGAAACGTTTGACCTCTGTGCTTGCAAACAAGGGTTTTTCCACCAAGTATTAAGTCTTTTTTTGTTAGAGGGTTCAAATACTTATTTCACTCAATGAAATGCAAATCAGTTGCTATCTTTTATTTAAAGTTATTTTTTCGATTTTCCTTTTGATGTGCTATCTGCCACTGTTACAATAAACCTACCATTGAAATGATACTGTTCTGAGACTTTTCATTTCTTTGTCATTGGACAAACTTACAAAATCAGTGAGGGGTCAAATAATTATTTCCGCCACTGTATATTCCTAGAGAATCATTAATTCATTCAGTTAAGGTGCTGACTATAATTTGTTAAATAGGTTTGATAGACCTTCCTGCAATATGTACTTGGCCTATGGTTTTGAAAAATGCTGAAGAAAAACATCTACTTGGGCTCCACCGGTTTAAAACAAATCTAGGTTATACTGTATTTAACCTCTTATTTTTAAAGATTTACTGTTTCTGCCAAACACCATGACTTTAACAGTAGTTTAGCATCTGAAAGGTTGTTTAGTGGCATTTGATTATTAGTCACTAGGCACACGGAGGTAGTAAAAGATTTTAAAGTGTTGTTGTAGATGATTCATGTTTTTGTTACATTCAATGGCTCATATTGGTTTTGAAGTGAGGCAGACACCATTTACGCGGTTTTCTATACTTTGTTCATGTTCTAGGGGTCATCCTAGGAGTTAGAAGTTAACAATGTGAATTTGTAGAAGTTCCAGCTATTGTTAAAATATGTCATTTTAACCAAGGAAAGTATTTTATAAGAAGCTGGCAGCATCTATGGTGGATGTCAAAAGGCCAGATCATTTTGCTTGAGCTATACAGGAGGAGTTGAAGGTTTGTCAAGGATTTTAGTGATAGCTCTCACACACAGTAGATTATCTAATTTGCACCACCCAGAAATGTTCTACAAGGGTACTAAGCTAACTAAAGCATCATCCACTACAGTAACATACTGATGTGTGAATATTATTTCATTCAAATAATAGAGTCATTCTATATGAAGGAGTTTTCTGCTGACATATTAATCACTTGAGGGTAAAAATTCAATATCAAATTAAATGTATGGACCAGGTATAGCATAGCAATCATATGTGTAGTTGAGCTTTTGTTATCATGAGCAGTGTGAATATGATTTTTTTTCTGTCAGATTCTGCTCCAGCAAGTACACTGAAGGCAGGGCTTCATTGTAAATTGTTCTCTGCTCCCTGCCTCGAGCTGCCTTACAGCCTCTCCACTATGCTCAGAGTGACAGCTGTAGCATTCAACCAGGACATTATATTAGTTGTCACTCAGAGTAGAGGGGAGGGGTTGTGAAGGAACTCAAAGGAGAGAGCACTTCACAGTGTAGCTCTGCCTCCTGGATACTTACTGTACATAGCAGAATCTGGAATAATTAAAGTTCATATTCTCACTATTCCTGATAATGAAAACTCCCCAAATGGTATATTTGTCCTGCTCTTCCCAGACCCTAGCTAGAATGGTCAAAACTGCTTATAAACTCCCTTCAATCCTATGATTATTTTAGAGAAATTTAATGATATTAATTGCATGAAATTAACTTCCTGGTAATATAAATGAGCAGTAGGAGGGTATGGGTACAGATGAAAAGTTGCCACCAAAAAGCAGTTCATAAATTTTATATATATATATATATATATATATATATACACTGCTCAAAAAAATAATGGGAACACTTAAACAACACAATGTAACTCCAAGTCAATTGCGCTTCTGTGAAATCTACTGTCCACTTAGGAAGCAACACCGAGTGACAATCAATTTCACATGCTGTTGTGCAAATGGGATAGACAACAGGTGGAAATTATAGGCAACTAGTAAGACACCCCCAATAAAGGAGTGGTTCTGCAGGTGGTGACCACAGACACTTCTCAGTTCCTATGCTTCCTGGCTGATGTTTTGGTCACTTTTGAATGCTGGCTGTGCTTTCACTCTAGTGGTAGCATGAGACAGAGTCTACAACCCACACAAGTGGCTCAGGTAGTGCAGCTTATCCAGGATGGCACATCAATGTGAGCTGTGGCAAGAAGGTTTGCTGTGTCTGTCAGCGTAGTGTCCAGAGCATGGAGGCGCTACCAGGAGACAGGACAGTACATCAGAAGACGTGGAGGAGGCCATAGGAGGGCAACAACCCAGCAGCAGGACCGCTACCTCCGCCTTTGTGCAAGGAGGAACAGGAGGAGCACTGCCAGAGCCCTGCAAAATTACCTCCAGCAGGCCACAAATGTGCATGTGTCTGCTCAAACGGTCAGAAACAGACTCCATGAGGGTGATATGAGGGCCCGACGTCCACAGGTGGGGGTTGTGTTTACAGCCCAATACCGTGCAGGACGTTTGGCATTTGCCAGAGAACACCAAGATTGGCAAATTCGCCACTGGCGCCCTGTGCTCTTCACAGATGAAAGCAGGTTCACACTGAGCACATGTGACAGACGTGACAAAGTCTGGAGACGCCGTGGAGAACATTCTGCTGCCTGCAACATCCTCCAGCATGACCGGTTTGGCATTGGGTCAGTAATGGTGTGGGGTGGCATTTCTTTGGAGGGCCGCACAGCCCTCCATGTGCTCGCCAGAGGTAGCCTGACTACCATTAGGTACCGAGATGAGATCCTCAGACCCCTTGTGAGACCATATGCTGGTGCGGTTGGCCCTGGGTTCCTCCTAATGCAAGACAATGCTAGACCTCATGTGGCTGGAGTGTGTCAGCAGTTCCTGCAAGACGAAGGCATTGATGCTATGGACTGGCCGCCCGTTCCCCAGACCTGAATCCAATTGAGCACATCTGGGACATCATGTCTCGCTCTATCCATCAATGTCACGTTGCACCACAGACTGTCCAGGAGTTGGCAGATGCTTTAGTCCAGGTCTGGGAGGAGATCCCTCAGGAGTCCGTCCGCCACCTCATCAGGAGCATGCACAGGCATTGTAGGGAGCTCATACAGGCACGTGGAGGCCACACACACTACTGAGCCTCATTTTGACTTGTTTTAAGGTCATTACATCAAAGTTGGATCAGCCTGTAGTGTGTTTTTCCACTTTAATTTTGAGTGTGACTCCAAATCCAGACCTCCATGGGTTGAAAAATTTGATTTCCATTTTGATTTGATTTCCATCCTTTTTGATGTAATAAATGAATATGCGGATGTGAATGGCTACATTTATCAAATAATGCATGCCCACTAGTGTTGATCGAGCATGCTCGCCCGAACACCAGTTCGGCTCGAGCATCTCGATGCTTAGCACTAGTGATGAGCGGAAGGGGCAATATTCGAATTTGCGAATATTTGGTAGAATATTCGTCATATATTTGCGAATTCAAGATTATTTTCTTGATCGCAAAAAATCGGCAATGTAATATTCATGTAATGCGTGTGAAATACACTATACACTATACACTATACTAATGCACTATAGCTACATTTTTCAAGCTGCTAGAAGTTTCCTGAGACTGGAGAAAATGGCTGGCATGGCAGAACATTACAATGACATTATATGCAGATAGAGTGCTCCAATATATTCGTGATTACGCAAATCGGCAATTAATGATGCCCATATTTTTGCACAATACGTGCAACTTCACATTTTAACAGGTCTGACTACTTATTAGTGATTGGCGCACTAAGTATTGTTGTGAACTTGTGACATCACAGCACTATGTATGTATGTATGTATGTATGGACAGCAGAACCCATCAACTACACTATATCACTATCTAACCTACACTGACTATCTCCCACTAACTATCTGTATTATATATATAAGCTAACTAACTAACTATCTAATGTAATGACACAGGAAAGCAGAGAGCACAGCAATAACACTGCTGTCTTTCTCAGATCCGCAAAATACTGCATACAAGGGCTACTGGGGAGGTTCTTATAGAGGTGGGACGAATCCAATTTTTTTCGAATCCGAATCCGAATCCGAAAAGGTTCTCGAATATATCGAATCTTTCGAATCTCGAATCCTACGAATCCTGTACATAATTGTGTGAACGCACGGTGTAAGAAACAAAGTCAGACCGCGTCAGTTTGTCTGAACCTCCACCTCCCAGTCACGGTCGCACCCTATATGACCGCGATGACCCCTGCTATGACCCCTGCTCCTATCACTACAGAACATACAGGGTAATACAGCCACATACCTCTTACATCCAGTGACGTCTCTTGTAGATGTTCTCTTTCCTCATCTTCTCCTTTCAGACCAGACCGCCATTTTTCAGCCATTTTTCAGCCATTTTTCGTCTCTGCAGCTTGACAAAACAAAAAAAATCTTCGTTTACTACTTTTCCATCATCCTCCCATCTTCTGGACAAATCATCCTAACACCCCCAATACTGTGCCGCTGTGCTTCCCAATACTATACTGCAGAAACAGATAATACCCCTGATAATACTAGTACCACACAGAGCCCCCCATATAAAATACCCCTTCTTTGTGGCCTCAGTAGATGCCCCCAATAATGTGCCAATAAGAAGTGGCCCCACAGTGCCACCCAATAATGTGCCAGCAAGTGTCCCCATAGATGCCCCCCTAATCATGTGCCAGTATCAAGTGCGGAGTGCCTCTCTCCTCCCCCCCCCCATGTGCCGGTATCATAGTGCCATCTCCCCCCCCAATGTGCCCGTATCATAGTGCACCTCCCCCCATAATGTGCCCGTATCATAGTGCCACCTCCCCACCATAATGTGCCCGTATCATAGTGCCATCTCCCCCCATAATGTGCCCGTATCATAGTGCCATCTCCCCCCATAATGTGCCCGTATCATAGTGCCATCTCCCCCCATAATGTGCCCGTATCATAGTGCCTCCCCCCAATGTGCCAGTAGTATCATAGTGCCTCTCACCTCTCCCCCTGGCATTCACAGATCCCCCAACAGTGCCATCCACAGACCCCCCCACCCCATAACAGTGCCATCCACAGACCCCCCCCATCCCATAACAGTGCCATCCACAGACCCCCCCATCCCATAACAGTGCCATCCACAGACCCCCCCATCCTATAACAGTGCCATCCACAGACCCCCCTCATCCTATAACAGTGCCATCCACAGCCCCCCCCCCACCCCATAACAGTGCCATCCACAGACCCCCCCCATTCCTATAACAGTGCCATCCACAGACCCCCCACCCCATAACAGTGCCATCCACAGACCCCCCCACCCCATAACAGTGCCATCCACAGACCCCCCCACCCCATAACAGTGCCATCCACAGACCCCCCCACCCCATAACAGTGCCATCCACAGACCCCCCCATCCTATAACAGTGCCATCCACAGACCCCCCCACCCCATAACAGTGCCATCCACAGACCCCCCCACCCCATAACAGTGCCATCCACAGACCCCCCCATCCTATAACAGTGCCATCCACAGACCCCCCCCCACCCTATAACAGTGCCATCCACAGACCCCCCCACCCCATAACAGTGCCATCCACAGACCCCCCCATCCTATAACAGTGCCATCCACAGACCCCCCCACCCCATAACAGTGCCATCCACAGACCCCCCACCCTATAACAGTGCCATCCACAGACCCACCCCCCACCCCTTAACAGTGCCATCCACAGACCCCCCCCACCCTATAACAGTGCCATCCACAGACCCACCCCCCACCCCTTAACAGTGCCATCCACAGACCCCCCCCCCCCATTGCCGCTCCAGTAGTTATAAAATGTGTCATTGTCATTTGCGCATACACTTACAAATCCTACACTACTGTACGAGTGACATAGTTTAAAGCATATATAACATTTAATATGAAGAAGGCGAGCAGTAAGGGACAGGGAAGTGGCAGTGATGCTGATGGTGCACGCAGAGGCCGTGGCCCTGGGCGCGTTGAAACTGTGCATGCTGCCAGATCACAAGAAAAACAATCATCCACAATACCTAGCTTCATGTCCCAGTTTGCAGGGAGGCGCAGGACAACGCTCTCGAAGTCAGACCAGTGCGACCAGGTGGTCGGTTGGATTTAAGCAGATGATGCTTCCAGTCGGTTAAGCACCACCCTGTCTTCCACTAACTCCAGTCTCAGTAGCCAAGTAGCCAAGAGTCTAGTCTACACAATCCTCACCCTAATCCTTCTTGTTCCCACCATAGAGAATCTTGCCAAACAAGTGAAACCACACTCGGATATTCCGAGGAGCTCGTTTCAGCGCCATTCCTTCATTTGGGCCTCGCGACAAGCCCGCTTGAAGAGGGACATGAGATATTGTGCCCTGATTTCCAAACTCTTGAGCATCCACAGTCACAAGAAAGATGATGGTGGGGAACGGCAATTAGTGTTTCACAAGATGATGTTGATGATGATGAGACACAGTTGTCAATAACTGAGATTGTTGTTATGTCAATAAGTCAGGAGGCTGACCAGAGTGAGGAAGTGGTGGACGATGAAGTCACTGACCCAATCTGGGAAGGTGGCAAGCTGAGCGAGGACAGCAGTACAGAGGGGGAGGGATCCGCAGCACCGCAACAGGCTGGAAGAGGCAGTGGGGTGGCAAAAGGGAGAAGGCAGGCCACACCAAACAGGTCTGCAACAGTTTCCCAGAGCACAACCTTGCGGAAATCTCCCTTGCCAAGGGGTAGGTGTTCCGCAGTCTGGCGCTTGAGGAAAGTGCGGACGACAAAAGAATTGTAATTTGCAACCTGTGCCATAGAAAAATGAGCAGGGGCGTGAACACTAGCAAACTCACCACCACCAGCATGATCCGCCACATGGCTTCAAAGCAATCCTAATAGGTGGGCCGAACACCTGGATCCACAATCTGTGTCTGCGGGTCACACCACTGCCTCCTCTTCCCCTGTGTTACGTGCTGGCCAATCTCCTGTCGAAGGCACAGGCCCGGTTGCCTCCCGCCCTGCACCTGGACCTTCAAAAGCACCATCAGCGACCACATCCACTTCCGTGTCCCAGCACAGCGTACAAATATCCTTACCCCAGGCATTTAAACACAGGCGCAAATTCCCAGCCACCCACCCACAGGCCATAGCACGAAATGTGCAACTTTCCAAATTAATGGTCCTGGAACTGTTGCCATCTAGACTCGTGGACACTGAGGCCTTCCACAGCCTGATGTCGGAGGCCGTCCCGCATTATGCAGTTCCCAGCCGCCACTATTTTTCATGGTGTGCCATGCCCGCCTTACACCAGCATGTATCCCTTTACATCACCCGTGTCCTCACCAATGCAGTTACTGGGAAGGTCCACTTAAAAACTGACACATGGACAAGTGCTTTCGGCCAGGGACTCTACATTTCTTTGACGGCACACTGGGTGAACGATGTGGAGGCCGGGAGAGAGTCGTGCCCTGGGATGGCACAGATGCTACCGACGCCAAGGATTGCGGGCCCTACTTCGATCAGGGTTTCCGCCACCACCTACAGTACAGACCAAAAGTTTGGACACACCTTCTCATTCAAAGAGTTTTCTTTATTTTCATGACTATGAAGGCATCAAAACTATGAATTAACACATGTGGAATTATATACATAACAAACAAGTGTGAAACAACTGAAAATATGTCATATTCTAGGTTCTTCAAAGTAGCCACCTTTTTGCTTTGATTACTGCTTTGCACACTATTGGCATTCTCTTGATGAGCTCCAAGAGGTAGTCCCCTGAAATGGTCTTCCAACAGTCTTGAAGGAGTTCCCAGAGATGCTTAGCACTTGTTGGCCCTTTTGACTTCACTCTGCGGTCCAGCTCACCCCAAACCATCTCGATTGGGTTCAGGTCCGGTGACTGTGGAGGCCAGGTCATCTGGCGCAGCACCCCATCACTCTCCTTCATGGTCAAATAGCCCTTACTTTCAAAGTTTTCCCAATTTTTCGGCTGACTGACTGACCTTCATTTCTTAAGGTAATGATGGCCACTCGTTTTTATTTACTTTGCTGATTTTTTCTTGCCATAATACAAATTCTAACAGTCTATTCAGTAGGACTATCAGCTGTGTATCCACCTGACTTCTCCTCAACGCAACTGATGGTCCCAACCCCATTTATAAGGCAAGAAATCCTACTTATTAAACCTGACAGGGCATACCTGTGAAGTGAAAACCATTTCAGGGGACTACCTCTTGAATCTCATCAAGAGAATGCCAAGAGTGTGCAAAGCAGTAATCAAAGCAAAAAGTGGCTACATTGAAGAACCTAGAATATGACATATTTTCAGTTGTTTCACACTTGTTTGTTATGTATATAGTTCCACATGTGTTAATTCATAGTTTTGATGCCTTCAGTGTGAATCTACAATTTTCATAGTCATGAAAATAAAGAAAAGTCTTTAAATGAGAAGGTGTGTCCAAACTTTTGGTCTGTACTGTACGTTAATGGCTCCAACCTCCACTTCTCCGCCAACCTCCACTGGTTTCTGAAGTTTTCTGCCGTCCTGTGGACCCTATTGGGAAGTATCCTATTAGAATCCACAGGACGGCAGAAAACTTCAGAAACCGGTAAGACTGTTCCAATAACAGAGTGATCACAAATTTAACTATTCACCTCTAGCGGGACGCCGCTAGGTTCAGACACAGCGGGATGCCGCTGCAGTCAGTCTTAGTACTGTTTCTTCAGAGGCACCTGCTGTGTTGGCACTGACCTACCATATAGGTGTTATAGCCCACGCTTGAAATACCAGTGAGAGTGTGTTGAACTTTGCATAGGATATCGGAATTAACATATTCCAAGGAAATACCTAGTGACTTATTTCACCGCCTTGATACATTTCATTGTTGCAATTAGGTTTCCATATTGGATATAATTCTCCTACTGCAACCAGTCCAATATATTAGTGACATTCGATTCATGCTGCCATCAAACACCTATGTGTATTATTTATGCTGCTATATGTTACCTATGCTGCTATATTTATTGTATTTTATGTGATCTTTTAATATAACCTATTTATTCACAGGAGGTCAATTAATTCAATTTATTTATCTACATATACCCAGCATACTGTGTATCACCACTTACGTTACGTTTAGAATGTCGATTGAACGTATCACCTTTTAGCCATATGTCTACAATCTTGTATTTTATTATTAAATGTAGTGCCCTAGTATCCTCAGGTGTGCCCAGTCTTTTATATATATTAACATTAAATTTTAGTTGCCAGATTTTTGACCATTCCTCTAGTTTTCCTAAATCCTTTTCCATTTGGTGTATCCTTCCAGGAACATCAACCCTGTTACAAATCTTTGTGTCATCAGCAAAAAGACACACCTTACCATCGAGGCCTTCTGCAATTTCGCTGATAAACATATTAAACAATATGGGTCCCAGAACAGATCCCTGAGGTACCCCACTGGGTACCCAACAAGACCATGGTCTGAATATACTCCATTGACTATAACCCTCTGTTGTCTGTCCCTCGGCCACTGCCTAATCCATTCAACAATATGGGAGTCCACGCACAAAGACTGCAATTTATTGATAAGCCTTCTATGTGGGACAGTATCAAAAGCCTTACTAAAGTCTAGATAAGCGATGTCTACTGCACCTCTGCCATCTATTATTTTAGTCACCAAATCAAAAAAGTCAGTAACATTAGTTTGACATGATCTCCCTGAAGTAAACCTATGCGGTTTTTCATCTTTCAATCCATGGGATTTTAGATGTTCCACAATCCTCTCCTTAAAGGGAACCTGTCACCAGTTTTATGGTGTCCTAACTAAGGGCAACATAAATAAGTGACTGATTCTCTTAGCAAAATGCTGAGTCACTTTCTTTAATTTACCCAGTCAATCTGCCAACATCTTGTATTGAAAAGCTCCAGCTGATAATGATGAGTCATGAATATTTATGAGCTCCTGACTCTCCCCGCCTACCTGCTGCTGAATGACAGTTTTTTTTTTCCATATGAATTAGCAGCAAGTGGGCAGGGGAGTGGTTATAGCTCTGAACAGGGGCGTAGCTATAAATGACTGGGCCCCATAGCAAAAAAAAATTATGGGCCCCCCCCCTTTAAATAATGCAGCTGTGCCTGCCAGGCTTGAGGTACAGCCGGATCTCAGCATCTTCCCTATTCACACATATACCTGCTCAAGCCTGGCAGGCGCAGCTGCATTATTTATTTATTTATTTATTTGTGTGGTGTGGTAATGGTTAATGGCATTTTGGCGAAGAAACAGCCACCTAGGCTACTTTCACACTTGCAGCAGTGTGATAAGGCGGGCAGTTCCGTCATCGGAACTGCCCGCCGGATCCGCTGATTTTGATGTGACTGAAAGCATTTGTGAGACGCATCCAGATGAGGATCCGTCTCACAAATGCATTGCAAGAACGGATCCGTCTTGTATTTATTTTCACATTTTTACCGGTCTCATAGTGATAACTCTCTGAGTATAGATAATGTAGTAGATATCACCTGCAGCCCTATGTAACAACACAGATAACACAGTACTGGCTATCTGAGTACAGAAAATGTAGTAGTGTTACCTGCAGTCCTATGTAAAACTACAGATAACACTAGAGCTGATAATGTGGTAGTGTTACCTGCAGTTCTATGTAAAAACCACAGATAACACTAGTGTAGATAACGTGGTAGTGTTACCTGCAGTCCTATGTAAAACCACAGATAACACTAGTGTAGATCATGTGGTAGTGTTACCTGCAGTCCTATGTAAAAACCACAGATAACACTAGTGTAGATAATGTGGTAGTGTTACCTGCAGTCCTATGTAAAAACCACAGATAACACTAGTGTAGATAATGTGGTAGTGTTACCTGCAGTCCTATGTAAAAAACACAGATAACACTAGTGTAGATCATGTGGTAGTGTTACCTGCATCCTTAGTGTGCCTCCCTGTGTCTCTCCCATGGACTCCATGCTGGCGGCGCTGCCTCCTCTTCCATCTTCTTCTTCCCCCGCACAGAACGTCTGATGCAGCTGTGTCAAGACATAGGAACACTGTGGGCATGGTGATGGTGACACACAGGGAGAGACACACAGACACAGGTGACAGACACACACCCACACAGGGACAGGGACATACATATGGACAGACACTTATACGATGGCGAGATCGTCACAGGACCTGCTGTGTATGGGGCAGGCTCACCGCCGCAGTCCGCTCTATACATTGTCTCAGCACCGGCTGTGTATGGGGCAGGCTCACCGCCGCAGTCCGCTCCATACATTGTCTCAGCTCAGCACCGCATAGTGAGTGGAGCACAACACTGCCTGCATGGCCTGGCTTCTCATAAGCTGTGCCATGCAGGCACCCGTCTGAGACAGCGGTGAAAACCCAGTGACAACTCAGGCTTCTTTCACATCACTGTTCAGCATTTCCGTTCCCCTGCTCCATTTAGGACTAGGAGAACGGAAAGGACGGATTCGGCACATAACTGAGCCGAACCGATCCTAAGGACCCCATAGACTATAATGGGGTCCGTTAGGTGTTCGCTCAGAAGAAGATTTTTGAAGCGGAGACAAAAGTCTTGCATGCACTACTTTTGTTTCTGCTCCAAATTCATCTTCTGAGCGGAAACCTAACAGACTTTATTATAGTCTATGGGATCCGTAGGCTCCGTTATGTTCCGAATCCGTCCTTTCCGTTCTCCTGCTCCTAAACTGAGCAGGAGAACGGAATGGCTGAACGGTGATGTGAACGAAGCCTCATATTGATCCTTTCTATACGGGCCCCCTTCTCTCTCTGTACAGGGAACACTGACAACTGTTGCGGTCCGCATCTTTTGCAGCCCTATTGAAATTACGGAGGCGGACCCAGAATTACGGTCGTGTGACTAGACCCTAAAGGTGGGTCATCAGCGATACTTGGTGGTGACAGAAGCGCTGAGTGACAGTAACTACTGACAACACCTACTAAGGACACGCTCTAAAGATTTAGCATGACAAGTACTACTTCTCCATGCTAAATCTTACAGCGTGTCCTAATTAGAAGTAAATGGGACATCATGGGAGGGGAGTGGTGCTGGCTGAGACTCACTATTTGGCTAATGGAAAAAGCTCAGTCACTGTGACATGGCTCAGCCTCAAGGGGTTAAAATGAAACAACTGGACAAAAGAAGCGAAAAAAAAGGACCTTACTAGCTTGAAGACAGGCCAGCAGCAAGCAGGACAGGAAACAACTCTGCAGGGATGGTAGAAAGGCAGGAGCAGCCACACTGGTCACCCTCTGGTGATCACAGAAGAACGTGGGGCATGTCAGGAGGACTGCAGAAGGAGGAGGCAATGATAGGGTTATTTTCCTGGGACCCGGCCCCTCCTCCTGCAAGTGTCTCTCTCTCAAGGCTCCCGAGCTCTTTTCCCTGGCTGTGTGAGGAGGCGGAGCCAGGAGGCAGCATCGCACAGTCAGTGAATGAGAGGCAGCAGCACACTGCCTGCATGGCCGGGCTTATCATAAGCCGGGACATGCAGGCAGCGACATTTGGGACCGATCATATGCAGCTGCAGGAGTGAGCTGGCACAGTGGGCCCCCCCAGGAGCAGTGGGCCCCGGCACTTGACCCACCCACACTCCAGCAGCTCACCTCGCACGCAGCTTCCTATTCTTGAAAGTGCCGCTCCAAGTCTGCGACTCCGCCTCCTCCACTTCCGGCCAATCACCTCCCAGACTGCCTCTCTACCTCCGCCCTCCAGCTCCGAGTCCGACTGCCCCCTATCCGCCCCCTATCACAGCACCACGGCCGGCCCGCTGGCCACATGAATTTGATTTTTATTTTTTTAATCCTCAGTCGGCGGCGGGCCCCCAGTGGCGTAGGGCCCCATAGCCATTGCTATGGCTGCTATGGCGATCCCTACGCCACTGGCTCTGAATTAAATAAACGCTGGACTCAATGACATCACGCTGAACTCAAATCAGCTCATGAGCATGTGGCATCTTTGTGTGTATATTATGAGGTAACCATCTGTCACACCAGTAAGTGAATACATCTATGGCACTTTTTAGTAGTTAATGATTGTATATAATTAGTTAGATTATAATCAAATATCCACATGACAGTTTCCCTTTAAGTATGGTTTCCATTAATTTTCCCACTATTGATGTCAGGCTTACTGGCCTATAGTTGCTCGACTCCTCCCTACTACCTTTCTTGTGAATGGGCACATTTGCTAATTTCCAATCTTCTGGGACGACTCCTGTTGCAAGTGATTGGTTAAATAAATCTGTTAATGGTTTTGCTAGTTCACCGCTGAGCTCTTTTAATAGCTTTGGGTGTATCCCATCAGCTCTGCAGCAGACCCTAACCCCTAATTTTTAAGATGGTCAGCTCAGCAGCAGGCCCTCACCTGTAATGTTTTAAAGGGGCACCAGCAGGCCCTTGCTCCTAATGTTTTTGAAGGTCACTAGCAGGCCTTTGATCATAATTTTTCAAGGGTGTATGATGCTCTCCTTTATGTGCAATAAAGGGTGTAATGGAGTGGCGGGTCCTTGTTTTTTGGAAGCCCTTTCACTTAGTGCATAGGCTTTATGAGTGTAGGAGTCACACTACCTGAACAATTGTACCACAATGTGAATGAGACCCTCCAATATGTGATATATACAGGTTGTATCGGAGTGCCGCTTCCTTGTTATTTTTGGCAGCATTTGCACTTTATATACAAGTCAATATACAGGAAAGAATGTTTCCTAACAATTTTTCCTCTAAAATCGATTTTATCTTTGGTTTTGTGCGTATTATTGTCAGTCTGTAAAAGTGGCATACTACTCGTACAACATTATTCCCAGCAGCGACCTGGGCTTTCAAGATGCATCCAGACATCATCCCTATGCTGTTACCGAACCATTTCGGTGGTGTTTCCATCAATTTCTGACCTTTTCCTATGAACCAGACACCCTCCCCTCTTTAGAGCAGGGGGTGCCTGGTTTGATACTCGGGTTCTCCCATTGACTTCCATTGTGCTCGGGTGCTCGGTAGAGCACCCGAGCATCCTGAAGTCTTCGACCCAAGCACCCAAACACCCGAGCACTTTGGTGCTCGATCAACACTACTGACCATGTATATGGACTTATGTATTTTTTCATCTGAATTAAAGGGCTTCTGTCACCCCACTAAAGTGATTTTTTTTTTTTGGGCTAGTTAAATTAGTTATATTGCGATATATGACAATATAATTGTGTTACTTACTTTGATCCAGCAGTTTCTGCAAAAAACGAAGTTTTATAATATGTAAATTCGGTCTCTACCAGCAAGTAGGGCGGCTACTTGCTGGTAGCTGCTGCAGAAATCCGCCCACTCCTCTTGATGATTGACAGGGCCAGCCGGGATCTCCTCCTCCGGCCAGCCCTGTCGGCATTTCAAAAATCGCGCGCCTGTGTGCACTCCCTCAGTGCGCCTGCGCCGATGACGTCTTCTATTTCGGTGATGTCATCGGCGCAGGCGCACTGAGGGAATGCTGAGGAGACGAGCCTCCTCATCTCAGAGCGCCTGCGCCAAATGAACACAGGCGCGCGATTTTTGAAATGCCGACAGGGCTGGCCGGAGGAGGAGATCCCGGCTGGCCCTGTCAATCAAAACGACGAGGGGGCGGATTTCTGCAGCAGCTACCAGCAAGTAGCCGCCCTACTTGCTGGTAGAGACCGAATTTACATATTATAAAACTTCGTTTTTTGCAGAAACTGCTGGATCAAAGTAAGTAACACAATTATATTGTCATATATCGCAATATAACTAAGGCTACTTTCACACTAGCGCTTGATCGGATCCGTTCTGAACGGATCCGATCATATTAATGCAGACGGAGGCTCCGTTCAGTACGGATCCGTCTGCATTAATAACTTAGAAAAATTTCTAAGTGCGAAAGTAGCCTGAGCGGATCCGTTCAGACTTTCAATGTAAAGTCAATGGGGGACGGATCCGCTTGAAGATTGAGCCATATGGTGTCATCTTCAAGCGGATCCGTTCCCATTGACTTACATTGTAAGTCTGGACGGATCCGCACGCCTCCGCACGGCCAGGCGGACACCCGAACGCTGCAAGCAGCGTTCAGCTGTCCGCCTGGCCGTGCGGAGGCGAGCGGAGCGGAGGCTGAACGCCGCCAGACTGATGCAGTCTGAGCGGATCCGCAACCATTTAGACTGCATCAGGGCTGGACGGAAGCGTTCTGCTCCGCTCGTGAGCCCCTTCAAACGGAGCTCACGAGCGGACAGCAGAACGCTAGTGTGAAAGTAGCCTAATTTAACTAGCCCAAAAAAAAAAAATCACTTTAGTGGGGTGACAGAAGCCCTTTAACTATGTAACGATGGACAGGGGAATGCAAAAGTTTGGGCACCCCTGGTCAAAATTACTGTTATGTGAACAATTAAGCAAGTTAAAGATGAAATCAGCATATTATTTTGGTTTTGTACAATTTTACAGTGAAAAAAAAGGAAAGGACTACCTTGCAAAAGTATGGGAACCCAAGGAGATTTTAGTGCTCAGATAACTTTGACTGAGGTCTCAGACCTTAACCACCTCAGCCCCCAGTGCTTAAACACCCTGAAAGACCAGGCCACTTTTTACACTTCTGACCTACACTACTTTCACCGTTTATTGCTCGGTCATGCAACTTACCACCCAAATGAATTTTACCTCCTTTTCTTCTCACTAATAGAGCTTTCATTTGGTGGTATTTCATTGCTGCTGACATTTTTACTTTTTTTGTTATTAATCGAAATTTAACGATTTTTTTTGCAAAAAAATGACATTTTTCACTTTCAGTTGTAAAATTTTGAAAAAAAAAACGACATCCATATAGAAATTTTTCTCTAAATTTATAGTTCTACATGTCTTTGATAAAAAAAAAATGTTTGGGTAAAAAAAAAATGGTTTGGGTAAAAGTTATAGCGTTTACAAACTATGGTACAAAAATGTGAATTTCCGCTTTTTGAAGCAGCTCTGACTTTCTGAGCACCTGTCATGTTTCCTGAGGTTCTACAATGCCCAGACAGTACAAACACCCCACAAATGACCCCATTTCTGAAAGTACACACCCTAAGGTATTCGCTGATGGGCATAGTGAGTTCATAGAACTTTTTATTTTTTGTCACAAGTTAGCGGAAAATGATGATTTTTTTTTTTTTTTTTCTTACAAAGTCTCATATTCCACTAACTTGTGACAAAAAATAAAAAGTTCTATGAACTCACTATGCCCATCAGCGAATACCTTGGGGTCTCTTCTTTCCAAAATGGGGTCACTTGGGGGGTAGTTATACTGCCCTGGCATTCTAGGGGCCCAAATGTGTGGTAAGGAGTTTGAAATCAAATTCTGTAAAAAATGACCTGTGAAATCCGAAAGGTGCTCTTTGGAATATGGGCCCCTTTGCCCACCTAGGCTGCAAAAAAGTGTCACACATCTGGTATCTCCGTACTCAGGAGAAGGTGGGGAATGTGTTTTGGGGTGTCATTTTATATATACCCATGCTGGGTGAGAGAAATATCTTGGCAAAAGACAACTTTTCCCATTTTTTTATACAAAGTTGTCATTTGACCAAGATATTTATCTCACCCAGCATGGGTATATGTAAAAAGACACCCCAAAACACATTCCTCAACTTCTCCTGAGTACGGGGATACCAGATGTGTGACACTTTTTTGCAGCCTAGGTGGGCAAAGGGGCCCATATTCCAAAGAGCACCTTTCGGATTTCACTCCTCATTTTTTCCTGAATTTGATTTCAAACTCCTTACCACACATTTGGGCCCCTAGAATACCAGGGCAGTATAACTACCCCACAAGTGACCCCATTTTGGAAAGAAGACACCCCAAGGTATTCCGTGAGGGGCATGGCGAGTTCCTAGAATTTTTTATTTTTTGTCACAAGTTAGTGGAAAATGATGATTTTTTTTTTTTTTTTCATACAAAGTCTCATATTCCACAAACTTGTGACAAAAAATAAAAACTTCCATGAACTCAATATGCCCATCAGCGAATACCTTGGGGTCTCTTCTTTCCAAAATGGGGTCACTTGTGGGGTAGTTATACTGCCCTGGCATTCTAGGGGCCCAAATGTGTGGTAAGTAGGTAAATGACCTGTGAAATCCGAAAGGTGCTCTTTGGAATGTGGGCCCCTTTGCCCACCTAGGCTGCAAAAAAGTGTCACACATCTGGTATCTCTGTATTCAGGAGAAGTTGAGGAATGTGTTTTGGGGTGTCTTTTTACATATACCCATGCTGGGTGAGATAAATATCTTGGTCAAATGCCAACTTTGTATAAAAAAATGGGAAAAGTTGTCTTTTGCCAAGATATTTCTCTCACCCAGCATGGGTATATGTAAAATGACACCCCAAAACACATTCCCCAACTTCTCCCGATTACGGAGATACCAGATGTGTGACACTTTTTTGCAGCCTAGGTGGGCAAAGGGGCTCATATTCAAAAGAGCACCTTTCGGATTTCACAGGTCATTTTTTACAGAATTTGATTTCAAACTCCTTACCACACATTTGGGCCCCTAGAATGCCAGGGCAGTATAACTACCCCACAAGTGACCCCATTTTGGAAAGAAGAGACCCCAAGGTATTCGCTGATGGGCATAATGAGGTCATGGAACTTTTTATTTTTTGTCACAAGTTAGTGGAATATGAGACTTTGTATGAAAAAAAAAATAAAAAAAAAATAAGCATTTTCCACTAACTTGTGACAAAAAATAAAAAATTCTAGGAACTCGCCATGCCCCTCACGGAATACCTTGGGGTGTCTTCTTTCCAAAATGGGGTCACTTGTGGGGTAGTTATACTGCCCTGGCATTTTCCAGGGGCCCTAATGTGTGGTAAGTAGGTAAATGACCTGTGAAATCCTAAAGGTGCTCTTTGGAATATGGGCCCCTTTGCCCACCTAGGCTGCAAAAAAGTGTCACACATGTGGTATCGCCGTATTCAGGAGAAGTTGGGGAATGTGTTTTGGGGTGTCATTTTACATATACCCATGCTGGGTGAGAGAAATATCTTGGCAAAAGACAACTTTTCCCATTTTTTTATACAAAGTTGGCATTTGACCAAGATATTTCTCTCACCCAGCATGGGTATATGTAAAATGACACCCCAAAACACATTCCCCAACTTCTCCTGAGTACGGCGATACCAGATGTGTGACACTTTTTTGCAGCCTAGATGCGCAAAGGTGCCCAAATTCCTTTTAGGAGGGCATTTTTAGACATTTGGATACCAGACTTCTTCTCACGCTTTGGGGCCCCTAGAATGCCAGGGCAGTATAAATACCCCACATGTGACCCCATTTTGGAAAGAAGACACCCCAAGGTATTCAATGAGGGGCATGGCGAGTTCATAGAAATTTTTTTTTTTTGGCACAAGTTAGCGGAAATTGATATTTTTAATTTTTTTCTCACAAAGTCTCCCGTTCCGCTAACTTGGGACAAAAATTTCAATCTTTCATGGACTCAATATGCCCCTCACGGAATACCTGGGGGTGTCTTCTTTCCGAAATGGGGTCACATGTGGGGTATTTATACTGCCCTGGCATTCTAGGCCCTAAAGCGTGAGAAGAAGTCTGGAATATAAATGTCTAAAAAAATTTACGCATTTGGATTCCGTGAGGGGTATGGTGAGTTCATGTGAGATTTTATTTTTTGACACAAGTTAGTGGAATATGAGACTTTGTAAGAAAAAAAAAATAAATTCCGCTAACTTGGGCCAAAAAAATATCTGAATGGAGCCTTACAGAGGGGTGATCAATGACAGGGGGGTGATCAATGACAGGGGGGTGATCAATGACAGGGGGGTTGATCAATGACAGGGGGGTTGATCAATGACAGGGGGGTTGATTAATGACAGGGGGGTGATCAATGACAGGGGGGTGATCAATGACAGGGGGGTGATCAGGGAGTCTATATGGGGTGATAACCACAGTCATTGATCACGCCCGTGTAAGGCTTCATTCAGACGTCCGGATGCGTTTTGCGGATCCGATCCATCTATCAGTGCATCCGTAAAAATCATGCGGACATCTGAATGGAGCTTTACAGGGGGGTAATCAATGACAGGGGGGTAATCAATGACAGGGGGGTGATCAGGGAGTCTATATGGGGTGATCACCACAGTCATTGATCATGCCCCTGTAAGGCTTCATTCAGACGTCCGGATGCGTTTTGCGGATCCGATCCATGTATCAGTGCATCCGTAAAATCATGCGGACATCTGAATGGAGCTTTACAGGGGGGTGATCAGGGAGTCTATATGGGGTGATCACCACAGTCATTGATCATGCCCCTGTAAGGCTTCATTCAGACGTCCGGATGCGTTTTGCGGATCCGATCCATCTATCAGTGGATCCGTAAAAATCATGCGGACGTCTGAATGGAGCTTTACAGGGGGGTAATCAATGACAGGGGGGTAATCAATGACAGGGGGGTGATCAGGGAGTCTATATGGGGTGATCACCACAGTCATTGATCATGCCCCTGTAAGGCTTCATTCAGACGTCCGGATGCGTTTTGCGGATCCGATCCATCTATCAGTGGATCCGTAAAAATCATGCGGACGTCTGAATGGAGCTTTACAGGGGGTTGATCAATGACAGGGGGGTAATCAATGACAGGGGGGTGATCAGGGAGTCTATATGGGGTGATCAGGGGTGATCAGGGGCTAATAAGGGGTTAATAAGTGACGGGGGGGGGTGTAGTGTAGTGTAGTGGTGCTTGGTGGGACTTTACTGAGCTACCTGTGTCCTCTGGTGGTCGATCCAAACAAAGGGGACCTCCAGAGGACCAGGTAGCAGGTATATTAGACGCTGTTATCAAAACAGCGTCTAATATACCTGTTAGGGGTTAAAAAAAACACATCTCCAGCCTGCCAGCGAACGATCGCCGCTGGCAGGCTGGAGATCAACTCTCTTACCTTCCGTTCCTGTGAGCGCGCGCGCCTGTGTGCGCGCGTTCACAGGAAATCTCGGCCATCGCGAGATGACGCATATATGCGTGACTCTGCGCAGGGCTGCCACCTCCGGAACGCGATCCTGCGTTAGGCGGTCCGGAGGTGGTTAAATAGCCTGCTCGGGTTGAAGCTTGTTCAAAATCATCAAGGTCAGGTGATGCAGATTTCTTTTTGCAATAAACATTTTTTATTATTTTTTATGAATAAAAGCAATGTTAATTTTGTTGATAATACAACTTATCTCTGGAGATAAAGGTCTCATGTATACAGTGTTGAAAGGATAAACACAAAGCAGGTATATCACAGATACATTGCTTGGATAACTAATACAGAAACATGTGTACAAGTTTGGCAAGAGTAGAATATGGGTAAGTACAATAGGATGTAAAACATGTGAACATATCTTTAAGTAAATTGTCTGTAGTTTTTCCAGAGAGACCAGATATGGATGAAAGTGCTTCTAGTTTTAAGTTCCCAATGGGAAAGCTCCTCTAATCTATAAAATTGATCCACTTTGTTGGTCCATTGTTCTAAAGTGGGGGTCTCTAGTGAACGCCACATAGTGGGAATCAGGATGCGAGCTGCGGATATCATGAAGGAGAAGAGGGAAACTTTATGGGGGTCTCCTCCGCGGATGCCAAAGTATAAGAGACTAATCTCAGGAGTACAGGGAAACTTAGATCTACAGATATCGTTACTTATGCGGAAAATGTTTTTCCACCTGGAGAGTATCAATTGACAACTCCACCAAATATGGAGGAATGTGCCTCTACTTTTTCTGCATCTCCAGCATTGGTCTGAAACATTGGGGTAGAAAAGTGCTAACTTGTCTGGGGTTCTATACCATCTAGACAGCACTTTGTATCCGTTTTCTTGCACCCGGACACAACGTGAAAGTTTAAGAGGAATGGTAAAAAGTTTAGTAATTTCTTGTTGAGAAAATTGTCATCCCAGATCTTTTTCCCATAGACCTATTATTGCTGGATTGGCATCCACAGAGGGGAGGTTTAGTTTTTTATACAAAGTGAAGATTAGTTTGTGGGGGGGTATTTAGTATTAGATATAAGTTTCTCGAACCCCTGTTGAGGAGATCCAGCACTCAATGTTTTAGCCCAGAAAGCAATCTCTTTTTGAGAAAGTTAAGGAGTAAAACATGTGGGCTAGGGATATTAAAGTGAGCTCTTAGTGAGATTTCTGGTAGAACGCACCCATCAGCGTCCAGTAATTCAGTTGTTAAGAGCGGAGAGTATTTGACTTCTGAGGGACAGGAATCTCTTATTTCCTTGGGGGCGAGGGATATGATGTCTCTGACTTGAATGAGGGGTGAGGGTAGGGTCAAGGCTCGATGATTGGAGGAAAACCACCCCCACACTTTTAAGGTGGAACGAATAATAGGGTTCGGGATAGAAGAGCTAGCGGGGGGTGGTCTGTCCGCCAACAAAAGGGCCCTGAAGGGATAAGGAAGAAACACAGTTTCTATTGATAGCCATTGCTTGTGGGTAAAAGGTCTGAGCCAATCTACCACCCTACTTAGGTGAATAGCTTTTGTGGCGAAACCAACCTCGCCACTGGGCTTTGGAGAGGACTGGCTGCTGGCCTCTTGCCCCAGGATTATGGGCCCTATCATCAGCCCATGCAAAACTTAAGCTCCATGGCAATTGAACTGTATGTGTGTGGTCTGAGCGCCATTCAATAATATGCGCTCAGACCTAAGCTATCTGGGGATATGTTGCATGTCTTTATTTTATGTAGTAAATGTAACCTTGTGTATTTTATTGTATTTTATGTCTTTTTGCAACCATGTGCTCAATGGAGTCTGCCTCTATCCCTGGATATAATTTGATTATTTTCCCATTGTCTCCAGGAAAGAGGGCTCTGTAAAACTGGTTTGAGCCAGATAGCCATGTGCCAGCCAGGGCCCAAAAGATATTTTACTAACTTTTGAACCCCTGGTCTGATTCATGCCATTTTTTAATATGTTGTTCCCCTGAATGGATTGATTGCGAATATGTAATTTTTATGTGAATGTGATGTATGGTTTTAGAGTTATGAAAGTTGGGTAGAAAGTATGTTTAACTGTATGTATAATTGAGTCTCCTCTCAGGATAAGGGGAGGGAATATGCTGGGTGTGTTTCTATTGTCCCATTGTGTGTTTAAAATGGTGATGTCTGTTCTGTTGTCCTCACATGTGTATTGGCGATCTCCTTTTGTCCTCAGAGATAATTGGATTGCTCTTCAGGTTGTCTGGACAGAGAGGAGGAAACCATGATGCATTGTGGGGATATGTTGTCCTATGTTACAGTCTTCATTCTGGTCCTCTGGGGGCGTGAACGATTGGTTGCTGTAGTTACATTGTATGTCTTGTTAATTACTGATTGGTTGTATTTCAAACCCCTGTGGGCAGTACTATGTTTGTTTTTTGTGAATAAAAGAGGCTGTACTTCAAGTACAGTCAGACCACTGTTTGACCCTCAACACGGAGCCTTGTCTCGTTATTGGGGGGATTCACTGTATGCTGTTAGAGGACCGATTGCCAGGATTGTATGCTTTTCCTGTTCGTCTGCTAGCAGCTATTCGTGAGGTTCCAGTTTGGAGTGCTACTTTGTATCCAGTTCGGGAGTTGGTGTTCTGCAGTAGCTGTGCCTGTCTCTCAGAAAGGGGCATATCGCCTAAACGGATTTTAACCCCTTGTCTGCTGAAACGGTCCGTTACATTGGTGGCAAGCAGAGGGATCGTTCCTACAGCCAGAAGGACAGCTACAAAGAAACATCATTCCCTGGAATTACAATTTGAGGGCAACGCATGTCCCAGTACAGCGACCCTGACAGCACCAGAATGGAAACAGCAGTGGAGTACGATGAAGGTGTCATGGATGAACGAGATGCAGTCCGCAAAGGCATCTGGTACCAGGTACTGGGTATTGTGGAGTATATGCAGGACGAGAGACTCCCCACGGAAGACCAGCGGTTGCAGAAGCGAGTAGCCCTGCGGATGCCCTTCCTGGGAGAGCAGCCCCGGGAGGAATGGGTAAAGGAATTGGAACTCCTAGCATGGCGGGAGCTGTGGCTGGAAGATGCCTACCAGGCGCTCTGGTGGTATGGGGCACAGTACCTACCCAGGACAGCTGAGCATGACAAGCCGGAGGGAGAGGAGTTTGATGGTCCTGGCTTGTTATGGGAGACCTTTTCAGAGCTGGAGTTTGGGAGCCCTACACAAGCCCGGTTCCATGATCTCTTGGAATGGAGGGAGAGCAGGTATGACTGGGACGACACTCATGAGATTGAGCAGGACCTGGTCCACCTGGTGACCCGGGAGATGGAGCTGGAACAGGGCTACCAGCAGCTGTTCCACGCCAGTGAGAAGGCTCAGCAGGACAGTAAGGTGACAGACCCAGTCTCCATTCCCCAGCGGCAGTGTGAATTGCAGGGAATTGGGAGCCCAGTCTCCATTCCCCAGCGGCAGTGTGAAATGCAGGGAGAGGAGAGCAGCGTCCTCCCTCCTCAGCGGCAGGCGGAGTTACAGGGGGCAGAGGTAGTTGTTCCTGCCCCCCAGCAGCAGCATGATTTTTGGGAATTGGGAGCCCAGTCTCCTTTCCCCAGCAGCAGGCGGAGTTACAGGGGGCAGAGACAGTCGGTCCTGTCCCCCAGCGGCAGAGGGTCCAGCAGGGAATAGAGAGCCCAGTCTCCTTTCCCCAGCAGCAGGACACTGTATTGGGAGCGGAGACGGTCGGTCGCCCTCCCCAGCGGCTAGAAGTATGTATGGGAGAGGAGCTCGTTAACCCCTCTCCCCAGCGGCAGCTTAACGCACCAGGGGGAGACAGTAAGCCCCACAACAGTACAGATGGGACCGTTGTCTCTGCACTTACAGCACAGGGGGTAGAGACAGTCGGTCTCCCCCTCCAACAACCAGGCTCCAACCAGGCTTCTTCCGTGGTAGCGCTGGCACCAGGGCAGAGTACCGCTGATACCTGCCCACAAAGCAACCCCCACTCTAAGCCAGGGAGCAACACAGAGACCAGGAGTACCAGCTTCCAACATAACCTTGGTGGACTCACTGGACAGAGACAGGCTACCAAATGCAACAGGTCCAGTATTGGGTTGAGGGTGGGCTGCCAGACTAACTCAGGTACCGACCGGCGTGAGGTCAGGTACCTGGTTAGTCTTCCCTGGGGGGAGGAGATGTGTGGCGAAACCAACCTCGCCACTGGGCTTTGGAGAGGACTGGCTGCTGGCCTCTTGCCCCAGGATTATGGGCCCTATCATCAGCCCATGCAAAACTTAAGCTCCATGGCAATTGAACTGTATGTGTGTGGTCTGAGCGCCATTCAATAATATGCGCTCAGACCTAAGCTATCTGGGGATATGTTGCATGTCTTTATTTTATGTAGTAAATGTAACCTTGTGTATTTTATTGTATTTTATGTCTTTTTGCAACCATGTGCTCAATGGAGTCTGCCTCTATCCCTGGATATAATTTGATTATTTTCCCATTGTCTCCAGGAAAGAGGGCTCTGTAAAACTGGTTTGAGCCAGATAGCCATGTGCCAGCCAGGGCCCAAAAGATATTTTACTAACTTTTGAACCCCTGGTCTGATTCATGCCATTTTTTAATATGTTGTTCCCCTGAATGGATTGATTGCGAATATGTAATTTTTATGTGAATGTGATGTATGGTTTTAGAGTTATGAAAGTTGGGTAGAAAGTATGTTTAACTGTATGTATAATTGAGTCTCCTCTCAGGATAAGGGGAGGGAATATGCTGGGTGTGTTTCTATTGTCCCATTGTGTGTTTAAAATGGTGATGTCTGTTCTGTTGTCCTCACATGTGTATTGGCGATCTCCTTTTGTCCTCAGAGATAATTGGATTGCTCTTCAGGTTGTCTGGACAGAGAGGAGGAAACCATGATGCATTGTGGGGATATGTTGTCCTATGTTACAGTCTTCATTCTGGTCCTCTGGGGGCGTGAACGATTGTTTTCTGTAGTTACATTGTATGTCTTGTTAATTACTGATTGGTTGTATTTCAAACCCCTGTGGGCAGTACTATGTTTGTTTTTTGTGAATAAAAGAGGCTGTACTTCAAGTACAGTCAGACCACTGTTTGACCCTCAACACGGAGCCTTGTCTCGTTATTGGGGGGATTCACTGTATGCTGTTAGAAGACCGATTGCCAGGATTGTATGCTTTTCCTGTTCGTCTGCTAGCAGCTATTCGTGAGGTTCCAGTTTGGAGTGCTACTTTGTACCCAGTTCGGGAGTTGGTGTATCCTGCAGTAGCTGTGCCTGTCTCTCAGAAAGGGGCTTATCGCCTAAACGGATTTTAACCCCTTGTCTGCTGAAACGGTCCGTTACAGCTTTCATTTATAGTTCAGGATCCGGTAGGCCTATGCCACCTAGATGTCTGGGCTTAGTTAAGGTTGAGAAAGAGAGTCTACGTCTCTTTTTCTGCCAAATGAATTGGCGGATGTGGGAGTTTAAAGATCTAAAGAAAGATCTCGTAATGGCAATAGGGAGGACTTGTAGGAGATAAGTGAGTCTGGGGATCATCAGGGACATCACCATATTCTTCGTACCGAACCAAGAAAGGTAAGAAAGATCCAGAGACTCTAACTGGCCGCTAATAATATATAATTGGTCAATTCTAGCAATCCATTGAGGTATGGGAGGTATATCATCAGATAACCAATAGCGAGGGATCAAGAGACGGGCTACTTCTAGAAGGTGGTTGAATAGGGGGGGGACAATCTCCTTAAAAACTGGCGTATATGTCCCTAAAAGTGCTAATTGAGGAGACATTGGGATGGTTGAATGACATATTTGGTTACATTTTTCAAATATGTCTGACCACTATGTTTTGATTCATGTCCACCAGATGTGGAAGAATGAGCCTTTGTCACTACTGCATCTCCAACACTTGTCTGAATGATCCGTGTTGAATCTACAAGTTGTGTCTGGGGTTTTATACCATCTTGTTAAAATCTTGTAGGCATTCTCCTGTATTTGAACACATCTCGACGCCTTATGAGGTCTCAGAAAGATCTTTGAAATTGTTGCCTGGGTAAAGGAGGTTTCAAGATCTCTCTCCCATAAACCAATAAATGCAGGTTTTGGCATGAGAATAGGGGTATTTAAGTTTTTATATATCAGAGAGATCAATTTAGGTTGTGGGTCGGGTCTTGATAATAGGTTTTCAAACCAGGTAAGCGTGCGAATTAAGGAACTTTTTGTAATATGTCTAGTGATAAAGGAATGTAAAAAGGAAATTAAAGGGAGAGGGAATTTACACTCTGGGAAGAGCTTGGTAAGGGATACCGGTTCCATTAATTTCCCACACTCATCAAAGAGAGACACTACTAAGTGAGGTGAGTATCTTATAGATGGAGGAAGGCTATTTGATAAAGCTTTGGGTGCAAGTCCTAAAATATCTCTGATCTGGATTAAAGGGGAGGGTAACAGAAGGGCGTATGTAGAGGATTGGAACCATTCCCAAGCTTTCAGGGTGGATTTGATTATGGGATTACCGTATTTGACTATGTTCGTAGGAATTCCAGTTCCCACTAGAAGTCCTCTGAAAGGGATGCCATACTGTGATTGCTCAAGGTCAACCCAAGGTTAATCCAACGTTCCCCTAATCCAACCCACCAGCCTAGCCAGAAGGACGGCGTTATTGTAAAGCTCGGGATTGGGCATCCCTATCCCACCATAAGGTTTGGGCTTGTTTAGGGTGGTGAACGCAATACGAGCTTTTTTTCCTGCCCAGATAAAGGATCTGATCATTTATATTGTTGTTTTGTAAAATGACTTAGGCACCGGAATTGGTAGAACTTGCTGGAGGTAAGTCAATCTGGGAACTAGATGAGAAGTTAATTTGATACCTACTGTAGGTAGGTTAAGTGTCGAGATGACCAGTTGAAAGGGGAGTCTCGTTGGAGATCTGTTATAAGGTTGGTGGAACAGCCTAAATGTAAAATCTGGGATTTTTGTGGATTTATTTTGAAGTTGGAAAGGGAACCAAATTTTTGTAGGAGGGAGATTATTATTGGCATAGATTTGGTAGGATTGGTGGTAAGAATTAGAAGGTCGTCAGCAAGAGCTGCTAACTTGTATTCCTGTAATCCTATTTTAAGTCCGGTGATGCCCTCCTCTTGCCTCAAGGCTTGTAATAGAGTTTCCATTACAAGGACAAATAATAGGGGGAGAGAGGGCAACCCTGACATGTTCCAAAATCGGTCGGAAATGAGATTGTTCACTAACACAGAGGCAGAGGAATTTGCATACATGGCAAACACTGCTTGGATATATGGAGTAGGAAAGTGAAACCTATGCAGGGTGTGTTTGATAAAGGACCAATCAATACGGTCAAATGCTTTTTCGGCATCGGTGCCAAGTAATACAAGAGGTATTTTTTTGTATGAGGCAAAGAAGAGGGCATCCAGGATCTTGGTGGTATTATCTTTCCCTTCTCGACCTTTCACAAAGCCTACCTGGTCAGAATGGATCAGGTTAGGAAGCAAGGATTGAAGTCTAATGGCCAACATTTTAGCAAGAATTTTTAAGTCTATATTTAATAAGTATATGGGGCGGTAATTTGCACATGATGTTAGATGTTTCCCATCTTTGGGGATTATTGTAATTAGTGCGTTGGTCTTATCAGATGACAAGGGCTGGTCTTTTAATGCTAAGTTACATACAGAAAGCAAGTGAGGGAGCAGGGATTCTTGGAAAGAGGAATAATATGTAGTCTGGAAGCCATCAGGGCTAGGGATGAGCGAACCCGAACTGAATAGTTCGGGTTCGTACCGAATTTTGGGGTGTCCGTGACACGGACCCGAACCCGAACATTTTCGTAATAGTCCGGGTTCGGGTTCGGTGTTCGGCGCTTTCTTGGCGCTTTTTGAAAGGCTGCAAAGCAGCCAATCAACAAGCGTCATACTACTTGCCCCGAGAGGCCATCACAGCCTTGCCTACTATTGGCATGGCTGTGATTGGCCAGTGCAGCATGTGACCCAGCCTCTATATAAGCTTGGGTCACGTTGCGCTGCACGTCACTCTGCTGATTCAAGCATAGGGAGAGGTTGCAGCTGCGACGTTAGAGCGAGATTAGGCAGATTAACTCCTCCAAAAGACTTTATTCTGTGATCGATCTGCAGCTGTGGATCATTGAAGTGCTAATATTGACTTGCTCACTTTATTGAGGCTGCCCAGAGCGTTTTTAAAACACTTTTTTCTGGGGTGATCGGCAGCCATTTTGTGACTTGTGGTGCGCCAGCACAAGCTATCACCAAGTATATTTAACCATCAATAGTGTGGTTATTTTGTGCTATATCCTACATCAGCTGCAGGCTGAGCCAGTGTCACCGAAGTGCATTTAACCATCAACAGTCTGGTTATTTTTTGGCCATATACTACATCAGCTGCAGGCTGAGCCTGTGTCACCGAAGTGCATTTAACCATCAACAGTCTGGTTATTTTTTGGCCATATACTACATCTGGTGCAGGCTGAGCCTGTGTCACCCAAGTGCATTTAACCATCAACAGTGTGGTTATTTTTTGGCCATATACTACATCAGGGGCAAGTTGAGCCTGTCACCCAGCGCCTAAAAAATAGACCTGACATTTCTATTCAACCAAATCTGTACTGTTTTAGCTGGTCAAGTTATTTGTAGTGACCGTAAAAGCAGACTTTTTGTTCTGGGTTGAAAAACTATTCCCAAATTTGCCATTCTCAAAATAACTAGTTTCTGGTATATGAGGCCTACTTGAAATCTATCCCAAAAAGGATATCTTACATTGAAGGTGCTGATAGTGTCATTCAGAAAAACCTAAGACACACGCTACCGTGCAGATAGAAGTCTGATTCTGTGATTAAACCTATACCTGTCACACAGTGCAAAAAAAAAAAACAGGCCTCACATTTCTATTCAACTAAATCTGTACTGTTTTAGCTGGTCAAGTTATTTGTAGTGACCGTAAAAGCACACTTTTTTTTCTGGGTTGAAAAACTATTCCCAAATTTGCCATTCTCAAAATAACTAGTTTCTGGTATATGAGGCCTACTTGAAATCTATCCCAAAAAGGATATCTTACATTGAAGGTGCTGATAGTGTCATTCAGAAAAACCTAAGACACACGCTACCGTGCAGATAGAAGTCTGATTCTGTGATTAAACCTATACCTGTCACACAGTGCAAAAAAAAAAAACAGGCCTCACATTTCTATTCAACTAAATCTGTACTGTTTTAGCTGGTCAAGTTATTTGTAGTGACCGTAAAAGCAGACTTTTTGTTCTGGGTTGAAAAACTATTCCCAAATTTGCCATTCTCAAAATAACTAGTTTCTGGTATATGAGGCCTACTTGAAATCTATCCCAAAAAGGATATCTTACATTGAAGGTGCTGATAGTGTCATTCAGAAAAACCTAAGACACACGCTACCGTGCAGATAGAAGTCTAATTCTGTGATTAAACCTATACCTGTCACACAGCACAAAAAAAAACCAGGCCTCACATTTCTATTCAACCAAATCTGTACTGTTTTAGCTGGTCAAGTTATTTGAAGTGACCGTAAAAGCAGACTTTTTGTTCTGGGTTGAAAAACTATTCCCAAATTTGCCATTCTCAAAATAACTAGTTTCTGGTATATGAGGCCTACTTGAAATCTATCCCAAAAAGGATATCTTACATTGAAGGTGCTGATAGTGTCATTCAGAAAAACCTAAGACACACGCTACCGTGCAGATAGAAGTCTGATTCTGTGATTAAACCTATACCTGTCACACAGCGCAAAAAAAAAACAGGCCTCACATTTCTATTCAACCAAATCTGTACTGTTTTAGCTGGTCAAGTTATTTGTAGTGACCGTAAAAGCAGACTTTTTGTTCTGGGTTGAAAAACTATTCCCAAATTTGCCATTCTCAAAATAACTAGTTTCTGGTATATGAGGCCTACTTGAAATCTATCCCAAAAAGGATATCTTACATTGAAGGTGCTGATAGTGTCATTCAGAAAAACCTAAGACACACGCTACCGTGCAGATAGAAGTCTGATTCTGTGATTAAACCTATACCTGTCACACAGCGCAAAAAAAAAACAGGCCTCACATTTCTATTCAACCAAATCTGTACTGTTTTAGCTGGTCAAGTTATTTGTAGTGACCGTAAAAGCAGACTTTTTGTTCTGGGTTGAAAAACTATTCCCAAATTTGCCATTCTCAAAATTGTGGTGAACAGGAACAATGAGGAAAACATCTAATAAGGGACGCGGACGTGGACATGGTCGTGGTGGTGTTAGTGGACCCTCTGGTGCTGGGAGAGGACGTGGCCGTTCTGCCACAGCCACACGTCCTAGTGTACCAACTACCTCAGGTCCCAGTAGCCGCCAGAATTTACAGGGATATTTGGTGGGGCCCAATGCCGTTCTAAGGATGGTAAGGCCTGAGAAGGTACAGGCATTAGTCAATTGGGTGGCCGACAGTGCATCCAGCACGTTCACATTATCTCCCACCCAGTCTTCTGCAGAAAGCGCACAGATGGCGCATGAAAACCAAGCCCATCAGTCTGTCACATCACCCCCATGCATATCAGGGAAACTGTCTGAGCCTCAAGTTATGCAGCAGTCTCTTATGCTGTTTGAAGACTCTGCTGCCAGGGTTTCCCAAGGGCATCCACCTAGCCCTTCCCCAGGGGTGAAAGAGATAGAATGCACTAACGCACAACCACTTATGTTTCCTGATGATGAGGACATGGGAATACCACCTCAGCAGGTCTCTGATGTTGACGAAACACAGGTGCCAACTGCTGCGTCTTTCTGCAGTGTGCAGACTGAACAGGAGGTCAGGGATCAAGACTGGGTGGAAGACGATGCAGGGGACAATGAGGTCCTAGACCCCACATGGAATGAAGGTCGTGCCACTGACTTTCACAGTTCGGAGGAAGAGGCAGTGGTGAGACCGAGCCAACAGCGTAACAAAAGAGGGAGCAGTGGGCAAAATCAGAACACCCGCCGCCAAGAGACTCCGCCTGCTACTGACCGCCGCCATCTGGGACCGAGCACCCCAAAGGCAGCTTCAAGGAGTTCCCTGGCATGGCACTTCTTCAAACAATGTGCTGACGACAAGACCCGAGTGGTTTGCACGCTGTGCCATCAGAGCCTGAAGCGAGGCATTAACGTTCTGAACCTTAGCACAACCTGCATGACCAGGCACCTGCATGCAAAGCATGAACTGCAGTGGAGTAAACACCTTAAAAACAAGGAAGTCACTCAGGCTCCCCCTGCTGCCTTTTCTGCTGCTGCCGCCTCGGCCTCTTATGCTGCTGCCGCCGCCTCGGCCTCTTCTGCTGCTGCTGCCGCCCCCTCGGCCTCTTCCTCTGCCTCTGGAGGAACGTTGGCACCTGCCGCCCAGCAAACATGGGATGTACCACCAACACCACCACCTGCGTCACCAAGCATCTCAACCATGTCACATGGCATCGTTCAGCTCTCCATCTCACAAACATTTGAGAGAAAGCGTAAATTCCCACCTAGCCACCCTCGATCCCTGGCCCTGAATGCCAGCATTTCTAAACTACTGGCCTATGAAATGCTGCCATTTAGGCTGGTGGACACACACAGCTTCAAACAGCTCATGTCACTTGCTGTCCCACAGTATGTTGTTCCCAGCCGGCACTACTTCTACAAGAGAGCCGTGCCTTCCCTGCACAAACAAGTGTCCGATAAAATCAAGTGTGCACTGCGCAACGCCATCTGTGGCAAGGTCCACCTAACCACAGATACGTGGACCAGTAAGCACGGCCAGGGACGCTATATCTCCCTAACTGCACACTGGGTAAATGTAGTGGCGGCTGGGCCCCAGGCGGAGAGCTGTTTGGCGCACGTCCTTCCGCCGCCAAGGATCGCAGGGCAACATTCTTTGCCTCCTGTCTCCTCCTCCTCCTACTCAGCTTCCTCCTCCTCTTCTTCCACCTGCTCATCCAGTCAGCCACACACCTTCACCACCAACTTCAGCACAGCCCGGGGTAAACGTCAGCAGGCCATTCTGAAACTCATATGTTTGGGGGACAGGCCCCACACCGCACAGGAGTTGTGGCGGGGTATAGAACAACAGACCGACGAGTGGTTGCTGCCGGTGAGCCTCAAGCCCGGCCTGGTGGTGTGCGATAAATCTCGTTGCAGCTCTGGGACTAGCCGGTTTGACGCACATCCCTTGCCTGGCGCATGTGCTGAATTTGGTGGTGCAGAAGTTCATTCGCAACTACCCCGACATGTCAGAGCTGCTGCATAAAGTGCGGGCTGTCTGTTCGCGCTTCCGGCGTTCACACCCTGCCGCTGCTCGCCTGTCTGTGCTACAGCGTAACTTCGGCCTTCCCGCTCACCGCCTCATATGCGACGTACCCACCAGGTGGAACTCCACCTTGCATATGCTGGACAGACTGTGCAAGCAGCAGCAGGCCATAGTGGAGTTTCAGCTGCAGCACGCACGGGTCAGTCGCACTGCGGATCAGCCCCACTTCACCACCAATGACTGGGCCTCCATGCGAGACCTGTGTGCCCTGTTGCGTTGTTTCGAGTACTCCACCAACATGGCCAGTGGCGATGACGCCGTTATCAGCATTACAATACCACTTCTATGTCTCCTTGAGAAAACACTTAGGGCGATGATGGAAGAGGAGGTGGCCCAGGAGGAAGAGGAGGAAGAGGGGTCATTTTTAGCACTTTTAGGCCAGTCTCTTCGAAGTGACTCAGAGGGAGGTTTTTTGTAACACCAGAGGACAGGTACCAATGTGGCCAGACAGGGCCCACTACTGGAGGACGAGGAGGACGAGGATGAGGAGGAGGTGGAGGAGGATGAGGATGAAGCATGTTCACAGCGGGGTGGCACCCAAAGCAGCTCGGGCCCATCACTGGTGCGTGGCTGGGGGGAAACGCAGGACGATGACGATACGCCTGCCACAGAGGACAGCTTGTCCTTACCTCTGGGCAGCCTGGCACACATGAGCGACTACATGCTGCAGTGCCTGCGCAACGACAGCAGAGTTGCCCACATTTTAACGTGTGCGGACTACTGGGTTGCCACCCTGCTGGATCCCCGGTACAAAGACAATGTGCCCACCTTACTTCCTACACTAGAGCGTGATAGGAAGATGCGCGAGTACAAGCGCACGTTGGTAGACGCGCTACTGAGAGCATTCCCAAATGTCACAGGGGAACCAGTGAAAGCCCAAGGCGAAGGCAGAGGCGGAGCAAGAGGTCGCCAACGCAGCTGTGTCACGGCCAGCTCCTCTGAGGGCAGGGTTAGCATGGCAGAGATGTGGAAAAGTTTTGTCACCACGCCACAGCTAACTGCACCACCACCTGATACGGAACGTGTTAGCAGGAGGCAACATTTCACTAACATGGTGGAACAGTACCTGTGCACACCCCTCCACGTACTGACTGATGGTTCGGCCCCATTCAACTTCTGGGTCTCCAAATTGTCCACGTGGCCAGAGCTAGCCTTTTATGCCTTGGAGGTGCTGGCCTGCCCGGCGGCCAGCGTTTTGTCTGAACGTGTATTCAGCACGGTAGGGGGCGTCATTACAGACAAACGCAGCCGCCTGTCTACAGCCAATGTGCAGATTAGATATTAACTACCTCCCCTTAACAATATATTAATCTACTCCAGGGCACTTCCTCATTCAATACTATTTTTAATTTCATTTTACCATTATATTGCGGGGCAACCCAAAGTTGAATGAACCTCTCCTCTGTCTGGGTGCCGGGGCCTAAATGTGTGACAGTGGCCTGTTCCAGTGGTGGGTGACGTGAAGCCTGATTCTCTGCTATGACATGAAGACTTATTCTGTGCTGACATGAAGCCATATTCTCTGTTTTGCGACCTCTCTCCTCTGCCTGGGTGCCTGGGCCTAAATATGTGACAGTGGCCTGTTCCAGTGGTGGGTGACGTGAAGCCTGATTCTCTGCTATGACATGAAGACAGATTCTGCGCTGACATAAGGCCAGATTCTCTGTTACGGGACCTCTCTCCTCTGCCTGGGTGCCTGGGCCTAAATGTGTGACAGTGGCCTGTTCCAGTGGTGGGTGACGTGAAGCCTGATTCTCTGCTATGACATGAAGACAGATTCTGCGCTGACATAAGGCCAGATTCTCTGTTATGGGACCTCTCTCCTCTGCCTGGGTGCCTGGGCCTAAATGTGTGACAGTGGCCTGTTCCAGTGGTGGGTGACGTGAAGCCTGATTCTCTGCTATGACATGAAGACAGATTCTGCGCTGACATAAGGCCACATTCTCTGTTACGGGACCTCTCTCCTCTGCCTGGGTGCCTGGGCCTAAATGTGTGACAGTGGCCTGTTCCAGTGGTGGGTGACGTGAAGCCTGATTCTCTGCTATGACATGAAGACAGATTCTGCGCTGACATAAGGCCAGATTCTCTGTTACGGGACCGCTCTCCTCTGTCTGGGTACCGGGGCCTAAATATGTGACAGTGGCCTCTTCCAGTGGTGGGTGACATGAAGCCAGATTCTCTGCAATGGCATGAAGAGACTGATTCTCTGCTGACATAAAGCCAGATTCTTTGCTATGGCATGAAGAGACTGATTCTCTGCTGACGTGAAGCCAGATTCTCTGCTATGGGACCTCTGTCCAATTGATATTGGGTCATTTTTATTTTTTTTATTTTTATTTTAATTCATTTCCCTATCCACTTTTGTTTGCAGGGGATTTACCTACATGTTGCTGCCTTTTGCAGCCCTCTAGCTCTTTCCTGGGCTGTTTTACAGCCTTTTTAGTGCCCAAAAGTTCGGGTCCCCATTGACTTCAATGGGGTTCGGGTTCGGGACGAAGTTCGGTTCGGGTTCGGATCCCGAATCCGAACATTTCCGGGAAGTTCGGCCGAACTTCTCGAACCCGAACATCCAGGTGTTCGCTCAACTCTAATCAGGGCCAGGGCACTTGTCTTTGGGGGTTGATTTGAGAGCATTTTTAAGCTCTAAGAGTGAAAAGGGTTTGGCCAAAGCGTCTTGTTGGGTTTTGGACAAGGTATGGAGATTTAAAGAGTCTACAAATGTGTTGATAGCAAGGTCCCTGTCTAGGTCGCCTTCAACTCCTTTCTTTTGTGATAGGTTGTACAGGGCTTCGTAGAACAGTCTGAATTGCTCGGCGATAGCGTCAGATGAAAAGAGTTGATGTCCCAGAGGGGATTTGATGGAAGTTACGTATCTCGCTAGACGTCTACGCCTTATGCGTTGCATCATGAATTTAGATGCTTTATTGCCATGGGCAAAAGATTTTTGTTGAGAAGGTAAGTAATATTTTGATGATTTTGCATTTAAAAGGTTTTTAAGTTCTGTTCTAAGGGCTGTCAGTTTAGACAGATGTTGGGCTGCTAGGGATCTTTTATGAAGGGATTTTAGATTGTGAATATTGTCTAATAAAGAGGAAATGCGTTTGTCAGATTGTTTCTTTAAAAAGGAGCATTTGCTAATAAAGTGGCCCCTGATGAACACTTTGTTAGCATCCCATAGGGTTTGAGGAGAAATGTCTGGTGTGTTATTGGTGGTAAAATATTCATCTAGGAGAGATGAGAAATGCTTCTTGTGGTCCTTGTTGCTCAGTATGGACTCGTTTAGTCTCCAGATTGGGGGCTTACTTGGTACTGATGGAGAACGTAGATTACATAAAATCGGAGCATGGTCTGAAATTGTGATATTTCTGATTTTTGCCTTAGTACAGAGGTGAATTTGGTCTTTTGGGAGTGAAAATGTAGTCAATCCTACTATAGGAATTTCCTGGAGATGAGTAAAAGGAATAATCTATGCAAGATGGATTGAGGCATCTCCATATGTCGACAAGACCTAAGTCGTAGAGTCTAGAATTAAGTATTTTCAGTTTTCTTGCTGAAAAAGAAGATCTTTTAGAGGAAGTGTCAACTAGAGGTTGTAAAGCGACATTAAAGTCACCTGCTAAGATGAGTGTTCCCTCTTGAATGGATTCTACCAAGTTTAAGACAGAAATTAGCCAGGTGGTCTGATCATTATTGGGAGCATATATGTTGACAAAGATATACATATTATTTCTGATCCTGCCTTTTAAAATAATGTATCTGCCCTCTGGGTCCTGTGTATGTGTGGAGTACAAAAAGGGAACATCCTTCCTGAATCCTACACTCACTCCCCTGGAGGCTGCTCCATCAGCCCCACAATGGTACCAGTTTGGGAACTTAAAAAATGATAGGTCCGGGTTTTTCCCGTGTTTATAATGGGTTTCTTGGAGAAAAACTATTGAACACTTTTCTTTCGACAAGAGGGAAAAGATTTGTGATCTTTTAAAAGGGGATCTAAGTCCCTTTACATTGTATGATGATAATTTGAGGTCTGAGGGTGAGTAAAGAGTAAGAGAGAGAGTGACTGGTCTACATCCCGCCCCGTGAATGAAGAGTGATACACGTGTTTCAAAACGAAGGAAACATAAAAATTACATAAAATAAATAACAATACTGCAGTATAACAGTTAGAATGCAGGTAGCAACAATTTCAACATTTTGAAGCTTGAGAGCTTCTTCGTAGGGGGTACGGTGGGTTTAACCCTAAGTAAGGTGACTTGCTATATTTGGGACAGAAGAGAGTAAGAAGAATAGACTTCAAGAGAAGAGTAATAGAGGAGGGGGTGAGAGGGAGGGTAGTAGGGTAAGGGCAAGGTAGAGGCAGAGTATGAGCAATTTCACCATTATTTTGTTTCCTAGAGGAAAAAAATTTGTAGATGGTCCCAGTTATTCTTCTGGGGGTCAGATTGCCGCTGCGATGTTTCGATCTTTGTCTTTTCGGAGTGGTTGATTTCTCCCATGGGGTCACTTTGGGTAGGACCGGCAGAGTGGCTATATCAGATACTGCGTCACAATCCACAAGGTCCATCGGAGAGATGTCCATGATGGAGAACGCTTCCATTTGATCCGAATAGGAGGTGATCCTTATCTGTTTGCCAGAATATTTGAATGTTAGACCAAAGGGAAAAGTCCATCTGTTGGGAACTTGTTTGGAGCGGAGATAATCTGTGAGAGGTTTTAGATTTTTTTCTCTTTTTTAATGTAATAGGGGAAAGATCCTGGTATATAGAAATTGAAGATTTGCCAAAGATGATGTTGTTTGATGCTCTTGCTGCATAGAGAATCTTTTCTTTCTCTGCAAAGCTCAGGAATCGACAAATTACATCTCTGGGTGGTTCAGTGTCTGAAGGTTTTGGTCTGAGAGCTCTATGAGCTCTTTCTATAATCATCTGGGAGAGTTCACTATTATTCAGGAGGGATTCAGCAATCTGTATGATAGTGTCCTTAAGATCGCCATTAGGTACCGATTCAGGTATGCCTCTGAACCGGAGATTATTCCTCCTTCCTCGATTTTCCTGATCTTCCATTGCAGCATGGAGAAGGTTTATGTGGTGTTGACATGAGGCGAGGGAGTTGGAGACCGCTGAGCTATGTTCTAGCGCGGCCTGTTGCATGGCCTCCAGGGATTCAACTCTGTGGCCTATATGTTGTATCTCGTGTGTTAGCACCGAGATCTCATGCTTGAGGGGCGACAGGGCCTCTACTAATGCCTGTTTGATAAATTTTCTGGATACTGGCAGTGTACGGGAGCATTCTGACTCACCCCCATCGCTGTCACCTTCGGACCAGCCTTTCTCTGAGACCGCTACAGCACCCTCGTCAGCTGGCGTCATCTTGGATTCTTTAGTCACAGACGTTGCTGCTTGCTTTTTCAGGTATTTTGCCATTACTGATCTTGGATTTGGACCTTTTGGGGATTACGGCGGGTTCAGTGGGTTTCTGTCCCCCGATTTTTGCCATTCTGAAGTCTGGTGGCTATCGTTAGCTTGTCCGTTTAGCAAGGAAGTATACGGATCTCAGCCAAGCATGTCTTCACAGCGCAGCTGTTGGCTCCGCCCCCTCCAGGTGATGCAAATTTCAAAGCTTTATAAATACCTAGATTCCTCTAACCTGGTCCCAAAAAACAGCAGCCATTGGTTCTTCTAAGCGGCCGCCTAGCACTCTGAAAACAAAAATGGTTGAGGCCAGGGGTGGATTGGTCATAGACCTTACAGGGAAATTTCTCAGTGGGCCAATGCCCAGAGGGCCACTGGCAGTATACATAATAAGATTTCAGTGGTAATTAATGCTGTGTACCAGGCCAGCGACATGCACTCCTGAATTCAATTGTGTCCCGCATCTCACCTCCTAAGCCCCCTGGTCTATATCTTAATCAGAGACAACTGGGGGAGAAGAACAGAAAATTCCCATTATTGATGGCCATCACAGAGGGACAGCTTTTGAGGCAAAATATTGCGCTGCTCTCTGGTATATGATATTGCTGACCTCCCTACATTTGTAGCCACACCTTCTGTCAATTTTGACCCTTCTACAACATGGGGCCAATTTTAAGTATTTTCTTCCAGGGCCACGTTAGGTTTTCAATCCTCCCCTGGTTGAGACCCACAAAGCAGAAGAAGGCTATATGAAGCTAGCAAAGTGTTTTTAGACTGCCATTTCCTCAGTTTAAAATGTAACTAAGAAATGGCAGTTAACAGGAACAGTTGGGTTAAAGAGAAGGTCTGGAAGACCTAAACAAAATTTCAGAGACAGCTGCTTGTAGGATTGCTAGAAAGGCAAATCAGAACCCCTTGACTACAAAAGACCTTCAGGGAAGATTTATCACACTTTGGAGTTGTGATACATCAGAAAAAAACCTCTCCAGCATCCTCACCACAAAATTCTGCATCAGAAGTTTGCAAAAAAACATCTAAACAAGCCAAATGCATTTTGGAAGTCCTGTGGACCAATGAGGTTAACCTCTTAACAACAAAAAACAAGATGGCTGCACACTATTATATATATAAAAACAATACAGATAAGAAATGGGACTCATTCTAGATAAAAGTGGTACAATACCGACTATAAATGAGTAATGGAAGCTCTTAGCGCACATACGTGTCGGGCCTATCTACCAGGCATCAAGGTGGCTTCCGTAGATGGGTCCCTAACACTAAATATACTGCCTCACTTTGGACTTACTTAAGCCTACAATATTCAGGGCAGTGTAGGAACCAGCTACAAACGTACTCTGCTCAGAAGTCCCAGGTAGATGGGCGTGTTCAGTCTAAAAGAGGTGCTACCCTCAATATATTGCAAGAAAATTTAGTCTAGTCTAAATTTTCATGCAGTTAACCTCTTAACAGTCACATTAAAATTGGAAAAACCCTCCCAAAAATATCACTTTTTTATTGTAGACTTTTAATATGTGTCTGCAGTAAATCTTGTTGGGGAACAACTCAGGGGACTCTATTGCATTTTTAACCCCTTAGTGACATAACTAATTTTAGCCTTAAGGACCAATAATATTTCCCCCATTTGTGTTCTAGCAACTGACAGGGCTAATCAACTTTAAAACCATTTTAAAGCTTGGTTCCAAAGTCAGCTTCGGCACCAAGGTACCAATCAGTATTGAAGCCAACTTCGGATACCGGTTTTAAAATGGTTTTCAAATTTAATAATCAAATACCTAAGTTATTCACTTCGCCTTCGCCAGAGCGCATAAATTTTAATCCTGGAGACGGATCTCTGTACAGCATTAAAATGGATCTTGGACCCAAAGCTCACTTCGCTCATCCCTACTGACCACCTTGCCTTGTTATAGTTGGCAAGAGTCATCCAGCTGGAATTTTTTTGATTGATTCAAATTAGCAACTGATCTATTGTGTGGCTTCACTCTCCCAGGCTCATCAGTTCTAAAATGGCATGGCAATGTTTCAGTATGAAAGGAGGGAGCAGGCGTGGAAGCAATGCTCTGCCCTCTTTCTGTTGGAAATGGGAGGATGCCCAATGAGACAAATGTGGAGGGAGGAAGTAGATAAGAACCTGGTGTGGAAACCAGATCGGTACCACCATGAAGGTGTCAATAGGACTGTTGCTGTGGCGCTGCCTTGCCGCTGCCACACCAAACATTGACCCACTTGGCCATAAAAGACAAGCTTCTCCACGTGTCCATGGTGCCATGCACCTTGTCACACTGCATCAATTCCTAAAAGCATCCCACATTCTCTACCACATGAGAGTAAAATGCATGGATGGCTTTTTTGAAAAATAATCGAAGACAAAACAATTTTTATGAATTTTGATGTCTTCCATGAAGACATCAAACTGCAAGCTGATTTTTATCAATGTTGGGGAAAACCTGGAAATGCAAGACAATTTTCATCAAATTTTGAGAATGAGAAAATGTGAAATATTTTTTAACAAAAAAATTAATTAATTGACAGGTGACAAGAGATACTAATTAGGGTTGAGTGAACCCGAATTGTAAAGTTCGGGTTCGTACCGAACTTTAGGATTTTTGGACCCCGGCCCTGAACCCGAACATTTCAGTAAAAGTTCAGGTTCGGTGTTCGGCGCTTTCTTGGTGCTTTTTGAAAGGCTGCAGAGCAGCCAATCAACAAAGCGGTTAACTGTCTGACCTTAAAAGACTTTACAGCCATGCCTACTAATGGCATGGCTGTGATTGGCCAGAGCAGCATGTGACCCAGGCTCTAAATAAGCTTAAGTCACGTAGCGCTGCACGTCACTCTGCTGTTACAAGTGTAGGGAGAGGATGCTGCTGGACTTGTGATTTCAGGGAGAGAATAGGAGAGAATCTAACTCAGCGATCTACAGAGAAATAGTTGTGTGGGTGCAGGGCACAATCGTTTTACCCTGCCCTGAGCCCATTGACCAAAAAAATAAAACTTTTATAATTCTGTTAGTTAGGTGGGCGTCAGCGTCGGCCATTTTATGCAAGCTCAGTGCACCAGCACTGCATCTGAGCTTTTGGGACATTGCAAATCACCATTTTTTTGGGCAAACTACAACATCTTGATTAGTCAGTGTGCAATTTAAGCTAGGAATACACCCATCATTTTCTGGGGTTTGAAAAACACACTTTTTTTTCTTCAAAAAACAGTATTTTCCTGATCTGCAAGTGTTAAATTCAAGTTTAATATATACAGCTTTCAGATTCTGTTACCAAAAAAACACTTTTTTGGCAATCTACAACATCTTGATTAGTTAGTGTGCAATTTAAGCTAGAAATACACCCATCATTTTCTGGGGTTTGAAAAACACACATTTTCAGGCCTTGCAGCATCAGCACGTGTGAAATTACAGGCTTATATACTGCTGTCAAATTCAGTTGTTAAACAAACACTCGTTTGGGCACAAAAAAATTAGTTGGCAGCCTTTGATGCAGATGTCATTGTGAGATACACCCTTAATACATTTGGGTTACATTCAGGGATTTTAAATACCGCCATTTTGTGCACCAATATTGAATTCAGGCCTACACTGGTTCAGGCCCTTTGAGATACCCCCTCTACATACAGGGGTTTAATTCAGGCATTTGAAATACAGCCATTTGAAATACATCCATTTTGTGCAAATAAATATTTAATTTAGGCCTACACTGGTTCATGCCCTGTGAGATACTCCCTCTACATACAGGGGTTTGATTCAGGCATTGAAATACAGCCATTTGAAATACATCCATTTTGTGCAAAGAAATATTTAATTTAGGCCTACACTGGTTCATGCCCTGTGAGATACCCCCTCAACATACAGGGGTTTGATTCAGGCATTTGAAATACAGCCATTTGAAATACAGCCATTTTGGGCAAATAAATATTTAATGGAGGCCTAGTCTGGTTCAGGCCGTGTAAGATACACCCTTTACATACTGTTGTTCTATTCTACTAATAATTAAACACCCATTTAGGGCAAGATCCTAAATTCAAAAAATATGAGGAGAGCGTCAAATAAGGGACGTGGCCCAGGTCGTGGTGCTGCTGGTGGAGCTCATGTTGCAGGGAGAAGACGCGGTCGATCTGTGCCAGCTACACGCACAAGTGAAACCCTTTCCTCAGGTGCGAGTAGGCGACAGAACCTGCAGCGGTATTTGGTCGGGCCTAATGCGGCTCTACGAATGGTGAGGCCTGTACAAGTACAGGCGATAGTAGGTTGGGTTGCTGACAGTGGATCCAGTTCCTTCACATTGTCTCCCACCCAGTCTCCTGCTGAAAGACCACAGTTGGCACCTGCAGCCGATGTCCATCAGTCTTTCACCTCACCCCCTTGCAAATCAGCCAAGCAGTCTGAGCCCCAAGTCATGCAGCAGTCTCTTCTGCTTTTTGATGACTCTGTTAGCAGGGTTTCCCAGGGCCATCCACCTAGCCCTGCCACAGAAGTGGAAGAGATTGAGTGCACCGATGCCCAACCACTTATTTTTCAAGATGAGTACATGGGAGGACCATCGCAGCACGTCTCGGATGATGACGAAACACAGGTGCCAACTGCTGGGGCTTTCGAAAGTGTGCAGACTGACAAGGAAGGCAGGGGTGAAGACTGGGTGGAAGATGATGTGGAGGACGATGAGATCCTCGACCACACATGGAATCAAGGTCATGCCTCTGACCTATGTAGTTCGGAGGAAGAGGCGGTGGTCGCACAGAGCCACCAGCACAGCAGAAGAGGGAGCAGGGTGCAAAAGCGGAGCGGCTGTCCTCTAGACAGTACGCCTCCTACTGCCCACCGCAGCAAGGGACCGAGCACACCAAAGCCAGCTTCAATGTGTCCCCTGGCGTGGCAGTTCCTCAGACAATGTGCTGCAATCAGAGCCTGAAGTGAGGCATAAGCATTCTCAACCTGAGCACAACCTGCATGACCAGGCTTTTAAGTGCAAAGCACGAGCTGCAGTGGAGTAGACAGCTCGTCCTGCTTCCTCTTCTGCTGCAGTCTCGGCCATCCACCTCTGGAGTGACAGTGCCACCTGCCACCCCGCAAACAGAGGAAGTACGCAATCCCTAACCCTGAATGCCAGCATTTCTAAATTATTGGCCTTTGAAATGCTGTCATTCCGTCTGGTGGAGACGGATAGTTTTTAAAGCCTTATGGCGGTGGCTGTCCCACAGTACGTCTTGCCCAGCCGCCACTACTTTTCAAGGCGAGCCATCCCTTCCCTGCACAACCAAGTAAGGGACAAAATCAGGTGTGCACCTCGCAACGCCATCTGTGGCAAGGTGCACCTGACTACGGATAGGTGGACCAGTAAGCACGGTCATGGCCATTATATCTCCATAACAGCACACTGGGTAAGTGCAGTGGCGGCTGGGGCGAATAGTAGTTTGGCGCATGTCCTTCCACCACCGAGGATTGCAGGGCGCTTCAGTTTGCCTCCTGTTGCTTCCTCCTAATACTCTGCTTCCTCATCCTCTACCAGCTCCTCATCCGGTCAGCGTAACACCTTCACCACCAACTTCAGCACAGCCAGGGGTAAACGACAGCAGGCAGTTTTAAAACTTATCTGTTTGGGGGACAAACCCCACACCGCGCAGGAGCTGTGGACGGGCCTTGAACAACAGACCGATGAGTGGTTTGTGCCAGTCAGCCTCAAGCCCGGCCCGGTTGTGTGCGATAATAGGCAAAATTTCGTAGCAGCTCTGGGACTAGCCGGTTTGACGCACATCCCTTGCCTGGCACATGTGCTGAATTTGGTGGTGCAGATATTCCTTAAAACTTACCCTGATATGTCAGAGCTGCTGCATAAAGTGCGGGCCGTCTGTGCATGCTATCGTCGTTCTCACCCTGCTGCTTCTTTCCTGTCAGCGCTGCAGCGTAACTTTGGGCTTCCCACTTACCGCCTCATAAGCGACGTGCCCACAAGGTGGAACTCCACCTTGCACATGCTAGTCAGACTGTGCGAGCAGCAGAAACAGGCAATAGTGGAGTTTCAGCTGCAGCACGCACGGGTGAGTCGCTCGGCGGAACAGCACCACTTCACCACCAATGACTGGGCCAACATGCGAGACCTGTGTTCCTTGTTGCGCTGTTTCGAGAACTCCACCAACATGGCCAGTGCCGATAACGCCGTTCTCAGCGTTACTATCCCACTTCTATGCCTCCTCCACAGGAGGAGGAGGAAGAGGGATAATTTTGTAGGGTTTACAGGCAGTCATTCCCAAGTGGCTCAGAGGGTGGGTTCCTGCACCCACAAACCCAAGGTACACAATTGTCCAGCCAGGCCACAGTTCTGGAGGATGACTAGGTGGAGGATGAGGAGGAGGAGATGGAAGAGGAGGAACCATGTTCACAGCAGGGGGGCACCCAGATCAGCTCATGGCCATCACTGGTGCGTGGCTGGGGGGATACAGAGAACACAGATGATACACCTCCCACAGAGGACAGCTTTTCGTTGCCTCTGGGTAGCCTGGCACACATGAGTGATTACATGCTGCAGTGTCTCCGCAATGACCGCCGAGTTGCCCACATTCTAACTTGTGCTGATTATTGGGTGGCCACTCTGCTGGATCCCCGTCACAAGGACAACGTACCCAACGTACCGTCCTTAATTCCGTCACTGGAGTGTGATCGTAAGATGCGTGAGTACAAGCGCACGCTGGTAGACATGCTGCTGGTGGCATTCCCACCTGACAGCGGGGGCACAGTGGAAGCACAAGGCAAAGGCAGAGGACGAGGAAGAGGTCGCCAACGCAGCTGGGGCACCGCCAGCACCTCAGAAGGCAGGGTTAGCATGGCCGAAATGTGGAAAAACTTTGTCAGCACGCCACAACAACCAGCACCACCAGCTGATATGGAACGTCTTAGCAGGAGGCAGCATTTCACCAACATGGTGGAGCAGTATGTGTGCACACGCCTACACGTACTAAATGACGGTTCTGCCCCCTTCATCTTCTGGGTCTCCAAATTGGGCACATGGCCTGAGCTTGCCCTTTACGCCTTGGAGGTGCTGGCCTGCCCTGCAGCCGGTGTATTGGCTGAACGTGTGTTTAGCACGACTGCAGGGTTATATTTCCCAATGTTTTGGGGTGTACCCTAATAAAAAATAAAAAAAATTAAACCAAAAAGCAGTGTAGGCTACCTCCTCCTCCTCCACCGCCACTTCCACCTGCACCGCCACATCCACCGCCGCCTCAACCTCCTACTCCATATGGACCTGGTCCTCCTAGATCAAGATTATTATTTTTTATTTTTACGTATTTTATGTTATTTTAAGCCATTTCCCTATCCTCATTTGTTTGCAGAGCACTTGCCATGCTCTTAACCACATTTTGATGACATTTGCAGCCTTCTAGCCCTTTCCATGACATTTTTTACAGCCATTTTAGTGCTCAAAAGTTCTTGTCCTTATTGACTTCAATGGGGTTCGGGGTCAAGTTCGGGTGTCGAACTCGAACTTTTTTCCGAAGTTCGGCCGAACCCGTCGAACCCAAACATCCAGGTGTCCGCTCAACTCTAGTACTAATACATACAACAGAATTACATTTTGGTGATGATAAACTGCAATGACAATTTTCCTAAAAGTTTTGAGAACAAGCAATTCAAAAATATTTTAGAAAAAAAATGACAGGTGGCCAGAGTTAATAATATCATACACCAGAATTAATGACTGTGTACCAACTACATGTTGGCTTACCTTGAGACAAGTTTTTATGCCACAATTTTAGTGCAATTTTGGTGCTAAGAGGAGCAACATAGGCCCTGCCTCCTTTCAAGCATGTTGAAAAGAAGTGTGGAAACTAGAAACCCTAGCTTTGCAAAATTGTGGCAAATGGTGCCAATTTTCATACAGATTTTTGACACGCCACAGGCACATTAGTAAATCTGGGTCACCGTATGTTAGGTCTGGCACATGACTCTGATACATACAGTTTTTGGAAAACACTTTTCTTCTTTTTAAAAAAAAAATACATTGGCACTTGGAAAGAGTCCAATGCAATGTATGTTGTGTCAGATACACAATATATGGATTTTTTGACAGAAAATTTTCATTTTAGAAACAATTTGCTCTTGAAAAGAGTCCAATAAAATAACAGCCAGAGTCAAATAAAATAACATCCAGAGTCCAATAAAATAACAGACAGCATTGGAGACAAATAACCAGATGGAACCCACATTACTACTACCACAACCCAAGCTTGCCCTAGGTTTTACACAGGATGCAACAACAGGCCAACACATCAGGTTATGTACACTAGTGTGTACTAAGCAGAGTTTTTGTAATAAAACTTTCAAGAGATGTTTTGAAAAAAAGGCACAATTGCACACAGTCTGCGGCCAAACTATATTTTATTGGTGATGTTGGAAAATTTTCTTATTTGTATACTTACTGTATAAACAGTATGAGAATTTCAGCAATTTGCTTTTTTTCAGGGAGGGGGGTTGGTAAGGAAATACAGGCCAAATTACATGTCCCTTGGCTGAGAACACACTGTAAACAAGTATTGATGCACTTAGGTTACTTTCACACTAGCATTTTTTGCGGATCCGTCACGGATCTGCAAAAACGCTTCTGTTACAATAATACAACCGCATGCATCAATCATGAACAGATCCGGTTGTGTTATGTATTGTATAGCTATGACGAATCATGGCCATGAACACCATTGAACACCATTGAAAGAAAATGGGGGACGGATCCTTTTTCTATTGTGTCTTGGAGCGTTATTCTGTCCGCAATGGGAGTGCAACCAAACGGAACAGAATACATTTTGGTGAATTCCATTTTTTTTCAGTTCAGTTTTGTCCCTATTGACAATGAATGGAGACAAAACGGAAGTGTTTTTATCTGCTGTTGAGATTCTATGATGGATCTCAATAGCGGAATTGAAAACGCTAGTGTGAAATTAGTCTAAAATGTGTTCACCTGCGTACACTAAATAGTAGCAAAACTGCAATAGTTTTTTTGCATAAGGATTACAGGCCCAGTTACACATCCTCTGGATGAGAACACACTATAAACTGGCAGTGATGCCCAGAAATGCGCTAAGGTGTGCACTTATAAATGGTTGAAAATTTAAAACTTTTTTAATGTAAAAAAAACAGGCCTAGTTAGTTAAGAATCATCAGTTGGATGAGAACACACTAAAACCGGTATTGACACACTAATATGTGAAAAACAATGCACTTATAAAAACTAACTGAATCTTAACCAAAACACGTTACAATTCTAAGACCTAATTACATGTTCTCTGGATGAGAACACTCTATAGACTGGTATTGACCAAATAAAATGCAATAAACTGTGCATTTCTAAATGGGTTGTGTCACGTGCCGGGGGCCCAAGGCATACCTCCGGGACGTCTTACAAACAGGACACAGGCAGAAACAGACCAGGGACCAAGAGAGTACTTTATTACAATGTAATAAATTAACATGACAGTAGTGCCATGCGGGTTAGGCAATAGTGGTAGCACTGCCACAGAACCAAGTGCACCAGCAGACCAGAGGCAAAACCCAGGAGGGCGAAGAGCCAGTAAGCCCGTTCTTCACAGAGCCCCTGGTGGTGGGGATGAACTTGGCCGAGGGCTCACTGGTCACACTGCCAAGAAGGTCCCTGTACACTTGGCCACTACCTGCAGAAAACCATGCAGGTGCAAGCACCAGCGGAACAGACAACAAAACTGGAACCCAAACAAACTCGGGACATGGATCAGACAACAAGGCAAACAAGCAGAATGGAAGTATGGCGGTCTCAGGCAGAGCTGCACACAGACTAGAGATCTTCCCTCCGGAGAATCCAGGAATCCTCTCACGAAGGCAGGACAAACACAAGACCAGAAGCAGTAAGGCACTGCAGGACAGACAAGGAACAGACTAGATCAGAAGCCGTAGGCACTGCCAGGCTATCAGACGCAGTTAGAGCACTGCTAGGCTAGACATGGAACAGAGTGGACTGAACACAGATGACACAGAACATCAACATCATCACAGGACAGGTACAGAAGATCAGACAAGGTAATAATGTCAACATAATCACAGCAATGAAAATATAGCAAAAAATCCCAGCGGACGCTCTTCGTCTTCATTGAAAACATCTCTTTCTTTATTTAATCAATACAGATACATATTGAGGATGCATATTGGCCGTCCAGCCTTCATCAGCTCATTACAGAGTAATGTGTAGCCTTAAAAACCGTGATACTGTGACTGTGACTGTGATAATGAATTGCTATGCTAATGAATTACTCCCCCGAACCATTGTAATGACACCTCAAACGAACAACATACAAAATATGCAAAATATGCAAAATAAATAACATCTATATAAAGATCGGATGTGCAACAAAAATCACTGTAGATATCACTTGCTTGTAGTAAATCATCATAAATTTCCAGTCTGTAAAAAAATCCAAAAATAACTCAGAAATAAATATATTAACTCAGAGGCATAATGAACAAACATCTTATATCAAATGGGTAATTTCATATTCTCGATTCAATCCCCTGGGTTGCAATGTCCCCAGGGTATAAATCCAAGACGCCTCCCTGTGCAACAGTTGTGTTTTGATATCACCTCCTCTTCTATGTCGTCTAACTTGCTCCAAAACCTAGAACCTAAGTTGAGAGATCGAATGACGAAATTTATGGAAGTGAGCTGGCAATGATAACAGCAAGTTGCCAGTACGTATGTTTGACTTGTGTTTACATATGCCATCCCTAATCGATTGTATTGTTTCCCCTATGTAGGCCAAACCACACGGGCACTTGATCATGTACACTACATTATCTGAATCGCAGGTAAAAAAAAACTTTAATTTTGTATGTCCTTCTAGTATGGGGGTGGTGAAAAGAATCTCCCTTGATTATATGCAAACATTGAGCACAGTGCAGACATGGATAGGTGCCGTTTCTTTGACTGCCCCATATTCTTTGTCACAATGTAGTCTTCACTTTACCAATGTCCGCATGAACCAACTGATCTCGATAATTAGTCCAGTGCTTGTTACAAATTAATGGAGGGTTTTTAAACTCCATTATCTGTGGATATGACTTATTTAAAAGTGACCAATGTTTCTGAACAATGTTATCAAATTGTTTATTGAATATGTGAAACTTATGAATAAATGGCATAAGTAAGGTGTTATCCTTTTTACTGGTCTGTGTACAGACTGTTGTCGCTTCCCCAAGAACCCGCTCCGGATAACCTCTTGATTAAAATCTATCCAACATTTCTCCTACCCTCTGCTCCTGCACCTGTTGATCAGACACTATATGCTTAACCCTTTGTATTTGGGATTTAGGAATGGCTTTTTTTTAAAGAATCCGGATGTGCACTGGTATAATGTAGTACACTATTTTTATCCGGATCCTTTTGAAAAAGGTCTGCATGTAAAAAGCCTTCCTCATCCTTGATAACCAAGTTATCAAAAAAACGAACTTGTTTTTGATCATATGTCATTGTGAATTTCAGTGTAGTACAAATTTCATTCAAAGAAGGCAGCGAGGGGCTCGAGTGGTCCCGCCCATACGCAAAACACATCATCTATATATCTTTTCCATAATATAGCACATTTCTGATAATCAGGATTTGGGTATATATGTATCTCCTCAATTGATGCCATTAATGCATTTGCGTAGGGCAGGGCCACATTCGAGCCCATCGCGGTCACACGCTGCTGCAAGTAGAAGGTGTCACTAAACATAAAATGGTTTTCAAAAATAACCTATTGTAAAAGCTTCAGGAAAAACTCTCGTTGTATATCATCATATTCACTCTCATGTAGCAATCGTGACACTGCCGCCACATCGCCATCATGATCAATGGCGGTGTAGAGGCTCACCACATCGATAGTTACCAACCAACTATGTTTTGGAATTTGATGCAGACCTCTAACTATGTCAAGGAAGTGCAATGTATCCAGCAGTAAAGAGGTGGTTTGCTTTACAAGAGGTGTCAAAACTTTTTCTAATACTATTGCTAGTGCAGACAGGATAGAATTCACTGACGCCACTATAGGGCGTCCAGGTGGATCTATAAGGGTTTTATGTACCTTTGGGAGGACATAAAATACCGGGGTCATCGGTGACTGGTTTATCAGAAATTCACTCATTTTATCATCAATCACTCCCAAAGATGCATAATGATGTACCACAGCAGATATTTTATTCTTGATCCGAAACAGCGGATCCCTGTCCAATACCGCATATGTATAGGAATCTGACGTTCAACCTCCTGGACATAAATAGTCCTATACATGATTACCACGGAACTCCCCTTGTCCGCAGGTTTTATGATCAGGCTTTTATCATCCACCAATGATTAAATAGCCTGTTTTTCTAGGGGTGTAGTATTACTTGTCATATGTAGTTCTCCTCTTCTTATTGAGTCCATTAAAATCTGTGTGTCCCTTGTCACCAAATGTGTCTCTACTGGATGTAGATTATTTTGTGGCATATATCTACTTCTCAGTCTCAACCCCAAGTCTGTTAACTTTAATATACCTGCTTCTTTATCTGGAATATCAGTCACATGGTCTTCAGAAACAACTGTGTTATCAGCAATAGCAAAATGTGCCTTCAGTCTTATCCTTCTAAAAAACTGCTGCAAATTAATGTTCATCTGAAAACTATCAAATTGAGAAACTGGGCTGAAAGTCAAGCCCTTGTCTAAAGCACATGATTGTGCTGGGGTTAAGGCTTTAGAGGACAAATTGATAATCAGAGATGGAACCCTACCTGGGATCAGGTCTGTATGTTCTGTGGAGTCATTCCCTGTCTGTCGATGTTTGCGACCCGCCCTACGTTTCCTCCTGGTGGTCGTCGCCCATTCCCCCTCCGTGATTGTTGTGACCCAGCGGACTCACTTCCAAAACTTGTATATTAATAATTCTTTCTAGGGGGTCTCTTGTAACTCGGACCGGAACGCTGTGAGGATTCTTGCCATATTATACACTTTATTCAATAAATAATCCTCAATATGTATCAATATGTATCTGTATTGATGAAATAAAGAAAGAGATGTTTTAAAGATGAAGAGCGTCCACTGGGATTTTTTGCTATATTTTAATTGGAGTGATTCCTGTCCCGTGCCGACAAACTGGAAGTCAGGTGCTGACTATTTTTGCAACATAATCACAGGACAGGTACAGAGAACAGACAAGCAACAACAACAACAGCAACAACACCAGCACTATACCAGGCAACACCACACAGAATAGCAGATGGTAAGCAGCAAGGGGCTACACCCAGCAAGGCAGAAGATAGACTGACTACAAGCCCCACAGCTCACAGATATAGCTGCATAAGGAACGTACCTGATAAGCCACACCCCACCACACAGATCACGGAATGTTAACCCAACCAGAACCAGGAGTATTAGAACCATAGAACATATAATCACACGTGTCAGTTCACACCAGACATAGAATGCTGCAGCCAGCATGCTGAACGACAACCAGCATACACAGGATAACTGCAGAGCAGTGGAGTACATAGAGAAATAAGGACCCCATAGCAAGGCTTAAACCAGACCTCCACACAGGACAGAAGAGTTTCTGCCTAAACCCCTTTCAATGACCCTTGGGCCATTTTCTCCACTGCCTCATTTGCTAAATGTTGTCCTGATCAAGTTTTCAACCCAAGTAGAAGAGGAGACGATCCCACCTGGGCCCCCTCTTTCCCTGGGCCCCATAGCAGTCGCATGGTCTGCCGCTATTGTAGTTACATCCCTGCTGCAGCGAGATGCAGATACGGGGAGTACACACATTCACAGGCAGCAGTTCACACAAGACACTGCAGCCAGCATGCAGCCCCAAGCAACCAGCATACACATGAGTCAGCCTGCAGCCAGTACGCGAGAGGGCATGCAGCCAGCCTACACAGCCACAACTGTCACAGTGAACTGCACCGTGACAGGTCGTAATATTGCAGTAGGTTTTTGGGAAAAAAAAGGTACAATTGCACAATGTATGCAACAAAATTTATGCATGGCACACATGTTCAATCCGGTTGTCAATCGGTTCCTGAAGTCTTCCACACATCTGCAAGACATCCTAAAAATGGCCAGGAAACTTTGCATGCACTTCAGCCACTCGTACACCGCAAAGCACACCCTCCTTGAGCTGCAGCGGCAGAACGACATCCCCCAACATAGGCTGATATGCGACGCTTCCACTCGTCGGAATTCCACCCTCCATATGTTGGACCGACGATATGAACAGAGAAAGGCCATTAATGATTTCTTGATGATACAAGTGGATAGGAGTACTTCCCTGTGTAACTTCAATGTTAGCAGTGGCAGCTTATGCGTGACACCTGCCGTTTGCTCAAGCCTTTTGAGGACACCACGTTTTTTGTCAGTCGCCAGAACTACGGGATGAACGTCATTCCACTGCTTCATCTCCTGGAACAGATGGTGGTAACAATGGCTGGTCAGGGGACTGGGGATGTGGCGCCTAGATCTCATGGCCACATGATCCCTGTGGGGGCTGAACTGGAAGAGGAAGAATTGGGGGAGGAGGACATTGGAGCACAGGCAATGTGTAGCAAAATGGGTGTTTTTTCTACTCAGATGACAGGAGAGGAGGAGCAAGAGCAGCCAGAGGAGCTACAGGGCGATGAGAAAGACGAGACATAGGACCCAGACACACGGTGGTAGTATGCAGTGGGGATGGAGGCAGGGAGTCCCTCCGATTCACTTGTACAAATGACCCAATGCATGCTCACTTGCTTGCGTAGTGACAGCTGAGGGATGACTTCTGGCTCTCCACCTTGTTAGACCCCTGCTACTGGTCCAGAACGGGGGCCTTTTTTGCACCCACTGAGAGGGAGGACAAACTGTCCAGAGAAATCCAGGCTGCCTATGTGTGCCATCGCTCATCCTCTCGCAGGTCTGACCGGGGGGGCCCTCTGCACTCACATTCCACTGCCATGGCTGCAAGGGAGGGGTGGGGTGTCATGAGCAGTACCAGCTCCATCAGCAGCAGCCTGGGTCTACAGTCACTAATGAGTAGCTTAGTGAAGAAACTACTCACCAGCAGCAGGTAGACCTGAAGCAGGACCTGAACCAGCAGGTGGTGGCATACTTGGACAGCACTCTGCCAACCCACATTGAAGATCCGCTGGACTACTGGGCAGCCAAACTGGATTTGTGTCCGCAACTAGCAGAGTTTGCCCTGGAAAAGCTGTCCAGCCTGGCCAGTAGTGTGGCATCAGAGCGGGTTTAGTGCAGCGGGGGCCATAGTTAACCCAAGAAGAACTCGCCTGTCCACCCAAAATGTGGAGAGACTGACCTTTGTCAAGATAAATCAGGAGTGGATCTGCCAGGATTTCCAACCACCAATTCTTGATGTAAAAACACCAAGTTGGAGCTCACCTCACCATACACCACCGAGGAGCACAGACACAGAACCGGAACCAAGGCTGAGAAGTAGCGAAAAAAGTAGATTGTCCAGCTTCACCTCGCAGTGCGTATTTTATTAGGAAACGTGCTTAAAAACCAAACATCAGGCTCAATTCATCAACATGTTTCGGATCAACATATATTACAGATCCTTCCTCATGACTATAAATAGTCCCTGGATTCCATGTAGGCCATTTTGGCTCCACACAGATATGGATCAACAGGGGCCCAGCATGCATGTGGGACCTGCATTTCCTGTATTTCATGGTCGCTGTTATGGCACCCAACAGGTGAGCTTTAGTGTTAAGACCCGTCTTATTAGAGATCGCCTTGGCGTGCGGCAGACGTGCTCAAATGATTTTGTACAAAATGTATTTGCTAAGCATCTCTAAATTATTAGCATAGCATTTACTATGTAATATACTTTTGTACTCTACCTTTGGTTTGTAGAGTGCTGTTGCCCTATGTGTTTGACATCCTGATGCTGCTGATGCTGCTGTAATCTCCACACTATGTCACCTTGCCACCCCATGGTATCCTGATGCTGCTGCTGACATTTCCGAGGTATTCTGATGCGGCTGCTTCCATCTCCACACTATGTCACCTTGCCACTCTGTGGTATCCTGATGCTGTTGCTGCCATCTCCACACTATGTTACCTTGCCACTCTGTGGTATCCTGATGCTACTGCTGCCATCTCCACACTATGTCACCTTGTCACTGTGTGACATCCTGATGCTGCTGCTGCTGTCATATCCACACTATGTCACCTTGCCACTCTGTGGTGTCCTGCTGCTGCTGCTGTTGCCACCTCCAGACTCTGTCATTGTGCCACTCTGTGGCCTCCTACTGTTGCTGCTTCCGCCACCTCAAAACTCTGTCATTGGGCCACGCTGTGGTCTCCTCATGCAGCTGCCACCTCCAGTCTCGGTCATTGTGCCACTCGGTGGCTTCCTAATACTGCTGCCAACTCAAAACTCTGTCATTGTACCACTCGGTGGCCTCCTCATACTGTCGCCACCTCCACACTCTGTCATTGTGCCACTCTGTGGTCTACTCATGCTGCTTCCAACTCCAGACTCTGTCATTGTGCCACTCGATGGCCTCCTCATACTGCTGCCAACTCCAGACTCGGACATTGTGCCACTCGGTGGCTTTCTCATGCTGCTGCCACCTCAACAATCTCTCGTAGTCGTGCCACTCGGTGGTCTCCTCATGCTGCTTCCAACTCCAGACTCTGTCATTGTGCCACTCGATGGCCTCCTCATACTGCTGCCAACTCTAGACTCGGTCATTGTGCCACTCGGTGGCCTCCTCATGCTGCTGCCACCTCAACAATGTCTTGTCATCGTGCCACTCGGTGGCCTCCTCATGCTGCTGCCACCTCCACAATATCTAATCGTTCTGCTAATCTGTGGCCTCCTCATGCTGCTGCCACCTTAACAATCTCTCGTCGTAGTGCCACTCGGTTTGCCCCTCATGCTTCTGCCACCTCCACAATATCTCATTGTTCTGCTACTCTGTGGCCTCCTCATGCTGCTGCCACCTTCACAATCTCTCGTCGTCGTGCTACTCTAACATCCTCATGCTGCTGACACCTCCACACTTTGTCGTCGTGCCACTCTGTGGTCTCCTCATGTTGCTGCCACCTCCACAATTTTTTGTCGTTGTGACAATCTGTGGCCTCCTCATGCTGCTGACACCTCCACAATCTCTTGTCGTCGTGCCACTCTGTGGCCTCCTGATGCTGCCGTCACCTCCAAACTCTGTTATTGGGCCTTTCTGTGGTCTCCTCATGTTTAGAGTTGAGCGAACACCTGGATGTTCGGGTTCAAGAAGTTCGGCCGAACTTCCCGGAAATGTTCGGGTTCGGGATCCGAACCCGACCCGAACTTCGTCCCGAACCCAAACCCCATTGAAGTCAATGGGGACCCGAACTTTTCGGCACTAAAAAGGCTGTAAAACAGCCCAGGAAAGGGCTAGAGGGCTGCAAAAGGCAGCAAAATGTAGTTAAATCCCCTGCAAACAAATGTGGATAGGGAAATGAATAAAAATAAAAATAAAATAAATAAAAATTAACCAATATCAATTGGAGAGAGGTTCCATAGCAGAGAATCAGGCTTCATGTCAGCAGAGAATCAGTCTTCATGTCATAGCAGAGAATCAGGCTTCACGTCAGCCAAAACTGAAACAGTCCATTGTCAGATATTTAGGCCCCGGCACCCAGAAAGAGGAGAGAGGTCCCATTGCAGAGATTCAGGCTTCATGTCATAGCAGAGAATCATGCTTCACGTCACCCAAAACTGGAACAGTCCATTGTCAAATATTTTGACCCCGGCACCCAGACAGAGGAGAGAGGTCCCATAGCAGAGATTCAGGCTTCATGTCATAGCAGAGAATCATGCTTCACGTCACCCAAAACTGGAACAGTCCATTGTCAGATATTTTGACCCCGGCACCCAGACAGAGGAGAGAGGTCCCATAGCAGAGATTCAGGCTTCATGTCATAGCAGAGAATCATGCTTCACGTCACCCAAAACTGGACCAGTCCATTGTCAGATATTTTGGCCCCGGCACCCAGACAGAGGAGAGAGGTCCCATAGCAGAGATTCGGGTTTCATGTCATAGCAGAGAATCATGCTTCACGTCACCCAACACTGGAACAGGCCACTGTCAGATATTTTTAGGCCCCGGCACCCAGACAGAGGAGAGGTTCATTCAACTTTGGGTTGCCCCGCAATATAATGGTAAAATAAAAATAAAAATAGGATTGAATGAGGAAGTGCCCTGGAGTACAATAATATATGGTTAAGGGGAGGTAGTTAATGTCTAATCTGCACAAGGGATGGACAGGTCCTGTGGGATCCATGCCTGGTTCATTTTTATGAACGTCAGCTTGTCCACATTGGCTGTAGACAGGCGGCTGCGTTTGTCTGTAATTACGCCCCCTGCCGTGCTGAATACACGTTCAGACAAAACGCTGGCCGCCGGGCAGGCCAGCACCTCCAAGGCATAAAAGGCTAGCTCTGGCCACGTGGACAATTTGGAGACCCAGAAGTTGAATGGGGCCGAACTATCAGTCAGTACGTGGAGGGGTGTGCACACGTACTGTTCCACCATGTTAGTGAAATGTTGCCTCCTGCTAACACGTTCCGTTTCAGGTGGTGGTGCAGTTAGCTGTGGCGTGTTGACAAAACTTTTCCACATCTCTGCCATGCTAACCCTGCCCTCAGAGGAGCTGACCGTGACACAGCTGCGTTGGCGACCTCTTGCTCCTCCTCTGCCTTCGCCTTGGGCTTCCACTTGTTCCCCTGTGACATTTGGGAATGCTCTCAGTAGCGCGTCTACCAATGTGCGCTTGTACTCGCGCATCTTCCTATCACGCTTCAGTGCAGGAAGTAAGGTGGGCACATTGTCTTTGTACCGGGGATCCAGCAGGGTGGCAACCCAGTAGTCCGCACACGTTATGTGGGCAACTCTGCTGTCGTTGCGCAGGCACTGCAGCATGTAGTCGCTCATGCGTGCCAGGCTGCCCAGAGGTAAGGACAAGCTGTCCTCTGTGGGAGGCGTATCGTCATCGTCCTGCGTTTCCCCCCAGCCACGCACCAGTGATGGGCCCGAGCTGAGTTGGGTGCCACCCCGCTGTGAACATGCTTCATTCTCATCCTCCTCCACCTCATCCTCGTCCTCCTCGTCCTCCAGTAGTGGGCCCTGGCTGGCCACATTTGTACCTGGCCTCTGCTGTTGCAAAAAACCTCCCTCTGAGTCACTTCGAAGAGACTGGCCTGAAAGTGCTAAAAATGACCCCTCTTCCTCCTCCTCCTCCTCCTGGGCCACCTTCTCTTCCATCATCGCCCTAAGTGTTTTCTCAAGGAGACATAGAAGTGGTATTGTAACGCTGATAACGGCGTCATCGCCAATGGCCATGTTGGTGGAGTACTCGAAACAGCGCAACAGGGCACACAGGTCTCGCATGGAGGCCCAGTCATTGGTGGTGAAGTGGTGCTGTTCCGCAGTGCGACTGACCCGTGCGTGCTGCAGCTGAAACTCCACTATGGCCTGCTGCTGCTCGCACAGTCTGTCCAGCATGTGCAAGGTGTAGTTCCACCTGGTGGGCACGTCACATATGAGGCGGTGAGCGGGAAGGCCGATGTTACGCTGTAGCGCAGACAGGCGAGCAGCGGCAGGATGTGAACGCCGGAAGCGCGAACAGACGGCCCGCACTTTATGCAGCAGCTCTGACATGTCGGGGTAGTTGTGAATGAACTTCTGCACCACCAAATTCAGCACATGCGCCAGGCAAGGGAGGTGCGTCAAACCGGCTAGTCCCAGAGCTGCAACGAGATTTCGCCCATTATCGCACACCACCAGGCCGGGCTTGAGGCTCACCGGCAGCAACCACTCGTCGGTCTGTTGTTCTATACCCTGCCACAACTCCTGTGCGGTGTGGGGCCTGTCCCCCAAACATATGAGTTTCAGAGTGGCCTGCTGACGTTTACCCCGGGCTGTGCTGAAGTTGGTGGTGAAGGTGTGTGGCTGACTGGATGAGCAGGTGGAAGAAGAGGAGGAGGAAGCCGAGTAGGAGGAGTAGGCAACAGGAGGCAAAGAATGTTGCCCTGCGATCCTTGGCGGCGGAAGGACGTGCGCCAAACAGCTCTCCGCCTGGGGCCCAGCCGCCACTACATTTACCCAGTGTGCAGTTAGGGAGATATAGCGTCCCTGGCCGTGCTTACTGGTCCACGTATCTGTGGTTAGGTGGACCTTGCCACAGATGGCGTTGCGCAGTGCACACTTGATTTTATCGGACACTTGGTTGTGCAGGGAAGGCACGGCTCTCTTGGAAAAGTAGTGGCGGCTGGGAACAACATACTGTGGGACAGCAAGCGACATGAGCTGTTTGAAGCTGTTTGTGTCCACCAGCCTGAATGACAGCATTTCATAGGCCAGTAGTTTAGAAATGCTGGCATTCAGGGCCAGGGATCGAGGGTGGCTAGGTGGGAATTTACGCTTTCTCTCAAATGTTTGTGAGATGGAGAGCTGAACGCTGCCGTGTGACATGGTTGAGATGCTTGGTGACGGAGGTGGTGGTGTATCCCCTGTTTGCTGGGCGGCAGGTGCCAACGTTCCTCCAGAGGCAGAGGAAGAGGCCGAGGCGGCAGCAGCAGAAGAGGTAGCAGGGGGAGCTTGAGTGAGTTCCTTGTTTTTAAGGTGTTTACTCCACTGCAGTTCATTCTTTGCATGCAGGTGCCTGGTCATGCAGGTTGTGCTAAGGTTCAGAACGTTAATGCCTCGCTTCAGGCTCTGATGGCACAGCGTGCAAACCACTCGGGTCTTGTAGTCAGCACATTGTTTGAAGAAGTGCCATGCCAGGGAACTCCTTAAAGCTGCCTTTGGGGTGCTCGGTCCCAGATGGCGGCAGTCAGTAGCAGGCGGAGTCTCTTGGCGGCGGGTGTTCTGCTTTTGCCCACTGCTCCCTCTTTTGCTACTCTGTTGGCTCGGTCTCACCACTGCCTCTTCCTCCGAACTGTGAAAGTCAGTGGCACGACCTTCATTCCATGTGGGGTCTAGGACCTCATCGTCCCCTGCATCGTCTTCCACCCAGTCTTCCTCCCTGACCTCCTGTTCAGTCTGCACACTGCAGAAAGATGCAGCAGTTGGCACCTGTGTTTTGTCATCATCAGAGACTTGCTGAGGTGGTATTCCCATGTCCTCATCATCAGGAAACATAAGTGGTTGTGTGTCAGTGCATTCTATGTCTTCCACCGCTCGGGAAGGGCTAGATGGATGCCCTTGGGAAACCCTGCCAGCAGAGTCTTCAAACAGCATAAGAGACTGTTGCATAACTTGAGGCTCAGACAGTTTCCCTGATATGCATGTAAGTAATGTGACAGACTGATGGGCTTGGTTTTCAGGCACCATCTGTGCGCTTTCTGCAGAAGACTGGGTGGGAGATAATGTGAACGTGCTGGATCCACTGTCGGCCACCCAATTGACTAATGCCTGTACCTGCTCAGGCCTTACCATCCTTAGAACGGCATTGGGCCCCACCAAATATCGCTGTAAATTCTGCTGGCTACTGGGACCTGAGGTAGTTGGTTCACTAGGACGTGTGGCTGTGGCAGAACGGCCACGTCCTCTCCCAGCACCAGAGGGTCCACTAACACCACCACGACCATGTCCGCGTCCGCGTCCCTTACTAGATGTTTTCCTCATTGTTACCGTTCACCACAATAAGAAAAAAATTATTTGGGCCGATGTATTGAATTCAAATTCAGGCATTTTTTTTACAGGCACCTAACTATCTGGCTATCTATTTAGGTACCGTATTACACTAATACAGGCACAGCAGTAACGACAGATTTAGCTGAATATAAATTGTAGGCCTAGTATTTAGGCGCTGGGTGACAGTTATCCCTTTTACGGACAGAATTAGACTTGGAAATGCACGGTAGCGTGTAAAGTTATTGAGGATGACCCTATCCGCACCTTCAATCTAATATACCCTTTTATGGATAGATTTAAAGTTGGCCTGATACAGCAGAAACCACTGATTTAGGGAATTGCTAAGTTGGGAATTGTATTTCAACCCAGAACAAAAACTGTGCTTTGGCGGACACTAAATGAATTGACCAGCCACAGCAATAACCACAGATTTAGCTGAATATAAATTTTAGGCCTATTATTTAGGCGCTGGGTGACAGGTATACGTTTACGGACAGAATTAAACTTGGAAATGCACGGTAGCGTGTGAATTTATTTAGGATGACACTATCCGCACCTTAAATCTAAAATACCCTTTTATGGATCGATTTAAACTTGGCCTGATACAGCAGAAACCACTGATTTAGGGAATTGCTAACTTGGGAATTGTATTTCAACCCAGAACAAAAATATATCCTTTGCCAGACAGCAGACAGTATTACAATTGGCTAGCCACAGCTGAAAAACCAGATTTAGGGTACTGCTATTTTGGCAATTGTATTTCACCCCTCAATAAAATAGCAAGCACAGCCAAGCCCCTGATGTAGGATATAGCAAAAAAATAACCACACTATTGATAGTTAAATGGACTTGGTGGCAGCTTGCGCTGGCGCACCACAAGACACAAAATGGCCACGGATCACCCAAGAGAAAAGTGTCATAAAAACGCTCTGGGCAGCCTAAAAACAGTGAGCAATTAAATAGCAGTTGTTCAATGATCCACAGCTGTAGATCGATCACTGAATTAAGTGTTTTTGCTGAGTTAATCCCTGCCTAATCTCGCCCTAACAGCAGCTGCAACCTCTCCCTACACTGATCAGTGCAGAGTGACGTGCGGCGCTACGTGACTCCAGCTTAAATAGAGGCAGGGTCACATGCTGCACTGTCCAATCACAGCCATGCCAATAGTAGGCATGGCTGTGATGGCCTCTTGGGCAAGTAGTATGACGCTCGTTGATTGGCTGCTTTGCAGCCTTTCAAAAAGCGCCAAGAAAGCGACGAACACTGAACCCGAACCCAGACTTTTACGAAAATGTTCGGGTTCGGGTCCGTGTCACGGACACCTCAAAATTCGGTAAGAACCCGAACTATACAGTTCGGGTTCGCTCATCCCTACTCATGTTGCTTCCACCTCACCACTATGTCATAGGTATACTCTGTGGACTTCTCATGCTGTTACCACCCTCCCCACTACATGACTGGGCCACTATTTTGCCTTTCGGCCTGGCTGACATCATCATTTATTTGACCTTTCTTCTGATCTGTCATGAGACGCACAATGGATCCTGTCTGTGTAGCAGCTGTAAGGCCTGTATGGTCCCATCAGAATTGGCTTATTATTTGGTAGCCAAAAGCAGGAGTGGGTGCAAAACATAGAAGACATGCAAATATTCAATTCACGTGTCATCTAATTTTTTTTTTTTTTAGCAATACTGATAGATTATTGAGCAACTGTTGACCGAGTGAAGGCTTATGCTCCACAGACAAGATCCCTTTTTTTGTTGGTTATTTGTTCTGACGGATCAGAGGAAGGGCAAATTAATCAGTGACTTCAACACAAACTTACTGCTGACACCCTCTCCACTCTGTCGGGGGGGGGGCTCTACTTGTATACGCATTTAATAGAACAGGTTCTGTAGACATCTATGTGAAATAAGCTGGTGACAGTGTAAAAGGAGTGCGCTTTTTCTTGGCGCTAACATCAACCTGTAAGGCTGAGTTCATACAGATGGAGTAGAGTTAACACTCCTGTTTTCTGACATTTCTGAGTTGTGTTATCTAATCTAAGCAAAAACCTTCAATTGCTTTTCAATGGCTTTTGTCTCAAGATAACGCGATGAGTTAAGAAATTTGAGTTAAGAGCTAGAGTGCTAACCCTGCTACATCTGTACTTGAGTTATTTGACTAGTTTTGGCCCTGTCACTGCCTGAATAAGTGAAGTGTGCAGTGATTCTAAGAGCGATGCCTGTCATCTGCATGTCATACAGACTTACAGTATTATTTCACTACCAAAGCAGACTCCCTATGCATGCGACTGCAAGGCACGGTGTTCTACAACACTATAAAGGCTCTCAGCAGCCAGGAAATAGCAGTTTTTTTTACGTAATTCGCCTCGAATACATTCAGATTTAACCAAATTTTTCCTGAAAAACTTGGCAAACTGGCGAATCAAATTTTAGAAAATTCCGCTCATCTCTAGTAGGTAGGCTTGGCAGTGAAACCTACCAGGGCATACCCTTACTCCTGCACAGCTATGCCTGAGGACAGGACCAGTGCCACCCATAAGCAAAGTTGGCCACCGCGTAGAGCGCACTCTTGCTGGGGACGCCCACGGTGGCCTACTTTGCTTACGGGTGGTGCTGGCCCTGCCCACCGCTCACCCCCTGCAACCTGTGGCATCCCCGTCTCCTAGGCGCAATATTGGCTTTGTCCAGTAGAGGTCACTGTTTCTTCTCCTGTCGCACTATACATGCCTATCTGCCCGCAGCCTGCTCTCTCTGCTGTGTGTGAGGAGTCAGAGATACTTCCGCAGTGCAGCCAGTGCCCCATAGAGACGGGGATGCCACAGGTTGCAGGGGGTGAGCGGCGGGCCCCATGGCAGGGGAGAGCACCAGAGCGCTCATGTCAGGGTTCGTGTTTGGAGCCCTCACCTTTCAGCATGTGAGCTCTGGCTTAGACACGCTAAGTAAGGCAGCAGGCTCCTGTGACAGGGGGAATAGGAGAGGACCCCTACAACTGTTTGTGGGTGTAGTGTGCCTCCACATGTGCCATGGAGACCATGATCAGTTCTTCTATCTGCAGCTCAGTATGGTGCCCTACGCCTGGCTTCACCAGGATTACATTGCCAGCTCAGTCCCTGTACACTGGTGGGGAGGGGGCACACTCCTGTCCTGTGAAAAAGGGGCGGGTCAAAGGCATGGTCAATGGGCAGAATCAAGGGGGCAGCAAAATTAGCTTTTGCCTAGAGTGGCAAAAATCCTTGCACCAGCCCTGCCTGAGGAGATCCCATTTGTGGCTACCAGGAGTGTTAGTGGGGAATAAACAGAGGCCTCAGAGCCTCAGTCATGGTCAGAGCATGCTGGCTTTTGGACAGTGAGGCTGTGCAAATCCTGATCCCCCTGACATGCTGAAGTCATAAGTGAGAGAGAGAAGTCTCTATATAGTTAGTTGCCAGATGGGCAGATATTTATTCGATGTTTGTTATGCTTCATGTGCTGTGGTTTCATCCAACTGGTTTCATCCCCTGTATTCTGCTTGATGCCTGTCATGCTTACGAAGGAAAATAAACATTGTTCGGACATTTATCCCCCGATGTCCTAGAACCTTTCATTGCCGGCCCCACCGCAAGTCCACGGATCCCTACATTCCACATAATAAAATAATGGCAAACTTCTTCCAACTGTTAGAACAGTTGCAAAATGTATCAAAATGTATCCATATGAGTGTTCCTTGCTCCTGTAAATTGATCACGTGATACATGTGATAAGGCCCTTAGCTATTGCTTGCAAGCAACTAATAGAAACTTTGAAAATGCATATCCGCTTGTAGAATGTCATCAATTCCACTTGTTCTACTTAAGTGATTTTTTATTGTGTTTTGCCATCAGAGAGGAAAGAACCTTGTGAAATATTTTAAAACATTTATTATGTATAATGTCTGAAGTATCATCAAACGAGAAGTGATACAATAGACACATTTACATCAATTGATATAATGACAATGAACAGAACACAAGTCCAAGAGGCTTCTTTTCATTAGGTAACAAGACTAAATCGCTTTACATGAACATCATCAGTTTGAGTGTGCATAAAGAATAATTGGTCAGCTATTTACTAAACTGTTTCAGCTATAATTGTAATGCTAGAGCAAAGCATTTTTATTGCAAGAAATTATTTTTTTACTGTGCACATTTAATGGCTGAATGAAAGGTGCTGTGTGCAGACATTATTTTTTATGCAGTAACTTATTTTAAAGCAGACAATGAAGTAAATTTACAAAGAGTTGCAGAACACATTTACCTGTATTGTGTGCCACTGACAATAAAGTCATCCATTTGCACCATCCTGTTCTCTTTTTTTTAGCATACATTACTGCAGTTTTTTTTCTAACATAATTATGCAGGCAGTTACTTTGAAATGACCTATCTAGTTTTTGCCAATGGAAAAGAAGGTTTAGGCCCAGTTCACACATCAGTTATTTGGTCAGTTATTTCCATAAGTTAAAACACAAAACAGGAGGACATCTTTCCATTATACCTGATCGCTGAGTAGGCTTCACTACTGGTTTTGGCTCCTAATAACTGATGGAAGTAATTGACCAAATAAACTGTAGTGTGAACTCGGTCTTACCTGTTCTGTTTTACCCTCTGGTTATTGAGTGATAAATGGCAACAGATTAACTGAAGTAAGGAATACTGTATACAATTCACCACACAAGGAAGAATGTTTATTAAGACTTAGTCTTAAAGGGGTTCTCAGGGCTTTTTCTATTGATGACCTGTCCTCAGGAAGGCAGGAAGAGAGATCAGAGATGGCACATGCACACTGAGCGTGCCATCTCCTCAAACAACTGATCGTCCGGGGTGTCGGACCCCCGCCGATCTGATATTGATGACCTATCCTGAGAATAGGTCATCAATATTAAAATCCCGGACAAACGTCTTTAAACTGTGCTGTGCTGGCATGAGATGTAAAACAAAGTTAATCAGCACATCCTAATGGACAGATGGAGTCTCCTTGGCTGAAAATAAATAAATAAATCAAACACAATTAATGAGAGATAGAATGCACTAACGCACAACCACTTATTTTTCCTGATGATGAGGACATGGGAATACCACCTCAGCACGTCTCTGATAATGACGAAACACAGGTGCCAACTGCTGCGTCTTCCTGCAGTGTGCAGACTGAACAGGAGGTCAGGGATCAAGACTGGGTGGAAGACGATGCAGGGGACGATGAGGTCCTAGACCCCACATGGAATGAAGGTCGTGCCACTGACTTTCACAGTTCGGAGGAAGAGGCAGTGGTGAGACCGAGCCAACAGCGTAGCAAAAGAGGGAGCAGTGGGCAAAATCAGAACACCCGCCGCCAAGAGACTCCGCCTGCTACTGACCGCCGCCATCTGGGACCGAGCACCCCAAAGGCAGCTTCAAGGAGTTCCCTGGCATGGCACTTCTTCAAACAATGTGCTGACGACAAGACCCGAGTGGTTTGCACGCTGTGCCATCAGAGCCTGAAGCGAGGCATTAACGTTCTGAACCTTAGCACAACCTGCATGACCAGGCACCTGCATGTAAAGCATGAACTGCAGTGGAGTAAACACCTTAAAAACAAGGAAGTCACTCAGGCTCCCCCTGCTACCTCTTCTGCTGCTGCCGCCTCGGCCTCTTCTGCTGGTGCCGCCGCCTCGGCCTCTTCTGCTGCTGCTGCCGCCGCCTCGGCCTCTTCCTCCGCCTCTGGAGGAACGTTGGCACCTGCCGCCCAGCAAACATGGGATGTACCACCAACACCACCACCTGCGTCACCAAGCATCTCAACCATGTCACACGGCAGCATTCAGCTCTCCATCTCACAAACATTTGAGAGAAAGCGTAAATTCCCACCTAGCCACCCTCGATCCCTGGCCCTGAATGCCAGTATTTCTAAACTACTGGCCTATGAAATGCTGTCATTTAGGCTGGTGGACACACACAGCTTCAAACAGCTCATGTCACTTGCTGTCCCACAGTATGTTGTTCCCAGCCGCCACTACTTCTCCAAGAGAGCCGTGCCTTCCATGCACAAACAAGTGTCCGATAAAATCAAGTGTGCACTGCGCAACGCCATCTGTGGCAAGGTCCACCTAACCACAGATACGTGGACCAGTAAGCACGGCCAGGGACGCTATATCTCCCTAACTGCACACTGGGTAAATGTAGTGGCGGCTGGGCCCCAGGCGGAGAGCTGTTTGGCGCACGTCCTTCCGCCGCCAAGGATCGCAGGGCAACATTCTTTGCCTCCTGTCTCCTCCTCCTCCTACTCAGCTTCCTCCTCCTCTTCTTCCACCTGCTCATCCAGTCAGCCACACACCTTCACCACCAACTTCAGCACAGCACGGGGTAAACGTCAGCAGGCCATTCTGAAACTCATATGTTTGGGGGACAGGCCTCACACCGCACAGGAGTTGTGGCGGGGTATAGAACAACAGACCGACGAGTGGTTGCTGCCGGTGAGCCTCAAGCCCGGCCTGGTGGTGTGCGATAATGGGCGAAATCTCGTTGCAGCTCTGGGACTAGCCGGTTTGACGCACATCCCTTGCCTGGCGCATGTGCTGAATTTGGTGGTGCAGAAGTTCATTCGCAACTACCCCGACATGTCAGAGCTGCTGCATAAAGTGCGGGCCGTCTGTTCGCGCTTCCGGCGTTCACACCCTGCCGCTGCTCGGCTGTCTGCGCTACAGCGTAACTTCGGCCTTCCCGCTCACCGCCTCATATGCGACGTGCCCACCAGGTGGAACTCCACCTTGCATATGCTGGACAGACTGTGCGAGCAGCAGCAGGCCATAGTGGAGTTTCAGCTGCAGCACGCACGGGTCAGTCGCACTGTGGATCAGACCCACTTCACCACCAATGACTGGGCCTCCATGCGAGACCTGTGTGCCCTGTTGCGCTGTTTCGAGTACTCCACCTACATGGCCAGTGGCGATGACGCCGTTATCAGCGTTACAATACCACTTCTATGTCTCCTTGAGAAAACACTTAGGGCGATGATGGAAGAGGAGGTGGCCCAGGAGGAAGAGGAGGAAGAGGGGTCATTTTTAGCACTTTCAGGTCAGTCTCTTCGAAGTGACTCAGAGGGAGGTTTTTTGCAACAGCAGAGGCCAGGTACAAATGTGGCCAGACAGGGCCCACTACTGGAGGACGAGGAGGACGAGGATGAGGAGGAGGTGGAGGAGGATGAGGATGAAGCATGTTCACAGCGGGGTGGCACCCAAAGCAGCTCGGGCCCATCACTGGTGCGTGGCTGGGGGGAAACACAGGACGATGACGATACGCCTCCCACAGAGGACAGCTTGTCCTTACCTCTGGGCAGCCTGGCACACATGAGCGACTACATGCTGCAGTGCCTGCGCAACGACAGCAGAGTTGCCCACATTTTAACGTGTGCGGACTACTGGGTTGCCACCCTGCTGGATCCCCGGTACAAAGACAATGTGCCCACCTTACTTCCTACAGTGGAGCGTGATAGCACGTTGGTAGACGCGCTACTGAGAGCATTCCCAAATGTCACAGGAGGAGGAGCAAGAGGTCGCCAACGCAGCTGTGTCACGCCCAGCTCCTCTGAGGGCAGGGTTAGCATGGCAGAGATGTGGAAAAGTTTTGTCAACACGCCACAGCTAAGTGCACCACCACCTGATACGGAACGTGTTAGCAGGAGGCAACATTTCACTAACATGGTGGAACAGTACCTGTGCACACCCCTCCACGTACTGACTGAGGGTTCGGCCCCATTCAACTTCTGGGTCTCCAAATTGTCCACGTGGCCAGAGCTAGCCTTTTATGCCTTGGAGGTGCTGGCCTGCCCGGCGGCCAGCGTTTTGTCTGAACGTGTATTCAGCACGGCAGGGGGCGTAATTACAGACAAACGCAGCCGCCTGTCTACAGCCAATGTGGACAAGCTGACGTTCATAAAAATGAACCAGGCATGGATCCCACAGGACCTGTCCATCCCTTGTGCAGATTAGATATTAACTACCTCCCCTTAACAATATATTATTCTACTCCAGGGCACTTCCTCATTCAATACTATTTTTAATTTCATTTTACCATTATATTGCGGGGCAACCCAAAGTTGAATGAACCTCTCCTCTGTCTGGGTGCCGGGGCCTAAATGTGTGACAGTGGCCTGTTCCAGTGGTGGGTGACGTGAAGCCTGATTCTCTGCTATGACATGAATACAGATTCTGCGCTGACATAAGGCCAGATTCTCTGTTACGGGACCTCTCCTCTGCCTGGGTGCCTGGGCCTAAATGTGTGACAGTGGCCTGTTCCAGTGGTGGGTGTCGTGAAGCCAGATTCTCTGCTATGACATGAAGAGACTGATTCTCTGCTGACGTGAAGCCAGATTCTCTGCTATGGGACCTCTGTCCAATTGATATTGGTTCATTTTTTTTAATTTTTTTATTTTTTTTATTCATTTCCCTATCCACATTTGTTTGCAGGGGATTTACCTACATGTTGCTGCCTTTTGCAGCCCTCTAGCTCTTTCCTGGGCTGTTTTACAGCCTTTTTAGTGCCCAAAAGTTCGGGTCCCCATTGACTTCAATGGGGTTCGGGTTCGGGACGAAGTTCGGATCGGGTTCGGGTCCCGAACATTTCCGGGAAGTTCGGCCGAACTTCTCGAACCCGAACATCCAGAGTGTTCGCTCAACTCTAATCACAAACCTATTCATAGCTATGGTGTATCTTGTGCTGCCTGTACGCAAAAGATGAATTTTATGTCAGCTAGAAACTGGCACACATATTGTTAAATGTGTTGGCCCATGGGTACAAAAGCTGTAAGGGGGTTTGGAAAAGGGGAGACAATTGCAAAGTTTTGTCCAAAATGAGACATGCACCAAAATTCACACTAGAAGCTAAATAAATGTCCCCAGAGCTTGAAGAAAGCTAACTAGATTGAGGAGTACCTGTCAGCACCCCTAACATGTCTGTTTTGGTAAACTGTAAAAATTGTATTCCCAATGGAATGAAAATTCTGGAACATATTTTCTTATAACTAGAATGTGTCATTGATCTATTATTCCTGCTAGAGGTTTATGGATATTTTGACAGCTGGGTGATACTAGTTGGGGATTTGTCCCTGCACAGTTGGATACTGTTCAATCAGTATTGGCTGTGGCAAACTATGCAGGGAAAACCCTTTTAACAAGGAGAATGGTAACACCTAGTCACTTTATTCATACATTTATTGCAGGAATAATAGAGGAACAGCACAAAGTAGAGTTCTAAGAGAAGACAATTCAAAGTTAAAGGTGGGGCAGGCTTCTTAAGTAAGTTAGACACAAAAAGCTGCAAGTTTCTCTTTTTCTGGAGGGCCTGGAACATCCATGCATAAGGCCAGTTTCACACAACAGTAAACCTTTGGTCAGTATTTTAAGCAAAAAAAAAAAAAGAAAAGGTATAATGGAAAGATGTGCACCTTTTCTGTTTTTTACCTCACTCCTGGTTTTGGCTTAAAAATACTGAGACAAAGTACTGAGCAAAATATTGCAAACATGGTCTTACTTCACCTATTTGTAGTACCCCAGACCTGGCGGTTCTAGTATGGTATCTGCAGTTGCTGTGTTTCGTATGCAGTGTAAATGTAATGCATCTTGTTCACCAGCAGATGGGGTGCTGTTGGCAATGTTTGGTAACAGGAATGGAATTTACCGTTCCATTTCTCCCCTTTTGGTAGAAGTGGGCTGGTCCAACTTCCTACCAAGGGTGGGGCTGAGCTAGGAAGAGTCAGTCTAAGAATGTAGAGTGAGGAATGAGGGAGAATGTGATACATCTCCTGCTCTTCCAGGCCAGGTGGACCTCAGAGATGACTCATCTAGAAGGACTTAATTCCCCCGGGGAGACTGCAGGATCCTAGGTCACAGGAATTGCAAGCTACAGTGTATTAAAGTCAGCATAGGGAACAAGCTATCAAGATTCAGCTGCAAAGTGTGGGAAAATATGTTAAGGCTACTTTCACACTAGCAATGTAAGAATCCGGAAAACCGTATGCAAACGGATATCTTTTTTTCCGGATCCGTTAGAGGACCAGGTGATATACCGGATCCTTCTCATCCGTTATCATCTGGTTTCAAACGGAAAAACGGATCCGATATTTAAATTTTTTCAAAGATCAAAAGCGAAACTAGCTCATCCTATATCCCGATGCAGACCGGAAAACCGGCAATTTCCAGAACACTTGGTACCGGATCCGGCATTAATACATCTCTATGGAAATGAATGCCGAATCCGGCAAGTGCGGTATTGTTCTGGGCTTTTAGCCGGAAAAAATACCTCAGCAAGCTGCAGTATTTTGTCCAGTCAAATACCGTACAAGGGACGGTATGGAAGACATCCTGATGCACACTGAATGGATTGCTTTCCATTTAGAATGCATTAGGACAAAACTGATGCATTTTTTTTCCCGATATTGAGACCCTTTACCGGATTTCAATACTGGAAAAGAATAACGCTAGTGTGAAAGTACTCTAAGACACCCCCACTAGAGTCCAGGACAGAACTAACTAGAAACCTGCATTATTCAGTGGACACCTACAGTTATAGGTGCCAGAGTAAAGCCATACAGAAAGGTTTTTGAGTGTCATCTTTGCTGCATTGCCAGCCACATGCCACATAATCAGCACAGATTGTTATCAATGTATTTCTATTGAATTTTATTTTAGAGATGAGCAAATTTGTCAGAGTTCAGTTTAGGTTCATCAAATTTTTAAAAAAGTTTGATTCAGCCCAGAACCGTTAATAGTAATGGTAATAGTTAAAGAGCAAAATTTAGAAAAATTCCAATTGGCAGCTTTGTCGAATTTTGAAATCCGACTCGTTGCGAATTAATGGTTGCGTAGACAGAAGTGCACCGATCTAACAGCTGTTAAAAATGGTAATACACTAGTGCAATATGGACAAAAAAAAAAAAAGTAAATCACTTACCTCATCTTTATTTGTCAGTTGGCATAACTACAGGTTGAATTATGTCATTCCAATAAATGCCCAGGAATTTATTACACAACTACGGTAGGTGGTTTATTTGCCAAAGTGACAGGAGAGGAGAAGCATGAGGAGCTGAGGGGTGGGGATGAAGAGGGCACAGATGACTTTGGCTTAAAATTACTGATCAAATACTTACCGACTGAAAGACACTTTATCGATGCTCAAAATGTAGGCTTAGTTTTTTTTTATAGTTTTCTGTTCCTCTGACAGATCAGAAGAATGGAAAAATAAACAGTGATGTTAACACAGCCTTACTGTCACTGCTGCCCCCCTCCCCACTCTCTCATGGGACCACTAAAGTCTGTGTTACTGCCACTGCTGCCACCCTTCCCACTCTGTTATGGGGCCACTATTGTCACTGTTACTGGCACTGCCACTGTTGCCACCCTCCCCACTCTGTCATGGGGCCAATATTGTCACTGCTGCTGCCACCTTTCCCACTCTGTCACAGGGCCACTATTGTTAATGTTACTGCTACTGTGGCTGCTGCTGCCACCCTCCTCACTCTGTCATGAGGTCACTACTTGAATCTTGGGGCATTGCAAAGTTGAAGGGAACCTGTCATCAACTTTATGCTGACTTCACTGAGGGCAGCATAAATAGTGACAGAAATGCTAATTTCAGCGAAGTGTCACTCATGAGCTAAATATCAGTGGTTGCTGAGAACGAGCATCATAATCATTGCAGCACAGGCCTTGAAAAGAGTCAAATTTACCTGAGAAGGGTCCTGGTTATTCATAATCTCCTGCTCTCCCTGACCATCTGCTGATGATTGGCAGTTCTCTCCTAGAGAAAAAGGGAGAAAACTAGGTAGAAGACTGTCAGTCATCAGCAGGTGGGCAGGGAAAGCAGGAATTCATGAATAACCAGGACTCTTCTCAGGTGGCCGTGACTCTTTTCAAGGCCTAGTCTGCAATGATTGTGATGTTGGTTCTCGGCAACCACTTATTTGTAACCCATAAATGACAGACCGCTGAAATCAACTCACCTGTCTCTACTTTATTCTGCCGTTAGTATGGACAGCATAAAGTTGATGACAGGTTCCCTTTAAGTCCACGGTGATATATTAGACTTGACGCTAACATTGACCTGTAATACTGCAGCACACTAAATCTACAGCTAACAGAAGGAATTAAAAAGAATGTGTTTAGACTGCCACAACATGCACTAAAAGATTTTTTTTTTCTCCACCACTTTATTAGCGTTTCATCCATTTCTTTATTTTGTTTCACTATTGAACCATTCCGCTGCAAGGGTACACACAGTTTTTTTGCATTACTGAAGGGTATTGTATTGTATGTATACAGAAGGAATTAGCTATGAATCTTGGTGCAGTGCAAAGTGATGTAGATGGTGATAAACTACACCTGTAATAGTGACCGTACCTACAGAATGGGTTAACTATGAATGTAGGTGCATTAGAATGTAATGTGCATGGGGGGCGGAGCTAGCGCCTGAGCTGAATGGAAGCGTCGGGTTAGAGCTCCTGCTTTCAACCTGCTGAGGGAACAGCAATCTTTTGCATAAAGAGCTCAAAATGGTCAAGTACGGTGGCCAGAAAACAGTGGACCAAGCTCCGCAAGCTAAAGCAACGTCTGCAGTCTCGGACATGACAAAATATCTGAAAAAGCAACCAGCAGCTGGCCCGGCCAAAGAAACCAAAATGGCCGCGGCACCCGGCGGAGCTCCACGAGGCCGCACCTCAAGCCTTTCTGAAGAAGAGGAAGACATAAGAGAAGAGGGTGAGTCACGTAACCTCCCGGTTTCACGCCGCTTTATTAAACAAGCATTAGAGGAGGCAATGCACCCGATTATCTCCAAATTACAAGAAGTGGCTCAAGACATACAGCAGATAGGCCACAGAGTAGATACACTTGAGACTACGCAGGCTGCGGCGTTAGATCACAGTGCTGCAGTCAATCATTCACTGTCTGCCTGTCAGCGGCACATTAATCAGTTATACTCCTCCCTGGAAGATCAGGAGAATAGAGGAAGACGTAATAATCTCCGGTTTAGAGGGATACCGGAGACGGTGTCTCCCTCAGAAATACCGAACGCCATTACAAAGATTGTTACTTCCTTACTGGGAGAGTTCGATCCAGCCATGCTGGTAATTGAAAGGGCGCATAGAGCTTTACGCCCTCGTCCAAAGGAAAATGATCCTCCCAGAGACGTTATCTGTCGTTTTTTGAATTTCCAAGATAAGGAAGCAATATTAAAAGCTGCTAGAATTGCACCATCGATCCTCCTGGAGGAGGCACAGATACAAATATACCAGGACTTATCCCCATCTACTCTTCAAAAGATGCGGTTTTTAAGACCTCTCACTGCATTACTTATTGAGAAGAAGATCCTATACAGATGGACCTTTCCATTTGGACTGTCTTTTACAGTTGCTGGAAAAAGGATCATGGTATCCTCCTTTTCAGATCTAGCAGAAGCCTATACAGTTCTGGACTCTCCCCCTCTGAATATCCCGGACTGGGACAAAGTTCAAGACATCACAGATTTACCTGCCTTACCTGTTCCTCAGCCTTGGGAGATCACAGCAACACCGAAAAAATCGAGATCTAAGAAGTCCAAAGAGGTCTCAACGCCAAAGAAGACCCACTTCACCCAAGATAATTCCTGAATCGTGTTGTCTTTTCTCCTTTAATACATTATTCAATATGATAGAATTCTCTGTCTTGACTGTTGTTTCACCCTGACCTCCGGGTGAACTATAGTTATAGACATATTTGAATTTCTCTTATATATTTTCTCAATTGTTTTATGTCATCTTATATTAATATACTTTTCCTCTGCCCTTATCCTATATCCTCCTACTGTCATGCCAATCTCTCACCCTCCATCCTCTTCTAATGTGCTCTTTAATATTTTTTCTATTTCATTTTTGATATACTGTCACCTTCACTCTTATACCTTGGTCTAATAGTATGTCTCTTATAATATTATATTTTAATATGCAAACCTGTTCCCTCCACGATGCAGGTTACCTGTGAACTTGTTTCACTTTCCCCCTATTCATTTTAATAGTTGCTGTACGAGTGACTATCCATGTTGTTGATATTCCACTTAATGTGGTCTCAAGTTATGGTTATTACGTTATTATGGTATAACTCTTGGTTTTCAAAAACTCTTATGCTCAATACACATCGATATGCCACTTATCTCTCTTTAGTCAAGTTATGTCTGACCTAGTAGTAGTCTCTTACAACGTGAAAGGGCTGAGATCCCCTTCTAAACGCAGCCAGATTTTTTCTCTCCTTTGGAAAGAAAAAAGTACAGTGATTTTCCTACAAGAAACTCACTTCAAGCAAGACAACTTCCCAGACCTCTCGTTTTCTAAATACCCCACTTGGTACCACTGCGGAGCAGATGGTGCAGCATCTAGGGGGGTCAGCATTGGTTTTAAGCGAAATACTCCATTCACATATTTAAGTCATACCCAAGACCCTGAAGGTCGTTATATCTTATTAAAAGGAAAGATTGGACAGACCCTATATACATTTGTCAATGCTTATGCCCCTAATGCTGGACAAACTAGATGGATAGCCAATCTTCTATCCCTAGTCGAAGAACAGAGTGAGGGTATTCTAATACTAGCAGGTGACCTAAATATGCCTTTAAACCCCCTTATAGATACGTCTTCAAAAAAATCAACTCTCCCCGCGAAGGCAATCAGAGCTACTCTGGCTAGAATGTTCAATCTGGGCCTAATTGATGTGTGGAGAAGCCTCAATCCTAACAGCATTGATTATTCTTTTTTCTCTGCAGCCAACAACTCATATAGCAGAATCGATTATATACTGATCTCCAAAGAACATCTACAACTTTGCACCTCAGCGAAGATAGGACCAATGACGTTGTCTGATCATTCACCTATCTTCTGCTCCATCTCTCCTCCACAGAGAACGGGTAAGAAATCAGGCTGGAGGTTCAATGAGTCCATCTTAGATAATACCATCCATAAAAAAAGAATACTGGCCCTTTTAAAAGAATACTTCCAAATAAACCAAAATTCAGAAACTTCCCCAAACACCCTATGGGATGCCCACAAAGCCTACATAAGAGGTCATTTGATAAGTCTATGCTCCTATCTGAAAAAAGAGTCGGACAAAAAAATAAATTCCCTTCTACTCCAGATTAATACTCTTGAGAAGACTCATAAAATTTCCCTGTTACAACTCCACCTATCTGAATTACTTTTGCTCAAAACTGAGCTAAAGAATTTATTAAATGAACGTTCTGCGAAGTTCTTCCTTAGTTCACAACAAAAAATATTTGCCCACGGTGACAAAGCAACAAAATACCAAATGCAAAGAATTAAACGTAGAAAAACGACTAGTTTTGTGCATAAAATAGCCTCTCCATCAGGATCTATGTTGCTCAAAACAGAAGAAATCGCAGAACAGTTTAAGCAATATTATGAGTCCTTATACAACCTTCCCCCATCTCACCTTCTAAACCCTGACTTGGATAGGACACAAAATATTTCCGCCTTCCTTAGTTCACTTCAACTTCCAACTCTTTCAGATAGCCAGCATGACCAACTGGCTGCCCCATTTACAATATTAGATATTCAAGAAGCTCTAAAGTCTTCCCCAATTGGGAAAAGCCCGGGCCAAGATGGGTTACCTTTGACTTATTATAAAGCTTACTCTGACATTTTATTTCCTTATTTCCTTCCAATTTGTAATAATGCCCTACAAAATTCCCCTGTATCACCCGATATGTCCAGAGCTACAATTACAATCATTCCCAAACCGAGCAAAGATCATTCATTATGCTCAAACTACCGTCCTATATCTTTGCTTAACACTGACCTTAAATTGCTGGCTAATATGCTGGCTACTAGACTGCAAAAACTTCTTCCTTCTCTAATACATCCAGACCAGGTTGGATTTGTTAAAGGTAGAGAGGGTAAGGATAATGTTATGAAGATTTTAAATGCATTATATTTCGCCTCTCTTAACAAGATACCAATGGTTCTTCTGGGTACTGATGCTGAGAAGGCGTTCGATAGAATAGATTGGTCGTATATTAGCCTTACGCTAGCCAAATTTAATATCCCTGACCAATTTACAGACGCAATCAAGGCTATGTATCACTCCTCCTCAGCATCAGTGCTAGTTAATGACACCTTATCACCTTGTTTCCGCATACGTAATGGCACAAGACAAGGCTGCCCTCTATCCCCGCTTATCTTTGTCCTAGTCATGGAGACGCTCCTACAAGCCCTGAGACAACAAACAGATATTATGGGACTCAGAGTTGGCGAACTAGAAATTAAGTTGGCCGCCTTTGCTGATGACTTATTAATCTGCACAACTAACCCCAAAAAATCCCTTCCTTCTATTTTATCCATATTAGATCTATTTGGTTCACTTTCCAACTTTAAAGTAAATCCTGCCAAATCACAACTTTTACATAGTGGATTCCCTCCTTCAACAATTAGAGCTCTTAAGCTTCACTCTCCCTTTGACTGGTCTACACAGCTGTTAACTTATCTAGGTGTAAAAATTTCTCCTAACACTAAAGACTTATTTAAACTGAATTATACTCCACTTCTACACTCGGTTGTTGCTCAGATGGACTCATTGAGCCTCCCTTACCTGTCATGGTTTGGCAGGAAGAACATAGTATCCGCCTTGATTCTACCCAAATTAACCTACCTCATGCAAGCTTTGCCTATCAAAATTCCGAAATCCTTCTTTAATGGGTTCAACAAAGCGGTCCGTAAATTTATATGGAAGGGTCGTAGGCCAAGAATTTCATTTGACACTCTTACCAAACCTAAGCATCTAGGAGGTATTAATCTCCCAGATCCTGAAATGTATATGAGGGCCATACATCTAGCCAGAGTAGTTGATTGGATTCGAGCTCCCCCCCATAAATTTTGGATTAATATGGAAAGCAACTTTCTTCCCTCCCCTCCCAGGGCTATTTTGCTTGCTGGAAAACCTTTCCCGCCATCTCATCAAATTCAAAATCCTATGATAAGATGCTCTTTTGCAATATGGGATTGGCTTTCCTCTTATAACAAAGTTCTTACTACCCCTTCACCACTCCTGACTTTAAAAGATGTTATTGATTTAGCGCCTTTAGATCTTAAAGAGTCATGTAGCCCTATGATCAGGCACTCTAACCTACTCATTTCTGAAATTATTAAGGAATATGGTAATATTCCTCCTCTTCCCTCTCTGTTTAACAGTCTAAAAGAGTCTTTGTCGCTCGATATTGTATATAAAGGTATTGAGTCTGTAATGTCTTCTATTAAGAATCTTCCTCAGATGCCACCTACAACCCCTTGGTTCGACGATTTAATTGGGTCTAAACAAGCGCCTCAGAAATTAATCTCATCCATATATAAAAAGTTAAAGTCCCCAGTAACTGTTATCAAACCAGCAATAGTAGGTGTCTGGGAGAAAGATCTAGGTCGCTCATTGACTCCCACTGAGATTAAAGTGATGTTCACTATTACGCATAAAATTTCAAGATGTATCCGAATCCAAGAAAATGGGTATAAAATTATGATGCGGTGGTATAAAACGCCAGACAATATTGCACAATACTTTCCTAACGTTTCTAATATTTGCTGGAGGTGCAATACCTCTAAAGGCACTTTTTATCATATATGGTGGGAATGCTCAATTATTCAGAAATGGTGGTATTCCATAGTAAACATATGTAATAAAGTCTGTGGTTTCTCTCTTATATGCTCCCCAGAAATGATCCTCCTTAGTTTAGGACTGGATAAGATTAGCAGGAAAGTTAGGTCCTTACTACTTATTCTTTTAGCTGCAGCTAGAATTCTAGTAGCTAGCGCATGGTTATCCACAGACCCCCCAGATGAAGCTAGGTGGATTCAAAAGGTCGATCAAATATTCAGATTGGAGGAACTTTCCCACTGACATATGGGCTCCATGGAAAGCTTATAGAGCTTTCCCTTGAGTTACATTTTTCACACTTTCTTTTCTACAACCCTCCTTAAACCCTTTCTTTTAAATTTCCAAATAAGGTTATACTCTTGGCTTACTAACATATCCTGTTGAGGCATAATGGAGCTATAACATGAACCTAACCAGATTTATACCATACGTTTGGTTCTTTCATCAAGTTATCGTTTCTTTTATGTTAATTTATGTTCCTTCACTTCTTGACCTGTACAGTCATGTTACAACGTTATGATGTAATAACACACTTTCTCATCTTGTACCATGTACACCTGTACTATTTCTCAATTGCCATTTTAAGCTATGTATTAATATTTAAAAAACAATAAAAATTGTTGATACAAAAAAAAAAAAAAAAAAAAAAAAGAATGTAATGTGCATGGCAATACAATCTACCTGCAGTTTAAGTTCCAAGCCTTCACACTGAGATTGGGCCTCCAAGTGGGATGAATATGATTAGGCAGAGTAGCCTGGGTATACCTGATTTATATCAATTAGTGAAAAATTTATTTGTAATAAATCAAATTTCTTGTGGAAGTTCAACGAATTGACCAAATTGAATTTATTAAAATATCACTCATCTCTAGTGGCCACAATGTTGCGCCCATTGTCACTGATCAGCTTGCCCAGTTGGAGTTGGTGTGGTGACAGCCAGCAAGATGTTGGCTGCTTGATGTACTTTAGCGACTGCTCGCCTATGTGGCTACTGCCACCCAGTCCTATCAGCTCTATCACCCCATGGCAACACTTGACTTGACACATGTGGTAAAAAGGAGGGGGAGCAGCAGTGTTGCTGTTGTCTGCTGCTGTTGGAAACAGGAGTGTGTCCATGGAAGAAGAGGTGGAGGAGGTGGATAAGTGCCTGCTGTGGGAGACAGCCTGATGCAATTGGGGGGAGGAGTCAAAAGAACCTGCCCATGTTGCTGGGGTGCTGCCTTGCAACTGCTGCAAAAATGTTCATGCCTGTAACAGTTGCTCCAGGTGTGGACCATGGAGTACAGTTTTCCACACAACAAGAGTCGCAAGGAGCGACCAGAATTTTCCACCATCTGAGAATGCACGGCACTACTACAATGGTATGGCAGCGACTGCACCACCATAAACATGGCCAGGTGGTTGTTTAGCTTGTAGACAAGCTAATTGCTGGTAGAGAAACATTTTTTCATGGCCAAACATTCAATTATGGATGTTTCACAAAGGAGCGGAGGATAAGACGGAGGAGGAGTCTTAGCAGGTGAAGAAGAAGCTGATGATGATGAAAGGGACACTGTATTGGTTGGGGATCGGCTGCCACAAAGAGGACCAGGAGAAGGGGGACAGACTTGTTCTGATCGAGAATGCTGGCAAGTTGCATTTTCCCATTTTCCAAAAGGATTCAGTAATGCTGCCTCGTGTGCTGTAATGCTGCCTCGTGTGCTGCGTGTGGTACCTATAATTGTGTTCAAATGCCCACAGCTTATTTTTATCCTGCACATCTTGCACATGGCAGTGGTTTTCTGTGCTCGCCTTGTGGAGATAAAACACCATACGGGACTTACTCACAAAAAGCTAGAGGCAGTCGAACTTGGCTTAGCTCTGGCGCACTTTGGGCCTAACCTACCCACAGTGTCAGTGGCAGAACCAGATCCTGAACCAGACATAGCCCTGACTGTTCTTAGATAGCTTTGTCATCTCTGCTTTTAATTGCTACCGCCACCACCCTCCTCCTCAGCACCACTATTCGGCTCACATATCCAGCACGCAATCATCATTGGAGTCCTCACCCTCCCTGCCACTTTTATCAGACTGGGAAATACCATGGTTTGCTCCTGGGCCCACCTCCTCTGTTCTGCATTTGCCCCAACTGCCACTGTCGCTGCCCCCAGCTCCAATACCTTGACTACAGGTGTCACTATTACCACCATTAACAAAGCTATGCTTGGGGTCCCCCGCCTCCTCCTGACCCTCCTCCTCAAGGCAGTACAAATGCTGACTGCTCTCACACAAATTATCTTTAGGGAAACTAACTTGATTATCTGCTGTATGGTGTGGTGGGGTTTTCTTGCAATTTCTTAGGAAAAAGTACAGCAGCCCACTACAAAGGGGAAGTGGAAACTGAAGGACTCCACTAAAAGCCTTCTCTGGAGCTACAAGGAGGAGGAGCAGGAGGAATGCTGTGACCTCTGGCATCTTGGCACGGTGTCAGACTCAGAAGTTACCTCCACGTCATCTTGCTGCGACTGAAAGGAGGGTTGAGCCATTGAGTCCACAATCTCACCCTCTTTCTCCTCAATGATAATGTTGTGCCTTTCCAAAGCCAGCAGGGACAACTGTGGCCTACTACTACTACTTATGGCTGAACAGCTGGTGCTGCTGCTACCTACATTCTGGCCCTGAGTATTTTGTTTGGAACCCTTCTGTATTCCTGACATTTTTGGGCCTAAATGTACACAGTTACACACACTGGAGTGCCTGGAGATGCACCGACACAGATTTTGGCCTAGTATTTCATGTTATCACTCAGATTGGTATAAACTGCTACCCTTTTTATTGTAAGACACTTGTATGCTGTTTTCCCAAACTTAAATTATTGTAAGACACACTAATATGCTATTTTCCCAAACCAAAGTAAAAAAAATTAAATTGAACTGTCTGACACAGATTTCGGCCTAGTACTTCATGTTATCTCTCAGACATATAACTCTACACTACCCTTTGTATTGTAAGACACACTAATATGCTATTTTCCCAAACCCAAACAAAAATAAATAAATAAATTTGAAGTCCCTGCAGATACACCAACACGGATTTCAGGCTAGTATTTCTCATTATCACTCAGACTGGTATAAACAGCTACCTTTTGTATTGTAAAACACACTAATATGCTACTTTCCCAAACCAAAACAAAAGAATATATATATTTGAAGTGCCTGCAGATGCACCAACACAGATTTCGGCAGAGCATTTCATGTTATCACTCATACATATAACCATCCGCTGCCCTTTGTATTGTAAGACATACAAAGATGCTATTTTGCCAAACACAAATAAAGCTGAAGTGCCTGCAGATGCATCGACATGGATTTCAGCCTAGTATTTCTCGTTATCTCTCAGACTGGTATAAACTGTTACCCTTTGTTTTGTAAGACACACTAATATGCTATTTTCCCAAATTTAAACCAAGAACAAAATAAATTTGAAGTGCCTGCAAATATACCGACTGCACACTATTTTACTGGTTTTGTCCAAAAAGAACCTGAAAATCTTTGATTTATGCTGCCAGAAGAAATTTTAGAAGGTTTGTAATGAACCTGGTTTGTTACTAACTGGTTCGTTAAGCTCTATTTTAATTTATATTTTGCTAAATGTCATCATCACAAAATGTTCTGTCAATAAAAAATGGGTGGCTTATCTTATTTTTAGAAAATATAGGAAAAGTAAAGTTCAACATGAAAGTGAATATTTGGAATTGTTAATTTTACACACACTCACCAAACATGATAAAAATGTTAATATCTCCGTAAGTATAAAAATGCTGGGCATATAAAAGGGGTTGTCACACGAAAAATATTGTAATGTTTTCAAACCAGCACCTGGATCTGAATATTTTTTAAATTGCATGTACAGCAATAAAAAATGTAGTATAACAACTGAGTTATTCAATAAAATGTATCTGTATAGCGCCACCTGCTGTTTGCTATTTTTCTATTTGTCTGTCCACCTCCTGAGGTTTAACACACATGCTCAGTTATATCCTTCAACTACCTTCAGCTGCAGCAGAAAGTAAACGCTACCTTATTTGCCAGCTTTAAAAGAATCTTGCACAGCAATTGAAGCAATTGAAAAAATAGTGTGGATCCAAATTTATTTGCGGCAAATCACTTTAAAAACAGCTATTTCCTGGCTGCAGAGAGCTTTTATAGTGGTGTAGAACATTGTTCCTTGCAGTAACATGCATAGGGAGTCTGCTGTGGTAGTGAAATAGTACTGTAAGTCAGTGTGACATGCAGATGACAGGCGTCACTCTTAGAATCACTGCATACTTCACTTATTTGGTCAATTACAGGACCAAAACTGACCAAATAACTCAAGTATGAACTCAGCCTTACAGGTCGATGTTAGCGCCAAGAAGAAGTGCACTCCTTTTACACCGTCGTCAGCTGATTCCATATAGATGTATACAGAACCTGTTCTATTAAACGCTTATTCAAGTAGAGCCTTCCAACAGAGTGGAAAGAGTGTCAGCAGTAAGTTTGTGTTGACGTTACAGATTATTTTGCCCTTCCTCTGATCCGTCAGAACAATAACCCCAAAAAACGGATCCTGTCAGTTGTTTCTGTGATGTAGTGAAATATAATTACACGCACTTCATACGTTTCAAAGGCTTTTATCGACAATTACATGACATTTATGCAAAGGGTCAATATTTGCAGTGTTGGCCCTTCTTTTTCAGGACCTCTGCAATTCGACTGGGCATGCTCTCAATCAACTTCTGGGCCAATTCATGACTGATAGCAACCGATTCTTTCATAATCACTTCTTGGAGTTTGTCAGAATTAGTGGGTTTTTGTTTGTCCACCCGCCTCTTGAGGATTGACCACAAGTTCTCAATGGGATTAAGATCTGGGGAGTTTCCAGGCCATGGACCCAAAATGTCAACGTTTTGGTCCCCGAGCCACTAAGTTATCACTTTTGCCTTATGGCACGGTGCTCCATCGTGCTGGAAAATGCATTGTTCTTCACCAAACTGTTGTTGGATTGTTGGAAGAAGTTGCTGTTGGAGGGTGTTTTGGTACCATTCTTTATTCATGGCTGTGATTTTGGGCAACATTTTGAGTGAGCCCACTCCCTTGGATGAGAAGCAACCCCACACATGAATGGTCTCAGGATGCTTTACTGTTGGCATGACACAGGACTGATGGTAGCGCTCACATTTTCTTCTCCGGACAAGCCTTTTTCCAGATGCCCCAAACAATTGGAAAGAGGCTTCATCGGAGAATATGACTTTGCCCCAGTCCTCAGCAGTCCATTCACCATACTTTCTGCAGAAGATCAATCTGTCCCTGATGTTTTTTTTGGAGAGAAGTGGCTTCTTTGCTGCCCTTCTTGACACCAGGCCATCTTCCAAAGTCTTTGCCTCACTGTGCATGCAGATGCGCTCACACCTGCCTGCTGCCATTCCTGAACAAGCTCTGCACTGGTGGCACTCCGATCCCGCAGCTGAATCCTCTTTAGGAGACGATCCTGGCGCTTGCTGGACTTTCTTGGACGCCCTGAAGCCTTCTTAACAAGAATTGAACCTCTTTCCTTGAAGTTCTTGATGATCCTATAAGTTGTTGATTGAGGTGCAATCTTAGTAGCCACAATATCCTTGCCTGTGAAGCCATTTTTATGCAACGCAATGATGGCTGCACACGTTTCTTTGCAGGTCACCATGGTTAACAATGGAAAAACAATGATTTCAAGCATCACCCTCCTTTTAACATGTCAAGTCTGCCATTTTAACCCAATCAACCTAACATAATGATCTCCAGCCTTGTGCTCGTCAACATTCTCACCTGAGTTAACAAGATGATTACTGAAATGATCTCAGCAGGTCCTTTAACCCCTTAGGGACGCATGACGTACCGGTACGGCATGTTTCCCGAGTCCTTAAGGACCCATGACGTACTGGTACGTCATGTGTTGTTCCGATCGCTGCCGCCCAGCCGGCTGTGATCGGAACAAGGTGCCTGCTCAAATCATTGAGCAGTCACCTCGGCTAAATGCACGGGGGGGTCCCGTGACCCCCCCCCATGTCGGCGATCGCAACAAACCGCAGGTCAATTCAGACCTGCGGTTTGCTGCGCTTTCTGTAGTTTCTGATCCCCGCGGTCCCTGACCGCGGGGATCAGAGACTTTAGTATTCCTAAAATATATATGTTTCACCCCCCCTGCATCCCTGAATGATTTTATCCCGGTGGGAGGTGCAGGGGGGGGTGTTGCGGGCGGTGGGGGCGGTGCGGGAGGCGGGCGGTGCGGCAGGCAGGATGGTGATCCCCCGCCCGCCTCCCCTTGAATAATCGTTGGTGGCTAGTGGGTATACCAGGGTGTCAGCACATTGCTGACACCCTGGTATAAACGGCTGACATCTGTGATGCGATGTCAGCCGTTTAACCCTTTCCATACCGCTGTCCGTACGGACCTCTGTATGGAAAAGGTTAACAGCTCAGGGAGCTCCCTCCCTCTCCCATCGGCCCCAGACATCGCCCCCCAGACAGCCCCCCTCCTTACCCTTCCCCGTCTGCGCAGTTCTGGCCACTACTGAGCAGACGGGGAAGGATCCCATGGCAACAGGACGCCTTCTTAGGCATCCTGCTGTCCATGGTGCTGAACAGATCAGTGCTAAAGGCACAGATCTGTTCAGACAAAGTGTAAGTAAAATACAGTACATAACACTATATGGTGTACTGTACTGTATTATACAGACATCAGACCCACTGGATCTTCAAGAACCAAGTGGGTCTGGGTCAAAAAAAAAGTTTAAAAAAAAACAAAAAAAACATTTATCACTGATTAAAAATTAAAAAAATTAAATTCCCTACACATGTTTGGTATCGCCGCGTTCGTAACGACCTGATATATAAAACGGTCATGTTACTTTACCCGAACGGTGAACGCCATAAAAAAAAAAAAAAAAAAACTATGATGAAATTGAAATTTTTCCCACCTTACTTCCCAAAAAAGGTAATAAAAGTGATCAAAAAAGTCGCATGTACGCCAAAATTGTAACAATCAAACCGTCATCTCATCCCGCAAAAATCATACCCTACCCAAGATAATCACCCAAAAACTGAAAAAACTATGGCTCTTAGACTATGGAAACACTAAAACATGATTTTTTTTTGTTTCAAAAATGAAATCATTGTGTAAAACTTACATAAATAAATAAAAAGTATACATATTAGGTATTGCCGCGTCCGTATCGACCGGCTATTTAAAATTATCACATAAACTAACCCCTCAGGTGACCACTGTAAAAAAAAAAAAAAAAAAAAACGGTGTAAAAAAAGCCATTTTTTGTCATCTTATGTCACAAAAAGTGTAATAGCAAGTTATCAAAAAGTCATATGCACCCCAAAATAGTGGCAATCAAACCATCATCTCATCCTTCAAAAAATGAGACCCTACTTAAGATAATCGCCTAAAAACTGAAAAAAACTATGGCTCTTAGACTATGGAGACACTAAAACTTTTTTTTTGTTTTAAAAATGAAATCATTGTGTAAAAATTACATAAATAAAAAAAATTGTATACATATTAGGTATCGCCGTGTCCGTGACAACCTGCTCTATAAAATTACCACATGATCTAACCTGTCAGATGAATGTTGTAAATAACAAAAAAAAAAAACGGTGCCAAAAAAGCTATTTATTGTTACCTTGCGGCACAAAAAGTGTAATATAGAGCAACCAAAAATCATATGTACCCTAAACTAGTACAAACAAAACTGCCACCCTATCCCATAGTTTCTAAAATGGGGTCACTTTTTTGGAGTTTCTGCTCTAGGGGTGCATCAGGGGGGCTTTAAATGGGACATGGTGTCAAAAAAACAGTCCAGCAAAATCTGCCTTCCAAAAACCGTATGGCATTCCTTTCCTTCTGCGCCCCGCCGTGTGCCTGTACAGCACTTTATGACCACATATGGGGTGTTTCTGTAAACTACAGAATCAGGGCCATAAATAATGAGTTTCGTTTGGCTGTTAACCCTTGCTTTGCAACCTGAAAAAAAAATTAAAATGGAAGATCTGCCAAAAAAGTGAAATTTTGAAATTGTATCTCTATTTTCCATTAAATCTTGTGCAACACCTAAAGGGTTAACAAAGTTTGTAAAATCAGTTTTTAATACCTTGAGGGGTGTAGTTTCTTAGATGTGGTCACTTTTATGGAGTTTCTACTCTAGGGGTGCATCAGGGGGGGCTTCAAATGGGACATGGTATAAATAAACCAGTCCAGCAAAATCTGCCTTTCAAAAACCAAACGGCGCACCTTTCACTCTACGCCCCGCTGTGTGCCCGTACAGTAGTTTACGGCCACATATGGGATGTTTATGTAAACGGCAGAGTCAGGGCAATAAAGATACAGTCTTGTTTGGCTGTTAACCCTTGCTTTGTTAGTGGAAAAAATTGGTTAAAATGGAAAATTTGGCAAAAAAATGAAATTCTCAAATTTCATCCCCATTTGCCAATAACTCTTGTGCAACACTTAAAGGGTTAACGAAGTTTGTAAAATCAGTTTTGAATACCTCGAGGGGTGTAGTTTATTGAATGGGGTCATTTTTGGGTGGTTTCTATTATGCAAGCCTCGCAAAGTAACTTCAGAGCTGTAGTGGTCCCTAAAAATTGGGTTTTTGTAAATTTCTGAAAAATTTCAAGATTTGCTTCTAAACTTCTAAGCCTTGTAACATCCCCAAAAAATAAAATATCATTCCCAAAATAATTCAAAAATGAAGTAGACATATGGGGAATGTAAAGTCATCACAATTTTTGGGGGTATTACTATGTATTACAGAAGTAGAGAAACTGAAACTTTGAAATTTGCTAATTTTTCAAAATTTTTGGTAACTTAGGTATTTTTTTATGGCCCAAATTTTTTTTTGGACTTCATTTTACCAGTGTCGTGAAGTACAATATGTGACGAAAAAACAATCTCAGAATGGCCTGGATAAATCAAAACGTTTTAAAGTTATCAGCACTTAAAGTGACACTGGTCAGATTTGCAAAAAATTGCCAAGTCCTTTTTAAGGTGAAATAGGACTGAGTCCTTAAGGGGTTAATGACAGCAATGAAATGCAGTGGAAAGGTTTTTTTGGGATTAAGTTAATTTTCATGGCAAAGAAGGACTATGCAACTCATCTGATCACTCTTCATAACATTCTGGAGTATATGCAAATTGCTATTATAAAAACTTAAGCAGCAACTTTTCCAATTTCCAATATTTATGTAATTCTCAAAACTTTTGGCCTCAACTGTACATGCGTTAGATACTGGTGTTCTATTCTGTTATTAAAAAAACACCCATTTTGGACAAGATCCAAAATTTGCAGAGAATGAGGAGAGCATCGAATAAGGGATGTGGTCTTGGTCGTGGTGCTGCTGGTGGAGCTCCTGTTGCAGGGAGAAGACGTGGTCGATCTGTGCCAGCTACACGCACAAGTGAAACACCTTCCTCAGGTGCGAGTAGGCGACAGAACATTCAGCGTTATTTGGTCGGGCCTAATGAGGCTCTACGAATGGTGAGGCCACAACAAGTACAGGCGATAGTAGATTGGGTTGCCACCAGTTCCTTCACATTGTCTCCCACCTAGTCTCCTGCTGAAAGATCAAAGTTAGCACCTTCAGCCGATGTCCATCAGTCTTTCACCTCACCCCCTTCATCAGCCAAGCAGTCTAAGCCCCAAGTCATGCAGCAGTCTCTTCTGCTTTTTGATGACTCAGCTAGAAGGGTTTCCCATGGCCAGTCACATAGCCCTGCCCCAGAAGTGGAAGAGATTGAGTGCACTGATGCCCAACCACTTATGTTTCAAGATGAGTACATTAGAGCAGTGTTTCCCAACCAGTGTGCCTCCAGCTGTTGCAAAACTACAACTCCCAGCATTCCCGGTCAGCCTTTGGCTGTGCGGGCATGCTGGGAGTTGTAGTTTTGCAACAGCTGGAGGCACACTGGTTGGGAAACACTGCATTAGAGGACCACTGCAGCACATCTCGGATGATGACAAAACACAGGTGCCAACTGCTGTGGCTTTCTGCAGTGTGCAGACCGACAAGACGGGCAGGGGTGAAGACTGGGTGGAAAATGATGTGGAGGACGATGAGGTCCTCGACCCCACATGGAATCAAGGTCATGCGATTGAACTGTGTAGTTCGGAGGAAGAGGCGGTGGTCGCACAGAGCCACCAGCACAGCAAAAGAGGGAGCAGGGTGCAAAAGTATAGCGGCCGTCCCCTAGACAGTACGCCTGCTACTGCCGAACGCATCAAGGGACCGAGCACACCAAGGAGTTCCCTGGCGTGGAAGTTCTTCAGACAATGTGCTGATGACTAGACACGAGTGGTTTGCACACTGTGCAATCAGAGCCTGAAGCGAGGCATAAACGTTCTCAACCTAAGCACAACCTGCATGAACAGGCATCTAAGTGAAAAGCACGAGCTGCAGTGGAGTAGACACCTCAAAAACAAAGAAAGGTCTCTGGCTCCTCCTGCTTCCTCTTCTGCTGAAGTCTCGGGCTCTTCATCCACCTCAGGAGTGACAGTGCCACCTGCCACCCCGCAAACAGAGGATCTGCCAGCAACACCATTACTTGAGTCACCAAGCATCTCCACAATATCCCACAGAAGCGTTCCGCTCTCCATCTCCCAAACATTGGAGCGGAAGAGGAAGTACCCCCCTAACCACCCGCGACCCCTGCCCCTGAATGGCAGCATTTCAAAATTACTGGTCTTTGAAATGCTGTCATTCTGTCTGGTGGAGACGGAGAGTTTTAAAAGCCTTATGGCGGTGGCTGTCCCACAGTACGTCGCGCCCACTACTTTTCCAGGCGAGCTATCCCTTCACTGCAAAACCAAGTGGGGGACAAAATCAAAATCAGGTGTGCACTGCGCAACGCCATCTGTGGCAAGGTCCACCTCACTACGGATACGTGGACCAGTAAGCATGGTCAGGGACGTTATATCTCCCTAACAGCACACTGGGTAAATGCAGTGGTGGCTGGGCCCGAGGCGGATACCAGTTTGGCGCCTGTCCTTCCACACAGAGGATTGCAGGGCGCTTCAGTTTGCCTCATGTTGCTTCCTCCTCCTACTCTGCTTCCTCATCCTCTTCTGCCTTCTCATCCGGTCAGCATAACACCTTCACCACCAACTTCAACACAGCGAGGGGTAAAAGACAGTTTTAAAACTTATCTGTTTGAGGGACAAACCCCACACCGCGCAGGAGCTGTGGGCGGGCATGAAACAACAGACCGATGAGTGGTTGGTGCCAGTCAGCCTCAAGTCCGGCGTGGTGGAGTGCGATAATTAGCGAAATCTCATAGCAGCAATGGGACTAGCCGGTTTGACGCACATCCCTTGCCTGGCGCATGTGCTGAATTTGGTGGTGCAAAGGTTCCTTAAAAATTACCCCGATATGTCAGAACTGCTGCAGAAAGTGTCTGCCGTCTGTGCGCGCTTTCATCGTTCTCACCCTGATGCTGCTTGCCTGTCACCGCTGCAGCGTAACTTCGGCCTTCCCGCTCACCGCCTCATATGAGACGTGCCCACAAGGTGGAACTCCACCTTGCACACGCTGGCCAGACTGTGCGAGCAGCAGAAACAGGCAATAGTGGAGTTTCAGCTGCAGCAAGCACGGGTGAGTCGCTCTGCGGAACAGCACCACTTCACCACCAATGACTGGGCCTCCATGCGAGACCTGTGTTCCTTGTTGCGCTGTTTCGAGTACTCCACAAACATGGCCAGTCCAGATAACGCCGTTCTCAGCATTACTATGCCACTTCTATGCCTACTTGAAAAAACGCTTCTGGCGATAATGGAAGAGGATGTGGCATAGGAGGAGGAGAAGGAAGAAGGATCATTTCATAGGGTTTCTGGCCAGTCAGTCACAACTTGCTCCAAGGGAGAGTTCATGCACCCACAAACGCCAGGTACAAAATTGTCCAGCCAGGGCACAGGTCTGAAGGATGATGAGGTGGAGGATGAGGAGGAGGAACCGTGTTCACAGCAGGATGGCACCCAAACCAGCTCATGGCCATCACTGGTGCGTGGCTGGGGTGATACAGAGGACACAGATGATACACCTCCCACAGAGGACAGCTTTTCGTTGCCTCTGGGCAGCCTGGAACACATGAGCGATTACATGCTGCAGTGTCTCCGCAATGACCGCCGAGTTGCCACATTCTAAATTGTGCTAATTACTGGGTGGCCACGCTGCTGGATCCCCGTTACAAGGACAACGTACCGTCCTTAATTCCATCACTGGAGAGTGACAGTAAGATGCGCGAGTACAAGCGCACGCTGGTAGACGCGCTGCTGGTGGCATTTCCACGTGATAGTGGGGCACAGTGGAAGCACAAGGCGAAGGCAGAGGAGGAGGAAGAGGTCGCCAATGCAGCTGGGCACCATCAGCACCTCAGAAGGCAGAGTTAGCATGGCCGAACTTGGAAAAGCTTTGTCAGCACGCCACAACAACCAGCACCACCAGCTGATATGGAACGTCTTAGCAGGAGGCAGCATTTCAGCAACATGGTGGTGCAGTATGTGTGCACACTCCTACACGTACTGAATGACGTGTCTTCCCCCTTCAACTTCTGGGTCTCCAAATTGGCATGGCATGGGGCGTTATCACAGACAAGCGCAGCCGCCTGTTCACAGCCAATGTGGACAAGCTCACATTCATTAAATTGAACCAGGCATGGATCCCACAGGACTTGTCCGTACCTTGTGCAGAATAGACCTGTATACCGGCCTTACCCAGCCATTGTTGTACTACAGTGCAATTGCTCATTGTTGTATTTTTGATATTTCCCACTCTTTTGGGGTGTACCTCATCCTCCTCCACCGCCACTTCCACTCAATCTTCTACTACATATGGACCTCCACCACATACATCAAGATTTTTTTATTTTTTATTTGTACGTATTTTATTTTATTTTATGTCATTTCACAAATTTGTCTGTTACATTTGCGGGTGAAATTCACAAATTTTTGGCTGTGACATACCCCTGCTCTACCTAGTAGATAGGTAAACAAATTTCACTAATTTGTCTGTTACATTTTCGGGTTTCATTCACCAATTTTTGGCTGTGATATACCCCTGCTCTACCTAGTAGATAGGTAAACAAATTTCACTAATTTGTCTGTTACATTTTCGGGTGTCATTCACCAATTTTTGGCTGTGATATACCCCTACTCTACCTAGTAGACAGGTTAATAAATTTCACAAATTTTGTTGTTATATTGTCAGGTGACATTCACCAATTTTTGGCTGTGATATACCCCTTCACTACCTAGTTGACAGCTTAATAAATTTCCCAATTTTTTCTGTTACATTGTCAGATGACATTCACCAATTTTTGGCTGTGATATACCCCTGCTCTACCTAGTTGACAGGTTAATAAATTTCACAAATTTTTCTGTTACATTCTTGGGTGATATTTTACCATTTTTGCCGTGAATAAACCCCTGCATCTGTTCCATTGGTGGGTGACATTACGCATTTCTGGCGATGAAAAACCCCTGGTGACAGGGACTTAAATTTTAAAAATTTGTCTTTAATTAGCCCTTTCATTCCATCCTTATGCTTTAATAACTTGTCCCACATTTCCGCTCGATCACATTGCAGCCATTTACCTCCCTTGGATATGGTCTCGCTTTCTCACACTCCCTCTCCAGCATGGAACCCTGATTCCCCGTTACCCATGATTACCATGGTAGGCGCATAAAAGAACATCGAAAGTTGATAGGGAAGATATCCAATTGGATCGTGGACATCACAGGGACGTGTGACATGGTGGAGCAGTATGTGCGCACACGCCTACACAAACTGACTGATGGGTCTGTCCCCTTCAACTCTCCAAATTGGGCACATGGCCTGAGCTTGACCTTTACGCCTTGGAGGTGCTGGCCTGCCCTGCAGCCAGTGTATTGTCTGAACGTTTGTTTAGCACGGCAGGAGGGGGTTATCAAAGAGAAGCGCAGCCGCCTGTCCACAGCCAATGTGGACAAGCTCACGTTCATTAAATTTAACCAGGCAGGGCTTTTACAGGACTGGTCCGTACCTTGTGCAGAATAGACATGTATACCGGCCACACACAGCCATTGTTGCACTCCAGTGCACTTTCTCTTTGTTTTATTTTTTATATTTCCCAATGTTTTGTGGTTTACCAAAATTTTAACAAAAAAAATAAAATAATAAAATAAAATAAAAAACAAAAACAAAAACCAGTGTTGGCTACCTCATCCTCGTCCACCGCCGCTTCCACCTACACTGCTACATCCACCACCTCCTCAACCTCCTACTCCATATGGACCTCCTCCTCCAAGATCAAGATTATTATTTTTTATTTTTACGTATTTTATGTTATCTGAAGTAATTTCCCTATCCACATTTGTTTGTAGAGCACTTGCCATGCTCTTAACCACATTTTGCTGCCTTTTGCATCCCTCTAGCCCTTTTTTAGAGCCATTTTAGTGCTCCAAAGTTCAAGTCCCCATTGACTTCAATGGGGTTCAGGTTCAGGGTCAGGGTCGGGTCCCGAACTCTAACTTTTTTGTGAAGCTCTGCCAAACCCGTCGAACCCGAACATCCAGGTGTCCGTTCAACTCTACTGGCTGCTGATTGGCTCCATTTTAGGAAAAAATGTGATTCGTTACCACTAGGGATGAGCGAACCCGAACTGTATAGTTCGGGTTCGTACCGAATTTTGGGGTGTCCGTTACACGGACCCGAACCCGAACATTTTCGTAAAAGTCCGAGTTCGGGTTCGGTGTTCGGCGCTTTCTTGGCGCTTTTTGAAAGGCTGCAAAGCAGCCAATCAACAAGCGTCTTACTACTTGCCCCAAGAGGCCATCACAGCCTTGCCTACTATTGGCATGGCTGTGATTGGCCAGTGCAGCATGTAACCCAGCCTCTATATAAGCTTGGGTCACGTAGCGCTGCACGTCACTCTGCTGATACAAACGTAGGGAGAGGTTGCTGCTGCGACGTTAGGGCGAGATTAGGCAGATTAACGCCTCCAAAAGACTTAATTCAGTGATCGATCTCCAGCTGTGGATCATTGAAGTGCTGATATTGAATTGCTCACTTTTTTTAGGCTGCCCAGAGCGTTTTTATATCACTTTTTTCTGGGGTGATCGGCGGCCATTTTGTGGCTTGTGGTGCGCCAGCACAAGCTACCACCAAGTGCATTTAACCATCAATAGTGTGGTTATTTTTTGCTATATCCTACATCAGGTGCAGGCTGAGCCTGTGTCACCCAAGTGCATTTAACCATCAATAATGTGGTTATTTTTTGGCCATATACTACATCAGGTGCAGGCTGAGCCTGTGTCACCCAAGTGAATTTAACCATCATTAGTGTGGTTATTTTTTGCTATATCCTACATCAGGGTCAAGCTTTCATCAAGTGCATTTAACCATCAATAGTGTGGTTATTTTTTGGCCATATACTACATCAGGTTCAGGCTGAGCCTGTGTCACCCAAGTGCATTTAACCATCAATAGTGTGGTTATTTTTTGGCCATATACTACATCAGGGGCAAGTTGAGCCTGTCACCCAGCGCCTAAAAAATAGGCCTGACATTTATATTCCTCCAAATCAGTACTGTTTTAGCTGGTCAAGTTATTTTTAGTGACCGTAAAAGCACAGTTTTTGTTCTGGGTTGAAAAACAATTCCCAAATTTGCCATTCTCAAAATTTGTAGTTTCTGCTATATCAGGCCTACTTTAAATCTATCCCAAAAAGGGTATATTAGATTCAAGGTGCTGATAGTGTCATTCTGAAAAACTTAACACACGCTACAGTGCAGATACAAGTCTAATTCTGTGATTAAACGTATACCTGTCACACAGCGCCTAAAAAATAGGCCTCACATTTATATTCAGCTAAATCTGTCATTACTGGTGTGCCTGTATTAGTGTAATACGGTACCTAAATAGATAGCCAGACAGTGTTAGGTGTCTGTAAAAAAAGGCCTGATTTTGAATTCAATACATTGGCCCGAATAATATTTTTCTTATTGTGGTGAACGGTAACAATGAGGAAAACATCTAGTAAGGGACGCGGACAAGGTCGTGGTGGTGTTAGTGGACCCTCTGGTGCTGGAAGAGGACGTGGCCGTTCTGCCACAGCCACACGTCCTAGTGTACCAACTACCTCAGGTCCCAGTAGCCGCCAGAATTTACAGCGATATTTGGTGGGGCCCAATGCCGTTCTAAGGATGGTAAGGCCTGAGCAGGTACAGGCATTAGTCAATTGGGTGGCCGACAGTGCATCCAGCACGTTCACATTATCTCCCACCCAGTCTTCTGCAGAAAGCGCACAGATGGCGCATGAAAACCAAGCCCATTAGTCTGTCACATCACCCCCATGCATATCAGGGAAACTGTCTGAGCCTCAAGTTATGCAGCAGTCTCTTATGCTGTTTGAAGACTCTGCTGCCAGGGTTTCCCAAGGGCATCCACCTAGCCCTTCCCCAGGGGTGGAAGAGATAGAATGCACTAACGCACAACCACTTATGTTTCCTGATGATGAGGACATGGGAATACCACCTCAGCACGTCTCTGATGATGATGAAACACAGGTGCCAACTGCTGCGTCTTTCTGCAGTGTGCAGACTGAACAGGAGGTCAGGGATCAAGACTGGGTGGAAGACGATGCAGGGGACGATGAGGTCCTAGACCCCACATGGAATGAAGGTCGTGCCACTGACTTTCACAGTTCGGAGGAAGAGGCAGTGGTGAGACCGAGCCAACAGCGTAGCAAAAGAGGGAGCAGTGGGCTAAATCAGAACACCCGCCGCCAAGAGACTCCGCCTGCTACTGACCGCCGCCATCTGGGACCGAGCACCCCAAAGGCAGCTTCAAGGAGTTCCCTGGCATAGCACTTCTTCAAACAATGTGCTGATGACAAGACCCGAGTGGTTTGCACGCTGTGCCATCAGAGCCTGAAGCGAGGCATTAACGTTCTGAACCTTAGCACAACCTGCATGACCAGGCACCTGCATTCAAAGCATGAACTGCAGTGGAGTAAACACCTTAAAAACAAGGAAGTCACTCAGGCTCCCCCTGCTACCTCTTCTGATGCTGCCGCCTCGGCCTCTTCTGCTGCTGCCGCCGCCGCGGCCTCTTCCTCCCCTCTGGAGGAACGTTGGCACCTGCCGCCCAGCAAACATGGGATGTACCACCAACACCACCACCTGCGTCACCAAGCATCTCAACCATGTCACACGGCAGCGTTCAGCTCCCCATCTCACAAAAATTTGAGAGAAAGCGTAAATTCCCACCTAGCCACCCTCGATCCCTGGCCCTGAATGCCAGCATTTCTAAACTACTGGCCTATGAAATGCTGTCATTTAGGCTGGTGGACACAGACAGCTTCAAACAGCTCATGTCGCTTGCTGTCCCACAGTATGTTGATCCAAGCCGGCACTACTTCTCCAAGAGAGCCGTGCCTTCCCTGCACAACCAAGTGTCCGATAAAATCAAGTGTGCACTGCGCAACGCCATCTGTGGCAAGGTCCACCTAACCACAGATACGTGGACCAGTAAGCATGGCCAGGGACGCTATATCTCCCTAACTGCACACTGGGTAAATGTAGTGGCGGCTGGGCCCCAGGCGGAGAGCTGTTTGGCGCACGTCCTTCCGCCGCCAAGGATCGCAGGGCAACATTCTTTGCCTCCTGTCTCCTCCTCCTCCTACTCAGCTTTCTGCTCCTCTTCTTCCACCTGCTCATCCAGTCAGCCACACACCTTCACCACCAACTTCAGCACAGCCCGGGGTAAACGTCAGCAGGCCGTTCTGAAACTCATATGTTTTGGGGACAGGCCCCACACCGCACAGGAGTTGTGGCGGGGTATAGAACAACAGACCGACGAGTGGTTGCTGCCGGTGAGCCTCAAGCCCGGCCTGGTGGTGTGCGATAATGGGCGAAATCTCGTTGCAGCTCTGGGACTAGCCGGTTTGACGCACATCCCTTGCCTGGCGCATGTGCTGAATTTGGTGGTGCAGAAGTTCATTCGCAACTACCCCGACATGTCAGAGCTGCTGCATAAAGTGCGGGCCGTCTGTTCGCGCTTCCGGCGTTCACACCCTGCCGCTGCTCGCCTGTCTGCGCTACAGCGTAACTTCGGCCTTTCCGCTCACCGCCTCATATGCGACGTGCCCACCAGGTGGAACTCCACCTTGCACATGCTGGACAGACTGTGCGAGCAGCAGCAGGCCATAGTGGAGTTTCAGCTGCAGCACGCACGGGTCAGTCGCACTGCGGAACAGCACCACTTCACCACCAATGACTGGGCCTCCATGCGAGACCTGTGTGCCCTGTTGCGCTGTTTCGAGTACTCCACCAACATGGCCAGTGGCGATGACGCCGTTATCAGTGTTACAATACCACTTCTATGTCTCCTTGAGAAAACACTTAGGGCGATGATGGAAGGGGAGGTGGCCCAGGAGGAAGAGGAGGAAGAGGGGTCATTTTTAGCACTTTCAGGCCAGTCTCTTAGAAGTGACTCAGAGGGAGGTTTTTTGCAACAGCAGAGGCCAGGTACAAATGTGGACAGACAGGGCCCACTACTGGAGGACGAGGAGGACGAGGATGAGGAGGAGGTGGAGGAGGATGAGGATGAAGCATGTTCACAGCAGGGTGGCACCCAAAGCAGCTCGGGCCCATCACTGGTGCGTGGCTGGGGGGAAACACAGGACGATGACGATACGCCTCCCACAGAGGACAGCTTGTCCTTACCTCTGGGCAGCCTGGCATACATGAGCGACTACATGCTGCAGTGCCTGCGCAACGACAGCAGAGTTGCCCACATTTTTACGTGTGCGGACTACTGGGTTGCCACCCTGCTGGATCCCCGGTACAAAGACAATGTGCCCACCTTACTTCCTGCACTGGAGCGTGATAGGAAGATGCGCAAGTACAAGCGCACGTTGGTAGACGCGCTACTGAGAGCATTCCCAAATGTCACAGGGGAACCAGTGGAAGCCCAAGGCGAAGGCAGAGGAGGAGCAAGAGGTCGCCAACGCAGCTGTGTCACGCCCAGCTCCTCTGAGGGCAGGGTTAGCATGGCTGAGATGTGGAAAAGTTTTGTCACCACGCCACAGCTAACTGCACCACCACCTGATACGGAACGTGTTAGCAGGAGGCAACATTTCACTAACATGGTGGAACAGTACCTGTGCACACCCCTCCACGTACTGACTGATGGTTCGGCCCCATTAAACTTCTGGGTCTCCAAATTGTCCATGTGGCCAGAGCTAGCCTTTTATGCGTTTTGTCTGAACGTGTATTCAGCATGGCAGGGGGCGTCATTACAGACAAACGCAGCCGCCTGTCTACAGCCAATGTGGACAAGCTGACATTCATAAAAATGAACCAGGCATGGATCCCACAGGACCTGTCCATCCCTTGTGCAGATTAGACATTAACTACCTCCCCTTAACAATATATTATTGTACTCCAGTGCACTTCCTCATTCAATCCTATTTTTATTTTCATTTTACCATTATATTGCAGTGCAACCCAAAGTTGAATGAACCTCTCCTCTGTCTGGGTGCCGGGGCCTAAATATGTGACAGTGGCCTGTTCCAGTGGTGGGTGACGTGAAGCCTGATTCTCTGCTATGACATGAAGACTGATTCTGTGCTGACATGAAGCCAGATTCTCTGTTACTGGACCTCTCTCCTCTGTCTGAGTGCCGGGGCCTAAATATGTGACAGTGGCCTGTTCCAGTGGTGGGTGACGTGAAGCCTGATTCTCTGCTATAACATGAAGACTGATTCTGTGCTGACATGAAGCCAGATTCTCTGTTACGGGATCTCTCTCCTCTGTTTGGGTGCCGGGGCCTAAATATGTGACAGTGGCCTGTTCCAGTGGTGGGTGACGTGAAGCCTGATTCTCTGCTATAACATGAAGACTGATTCTGTGCTGACATGAAGCCAGATTCTCTGTTACGGGACCTCTCTCCACTGCCTGGGTGCCTGGGCCTAAATATGTGACAGTGGCCTGTTCCAGTGGTGGGTGACGTGAAGCCTGATTCTCTGCTATGACATGAAGACTGATTCTGTGCTGACATGAAGCCAGATTCTCTGCTATGGCATGAAGAGACTGATTCTCTGCTGACGTGAAGCCCGATTCTCTGCTATGGGACCTCTGTCCAATTGATATTGGTTAATTTTTATTTTTTTAATTTTTATTTTAATTCATTTCCCTATCCACATTTGTTTGCAGGGGATTTACCTACATGTTGCTGCCTTTTGCAGCCCTCTAGCTCTTTCCTGGGCTGTTTTACAGCCTTTTTAGTGCCGAAAAGTTCGGGTCCCCATTGACTTCAATGGGGTTCGGGACGAAGTTCGGGTCGGGTTCGGATCCCGAACCCGAACATTTCCGGGAAGTTCGGCCAAACTTCTCGAACCCGAACATCCAGTTGTTCGCTCAACTCTAGTTACCACGAAGCATGAGGAAATTCGGATTCGTTGTGAATTAAATTTTTCCTGAAAATCGGATCAAATTCTACTTCCTCAACTTCGATTCGCTCATCTCTAGTGTCAATGCTAGGCAAAATAAAACCAAAAGAAATGAGTCAATATATAAATAAAATGTTAAAAATAGAAGCCTGTCTACCATTTAGAACATATTCTGTGCATCATCTCACTAAGGAGCAAGGTTTACTGCTGTTGCCTGTTGATCCTCTTGAACAGTTGAGGAATTATTGTCACTTGCCTGTCCCATGGAGATATTCACACTGTCATCTGCAAAGTCTTTTCAACACAGTTTTTTTTCCTAGAATGACAATCTCAAACAGCATGCAGAGGCACAAATTAGGAGAAAATGGAAATGTTACTGTCTGGCAGATCATCTAATGTCCTGGCATGTTCCCCTGGTTCAAAATTTTCCTCTATTTATTCCACTGAATGATTCAATGACAGTTATTAAAAATAGATGGTCTACATTGTAGCCAGCTAATATGAAATCTTATTGCTTATTTTTAAAATGCACTGTAATTTCATTAAACTTCTGATATTTTATAGGTAGAGAAAAGCGAATCGAAGTTGACAAAGTGGAATTCGATCCGAATTTCAGAAAAAATTCTATTCGCACCAAATCCGAATTTCCTCACGCTTCGTGGTAACGAATCACATTCTTTCCTAAAATGGCTGTTGCACGTGTTAGGACATTGAGCACGGAACTCTGGGAACAAGGGATCACCCACAATGCTACGCATGCAGCCAATTAGCAACGATAACACAGCCCTATAAATAGCCTCAGCCATCTTGGATTCAGCCATTTTCCAGTGTACTTAGTGCAGGGAGAGACATCAGCAGGTGCTAGGGACAGTGGTAGAAAAGACTTTAAAGGGATTCTGTCACCAGGTTTCACCCCTGTCAGCTAAACATATGCTGATGTTCAGGGCCTCATCAGGATTCCTAATGTGGGCTTCTAAATGTGATCCGTAGCCTTATTTTGCTAAAAAACAGGTTTTACTAACATGTCACTCAAAGAAATAAGGTGCCCAAGGGGATGTCAAGGGATGCAAGGTACCGGCCGCAGCCACCGCCGTTCGTGCCCAGCGCTGCCTTTCCAGACTTCTGCACTGCCTCCTAATCCTCTGTGCCGCCTCTCGCTCTCCCTCCATCCCCCCTCCTCCCTCCTCCTCCTGCTGTAGGATATCGCGCGTGCGCACAGGGCTCTGAGAGGCTGGTGCCAGAGTGCAGGTCATACCTGGGTTGAGCGAAGTGCCGGCATATGCACACTTCGCTTTAAGAAGCCAAATCGAGAAGTCCGCACGGGCGCATCAGGCAGAGCCCTGTGAGCACGCGTGAGATCTTACAGCAGGAGGAGGGAGGAGGGGGTATGGAGGGAGAGCGAGAGGCGGCACAGAGGATTAGCAGGCGGTGCAGAAGTCTGGAAAGGCGGCGCTGGGCACGAACGGCACCTTGCCTCCCTTGACATCCCCTTGGGCACCTTATTTCTTTGAGTGACAGGTTAGTAAAACCTGTTTTTTAGCAAAATAAGTAGATATAAGCGAACCCGAACTGTATAGTTCGGGTTTGTACCGAATTTTGGGGTGTCCGTGACACGAACCCGAACATTTTCGTAAAAGTCCAGGTTCGGGTTCGGTGTTCGGCGCTTTCTTGGCGCTTTTTGAAAGGCTGCAAAGCAGCCAATCAACAAGCGTCATACTACTTGCCCCAAGAGGCCATCACAGCCATGCCTACTATTGGCATGGCTGTGATTGGCCAGTGCAGCATGTGACCCAGCCTCTATTTAAGCTGGAGTCACGTAGCGCCGCACGTCACTCTGCTATGATCAGTATAGGGAGAGGTTGCAGCTGCGACGTTAGGGCGAGATTAGGCAGATTAACTCCTCCAAAAGACTTCATTCTGTGATCGATCTGCAGCTGTGGATCATTGAAGTGCTATTATTGACTTGCTCACTTTTTTGAGGCTGCCCAGAGCGTTTTTAGATCACTTTTTTTCTGGGGTGATCGGCGGCCATTTTGTGACTTGTGGTGCGCCAGCACAAGCTATCACCAAGTGTATTTAACCATAGATAGTGTGGTTATTTTGTGCTATATCCTACATCAGCTGCAGGCTGAGCCTGTGTCACCGAAGTGCATTTAACCATCAACAGTCTGGTTATTTTTTGGCCATATACTACATCAGCTGCAGGCTGAGCCTGTGTCACCGAAGTGCATTTAACCATCGACAGTCTGATTATTTTTTGGCCATATACTACATCTGTTGCAGGCTGAGCCTGTGTCACCCAAGTGCATTTAACCATCAACAGTGTGGTTATTTTTTGGCCATATATTACATCAGGGGCAAGTTGAGCCTGTCACCCAGCGCCTAAAAAATAGACCTGACATTTCTATTCAACCAAATCTGTACTGTTTTAGCTGGTCAAGTTATTTGTAGTGACCGTAAAAGCACACTTTTTTTTCTGGGTTGAAAAACCATTCCCAAATTTGCCATTCTCAAAATAATTAGTTTCTGGTATTTGAGGCCTACTTGAAATCTATCCCAAAAAGAATATCTTACATTGAAGGTACTGATAGTGTCATTCAGAAAAACCTAAGACACACGCTAGCGTGCTGATAGAATACTGATTCTGTGATTAAACCTATACCTGTCACACAGCGCAAAAAAAACAGGCCTCACATCTCTATTTAACCAAATCTGTACTGTTTTAGCTGGTCAAGTTATTTGTAGTGACCGTAAAAGCACACTTTTTTTTCTGGGTTGAAAAACCATTCCCAAATTTGCCATTCTCAAAATAACTAGTTTCTGGTATTTGAGGCCTACTTGAAATCTATCCCAAAAAGAATATCTTACATTGAAGCTAGTGATAGTGTCATTCAGAAAAACCTAAGACACACGCTAGCGTGCTGATAGAAATCTGATTCTGTGATTAAACCTATACCTGTCACACAGAGCAAAAAAAAACAGGCCTCACATCTCTATTTAACCAAATCTGTACTGTTTTAGCTGGTCAAGTTATTTGTAGTGACCGTAAAAGCACACTTTTTTTTCTGGGTTGAAAAACCATTCCCAAATTTGCCATTCTCAAAATAACTAGTTTCTGGTATTTGAGGCCTACTTGAAATCTATCCCAAAAAGAATATCTTACATTGAAGCTAGTGATAGTGTCATTCAGAAAAACCTAAGACACACGCTAGCGTGCTGATAGAAGTCTGATTCTGTGATTAAACCTATACCTGTCACACAGCGCAAAAAAAAAACAGGCCTCACATCTCTATTTAACCAAATCTGTACTGTTTTTGCTGGTCAAGTTATTTGTAGTGACCGTAAAAGCACACTTTTTTTTCTGGGTTGAAAAACCATTCCCAAATTTGCCATTCTCAAAATAACTAGTTTCTGGTATTTGAGGCCTACTTGAAATCTATCCCAAAAAGAATATCTTACATTGAAGCTAGTGACAGTGTAATTCAGAAAAACCTAAGACACACGCTAGCGTGCTGATAGAAATCTGATTCTGTGATTAAACCTATACCTGTCACACAGAGCAAAAAAAAACAGGCCTCACATCTCTATTTAACCAAATCTGTACTGGTTTAGCTGGTCAAGTTATTTGTAGTGACCGTAAAAGCACACTTTTTTTTCTGGGTTGAAAAACCATTCCCAAATTTGCCATTTTCAAAATAACTAGTTTCTGGTATTTGAGGCCTACTTGAAATCTATCCCAAAAAGAATATCTTACATTGAAGGTACTGATAGTGTCATTCAGAAAAACCTAAGACACACGCTAGCGTGCTGATAGAAGTCTGATTCTGTAATTAAACCTATACCTGTCACACAGCGCAAAAAAAAAACAGGCCTCACATCTCTATTTAACCAAATCTGTACTGTTTTAGCTGGTCAAGTTATTTGTAGTGACCGTAAAAGCACACTTTTTTTTCTGGGTTGAAAAACCATTCCCAAATTTGCTATTCTCAAAATAACTAGTTTCTGGTATTTAAGGCCTACTTGAAATCTATCCCAAAAAGAATATCTTACATTGAAGCTAGTGATAGTGTCATTCAGAAAAACCTAAGACACACGCTAGCGTGCTGATAGAAATCTGATTCTGTGATTAAACCTATACCTGTAACACAGCGCAAAAAAAAACAGGCCTCACATCTCTATTTAACCAAATCTGTACTGTTTTAGCTGGTCAAGTTATTTGTAGTGACCGTAAAAGCACACTTTTTTTTCTGGGTTGAAAAACCATTCCCAAATTTGCCATTCTCAAAATAACTAGTTTCTGGTATTTAAGGCCTACTTGAAATCTATCCCAAAAAGAATATCTTACATTGAAGCTAGTGATAGTGTCATTCAGAAAAACCTAAGACACACGCTAGCGTGCTGATAGAAATCTGATTCTGTGATTAAACCTATACCTGTCACACAGCGCAAAAAAAAACAGGCCTCACATCTCTTTTTAACCAAATCTGTACTGTTTTAGCTGGTCAAGTTATTTGTAGTGACCGTAAAAGCACACTTTTTTTTCTGGGTTGAAAAACTATTCCCAAATTTGCCATTCTCAAAATAACTAGTTTCTGGTATTTGAGGCCTACTTGAAATCTATTTCAAAAAGAATATCTTACATTGAAGCTAGTGATAGTGTCATTCAGAAAAACCTAAGACACACGCTAGCGTGCTGATAGAAATCTGATTCTGTGATTAAACCTATACCTGTCACACAGCGCAAAAAAAAACAGGCCTCACATCTCTTTTTAACCAAATCTGTACTGTTTTAGCTGGTCAAGTTATTTGTAGTGACCGTAAAAGCACACTTTTTTTTCTGGGTTGAAAAACTATTCCCAAATTTGCCATTCTCAAAATAACTAGTTTCTGGTATTTGAGGCCTACTTGAAATCTATTTCAAAAAGAATATCTTACATTGAAGCTAGTGATAGTGTCATTCAGAAAAACCTAAGACACACACTAGCGTGCTGATAGAAATCTGATTCTGTGATTAAACCTATACCTGTAAATATTATCAAAAGACCACGGCACTCTGTAAATAGTTTTAGTTGCTTATTTTATTTCATATCTTTTGTATATATATTTTTCTTTTGTATATCCATCCAAAAGTAATAGCCACTGGCCAACGTTTCGGTCTAATGTTAGACCTTGTTCACGGCCTATTATATAAATAAGTACATAATTACATTTATATATATATACTGATCAGGCACAAAGTTAATTACATGCATATCGTGATAACAAAATAGACAATGTTTAAAGAGATATAACATTGATAAGGGGAGAACAAGACGTCTGTCATCGATGAGAATACATAATGGGAATACAAAACGAACCGGACCCATCCATATTGTATATAGACGGATATTGTACTTATAGCATGTAAATGAAAAATAGAAATCAAACAATAACAGTGGCAAAATGACAAGCACAAATCGTCAAAAATGACAAAATTGAAAAATGAAATGAAATGAAAATGGCAAAATGACTGTAGTAACAGCTAGAGTAATGGGACCACAGAATAGTGGTAGCCAGGCAGAGGTACCAGCGTAAGGATGAGATATCTGTGGAAGCCAAATGGTATAATATTAGGTAGATGGTAGTATATAAAGTCATTCAATAGGTGTGCTAGAATGGCATAGCAGTAGCCATAATAGAATGGAGAGGGGCAGAGTTGAAGAAAATAGTGGCATTAGAATGGTAAAAATAGGAGATGTTCAGAGCGGTCCATTGGGCATAACTAATAGTTTAGTTGTAGGTAAGATTTCAAGATTATTGTATAAGGACACTCTCTAAGTACAAATACCTTAGTAAGCATAACAGGCATAACAAGCGTGGCATAGTTAATATAATAGCTGCTCACTTGGTCGCAATCGCTGTACATACCTTAGTTCTGTGGAGTAGGGAGAATCGTGGATGGCGTGGGGATGCTGGGCGCCTGTGCAATTTAAAAGGACCGCGGGGATGACGAGGCGCGGCGCGACTGGCGCCGAAATGGTGACGTAATGAATAGGCGCATGCGTAGTGTGGGTAGTCAATGTCGGGAGCGCGGTCAATAGCGCGCGCATGCGCAGAGGTACTCTAGTGTCTAAGAAGGGCACTGGCAACTAGTAATTATGTATGGGAGAGCCAGAAAATAGTAGAAATGGCACTGAGAAGCTTGTGAGGAGTACCAGAATAAGATAATAGACCTCAGACATATATATCTCTTAAGGGGAAAAAATAGTATCTATACTATGTTAGCAATTAATCAGGTAACATCGATATACAGGGTAATGCATTAGTCCCTATAGGGATTAGTAAGATAATATGTCTCTACATTTCTAAATATATATTATTTTCTATATTTCTATCAATATATTATAATAATAGCAGTATCTTATACTATATTATATCACTAATGGTATACTACTACCTGGCTGATAGTGGTCATTTCACCTGTGGAGAATAAAGAGGGGGGGGGGGGAGAGAGAGTTAATATTTGGAAATCCATAATTATCACCTATTGTAAAAATTGGTACAAATAGCTTAATGGGTTAATAAGATGAGAACATTATGAGTCAATAATAAAGCGACAAAATGAAATGAAAAAGTGTAAAGGATCAAGAGATACAGAAATCAAAGTCTCTATTTAATCCACGAGGTGTCAAAGTATTAAGTTCATAGATCCAGTAAGCCTCACGTTGTTTTAACCGTGCTATCCTGTTGCCTCCACGTCTTGCCGATGCTACTTGTTCTAAAATTTGAAACTTTAATTGGTTAATCTGATGGTTTGCTGAAATGAAATGATGTGGAACCGGTAATTCCGTTTTGTGGCAGCGAATGTCCGATTTGTGCTTGGAAATGCGGTCCCGTACACATTAGGTAGTTTCTCCCACATATGCAAGGCCACATGGACAACGAATCAGATATACGACATATGAAGAGGAGCATGTATAGAAGCCTTTTGGGTGGTATATTTTGCCTGAGTGGGGGTGAATAATCCTGTTACCTCTAATGACATTGTTACATTGGGTGCAGTTGAGACATGGGTAGGTGCCTGTTTTTGAAGGTGCTAGTGTGGTTTGTTTTATGGAAGGTCTTAACGGTCCAATATCAGCCTTGACTAATCGATCTCTTAAATTTTGTGGTCTTTTATAACACATGCGGACCGGTGACTGAAATTCAGGAATATCTGGATAGGAATCTTTCAAGATCGACCAGTGTTTTTTTATTACTGTTTGAATTTTAGGCATGATAGGGTGGTATGTCACTACTAGCGGGAGACGGGGTGATGATGGAGTAGTATTAGGAGGGGAGCTTTGGCGTACGGGAAGAGTCTGTTCTCGTTTCAGTAGAGGAAGTGGATATCCTCTATCCTGAAATTTTTTGGTTATTTCTTGTAGTCTTTGTTTCTGGAGTGTGGGGTCTTTGACAATTCGAGCTACCCTTTGGAACTGTGAACGGGGTAAGGATTGTTTGGTGGTGAGAGGATGGCAACTGGAGTAATGTAGGAGAGTGTTCCGGTCAGTGGGTTTGCAATACAAATCGGTCGTCAGTGTTCCTGTGGGGGTCTTGATGACAACTGTATCTAAGAAACTAATAGATTGCGGGTCCGTATGAGCAGTGAATTGTAGATCAGAGTCAATGCTGTTGATGTATAGTAGAAATGCATTGAATGTGTGTTGGTCACCTTGCCATATACAGAATATATCATCGATATATCTGTACCATGTTAATGCATGAGTCTGGAATAGGGCATTGGAATAAATCCAGTCTTCCTCAAATTGAGCCATAAAGGCATTAGCGTAGGGAGGCGCCACGTGCGCACCCATGGCGGTCCCTTTCCTCTGTATATAGAAGTTATCACCAAACATAAAGAAATTGTGTTGGAGCACAAATTCTAATAGGCGTATACAGAACGTCTGTGCTATTGGGAGGAGTTCAGAAGTGCTAAGTAATATTGTGACTGCTTTGATACCTTTGACATGTGAAATAGAGGTATACAAGCTATTGACATCTAATGTCACTAGCAGACTGTCTGAGGGTAGGTCCTGTAGGCCAGAAATGATGGATAGGAATTGTGAAGTGTCAAGTAAGAAGGAGCGTGTTCGTTTAATAAGCGGAGTTAGTATTTTTTCAAGAAATTTTGATAGTGGTGAGAGTACAGAGTCAGTGGAGGCTACAATAGGCCTGCCTGGTGGGTGGGTGAGGTTTTTGTGAATTTTAGGTAGAATGTAAAATACCGGAAGGATGGGATTGTTGTTAAGGAGAAAGGTATATGTGGATTTATCAATGGTGTTGAGTTTAAGCTGATGGTCTAGAAATATGGTGATATCCTTAGTGAGTTGAAAAGTGGGATTGTGTTGGACCTGCTCATAGGTAGTGGTGTCGGATAGTTGTCTCTGTATTTCCTGAATGTAAAATGAGGTATCCATTACGACTATTGCTCCCCCTTTGTCAGCTGGTTTGATGGTAATTGTTCTATCTGCCTGTAGTGTGTTCAAAGCCATATGTTCCTCACTTCGTAGGTTAGATGGAACATGAAGTTCCCCATTTTTCAGGGCATTAGTATTAACTTTGATATCACGATTAATGAGGTCAATGAATGCTTCAACACCATGATGCGTTTTGGGGGGCATATAGTTACTTTTGTTCCTCAGGCCCAATGTCGTGATAGATAGAGGAGTGGGTGATGTAACCGTAGGTGGTACTGTGATTTGTTGTGAAAAGTGGGCTTTGAGTCTCAATGTTCTGTAAAATCTGTTAAGTTCCTGTTCCAAAGGGAAGGATCTTAGATTGCCGTATGGGCAAAATGAGAGTCCCTTTGATAATAAATTTAATTCAGCAGGTGAAAGAGTTTGTGAAGAAATGTTCACTATAAGGTTCCTACCTGCGAGCGGGTCTGGATGCCTGTCGGTTTTGGATCGGTGGGTGCCTCGTCCTCGGCGTATGTGTGTCTTCGTCGTTGTTGGTAGCCGCGCCTGGGAAAAAAACGCTGGGAACGGTAGGTGGTGGATCTCTCGCTGCCCGAGGAGGAGGATGCGTAGCCTGTATATGGGGTATATCCGTATCCCGATCTTGAATCTTGCCATTGCCATCTGTAGACCTTGTTGAGTTTATAATCCTCTGTGTCTCGGATGAATTTGGTGCGCTTTGTATTCTCTAGGTACTTCCGATGTTCGTCCAGTATTTTGTCTGTCTTCTTCTTTAGTTCGGACCATTCGGAGGTGGAAGTTGTTGATAGTAGTTGGCTTTCAATTGCCGTAAGTTTCTCCTTGGAGTCTTGAATAGTTTTCTGGAGATATTCGATACTGAGGACAATTATGTCTAGGGAACATTTATTTATAATGTTTTCAAATTTAGTACAGTATTCTGTATTTGAGGGGAATAGTGTCGATCGAAGGTGGACTCGTAGTCCCATGGGTATCCTCTTATGTTTGTAATATTCTGCGAGAGTTGCGCAGTGGAGCTCCGAAGAGATTTGTTTTTTCGACTCACGCTCCCAGTCGCGTGTGCGGCTGTCGGTAATGAAAGAGACTGGCATGTTACTCCAATCTCTGCCCCAAACTTGGGCGGCAGCCACGATGGGGTAGAAGTCCAGTAGGGGGGAAGATTTGATGGCCTGGAGGTCCGAATATATTTTGGGCAACCAAGAATCCGCGAGCCATTGCCTTCCGAATATGGCACCGAACCCAAATGATGCGGCCGCATCGGAGTATATGGTCGGGAAGGTCTCTTTCCATTGAGGAACAAAAAGGGAAATACAGTTCCACTCGGACAAGAACACCTTCCACATGGCTAAGTCATCCAGGGCTTCCCGATCCAGATGGATAAGAAAATCCTGGTCCGTGGCAACAATTGGAGGAGTCTTGACGTGAAGGAACGACCCTGTGGCATGATTTTGGTAGCAAAGTTGAGTGAGCCCAGTAAAGACTGTAAATTGACTTTTGTCATGGTCCTAGATCCTACATGGCTGGCAATGGATGTTTTGAGCCTGGATAATTTATCTTCCGGGAGCCTGGCCTCCATCTTATTTGTATCTAAGGAGATACCCAAGAAGGTGATAACCGTAGAGGGGCACTCCACTTTTGATGGGGCCACTGGTACGTGCAATTCTGCAAAAATGCTGAGCAAGTTTTCCAACCTGTCAGGCAAGTGGTTGGGGCTCTCGACCAACAGGAAGTCGTCCAGGTAATAAATGAACCTGGGACAATTGCCGTGATTCACCAGAATCCAATGGAGGGCCTGGGCAAACTGGTCAAAGAGCCAAGGACTGCTCTTGGACCCGAATGTCAGACGGGTAGCAAAATAGTACTGGTCCCTCCATTTGATTCTGTAAAATTTCCATAAATGCGGTTGGATCGGCAGTAACTTAAATGCTTCAGAAAAATGGTATAACTTACCGGTAATTTGATTTTTCAGAGACCATGACAGCACCATCGGAGAGAGGAGGATCCGCCCCACAGAGACAGGAAACCTGCAGAATAAAAATGGGCGGACACTCTCCTCCCCTTCAGTGAGTTTTCCAAGTATCGGAGGAAGGCCGCCAACATATGTTAGACATGTTATTTAAACTTTATATATATATATATATATATATTTATTTATTTATTTTAAAAATTTGAAACACCTGTGCAGTATAGAAGGACTACCAGGGAGGGAAAATCAGGGTGCTGTCATGGGCTCTGTAAAATCAAATTACCGGTAAGTAATACCAATTTTTCCTATCGCCCATGACAGCACCACCGGAGACTTACTAAAGTAATCCCTAAGGGTGGGAAGTAGAGAGAATAACCCCTTTACCAAAGTAAGAATCACCAGAAAAGCTCAAGTCCAGCCTGTAGTGCTTAAAAAAGGTGGAAGGTGAAGACCAGGTGGCTGCCCCGCAAATGTTCTCGATTGGGACCGAGGACCTCTCTGCCCATGAAGCAGCTACCGCCCTGGTCGAGTGGGCCCTCAGACCAACAGGAGGAGACAACCCAGAGGAAAGGTAGGATAAGGAAATGGCAGAAACGACCCACCGCGAGATTGAACTTTTTGAGGCAGCAGAACCCTTGTTCTTTCCCTGAAACTGCAGGAAGAGTGAAGAAGACTTCCGCCAAGAAGTAGAGGACAAATAGGCCAAAAGGGCTCTCTTGACATCTAGACAATGAAGAGATTTTTCTTCCTCCGAGGAAGGATTTTAGAAAAGGGTAGGAAGAATAATCTCTTGAGAACGGTGAAATTTGGTGGCGACTTTTGGAAGAAAAGCCGGGTCAGGACGGATAATGACTTTGTCCTCTAAGATTAATGTGTACGGAGGGTTGATGAAAATGGCTTGGATCTCACCAATCCTGCGGGCGGAAGTCAAAGCTATCGAAAAGGCCAGCTTCAAAGTTAGATGCCTAATTGAGATCGAATCAATAGGTTCAAAGGGGGGCCCAGATAAAGCTTTCAACACCACTTCTAGACTCTGGGGAAGGGGGGGGCCTCGAAGCCGAAACTAGAGAAGACCTCTCCATGGCCCTGAAAAATCTGGAAACCCAAGGGCTCCCGGCTATGTTCTGGTTAAACAGAGCGGACAGGGCAGAATCCTGAACTTTCAGGGTACTGATTGCTAGACCTATTTCTAGACCATTCTGAAGGAACTCAAGGATAGTATGCAGGGGAGCAACTGAAGGAATGTCCCTCAACTGGATCTGGGCGAAATCTAAAATTTGTGCCAAATTCTGCTTTAAATCCCTACTGTAATTTATTTTTTGCTTTTTAGCAGGGTAGAGATTAGAGCATCTGAGAACCCTTCCTTTTTTAATAACCACCTCTCAAAATCCAGGCCGTTAAGTGTAAACTGTCCACGGCTGGATGTATTACTGGTCCCTGGCTCAGAAGGCCCCGGACCGCCGGAAGCACCCAGGGATCGGAGACCGACATGGTCCGGAGCCCCGTGAACCAGGACCTCCTGGGCCAGAAGGGGGCAATTAGAATTACTGTGGCCCGCTCTTTCCTGATTTTCCGTAAAACCCGGTGAATCAGAGGAAGAGGGGGAAAGGCATACGCCAGGCGGAATTTCCACTCTTGCGTCAGGGCATCTATCCCACAGGGGGATCACGTTTGTTCAGGGAATAAAATCTTGACACTTTCTTGTTTAAATCGGTAGCAAATAAGTCGATCTCTGGGATGCCCCAAAGATCCACTATTTTCTGAAAAATGACAGGGTCTAGAGACCATTCCCCCTGAGACAGGGTATGGCGGCTCAGGAAATCCTCCTGTTTGTTTTCCACACCTCTGATGTGTACTGCCGAGATCGAGGTGCACACTCTCTATGCCAGACTCAGAATGACATAAGCTTCTTCCATGAGGGCTCTGCATCTTGTCCCTCCCTGTCTGTTCAAATAGGAGACTACAGTTCTGTTGTCCGAAAGAATCCTTAGTTCCCTTCCTTTTATCTCTGAGAGGGAGGCCCTTATTGCAAGGCCGACCGCCATCAACTCTTTTAGATTGGAGGACTTTACTCTCTGTAAGGGGTCCCAACGACCCTGGAAGGAAGTTCCCTGAATGTGGGCACCCTACCCCCAAGGACTTGCGTCCGTGGTCAGGCAAACTAACCTGTCCGTCTTCCACGGGGCACCCCGGATAAGATTCCCTGTATCTAGCCACCAGGATAGCTTCTGGAGAGTCTAGACCAGTGATGGCGAACCTATGGCACGGGTGCCAGAGGTGGCACTCAGAGCCCTCTCTGTGGGCACCCGCACCCTGGAGAAAGTCTATGGTGTACCAATATGCCTTTGACTTTTCCTGCCATTCATCAGTGCAGGACATGCTATGAACAGCACAGGCAGCACTTTGAATGTAGGCAGGTTATTATAGCTAAATGATGAAGTACATGGAAGATATACTGTATTGGTATTCAGGGTAAATTGCCTTATTGGCACTTTGCGATAAATGAGTGGGTTTTGGGTTGCAGTTTGGGCACTCGGTCTCTAAGAGGTTCACCATCACTGGTCTAGACTGAGATCTTCAGTTTTGAGTCTAAGGACCTGCTTCTCTTCCAACTGGACAGGATTTCCCACTGTAAGGCTCTGGAGTGTAGCTGTGCCCACCTTACTGCCGGGATGCAAGATGTGAGGGAGCCGAGGACTGACATTGCTGCTCTTATTGAGGTAACTGGTCTTCTGGTCAGGTTTCCACCTTTTCTGTAGGTAAAAAACGTTTTTGGAGAGATGAGTCCAGAATTAAGCCCAGGAAGGTCTGTCTACTTGCTGAATGGGGTCTTGACTTCTTTTCGTTTACTATCCAACCCAATCTGTTTAAAATGGACCGGACTTCTGATACTGCTGAATTGCAGGCTTCTTCTGTCTGACCCACAAATAAGAAATCGTCTAGGTAAGGGATAAAGAGAATATCCTTTTCACTTATGTGGGCCGCCATTTCCGCCACCAGCTTTGTGAACACCCTCGGGGCCATGGAATGGCCAAAAGGGAGAGCCTGAAATTGAAAATGTTCCAATTGACCTTTCAGATAGATTGCCACCCTTAGTAACCTCTGATGTTCTATCGCAATGGGGACATGGTAGTACGCGTCTTTTAGGTCTAGAACGGCCATGAAGCACTGAGGATATAGGGGGTTGATCGCTGATCGTATAGTCTCCATCTTGAATCTTTTATGTTGAAGAAAGAGGTTTAACTTTTTTAGATTTATAATGGTTCTGAAAGAACCGTCCGGTTTTCTGACCAGAAAAAGCGGCGAGTAGAACCCCTTGCCCTCTTCTTCTTTTGTTACCGGGGTTAAAACCGATTTTCCTATTAATTTTAATACCTCTTCCTCTATGACAGATTTTCCTAGAGCTAAAGATGGATCGATGGTTGGTAAGAATCTGACAGGAGGAGATTGAAGGAATTCTAATTTTAAGCCCTCGCCGATGGTATCCAGAATCCAAGGGCTTAGGGAAATTTTTCTCCATTCTACTAAGAAGTCCTTCAGTCTGCCCCCTACCGGAGTTCTGGCATCATTGCTGGTCTGGCTTTCTCTTATCCGAGGAGGACTGGTTAAAGAAAAAGTTCCTGTTTTTTCTCTGACCTCTGAAACGGTCATCCCTGGCCTTCCAATCCTGTTCCTGGTTACCCCTAAAGGGACGAAAGGGCCGACTGAATCTATTTTTATAAGAAAAAGATCCATGGAAACCAGGAAACTTCTTCTTTTTGTCAGCTGCCTTGTCCAGAAGATCGTCTAAGCTTGGACCAAAAAGGTATTCCCCCTCACATGGGACTCCACAGAGTTTCGATTTGGAAGCAATATCCCCACTCCAATTTTTTAGCCATAGCGCTCTGCGCGCTGAGTTAGATAAAGCTGCCGATCAGGCTGCCAACCTAACTGAGTCAGCAAAGGCATCCGCCAGAAAGTCGGCTGCCTTCCTAATCGTAGGGAGGGAGGTAAAGATATCTTCCCGGGGGCACCTATTTTTTAACTGAGGCTCTAGCTCGGCTAACCAGAAAATAAGAGACCGGGCCGTGCAAGTGGAAGCTATGCTGGGCCTAAAGGAGGAGGTCGGTGCCTCCCAAGCCTCTTTAAGAAAGGCATCCGCCTTTTTATCCAGAGGGTCCTTTAATATTCCTGTGTCCTCAACTGGTAGGGCCGTCTTCCTGGAGACCTTGGATATAGCCACATCAATTCTCGGCGCCTTATCCCAAGAGGCAGAAACCTCATCTTTAAAAGGATATTTACGTTTAAGATTTTTTTATATAAATACCCTCTTATTGGGGTTTTTTCCACTCTCCTTTTATTAAAGCTGACACATTTTTATGTACTGGGAAGGTACCATGTTGTCTGGATTCCAACCCCCCAAACATAATATCTTGAAATGAGCGGGGTTCCCGAGTTTCCTCTATGCCCATGGTCGAGCGGATGGCTTTAAGGAGCTTTTCAGTGTCTACTACAGGGAAGCAGGGTCCCCCCCCCCATTTCTTCCTCCCCAGAAGAGGTCTGAGATGAAACATCAGAGGGCCCAAATACCGAAGAAGGGGGTTCCCTAGAGCACTCTCTACGCTTAGGTCTTTGCTGTTTTTTATGAGCCTGGGATGCGTTAACTTCTGAGCGGACTAATGCTTGCAGGCACTTGTAAAAAAAGGGGGATTCTTCAGCCACCATCTTATCTATACAGGGCTGGCACATTTTCTTATCCCAGTCAGAAGATAACCCCACTTTGCATAAGGCACACTCCTTATTCTTCTTTTTAGAAACTACTTTTTTGGGCCTAACTGGAGCAGGAGGGACAGTAGGCTCCTCAGAAAGCTTGTCATCTTCCATACCTGCAGGGTAGAAGTTCAGCCCAGGTCAGAAAGGAGACGCCGACCGATGAAACTCGCGTTCTACTCATAGGGCGCCTGGAGATGACATCACCGCCGGCGCACTGAAGCCGGTCACGTGACTTCAGGAGCGCTCCACGGCCTGCTCTTAGCCGGAGCCACTACTCTTCCTCCCCCTGGTGGCCAGCGTTTCTTCTTCCGGGCGCATACAATGATGCTGCCCACGTCTCCAGTGCTCCCGCACACTGACAGCCCCCTCCGGAGCTCAGCTGTGCCTCTGCCTGCCCTTAGCGCACCACCGGATGCCGCCAAACTTACCAGGGACTCGCAGGTTAGTAGGGGAGAGCCACCAGAGGGAAGGATCCATCCACACCGTACGATGCAGGCTTCCCATCAGAGACAGGAAACCACACTGAAGGGGAGGAGAGTGTCCGCCCATTTTTATTCTGCAGGTTTCCTGTCTCTGTGGGGTGGATCCTCCTCTCTCCGGTGGTGCTGTCATGGGCGATAAGAAAATATCGGCTTTTGACAACCACTCACCGACCCCTACTTGCAAAATCAATTGGATGGCTTCGTCCAAGGAAGAGTATTGCATTGAATACTCTTCTGATTGTATCAAGGAATTGAGGCTTGGTATACTGGAAGCATGAGGATCTGACAAGTCGTAGATCAACCTCTTTTTATTAGAAACATTTTTGGTGACCAGACCAATAGGACTTCCTCTATAGGTATTGAAGAGAGGAGCTGGAAAGGGACCGATCATGAAGCCTTTTTGCAGTTCAGCCTGCAGTAGAAGATCCACAGAGCCTGGATCTTCCACGGCTGACACCAGGTTGGGTGCTTCCCATGAGACTAGTGGCAACGTGACAAGGCCAGTATGAAAGCCCTCTGTGAATCCTGATTCCAGAAATTTTACAAATGCGGGGTTGTGGTGATCTTTAAGAAGAGAGACTAGGGCGGCAAGATTAATGTTGGCTAGTCAGGAGCTTTTCCTTGAACGTTGGGAACAGGAAGATTGCGGATGGGCCCGGGAGCAAATGGAGCAGATATGGAGCGCTTTGCATTTATTGTAGCTGCAGAAGGTGAGGTTGTAATTATTGTTTTGCCTGGGAGGTGATAATTGAGTTAGGGTACCAGTCGGAAGCATGCAATACTGACTGGCAATTGGTGCAAGTGGGGGCTTTGAGTCCTGCAAAGTGCCTGCAGAAGAGCTCCATGTCTAGGGGAGCCCAGTTTGTGATGTACTGAAACTGGGCAAATGCGGCCGCTGCCTTTGCCGAGAATGATCTATGATAGTTATAGAAAGCAAATCCTCCATACTTATACCCCAACTCCGTGACCCTATATGAATAAGCATCTAGCTCCTCCCTCCTGGCAGGCTGTGCAGAACAGACGATGTCCCGATACAAACTGAATGCTAGTACAAATTCTGGAATAGTACGTTTTTTGTTGAGCCTCGCATCCTTTGATTTCAGAACCACTGACATGTCGCCGCAGGCGATGGTCCTACTTTCGATGGTATCATGGGTGGAAATAAGGATAGCCGCTAAATTGACATCCTTGCCCGCCAGGATGTCTTTGCGTATGTTCTACGGGACAAAAAAAAGATGGTGCGATCTCGTGAGCACCGGAAACCCTACCTGGGGACGAAGGCCGAGAAGTGGAAGGACCTAGCCAGGAGGCGACAGGTGAACCTAGCCAGGAGGCGACGGGTGAAGTTGGTGTCTCGCCCCTGTTTTCAACTGCCTGTAATGTGGCACTGATGTCAGACAGGGAGCTGGACAAGCTGTTAATGGTAGCATGCAGCTGAGTCAGAGACAACTGAATAGTGGACATTGAGACTTGTTCTACAGGTGCACTGGAAGGCTTGGGAAACAACAGGCAATATAATTCGGCCTTGCGAGCTGAAGCCGAATGTCGTATCCCTCGTTTGTTCAATTCCGAAATCAGTTTTGGAATCGTCCAACTTGAATGGCTGGCTAGGATGAATGGCTGGCTTGTTCAGACACCGCGGATTCTACGGTTGACAGAGCATCCTCGATATCAGAACCGTGAGACATGATGTGCTGAAAATGAAGGGAATACGGTATAGCCTTGCCAGCAATACAAGTGGAAAAAAGGGGGGAACCTGTCGTGATGTGAAAAGCATGAGCCGTGTAATGGGGATGCGGATAGGCTAGTGACAACATTGTAGCAACGTGAGGGCCCTTAACCTACCCGAGGTAACGGTGATGGTAGAAAGTGGAAGCGTGACCCGGTAGCTGGGCTTGGTGACCCCTAACGAGATGTGTGGAAGTGGTAAAAAACCTACCTGGAGACGTCGTAGCTACTCACACCAAGCCTAATGAAGTGTCACCTGAAAGGAATGGCAGATTTTGCTGCAATTGGCTATGCGAGGAGCCCGGAATGCCAAAGCTAACCTTTTTCACTTACCTGGATATCAGCAACTGAGTCTTTGAGGGTACCCGCGGGGTAGCTTAGCACCAAAAAGAATGAGACCGTAGACTTCTAACTGCCCGAACAATGTAAGGGCGACATCGAGACCGAATCCTGCCTGGTGTACGACAAGAACTAACACAGGAGGTGAATGCATGACTGCATTTGGAGCAAAATCCTTAATGGCAGGGCGAACCGTGAGAAAGAGATGGAAAGGAAGGCAACCACAGGGGGTGTCCTGAATACCCCAAAACGAGACCAAAACAATTAAGACTAACAGAGTAAAGAAGCGACCGAGTATCTGACGAACCGACATGGACCAGGGCGTACCTGGTAAAGATCAGAATGCCACGGAGAACCCAGCCCTGGGTGTACCGTATGAGGAGGCACGGGCTGTGTGAGCCCAGAAGGGGACAGATGTGGAAACATTGAACAAGCGGAGATAAAGACAGAAACTGGACGAACAAGAAAGCTGGAACCTGAGTTTCAGGCCAGCCCAAGATAGACATGATAGAACTGAAAGTGAGACAGGAATAGAAGCCATGAGAACCAAAAGTACCTGGTGAGGACAAGAACGTGGAGGAAAAAAGATGATGCCTGGGCGTACCAAGCAAAGAGACACGGGTTGCGTGACCTGAAAGAAGACAAACAAGAGAGAGAGAGTGACATGAAACATGCAGCTAGGATACCGGAAGGAATTACCAGAAACCAAAAACTCATGAAAGGGACAAGAAGTCAGGACGCACCTGGCGAGGACAAGAATGCATTGGAACATGGGGCCTGGGCGTACCAAGCAAGGAGACACGCGTTGCGTGACCCAGGAGGAGACAAAAGTGGGAGAGACATGAAACATGCTGCTAGGATACCGGAAAGAATTACCAGGAAACCCAAGACTCATGAAAAGACACGAAGCCAGGGCGCACCTGACGAGGACAAGAATGTGTGGAACATGGTTCCTGGGCATACCAAGCAAGGAGACACGTGTTGCGTGACCCAGGAGGAGACAAAAGTGGGAGAGACATGAAACATGCTGCTAGGATACCGGAAAGAATTACCAGGAAACCCAAGACTCATGAAAGACACGAAGCCAGGGCGCACCTGACGAGGACAAGAATGTGTGGAACATGGTGCCTGGGCGTACCAAGCAAGGAGACATGGGTTGCGTGACCCCGGAGAAGACAAACGTGGGCGAGACATGAGCCAAACTCCCGACTGCCGGGGACACGCCCGAGGGTTACCGGTGAAAACTAGACCATAATATGTGTGCTGTACCTTCGTCGACAGCCTCCCACGGCAGCGAGTGGATATGGCGGTGCAACCATGAGGAACTGCCGGCGAAGCCACAGCGTGCGTGCCCCCTCTCCTCCCAGTTGATAAGAGGAGACGTGCAATTGCGCATAACCGTCTTGGCAGTTCGTGACCTCCTGCCCCGGCCAGAAGGCAGATGAGTAGGACTTGACGATTGACACCCCGAAGTGTGTCGGTTGCCAGTTTACGTACCGCTCAGCCCCTGAGCAGGTAAATAGCTGGACGGTACTTCCAGCCAGGAGACCTCGAACCTGCCCTCCGCCAGTGGGGGGCGCCATACTGCAAACATGTAATGGAACAGAGAAGCCTGCCCTGGTACCCGAGAACCCGTCTAGCGCCTGATGCTGCATACGGAGGGACCTACGGGTCCAGGGCAGACCGGGACTCCGGCTCCCGTGGCAATCTATAACAGCAAAAAGTTACCAGCGTGGAACCCACGACCATCAAGAAATACATGCGGCATCCCAGGACTCTGAGCATCCCCCGCCTCCCAGACGCCCGTCCGCAGAAGACGCAGGCATGTGTATCAAAGCACGCCGACGGGACAAGCTGTCACCCTCCTGACCTCACGCAGATACGGCACGGAGGAAGGGGCCGCACGCTGAGGCCTGTGAGAGACCAGAAGCCGACCATCCTACCTCCGTGCACGGGTGCGAGCTTGCCCCGCCCCCCAGTGAGACCGCGAGCGCAAGCCTCGGAGAAACCGCTTGCGCCTGCCACGGTCATGAAGATGCCGGGAGGAGACGGGTAGCCGAAGCAATGACCCCGGCCGCTCGTGCACTTACCGGAGCCCGCGCAGAAAGAAGGTGAGTGGGGAAGCCGTCACGCTGCCTGCCTTAGTCCTGAGGTGCCGCTGACCACGAACTGAAAGCGGCCAGCATCAGAAAAATCGCGCACCCGGGCGACTGAGTGGCGGTGTTTTTGAAGCCCTTCGCCCCTCCCACAAATGCAGGCTGAGATTCAGCCTGCTGAATTTATAGTTACATACTCCTGTATATAGTCCCTTAAGATTCCTTCAAACATTTTTCCAACAACAGAAGTTAAACTAACTGGTCTATAATTGCCTGTGGAGGACCTTGATTCTTTTTTGAACATGGGAACCACGTTTGCCTTGCGCCAATCACTTGGCACTGTACCAGTCCCTAGAGAATCCTTAAAAATTATAAACAGGGGCACAGCAATGACTGAACAGAGCTCTTTAAGCACTCTCGGGTGTAATCCATATGGACCCGGAGTTTTGTTCACATTTACCCTATTTAACTTCTCTTGGACCATATCTACAGTTAGCCAATTGAGTATATCACTGGATGTACTAACAACCCCGACACCACAGATATCAGCTCCTTTCTCTTCTTTTGTATATACAGAGCTAAAAAACCTATTTAGGAACTCTGCCTTTTCCTTATCTTCAGTGACTACCCCCCCCTTGCCATTATTTAGGAGCCCTACCTGCTCAGACCTAGGTTTTTTAGCATTTATATATTTAAAAAACTTTTTGGGATTTGTTTTGCTTTCTTTTGCTACCTGCTGTTCGTTTTGTATCTTTGCAAATTTTATCTCAGATATGAGTGGTGGGCACTGGCAGTGGGCACAGTACACTCTGTGGGCCTGACACACACTGGCAGGCAACTGCAATTATATTACAGGGAAAAAAATGTATTACTTTTTTTATCTGCAAGCTACTGTGCCACCAGATATGAGTGGTGGGAACTGGCAGTGGGCACAGTACACTTTGTGGGCCTGACACACACTGGCAAGCAACTGCAATTATATTACAGAGAAAAAAATTGTATTACTTTTTTATCTGCAAGCTACTGTACCACCAGATATGAGTGGTGGGCACTGGCACTCTGTGGGCCTGACACACACTGGCAGGCAACTGCAATATATATATAGAAGAAAAAAAAGAAAAAAAAATTAGCAGACTGATGTACTAGCCCTAAAAAGGGCTTTTTGGGGTGCTGTCAGGACGCTGTCCTTACAGCAGATCAGATGAGTCTTTGAAGACTGGAGTGGACACAGAACACTGGCCTAGCTAACGGTATGCTGATTTGGCTGAAATGTGTCTGCTGACTGTGAGGTACAGGGTCAAAGTTTGCTCAATGATGACGAATAGGGGGCGGACCGAACATCGCATATGTTTGCCCGCCTCAGCGAACGCAAACAAGCGATGTTCGCCGGGAACTGTTCGCCGGCGAATAGTTCGGGACATCTCTATTGTTGATTTGCTAGATTCGCAGAGTTATTTGCTAGAAAATTGGGAACAGTCCACTCAGTTGTCCTCCCTGTCCTTCCTTCACTTGACACATATCAAAGCTTAGGCTACTTTCACACTGCCGTTTCTGGGTCCGTCTGTGAGATCAGTTTCACGGCTCTCACAAGCGGCCCAAAACGGATCAGTTTAGCCCTAATGCATTCTGAATGGATAAGGATCCATTCAGAATGCATCCGTTTGGCTCCGTTCCACCTCCATTCCGCTCTGGAGGCAGACACCAAAAGGCTGCTTGCAGCCAAACGGATCTGTCCTGACTTACAATGTAAGTCAATGGGGACGGATCCGTTTACATTGACACAATATGGTGCAATTGTAAACGGATCCGTCCCCCATTGACTTTCAATGTAAGTCAGGACGGATCCGTTTGACTTACACTTAGACTTAGACTTTTTTTTGACAGAGTAATGCAGACGGATCCTTTCTGAACGGATACCAGCGTTTGCATTATAGCTGCGGATCCGTCTGTGCATATACCAGACGGATCCGCACCTAAACGCAGGTGTGAAAGTAGCCTTACCTTAAAACATAACTTCCAATGAACATAACAACTCTGACTCATTTTGAGACTAGAGTGTTACATTTGAAAGAACCCACAAAAAAGATAACTACTATATATGCTGAAATACTCCAACAAAATAAGCCAGAGGTTTTGTCGTATATAATAAAGTGGGAGAGTGACCTACATTTTACACTGACACAAACTTCCCTCAACAAGTGTCTCACACTAACTCCAAAGATCTCCCCATGCGTCCGCCTACAGGAGAATTATTACAAGATACTTACACGGTGGTACTACACCCCGGAGATTATACACAAAATATATCCAGACGTCAGTCACTTATGCTGGCGTTGTAAACAGGAACCTGGAACATTTATGCATATTTGGTGGCAATGTATCCACATAGCCTCCTTTTGGGAGACAATATGCCTCACCATAAGGCCTCATGCACACGACCGGTTTTTTTTGCGGTCCGCAAAAACGGGTTCCGTAGTTCCGTGATCCGTTTCCGTTTTTTCTTCCGTGGGTCTTCCTTGATTTTTGGAGGATCCACGGACATGAAGGAAAAAGTCATTTTGGTGTCCGCCTGGCCGTGCGGACCCAAACGGATCCGTCCTGACTTACAATACAAGTCAATGGGGACGGATCCGTTTGACGTTGACACAATATGGTGCAATTGCAAACGGATCCGTCCCCCATTGACTATCAATGTAAAGTCAGGAGTCGCTATTATACCATCGGATTTGAGTTTTCTCCAATCTGATGGTATATTTTAACTTGAAGCGTCCCCATCACCATGGGAACGCCTCTATGTTAGAATATACCATTGGATTTGAGTTAGATCGTGAAACTACGATCCGACAGTATATTCTAACACAGAGACCCCCCTCCCTCCCCAGTATTATATTCATTGGTGGCCAGTGAGGCCTCCCCTCTCCCCCCCCCTAATTAAAATCATCCCCCCATCATTGGTGGCCAGTGCGGCCTCCCCTCTCCCCCCCTTTAATTAAAATCACCCCCCCATCATTGGTGGCCAGTGCGGCCTCCCCTCTCCCCCCCCTAATTAAAATCACCTTCCCCCATCACTGGTGGCAGCGGAGAGTTCCGATCGGAGTCCCAGTTTAATCGCTGGGGCTCCGATCGGTTACCATGGCAGCCAAGACGCTACTGCAGTCCTGGCTGCCATGGTTACTTAGCAATAGAAGCATTATACTTACCTGCGATGTCTGTGACCGCCCGGGCGCTCCTCCTACTGGTAAGTGACAGGTCTGTGCGGCGTATTGCTTATAGCACAGACCTGTCACTTACCAGTAGGAGGAGCGCCCGGCCGGTCACAGACATCGCAGGTAAGTATAATGCTTCTATTGCTAAGTAACCATGGCAGCCAGGACTGCAGTAGCGTCTTGGCTGCCATGGTAACCGATCGGAGCCCCAGCAATTAAACTGGGACTCCGATCGGAACTCTCCGCTGCCACCAATAATGGGGGAAGGTGATTTTAATTAGGGGGGGGAGGGGAGGCCGCACTGACCACCAATGATGGGGGGGGATTTTAATTAGGGGGGGAGAGGGGAGGCCGCACTGGCCACCAATGATCGGGGGGTGATTTTAATTAGGGGGGGGGAGAGGGGAGGCCGCACTGGCCACCAATGAATATAATACTGGGGAGGGAGGGGGGTCTCTGTGTTAGAATATACTGTCGGATCTGAGTTTCATGATCTAACTCAAATCCAATGGTATATTCTAACATAAAGGCGTTCCCATGGTGATGGGGACGCTTCAAGTTAAAATATACCATCAGATTGGAGAAAACTCAACTGGCCACCAATGAATATAATACTGGGGAGGGAGGGAGGGGGGCCGCACTGGCCACCAATGAATGTAATACAGGGGAGGGAGGGGGGTCTGCCCCCTCCTGCCTGGCAGCACCTGATCTCTTACAGGGGCTATGAGGGGTTAATTGTGCGAATCACAGCCTCTGTAAGAGATCGGGTGCTGCCAGGCAGCAGGGGGCAGTCATGTACACAGTTTGTAGTATATTCTAACTTGAAGCGTCCCCATCACTATGGGAATGCCTCTGTGTTAAAATATACTGTCGGATCTGAGTTTTCACGAAGTGAAAACTCAGCTCTGAAAAAGCTTTTATGCAGACGGATCTGCGGATCCGTCTGTGTGAAAGTAGCCTACGGCCACGGATCACGGACGCGGATGTCAATCTTGTGTGCATCCGTGTTTTTTCACGGACCCATTGACTTGAATGGGTCCGTGAACCGTTGTCCGTCCAAAAAATAGGACAGGTCATATTTTTTGGACGGACAGGAAACACGGATCACTGACGCGGATGAACAATGGTGCATTTTCCGATTTTTCAACTGACCCATTGAAAGTCAATGGGTCCGCAGAAAATCACGGAAAACGGAACAACGGACACGGATGCACACAACGGTCGTGTGCATGAGGCCTTAGTAAGATTTGTAAGGCTAAAATTCAGCCCACACCACAGCTTTGCCTACTTAACCTGATGGATCAGATAACACTCCCTAGGCATGCAAAAAAATTGATTACCTCCTTGTTGGCCTCAGCTAGGATACTCATTGCTTCTAAATGGAGAAGTGACTCACCTCCTACATTAGCCATGTGGTATAATAAATGTGATGATATCTACAGAATGGAACAGATAGCTGGTTGGGAAACTAGATGTACCCCAGCTTTTCAGAAAACCTGGAATCCTTGGTTGGCGTTTAGGGACTTCAAAACTATATAACTTATAAACACTTAACATATACCTATGGTTGAATGAATCCTCCAGATGGTATATATTCCGGACTTGACCTCTAGTCTTGCTGCAAATCCCTCTCCCCTCCCCCCCATACCTTTCCCAGTTTTTTCTCTTTATTTTTAAAGATGATGCAGTATCTTTTATCATATGTTAAAAATACTTATGTATTTTTGATCTTTAAGGCTACTTTCACACTGCCGTTTCTGGGTCCGCTTGTGAGATCCGTTTCAGTGCTCTCACAAGCGGCCCAAAACGGATCAGTTTAGCCCCAATGCATTCTGAACAGATAAGGATCCATTCATAATGCATCAGTTTGCCTCCGTTCAGCCTCAATTCCGCTCTGGAGGCGGACCCAAAAACGCTGCTTGCAGCGTTTTCATGTCCGCCTGATGATGCGGAGCCAAACGGATCCGTCCTCACTTACAATGTAAGTCAATGGGGACGGATAAAATTTTCACTGACACAATATGGTGCAATTGAAAACGGATCCGCCTCCCATTGACTTTCAGTGTAAGTCAAAACGGATCAGTTTGCATTGTTCATGGAAATGCAAACGGATCAGTTCTGAACAGATACAAGCATTTGCATTATCGGTGCGGATCAGTCTGTGCAGATACAAGACTGATCCGCACCTAACGCAGGTGTGAAAGTAGCCTAAAAAGTGTTATTTTTATATTGAAACACAAGACAATATTCTTAAGTGAATTATACTTCTCAATAAAAGTGTTTGGAAATAAAAAAAATCCTTTGAAATAAAATTTGTCAAAGAAATAAAATAAAAATAAATTGTTGACTTGCATAAAGCTGGAAAGGGTTATAAAAGTATCTCCAAAAGCCTAGCTGTTCATCAGTCCACAGTAAGACAAATTGTCTATAAATGGAGAAAGTTCAGCACTGCTGCTACTCTCCCTAGGAGTGGCCGTCCTGTAAAGATGACTGCAAGAGCACAGTGCAGACTGCTCAATGAGGTGAAGAAGAATCCTAGAGTGTCAGCTAAAGACTTACAAAAGTCTCTGGCATATGCTAACATCCCTGTTAGCAAATCTACCATACGGAAAACACTAAACAAGAATGGATTTCATGGGAGGAAACCACAGAGGAAGCCACTGCTGTCCATAAAAAACATTGCTGCACGTTTACAGTTTGCACAAGAGCACCTGTATGTTCCACAGCAGTACTGGCAAAATATTCTGTGGACAGATGAAACCAAAGTTGAGTTGTTTGGAAGAAACACACAACACTATGTGTGGAGAAAAAGAGGCACAGTACACCAACATCAAAACCTCATCCCAACTGTGAAGTATGGTGGTGGGGGCATCATGGTTTGGGGCTGCATTTCTGAGCCAGGGCCTGGACGGATTGCTATCATCGAAGGAAAAATGTATTCCCAGGTTTATCAAGACATTTTGCAGGAGAACTTAAGGCCATCTGTCCACCAGCTGAAGCTCAACAGAAGATGGGTGTTGCAACAGGACAACGACCCAAAGCATAGAAGTAAATCAACAACAGAATCGCTTAAACAGAAGAAAATACGCCTTCTGGAGTGGCCCAGTCAGAGTCCTGACCTCAACCCGATTGAGATGCTGTGGCATGACTTCAAGAAAGCAATTCACACCAGACATCCCAAGAATATTGCTGAACTGAAACAGTTCTGTAAAGAGGAATGGTCAAGAATTACTCCTGACCGTTGTGCACGTCTGATCTGCAACTACAGGAAACGTTTGGTTGAAGTTATTGCTGCCAAAGGAGGTTCAACCAGTTATTAAATCCAAGGGTTCAAATACTTTTTCCACCTGCACTGTGAATGTTTACATGGTGTGTTCAATAAAAACATGGTAACATTTAATTATTTGTGTGTTATTAGTTTAAGCAGACTGTGATTGTCTATTGTTGTTACTTAGATGAAGATCAGATCACATTTTATGACCAATTTGTGCAGAAATCCATATAATTCCAAAGGGTTCACATACTTTTTTTTGCAACTGTATATTGGGAGGAGACTATACTGTGACTTTGGAGCTGTACCAATTGCTGCTATTTGTACTACAACTCTCATCATATTCAATAAAGAGACTGTTATCTATTTGACCCAAATGGGCCTAATTATTGACTCTACCATCCACCAGCCCTGCATCCATTCTACTGCCTTGCATCCTGACAACTACCTATCAAGATCACCCTAACTACCATCAGGCAGGAACTGCAGAAAGTCAGGGGATGTCCCGAGGGGAAAGAAAAGTGTGCCCTCCAGTCACTGCACAGTCCCAGGGGTTGCCAGACCGAAGATTGCCACTGTGAACTATGACTACTACCACTATCACCACCCAACATAGATACCATTAGTCCCATTTTTCTTGCCTTCTCTGTGGCTTGGTGCAATTCAAAACAGTAGAACTGAGCAATCTTGTTTTTACTGACAAAATGAAATTAACTTTTTGAGGCTGAGTGGGTCTACCCATCTTTTGGTCCACTACTATAGCTACATTCCGAAGCCATCACTGGTTGTCTCCAGTGTATCGCAAGTCATAATTTTGAAGATTTTACCATTTTTAAAGTTCATAATGCTGTTTTGCTATATTTTTTGGGGATCAGGATCCCGAAATGACCTTTGGCTAATTTCCTGTGATTATCAGGTATTCTGGACCATATCACAGTGTGATTAAGTGAAAAACTTCTGAGAACTTTTTTTTCCAGGAGGTTTAGTCATGCAATAAACAATGCTGGATTAAACATCTGTCACTGTGCGTTTCAAGTATCTTGTGTTTTGATGACTCTAGGGTTTTAAATATTTCCTATTACTTAGATGTTAGCAGTTAACCTGCCAAAAAGATTTCTTTCATTTTTTTTGATGAACCTCATTGCATGAATAATCAATACAAAATATACGTCTGTCATTTTACAAACACACAAAATGCATTATAAAAAAATGTTTCCTTTCTCCTACATTCCAAAGCATTCTTTTACATCTTTGCAGATACTCATGGGATCATTTTCAGCATCACTGCATGGGTACAAATAAAAACACAGTCTTAATATAAAACATGTGTTCTTAGAAATAAAGAATTCCTTGCTTCCTTCCTACTTTCAGTATAACATGTTCTACCAGACATTCAGATAGAGTTTAATGTATTTGTATACCTTTTATATTATACCTAAGAATCTAACCGTGTGTAACCTATTAGATGAATATAATATTTAGAATTGGACTACAACTGAACTAGACATCTTTGTCTTGTGTTCCACCTGTGTTCCACCTTCTACTATTCACCTCAATTTGATCCCATCTATCAAAACATTGACTATGTTCACTAATAAAATCCGTAAGCACCCTACATCATCACAAATCTGGTACAATAATTTACATCATTATCTCTTAATTGTTCTCTGCAGTGCTGTTCGTTCTGGACCTTTAGTTTTGTATCACATTAGTCCTTCACTGCTCAATCTCATCAGTTACAAGTAGATAGTGAAGCTTCACAACATCTTGGCCTTTCTGCTATTTTAGCCACAAATGAAAGTTATGTTGGCCCTTATGTCAACAAATAGCATCCAGTTCAGTGTTGCACATACCTGGATATATTATTGCAGATGCAAATAAGCAGCAATATTGAGACAGTGGCAGAAATCCAAGGCTGTCCCTCAGATTTATAGATGGAATGCCACATATCTGTTTGAAGCTTAGTCCGATTGGTGGGAGGATAATTGAGATTCAGAATGCACACAATTTTTCCGCAGATTTCAGCGTAGAACTTGTCCAAATCCATCTGGCAAATCTTCCGTGTGAACATTTCCTTAGAGGAAGGGTTGTAGCTAAAGGGGAAGCAGGGGAACCGGCTGCTTTGGGGCCCGAACTCAGAAGGGGCCCACCAAGGAGGAGGGCTAAAAAATTGTATTGCCAGGTCCCTTTCAACAGTATTATGCAATGACATTGTATCCAATGACAGTATATACAGTGACATGACATACAGTATAAACGTGTAGGAAACAATCTGAGCGGCTGCCAGGCCTGGTCTGAGAGAGCAATCTTAACTAACCACAGGAGTGAAGGTTGCACAAGAGGAGACGGTTGCAAAGAAGTTCCTAGGAGGGAGTGGCATTCAAAAATTTGTTGTGGGGCCCATTCATTCCTAATTATGTCACTGGAAGTACTGTTTTCAATAAGTGAGCAACAGTATCAGCTGATGTATTTAGTTCACAACAGTATACATTATACAAGGAAACACACTGTGGTTACAACATTTTAATATGCTGGTTCAATTTATTATTTATAATTAATATTAAATGTTACATTTTAGTGCTTCAGTCTACTATGCATCCTGATCCTACCAAGAATTGCCCCACTTCTCTCCACCCATTCTCTTTATTAAGTCCTGGAATTACACATCAATGTTCCGTCCAAGTTTACTTACCTTTTCTGGTTTGATCAAGTATACTTTAATTATATTCCACACTAACAGTAGTATTGAATTCTCTCTGCTTAGGTAATATTTGACCATACACTCACCTAAAGAATTATTAGGAACACCTGTTCTATTTCTCATTAATGCAATTATCTAGTCAACCAATCTCATGGCAGTTGCTTCAATGCATTTAGGGGTGTGGTCCTGGTCAAGACAATCTCCTGAACTCCAAACTGAATGTCAGAATGGGAAAGAAAGGTGATTTAAGCCATTTTGAGCGTGGCATGGTTGTTGGTGCCAGACGGGCCGGTCTGAGTATTTCACAATCTGCTCAGTTACTGGGATTTTCACGCACAACCATTTCTAGGGTTTACAAAGAATGGTGTGAAAAGGGAAAAACATCCAGTATGCGGCAGTCCTGTGGGCAAAAATGCCTTGTGGATGCTAGAGGTCAGAGGAGAATGGGCCGACTGATTCAAGCTGATAGAAGAGCAACGTTGACTGAAATAACCACTCGTTACAACCGAGGTATGCAGCAAAGCATTTGTGAAGCCACAACACGCACAACCTTGAGGCGGATGGGATACAACAGCAGAAGACCCCACCGGGTACCACTCATCTCCACTACAAATAGGAAAAAGAGGCTACAGGCTACAATTTGCACAAGCTCACCAAAATTGGGCTGTTGAAGACTGGAAAAATGTTGCCTGGTCTGATGAGTCTCGATTTCTGTTGAGACATTCAAATGGTAGCGTCCGAATTTGGCGTAAACAGAATGAGAACATGTATCCATCCTCTGATGGCTACTTCCAGCAGGATAATGCACCATGTCACAAAGCTTGAATCATTTCAAATTGGTTTCTTGAACATGACAATGAGTTAACTGTACTAAAATGGCCCCCCACAGTCACCAGATCTCAACCCAATAGAGCATCTTTGGGATGTGGTGGAACGGGAGTTTCGTGCCCTGGATGTGCATCCCTCAAATCTCCATCAACTGCAAGATGCTATTCTATCAATATGGGCCAATATTTCAAAAGAATGCTATCTGCACCTTGTTGAATCAATGCCACATAGAATTAAGGCAGTTCTGAAGGCAAAAGGGGGTCCAACACCGTATTAGTATGGTGTTCCTTATAATTCTTTAGGTGAGTGTATATTCAATTACGTGCCATCTCCTGTTGCCTCAAACTGAAACCATCTTCAGCATCTACTTTTTTCTCATCCTAGACACCAAATTGCATGTAATTGCATAGTTTCATGGTTGAACTGTGTATCACCATCCTTTCTGGCCTATCATGGAACAGGCTTCTCTCTAATGAGTCCTTAACAATGCTGTTCATCTCATCCACCTTTCCTCTTGCTCCTCTACCTCTGCTCTTCTTTGTGTTATTTCTTACACTAATAACTAAGATCAACTGTACCTCTGGGTACGGATTTCCAATCACGTCAAATGTAACCTTTGCTCTAAACAAGACCTTTATCTCACCTTTTCTAATATGTATAAATTGAAATAGGGAAATGTAAAGATAAGTTGATAAACTGTCATTTCCTCTGGAGATATATATTTATATACAGTGTATATATATATATATATATATATATATATATACAGTCAGGTCCATAAATATTGGGACATCGACACAATTCTAACATTTTTGGCTCTATACACCACCACAATGGATTTGAAATGAAACGAACAAGATGTGCTTTAACTGCAGTCTGTCAGCTTTAATTTGAGGGTATTTACATCTAAATCAGGTGAACAGTGTAGGAATTACAACAGTTTGAATATGTGCCTCCCACTTGTTAAGGGACCAAAAGTAATGGGACAATTGGCATCACAGCTGTTCCATGGCCAGGTGTGTGTTATTCCCTCATTATCCCAATTACAATGAGCAGATAAAAGGTCCAGAGTTAATTTCAAGTGTGTTATTTGCATTTGGAATCTGTTGCTGTCAACTCTCAAGATGAGATCCAAAGAACTGTCCCTATCAGTGAAGCAAGCCATCATTAGGCTGAAAAAACAAAACAAACCCATTAGAGAGATAGCAAAAACATTAGGCGTAGCCAAAACAACGGTTTGGAACATTCTTAAAAAGAAGGAACGCACCGGTGAGCTCAGCAACATCAAAAGACCCGGAAGAACACAGAAAACAACTGTGGTGGATGACCGAAGAATTCTTTCCCTGGTGAAGAAAACACCCTTCACAACAGTTGGCCAGATCAAAAACACTCTCCTGGAGGTAGGTGTATGTGTATCAAAGTCAACAATCAAGAGAAGACTTCACCAGAGTGAATACACAGGGTTCACCACAAGATGGAAACCATTGTTGAGCCTCAAAAACAGGAAGGCCAGATTAAAGTTTGCCAAACAACATCTAAAAAAGCCTTTGCAGTTCTGGAACAACATCCTATGGACAGATGAGACCAAGATCAACTTGTACCAGAGTGATGGGAAGAGAAGAGTATGGAGAAGGAAAGGAACTCCTCATGAGCCTAAGCATACCACCTCATCAGTGAAGCATGGTGGTGGTAGTATCATGGCGTGGGCATGTATGGCTGCCAATGGAACTGATTCTCTTGTATTTATTGATGATGTGACTGCTGAAAAAAGCAGCAGGATGAATTCTGAAGTGTTTCGGGCAATATTATCTGCTCATATTCAGCCAAATGCTTCAGAACTCATTGGACGGCGCGTCACAGTGCAGATAGACAATGACCCAAAGCATACTGCAAAAGCAACCAAAGAGTTTTTTAAGGGAAAGAAGTGGAATGTTATGCAAGTCAATCACCTGACCTGAATTCGATTGAGCATGCATTTCACTTGCTGAAGACAAAACTGAAGGGAAATGCACCAAGAACAAGCAGGAACTGAAGACCGCTGCAGTAGAGGCCTGGCAGAGCATCACCAGGGATGAAACCCAGCATCTGGTGAGGTCTATGCGTTCCAGACTTCAGGCTGTATTTGACTGCAAAGGATTTGCAACCAAGTATCAAAAAGTAAAAAGTTTGATTTATGATTATTATTATGTCCCATTACTTTTGGTCCCTTAACAAGTGAAAGGCACAGATGCAAACTGTTGTAATTCCTACACCGTTCACCTGATTTGGATGTAAATACCCTCAAATTAAAGCTGACAGTCTGCAGTTAAAGCACATCTAGTTCGTTTAATTTCAAATCCATTGTGGTGGCGTATAGAGCCAAAAATGTTAGAATTGCGTTGATGTCCCAATATTTATGGACCTGACTGTATATATATATATATATATATATATATATATATATATATATATAATATAATAATAATAATAATAATTATTATTATTATATACTACAAATGCTGCCTAATTCAAATTATGCTCAAAAGTGTGAATCACTACACTAACTATCAGCCCAACTGCATTCATGAATTATAATTCAATTAGTTCAGGCAAGGTCATGAAGACAACTTATGACATTGCATTCAGTGGGAATTTCTGTATAACATATCTAAATTCAGTACCACAGAGATAAAGCAAACATTATAAAAAGGCAATCACAAAAGCAAATATGAAAAGCAGAGGACAATATATTGCAATTATAGTAAGGAACAATCATAGGATCTTCAAACATAGTAATATAAATGGATTATAACAAATAATTAATTAAAAGATTTTTGGTAAGTCTAATGAGCAGGGACAATAGATCGGTGAATTTCTTAAAATTCATTTCAGGTGTGATTCTAACAAGTTGGTCAGAAGATTTGATTCGGGTTCAAATCGTTCCTACCTGAATTAATAGTGCTTTAATTGACCTGAAATTTGTTTCTATTTTTGTTAATGCATTAACAGCTAAAGTAAATGATGTCAGAGTGATGTATATAGCTATGGATAAATGACATGGCTGACAATGTTAACAAATAGGTTTTATACAACACAAGACACTATCATGCTTTTTAACCCCTTAAGTACTCAGCCCTATTTCACCTTGAGGACTTGGCCATTTTTTGCAAATCTGACCAGTGTCACTTTAAGTGCTGATAACTTTAAAACACTTTTACTTACCCAGGCCATTCTGAGATAGTTTTTTCGTCACATATTGTACTTCATGATACTCCTGCTAAAATTGGGTCAAAAAAGTACATTTCCAAGTTTCAATTTCTCTACTTCTATAATACATAGTAATACCTCCAAAAATAGTTACTACTTTACATTCCCCATATGTCTACTTCATGTTTGGATCATTTTGGGAATGATATTTTATTTTTTGGGGATGTTACAAGGCTTAGAAGTTTAGAAGCAAATCTTGTAATTTTTCTGAAATTTTCAAAAAAACTATTTTTAGGGACCAGTTCAGGTCTGAAGTCACTTTGCGAGGCTTACATAATAGAAACCACCCAAAAATGACCCCATTCTATAAACGACACCCCTCGAAGTATTCAAAACTGATTTTACAAACTTTGATAACCCTTTAGGTGTTCCACAAGAATTAATGGAAAATAGAAATACAATTTCAGAATTTCTCTTTTTTGGCAGATTTTCCATTTTAATAATTTTTTTCCAGTTACAGAGCAAGGGTTAACAGCCAAACCAAACTCAATATTTATGGCCCTGATTCGGTAGTTTACAGAAACACCCCAAATGTGGTCGTAAACCACTGTACGGGCACACGGCAGGGCGCAGTAGGAAATTAATGCCATACGGTTATTGGAAGGCAGGTTTTGCTGGACTGTTTTTTTCTACTCCATGTCCCATTTGAAGCCCCCCTGATGCAACCCTAGAGTAGAAACTCCATAAAAGTGACCCCATCTAAGAAACTACACCCCTCAAGGTATTCAAAACAGATTTTACAAACGTCGTTTACCCATTAGGTGTTCCACAAGAGTTATTGGCAAATGGATATGAAATTTCAGAATTACATTTTTTGGGCAAATTTTCCATTTTAATCAATTTTTCCCAGTAACAAAGCAAGGGTAAACAGCCAAACAAAACTCAATATTTATGGCCCTGATTCTGTAGTTTACAGAAACACCCCATATGTGTTCGTAAACAGCTGTACGGGCACACGGCAGGGCGCAGAAGGAAAGGAATGCCATACGGTTTTTGGAAGGCAAATTTTGCTGGACTGTTTTTTTTTTACACCATGTCCCATTTGAAGCCCCCCTGATGCACCCCTAGAGTAGAAACTCCAAAAAAGTGGCCCCATTTTAGAAACTACAGGATAGGGTGGCAGTACTGTTGGTACTAGTTTAGGGTACATATGATTTTTGGTTGCTCTATATTACACTTTTTGTGAGGCAAGATAACTAGAAATAGCTGTTTTGGCACCATTTTTATTTTTTGTTATTTACAACATTCATCTGACAGGTTAGATCATGTGATATTTTTATAGACCAGGTTGTCACGGATGCGGTGATACCTAATATGTATACTTTTTTTTTATTTATGTAAGTTTTACACAATGATTTAATTTTTGAAGCAAAAAAAAATCATGTTTTAATGTTTCCATAGTCTGAGAGCCATCATTTTTTCAGTTTTTGGGTGATTATCTTAGGTAGGGTCTACTTTTTTGCGGGATGAGATGCCGGCTTGATTGGCACTATTTTGGGGTGCATATGACTTTTTGATCGCTTGCTATTACACTTTTTGTGATGTAAGGTGACAAAAAATGGTTTATTTAGCACAGTTTTTATTTTTTATTTTTTACGGTGTTCATCTGAGAGGTTAGGTCATGTGATATTTTTATAGAGTCGGTCGATACAAACGCGACGATACCAAATATGTATACTTTTTTTATTAATGTAAGTTTTACACAATAACAGCTTTTTTCAAACAAAAAAAATTATGTTTTAGTGTCTCCATATTTTGAGCCATAGTTTATTTATTTTTTGGGCGATTGTCTCAGTTAGGGGCTCATTTTTTGTGGGATGAGGTGATGGTTAGATTGGTACTATTTTGGTGGGCAAACGCCTTTATGATCACTTGCTGTTGTACTTTTTGTGATGTAAGGTGACAAAAAAATGGTTTATTTAGCACAGTTTTTATTTTTGATTTTTTACGGTGTTCATCTGAGGGGTTAGGTCATGGGATATGTTTATAGAGTCGGTCGATATGGACGCGGAGATACTTAATATGTATACTTTTTTTTCCTCCCCTATTTTTTACCAATTTTTTTTAACTTTATTTGGTGAAAATTACGTTTTTGTTTATTTTTACTTGAAACTTGTAATTTTTTGAGGGGAAAACTTATGTTTTCAACTTTTTTTTTTCACTTTATTTTTGTCCCACTTTGGGACTTGAACTTTGGGGGGTATATTCCTTTACAATGCATTCCAATACTTCTGTATTGGAATGCATTGGCTGTATGAGTAATACTGTGTGTATTACTCATACAGCTTCCGGGGCCTGTGAGATCCAGGGGGCTGGATCTCACAGGCTCTTCACCAGAATGCAGCACGATGCCTTCCTTAGACATCGCGCTGCCTTCCATGCCATCGGGTCCCCCCCACAGCCGCATGGGGACCCGATGGCACCGCCGCACAGCCGCCGCAACCGCAGGTAAAGCCGCAAACCGCAGGTCTGAGATGCCGATACGGGGGGGTCACCCCCGGCGTTGTGACAGGATGCCCGCTGAATGATTTCAGCGGGCATCCTGTTCCGATTAACCCCCGCCACGCCTCAATTGCGGTTTAAACCCATGACGTACCGGTACGTCATGGGTCCTTAAGGACTCGGGAAACATGCCGTACGGGTACGTCATGCGTCCCTAAGGGGTTAAAATTTAAAAAGTTCCAAAAATGTGTCGCTTTATTTGGAATATAAACACACCCTATGGTATCAGAAAAACAGTATCTTATTCCGAATAAGAGGCCCAAAGTTATGCCTTAACGGGGGTCTGCTCTTGTTTCTAGACACACACACATAGTAGTATCAGAGAAAGAAGTGGCTTGCTCTGAACTAAAATACAATTAATGCAATGCAATATTTCCACAGTCTTTAGGAAGCAGCCAAATTCCCAATTTGATGTCCCCTTAGTGTGACCAAACTACATACACACTGTTATTTATACACTAAAATGCACTTCCTAGCACACTTATAAATGGTAAAAAAAATTGCAACAAGTACTTGGGAAAAAATATATAACTCACCCTATCCTGTCCCTAGTGATAAAACCTGACTATCTGCCTAGTAATTCAATCTATCTAACTAAATATGTCTTCTGAATGCACAGCTTAAAGGGAACAATGGCGGCATCCTCCACCAGCCATGTTTAACTGCTGTGTGGATGCCGCCCCCTCAGAAATACAGATAACTGCCGCCTGTGGCGAGATTCTCATCTCAAAAATGAGTCGATTCTCATCTCACTTCATGGCGTAAACGGCCCTGCCCATCTTAGAGCAACATCATTCCCATCCATCTGTCTAATACTATTGTTGTCTCAAATAAGTTATTTTTTATTATAACATGTTGTATAAAAACTTTATTAGAATTTGGCAAGTAGAAAAAAAAAGATTACATGATAAAAAAATATATAAATTTTACAGCAGGGCAGTGTACTATAGGCCCCAAAAATTATGCATTTAGTGTACATAAAATAACAAGTATGTGGCTGGAGGTCTATTAGACGGGCAATGGAAATCAATTTTACTGAGGACCAGTACAAATACAGGTCAAATACATATGTTTAAAAGAACTAAAAATAAAAAATTGGATTAAAAACATGGCTAACAAAATCCCCTCTCTTGAAAAAAACCCTATTGATAATAGACAGGGACCATTATTTGTTCTAGGTGGTGGCGAATAATTGTGGGCTGTCATAAGGAAATTCAATTAAACGTGATTGACTCGTCACATGTGTTGAATTCCTCAAAGACCCATGCCTCATTCATTTTTAGAAATGTGAGGTAGTCCACACTGTCGTGAGCTAGGCGAGTGCGCTTATCGGTCACAATCCCTCCTCCTGCGCTGAACGTCTTTTCGGACAGGACAAGGGGCAAGCCAAGAGTTCCATAGAAAATTGTGACAGCTCTGGTCACAGGTCAAGCCTGCACGTGCTTCTCAGAGCATCCACATCGGCCGTTAACCCAATGTAGTCAGACACCTGTCGGTCTAGGCGTTCCCTGAGGCTGGATGCGGAGGGCGGCGGTCGATGGGTTGTCTGCAAGAATGATCTCATATCCGAAGTGACCAACACATCTTCAAACTGCCCTCTTCTTGCATGCACTGTTGGATTAGTACCCACAACTGTTTCTCTGTGAGTGGAAATTCCCCTGCCATCACCCGCAAAAGCAGAATGCAGAATTTCTTGAAGCAAGGCCTGGAAGTGCTGCATTCTGACAGCCCTCTGTGATGCTGGTAACATGTCTGCCATTTTGTTTTTGTAACGGGGGTCTAAGTACGTTGCTACCCAGTACTGGTCCTTGCCCTTTATGCTTTTTATATGGGGGTCCCTCTTCAAACACTGGAGCATGAAGGCCACCATTTGCAACTGGAAGCGGTGGAGTGGCCTGGCTCCTGCTCATCGTTCAGGATAATGTCGTCCTTAGTCTCCTCCCCCCAGCCACGGACAACACCAGGGATCTCAGAAAAGTTTAAAGTATGCTCTTCTTGCTCCTCCTCCGCCCTGACACCATCCTCTTCTGTCTCCTCTTCAGACTCCTGTTGACTTGTCTCAGATCGAATTGCCCCCCCCCCCCCCGGAAATTCATCCACCATTGTGACTTCATCATCTTCCCGCTTCTGCTCCTCGACAGCTTGGTCAATGACACGACGCAATGCACATGTCACAGAGCGCCAGCAACGTGCTTCTCCTCTCCTGCGCCGCCGGAGCCCTGGTGTAACACAGCGGCAGGCATGCTCGCCTCGTCCTGCTGAAGTGCAGAGCGGGGAGCCGCTCAGCATCTTGGTTGCTAGGGTAACGGGAGGGCAGAGCGCCACCGGCCAACACGCTTCCTCTCTGTGCGGCCGGCGTTCCCCATTCCCATGGTAATGGTCAAGGGACTGAGCACCAAGCTGGTAACTCAGCGCTCAACTACAGACAAGGTGGGAGGTCATGTGGCGCTGGCCACATCACATGACCCCTGCCCTTCAGTATATAAACACAGGTTGCCTGTGATTAATTGTCCTAGGCTATTTGCTATTGTGTTCCCTGTGCTATCTGGATTTTGACCCGTGTCTGCTCTTGACCTGCTACTGCTTGCTCCTAGTTTCTGATGTGACCTCTTGGCTTGACCTTCGGCTTGGGACCTGACCTGTTCTTGTTCACTCCTGTGTACTGATGCTACCTCCCGGTTTTTGACCCTTTGGCTTGTATTCGGACTCGTCTTGTTGCTCCTCCGTGTTGACTGGACCTCAGTGTTGGAACCCCGGCCTGCCAGCCACCCGTACCCTCTTGGCCTTGCTTGGTCTATGACGGTGTCACCGCTCATACGCTATTCTGTCTCTGTCCTTTCTGTCTCTACCGCACTTATTGCGGTCAGGGACCGCCACCCAGTTGCGCTCCGTTACCTAGGACGGGCAAGTGCAAGTAGGTAGGGACAGAGGCGTGGGTGGCAGACAGGGGGTGCACATTCTCCCTTCCTATCCGGCGGGGTGACAGCACGCTCCAGAAAGAAGGCGTAAGGTACAATGTCACTGATGGCGCCCTGGCTGCGACTGACCAGTTTGGTGATCTCATCAAATGGCCGCAGAAGTATGAATGTGTGAGCAGCCACTGGTGCTGTGAAAAAACCAAGCTCCCCAGAACCTGTCCTGCAGCAGAGTTCGTACAGGTAGTCGTTAACTGCATGTTTCTGCTGGAGCAGCCTATCAAGCATATACAAGGTGGAGTTCCATCGCGTCGGGCAGTCACAAATCAGACGTCTGACGGGCAGGTGGTGTCACCGCTGAACATCAGCAAGGCGAGCCATGGCTGTGTAAGATATTCTAAAATGGCCACAGATTTTCCTGGCCTGCCACAAGATGTCCTGGATCCCTGGGTATTTGGTCGTGCAGCGACGTGTACCATGCACGGCACCTGTGTCATTTTGCCCTGTTTTTACCAACTGTAAAATTGAGCGGGGTTAGCCACTGATCGGCCTGTGACCGCGAAGCTGAAATGAGTGAAGGACTAGTGTGGCTCTTGGCTTCCAGGCACAACAGCCGCAGCACAGCATGGCAACGTCTCACCTGGCAAGTGGAATAGGTTCTGGGGATCTTGGGGGGTGCAGCAGAAGAGACGGTAGCAGCGGAAAAGGGGGAGTCAGCCGAAGAGGAGACAGAGGATGGTGCCACGGGTTGCATGCGTGACGGCCGTTAGAAGGTTCACTCAGTGGGCAGTAAAAGTTATGTACCTTCCCTGTGGTCTGTGGTCAGATGTATCGTTTCACCGACACTGTGTGCAAGAGATACATTCAATTGCCGCTGAACATGGCCATATAGATCTGGAATAACCTTCTGAGAGAAATATTTAGCTTCGGTGACCTTCCATTGCGATGTGCCAATGGCCACAAATTTTCTAAAGGCCTCCGAGTCCACCAGTTTATATGGCAGTAGTTGGCGGGCTAGCAGTTCCGACAAGCCAGCGGTCAGCCGTTGGGAAAGAGGGTTATCCGGCGTCATCATCTTTTTTCGCTCGAATATTTGAGCCACGGAAGCCTTCCTTTTGCCAGATGAACGCGACGACAGCACGGTGGAAGGTGGAGTGGAGGACAAATGGGAGGAGAGAGGAGAAGGAGAAGAGTGCCAGTTTATATGGCAGTAGTTGGCAAGTGGCTTTGTGGGTTCTGACGGTGCTGCTCCCACTGGGCTCGATGATGGGAGACCAGGTGCCTTCTTAAAGCATTCGTCCCTAGGTGAGTGTTGGGCTTACCATGACTTATGTGTTGACAACACAGGCTGCAGGTGGCAACACTATTGTCAGCAGTGGACACGTTAAAAAAATCCCACACTGCGGAGCCATGTGCCGGCGTACTATGAGCGTGGTGGATGGCTCATTCCAGATACATTAGCAGTCTGCTTTTTTCCTTCTGTGCACTGTAAGTTTTGCCTGCTTCTCCTCCTTCTCCTCCCTATCTGCAGCTCTGTCTCTTCTTCTGAACTCCCCTCCTCTTCGTCTCTTGTGGGCACCCAAGGGACGTCCATCGACACGTCATCATCGTCACCTTCACCACCACTGACATTAGAGATCTCGGAGTAGGCAGCAACAGTGGGGACCACCCTCCTTTGGCTGATCTGGGTTCTGTCGTCAGACTGCTAGGTGGCGACCGTTGATCTTTCTGATCTGATGCCAAGAATGGCTGCACATCGGTAAGGTCTTGGAATGGATGGGAAAATAATTCCTCTGACTCAAGCGGAGGGGATATTGTGGTGGTGGTGGTGTCTTTGGGGGTGCACACAACAGAGAGTGAAGGGGGTGCAGATAGAGAGGATGAGGAGGGTGCAGAAGCGGAAGACTGAGTGAGCCACTCAACCAAGTCTGGTGCTTCCTTTGACTTAACCGCAAACACCTTCTGCAACTTTCCACTTAGGCTCCGGCCTGGTGCACCTGGCCGACCCTTACCACCCCTGCGGAATGGCCTGCCTCTTCCTCTGCCTGTCATTTTCAAAGTGACCCTGTGACAAAAGTCCCTTTATAAGAGCAGTATTTGTGGAAGGAGGTTTATCACAACCCTGCCTCAATCAGTTTTTTGGGGGGGCAACTGGTATAGCACACCAGTAGAAATGATTTGTTCCAATAGTGTTTGTCACTCTGTGTAGCTGAGGTAACGCAGCAAAACCACAAACAAATGCTGCACTACCCAAATGCACTATATAGAAAGTATATTATTGGTATTGTGGGGATTTGCTCTGGTAGACAGGCTTGCAGACGCAGTATAGAGCCAACGACAACGTCTTGAACTTAAACAGTTTGACGTTTATTCACACATAACGATAAGAAAAACAAAAAGTCTGTTTCAAGGAAAACAGTCACCTGGAGTCTGGTGTTTGTTCACACCATGCAGCAATGCAGAAGTCCTTGGAAATAGCAGAAACCAACTGCTCTCACGCCAACAAGGTAGCAGGCCTTTACCCAGGCCCAAACTCCCAGGTCCCAACACAGAGACTGACAGAGCTTCACTGTCAGAGAGGAGTAAATTCCTCCCACCTAACAGTGCTGTCTGTGTTTTATAGCCCTAGCCAAGACCATGCATGTAGCAGTGTAGTTGTGCCATCATACATCATATGACTGAATATTTCAGGACCTGCAAACCTCTAAAATGTGTGATAACTTATTATAGCAACCTGGAGTAGGACCTGTGAGCTTCTATTGGCTGATAAGGGACATGTGACCGTGTGTATGGCAGTTAGGATTTAAGTGAAAGGCTTGCAGGCTTGTATTGGCTAATGCAGATAATTTTTTTTTTGCAATATCTCGGGAACGGTACGTTCTAGAGAGCTGAGACCCCCGCAAGATTTCTTTCCTGGTAGCAAGGGATGTGTATACCAAGTTTCGTTGAAATGGATGGTTGCGTTTTTGAGTTATTTCGTGGAACATACACATACATACACACACATACACACACACACATACATACATACATACTGTACATACATACATACATACATACATACATATATATGTCCTTTTTTATATATATTCATATATATTAGGTATGGGTTAATGTCACCCACCAATGAAACAGACGATTTTTTTAAATTTCGGTCCCTGTCAACTATGCAGAGCAGGGGTTTATTTACGGCAAAACTGGGTTCATGTCACCCACCAATTGAACAGACGATTTTACAAAAATAGGACCCTGTCACCTATGCAGAGCAGGGGTTTGTATATGGCAAAAATGGTAAAATGTCCCCTGAGAATGTAACAGACGATTTTTAGAAATTTAGGTCCCTGTTACCTATGCAGAGCAGGGCTTTATTCATGGCAAAAATGGTAAAATATCACCCAAGAATGTAACAGATGCTTTTGCACCCTGCTCCCTATTTTGCTGTGCTGGTGCCTCTGTGCGACCACCGCCTTTTCCTCCAAACTGCACATGTCACTCGCATGAACTTAATTCCATGTGGAGTCTAGGACCTCATCATCCTCCACATCATCTTTCACCCAATCTTTACCCCTGCCCTCCTTGTCTGTCTGCAGACTGCAGAAAGCCACAGCAGTTGGTACCTATGTTTCGTCATCATCAGGGACGTGCTTCGGTGGTCTCCCCATGTCCTCATCCTGAAACATAAGTGGTTGGGCATCAGTGCGCTCAATCTCTTCCACTTCTGGGGCAGGGCTATGTGGATGGCCCATGGAAACTCTGCCAACAGAGTCATCAAAAAGCAGAAGAGACTGCTGCATGACTTGGGGCTCAGACTGCTTGCCTGATTTGCAAGGGGGTGATTTGAAAGACAGGTGGCCATGGGCTGTAGGTGCCAACTCTGATCTTTCAGCAGGGGACTGGGTGGGAGACAATGTGAAGGAACTGGAGTCACTGTCAGCCACCCAATCTACCATCGCCTGTACTTGTTCTGGCCTCACCATTCGTACTGTCCTAAATGCAGTGTAGGCCGCAAATTTACTTTCTAGCGCAAAATATGAGAATTTGTCACCCAACAATGTAACAGGTGCATTTGTGAAATGTATTTCCCTGTCCGCTATGTAGAGCAGGGGTATATCACAGCCACAAATTGGTGAATGTCACACAACAATGTAACAGACGAATTAGTGAAATGTATTTTCCTGTCCACTATGTAAAGCAGGTGTATATCACAGCCAAAAATTGGTGAATTTCACCCAACAATGTAGCAGACAAATTAGTGAAATGTATTTACCTGTCCACTATGTAGAGCAGGGGTATATCACAGCCAAAAATTTGGGAATGTCACACAACAATGTAACAGACAAATTAGTGAAATATATTTCCCTGTCCGCAGACTGGCCAGCATGTGCAAGGTGGAGTTCCACCTTGTGGGCACGTAGCATATGAGGCGGTAAGCGGGAAGGCCAAAATTATGCTGCAGCGCTGACAGGCGACCAGCAGCAGGGTAAGAACGCCAAAAGCGCTCACAGACGGCCCGCAGTTTATGCAGCAGCTCTGACATATTGGGGTAATTTTTCAGAATTTATCGCACACCACCAGGCCGGGCTTGAGGCTCACTGGCAAAAAACACTTATCGATCTGTTGTTCATGGCCCGTCCACAGCTCCTGCTCGGTGTGGGGTTTGTCACCCAAACAGATAAGTTTTAAAACTGCCTGCTGTCATTTACCCCTGGCTGTGCTGAAGTTGCTGGTGAAGGAGTTACGCTGATCGGATGAGGAGGCGGTAGAGGATGAGGAAGCGGAGTAGGAGGCGGAAGCAACAGGAGGCAAAGAGAAACACCCTGCAATCCTCGGTGGTGGAAGGACATGCGCCAAACTGCTATCCGCCTCAGGCCCAGCCTCCACTGCATTAATCCAGTGTGCTGTTAGGGAGATATAACGTCCCTGACCGTGCTTACTGGTCCACGTATCCATAGTAAGGTGCACCTTGCCACAGATGGCGTTGCGCAGTGCACACCTGATATTGTCCCCCACTTGGTTGTGCAGGGAAAGAATGGCTCGCCTGGAAAAGGAGTGGCGGCTGGGAACGACGTACTGTGAGACAGCCACCGCCATAAGGTTTTTAAAACTCTCTGTCTCCTCCAGACGGAATGACAGCATTTCAAAGGCCAGTAATTTTGAAATGCTGGCATTCAGGGCCAGAGATCGTGGGTGGGTAGAGGGTTACTTCCTTTTTCACTCCAGTGTTTGGGAGATAGACAGCTGAACGCTTCCATGGGACATTGTGAAGATGCTTGGTGATCCAGGTGGTGGTGTTGCTGGCACATCCTCTGTTTGCGGGGTGGAAGGTGCCACTGTCACTCCAGAGGGGGATGAAGAGGCAGAGACTGCAGCAGAATAGGAAGCAGGAGGAGCCAAAGACCTTTCTTGGTTTTTGAGGTGTCTACTCCACTGCATCTCGTGCTTTGCACTTAGATGCATGGTCATGCAGGTTGTGCTCAGGTGAGAACGTTTATGCCTCGCTTCAGGCTCTGATTGCACAGCGTGCAAACCACTCGTGTCTAGTCGTCAGCACATTGTCTGAAGAACTTCCACGCCAGGGAACTCCTTGGAGCTGGCTTTGGTGTGCTCGGTCCCTTGCTGCTGTGGGCAGTAGCAGGGGTACTGTCTAGGGGACGGCCGCTCCGCTTTTGCACCCTTCTCCCTCTTTTGCTCTGCTGGTGTCTCTGTGCGACTACCGCCTCTTCCTCCGAACTAGACAGGTCACTCGCATGACCTTGATTACACGTGGGGTCGAGGACCTCATCGTCCTCCACATCATCTTTCACCCAGCCTTCACTCCTGCCCTCCTTGTCAGTCTGCACACTGCAGAAAGCCACAGCAGTTGGCACCTGTGTTTCATCATCATCCGAGACATGCTGCGGTGGTCCTCCCATGTACTCATCCTGAAACATAAGTGGTTGGTCATCGGTGCACTCAATCTCTTCCACTTCTGGGGCAAGCAGAGTCAGCAAAAAGCATAAGAGACTGCTGCATGACTAGGGGCTTGGCTGATTTTAAAGGGGGTGAGGTGAAAGACTGATGGCCATGGGCTGCAGGTGCCAACTCTGATCTTTCAGCAAGGGACTGGGTGGGAGACAATGTGAAGGAACTGGAGGCACTATCAGCCACCCAAACTACCATCGCCTGTACTTGTTCTGGCCTCACCATTCGTAGAGCCGCATTCGGCCCTACCAAATAACGCTGAAGGTTCTGTCGCCTACTCGCACCTGAGGAAGGTGTTTCTCTTGTGCGTGTAGCTGGCACAGATCGACCACGTCCTCTCCCTGCAACAGGAACTCCACCAACACCAGCAGCACCACGACCAGGGCCACGTTCCTTATTTGATGCTCTCCTTATTCTTTGCGTTCACGCACCAAACTAACAGATAGTTTATGTCAGGCAAAAATGTAACCACCAATAGTCAACAATTAAGTTCACTGACAGTAAGGCTGTGCCGGTGTCATAAAGATAAAAATTTTCTTGAGGTCACACAACAGTGTGACAGGCAAATTTTATACCATTACTTAACGGTCACAAAAATTTTTTAATTTGTCAACCAACAATATAACAGCAGTATTTAACGGCTGTATTGGACTGTCAGAAATGCAGCGAAGGCCGCAAATGTAGTATCTAGCACAAAATCGTTGTTTTTATCAAAAAAAATTTAACAGCAGTATTTAACGCTTGTATTGGACTGTCAGAAATGCAGCAAAGGCCGCAAATGTAGTATATAGCACAAAATGGGTGTTTTTTTAAAACCACAATATAACAGCAGTATTTAACGCTTGTATAGGACTGTCAGAAATGCAGCAAAGGCTGAAAAGGTACTTTATGGAAAAAAATATATTATTTTTTCACCCACAATTAAACAGATGGATTTAACAGATTTTCTTTCACTATCACAAATGCAGTGCAGGGCACAAATGTAGTTTTTGGCAAAAAAATTATAATTTGTCCCCCCAGAATCTAACAGATGGATTTACTTGCATTGTACTTTACAGAAATAAAATTGAATATGTCACCCCCTGGGTCCCTGAACTCACAGATGGATTACCTATATTATTTTCCCCTCCACTGGCACATATGCAGTGCAAGTGCACTTAAAAAATGGGTATATGTTGCCCACTGAACTAAAAGAACAGGATTAAATTATTGTCCCTGGCACATATGCAGTGCTGGTGCACTGAACTTGCACAAAATAGCCGCCGACGCCTACCTATCTAACAGACGGATAAAACTTATTTTTCTGTCCAAATTGGCTCAGGGCAGGGTACAAAAATGTTGCATTGCACCCACACAAAAAAAACAATTGCTGTACTGTAGATCTCAGAGTTAACAAGTTCTGATATCAGATAGATTCATTCCTATTCTCTCCCTCACAGCAGCAGCATCCTATCCCTAAACTAGTAAGAGCAGAGTGATGTGCGGCGCTACGTGACTCCAGCTTATATAGAGGCTTGGTCACATGCTGCACTGGCCAATCACAGCCATGCCATTAGTAGGTATGGATATGATGACTTCTAAGGGCACTCGAGTTAAACACTTGTTGTTTGGCTGCCCTGCATCCTTTGAAAAGCGCCATTAAATTGCCAAACACCAAACTCGAACCCGAACATTTACTGAAATGTTCGGTTCGGGTCCGGGGTCAAAAAATCGTAAAGTTTGGTACGAACCCAAACTTTACAGTTCGGGTTCGCTCAACCCTACAAATGACTCCTCATTCTTACTACTGCTACTCTCAACATTTGCACCTTACGGTGCTGGTGTCACGAACCAGGGGCCCAGCCTCAAAAGCATCTAACACCTATTACCATCAAGGGCACCTCAACCAACATCTGTCTGGTGTTCCCTGTAACTGAGAGTTCCCCGGAGGATTTCGTGCTGTCTTTCCATCCACTGTACCGTGTGCCTCACGTGTTTCCCCCTGTGGTTTGGTATGCTACAAGACTCCCACAGAGGATGTATCCACCTTCAGAAAAAACTGACTAGAGACATCAGGTAGGTGTAAAATTGAGACAGATCGCTCTTCTGGGTCCATCTGAATTCCTCAGTCAGATATTATATAGCCCAGAAAGGAAAGAGACATTTTCTCAAAAAGACATACTTGGCATACGATCTGTTTTCCAGAAGATGTTGGAGAGGAGTACAGACATGGCTATGGTGAAAGAACAGATCTGGAGAGAAGATAAGGATGTCATCCAAGTATGCCACTACAAGTGTTGAGTAGGTCCCAAAAGTTTATAACAAATTCTTGGAAGACAGCTGGAGCATTGCACAAGCCAAAGTGCACATAAGCTACTTCTAATGGCCACCTTGGGTATTAAATTCAGTCCTCCCCTTGTCATCCTCTCATATACAGATCAAGTTGCAGTATAAGCCCCTCAGAGATCCAGCTCCATGAATGCTCTAGCTCCTCAGAGTCTGTCAAAAAGTCCTGGAATCAGGAGCAGAACTTATTTAGGCTACAGTAATCAATACATGGCCAAAGAGAAGTGTCATCAAGGCCTGGTTCAGGAAGTTTCCTGCTGAACTAGAATCCAGGAATGCCTATTTCGTAAACCGGATTTACTGCATGATAGGATCACAATAATTGTTAAACAAAACATGCAATGCAACAGCTCTCTGCAAACCAAATAAAGTACAAAAATGCATAATAATTGCTAGTGCTATACTTATAAATTAGAGATGCTTGGCAAATCATTTTGTACAAAATTATTTGAGCCGGTCTGCCACACGTCAAGGCGTTCTCTGTAAGACGGGTTCCTAACACTAAATTCTACCTGTTATGTGCCATGATGGCTACCATACAATTCAGGGAGTGTAGGTTCCACATGCATGCTGGGCCTGCTTTAATTTCTGTTATTTTTGGTGCCAAAATGGCCTCCATTATATCCAAGGAATGCAGGTACCAACATGCATACCGGGCCCACTCTACACCACTCCTGACCACTCCTGGTGCCAAATGGCCACCAAAGAATGCAATGAGAGTCCACAACTATATCTCTCCTGGTGCCAAATGGCTTCCAGTGAGTGAGGGAGAGCAGGCCAAGCTATATACTCACACTAACTAAAATCAGCCTATGGGGCAGACGAGCTGTTATGGAGAGTTAATATTCTGACCTAGGGTCATCTGTCCTACGACCCTAGGCACTAGAGTTTCCAGTCTTGAGGTGACATGTTTTCACTTAATGCCTCTTGGCTCTTCAGTATATGCAGAGATTGTAACTGCATCCTTCAGTGTTGGTTCTCCTCTTTAGATAGCCTGACTCTGTCCACCTGCACCTGCATGTGCATCTTTGAAGCTGAGCGGTCTATGCAAATAGAGAGATCAGGTCCTACAATGTGGAGGGTATCTCATGACCTACCACCTTGTCTTTAATGAACCTGAAAGACCCTCCCAGAATGACCACCAGGGTCTCATTGATCCATGACAACTCTGTGGCAAGCATGCAAAATTGTAGAGCATACTGCCCAACTGTGAGGTTGCCGTGGAGAAGATGCAGAAGGGATGAGGCTGCTGAAGCCATATGACAAGGTTCTTAAAAGACTTTGGAAATGTAGTCAAGAACTCGTGGAGGATTTTGGTCAGTGATTTATTGTGTTTCTAGAGTGAAATAGCCCATGAGAGCGCTTCAATAGACTGAAGTGAGACCAAGATGGTGATTTTGGACTGATCAGTAGGGAACTGATAAACCTGTAGCTCAAAGTGCATGGTGGACTGATTAAAGGAGCCTCAGAAAGACTTGGAGTTCCCCTCATTGAGAGGGCGACATGGAAGTTGCAGACTGGATGCACCTGAGGCAGTGGCTTGCAGAGGTAGTTGTACAGACTCTGTAGGAGGTGATGATGGTGCTGGAGAGGCAGTAATCAAAGCTTTCTAGATGGAATGCAGGTATTGCAAAAGTTGATCCTGGGACCACACTAGTTAGTCAGCTTTTTACATACTTCAGATAGGCTCATTTTGGGTGGGCCATCGGGTTCCATGGCCTGAACAAACTGTTAGAGCAGTGGGACTGGAACTACTACGTCAACCAACAGATTTAATTTTAGGATAATTTTAAGGACATTAACCTGGTAGTTCCTGGATTTTCACCCTTTAACCCCTTTACAGGGATCTGTACCTCAGTGTAGGGAAACCACCAGGCTGCTACCTCCTGTAGCAGTCCCTATATGATTAACAGCTGACCTCTGGGTTGCCAGCCATTGGCTGACAAAGATTAAGGTGCGCACCCTGGCCCTTTAAGACCCGGACAAACCATACGTACCATACTGTTAGAGCAGGAAAGGCCTTGCTGGCTAGCAGGCCAAAGCCTGCCTGGAGGGACAGAGCAGACCCGCTGACAAGACCCATCAGGAATAAGGCAGGGGAATCCGGACTGCCAGTTGAAGTAAATGGGGCAGGGATGGCTAGCAGCACCACTTTAACACTTTCAGTGGTCTTAAACTCAGACTCAATGGTCTGTAAATCCTTACACCATGTGTTAAATGCTCAACTTGGGTAATATAGTAAACACTTTCTTGTTTATAAATTTCTTTTTCTCATTTATGAAGCAGGTAAATAATACTGAAAAGGCATTCAAATCTGTCCATAAAAATAAAAAAAAGATATTACATATACTATAATTATATGTAAAGTCTTTTATTGTATTTTACATGTACTGTATTGTATGTTTTTACATCAACCATCAATAAAAATTCCCTGCTGTTTTAGTATTTGTTTCATCCAGTAATGTCACTGGAGAAAAAACACAAAGGCCATAAAATGTAAAAATAAAAAAATAAAAATGTTTTTTTTTTTTTTTAAAGAGCACTGTAATGATCAAGAGGCAATGCACAGTAATTGCATTTACTTGAGAAACCTTTTTTTATCAAACACCAAGCAACATTTGTAATGCTCTTTTCATCATGGACTGTTGTTTTTCTGTGCCCTGGTTTCATCCAATCCTAATAATTTTAACATCACAATGTATTCTTTGTGATCTAAAGTTCCAGCGCTGCTTCTAAGGCGAGTAGTAAATATCTGAATTTATTCTGGCGTGATTTGTGTTTGATGCAGGAATACAACACATCTAGCAACTATGATCTCTGATTTTGATTCATAAGGTTACAATTTGGATGTACATAAATCTACAATAAGATATCTTAACTGTAAGAAAAATACTACATATGTATAACTTTATTATCTCACATCCTGCCATCTTTGCTACTGAATGTACGATCATTAGTGTTGATCGAGCACCAAAGTGCTCGGGTGCTCGAGTAGAACACTTTGGGATGCTCGGTGCTCTACAGAGCACCTGAGTACAATGGAAGTCAATGGGAGAACCCGATCATTAAACCAGGCACCCCCTGCTCTGAAGAGGGGAGGGTGTCTGGTTCATAGAAAAAGGTCAGAAATTGATGGAAACACCACTGAAATGGTTCGGGAACAGCATGGGAAGGATGTCTGGATGTATCTTGGACTCCCAGGTTGCTGCTGGGAACAATATTGTCTGAGTAGTACGCCACTTTTACAGACTGACAATAATACGCACCAAACCGAAGATAAAATTGATTTTAGAGGAAAAATTGTTAGGAAACATTATTTCCTATATATTTACTTGTATATAAAGTGTAAGTACTGCCAAAAATTACAAGGAAGAGGCATTCCAATACAACCTGTATATTACATGAAGAAGGGCCTCATTCACATTGTGGTACAATTGTTCAGGTAGTGGGACTCCTACACTCATAAAGCCTATGCACTAGTGTTGGGCGAGCATGCTCGGCACATCGCGGTGTTCGGCTGAATATCACGGCTGCTGGTGACCCTCTAAAACATTAGCGGTGAGGGTCTGCTGCTGAGCTGACCATCTAAAACATTAGCAGCGAGGGCCTGCTGCTGATCTGACCATCTAAAAAATTGGGGATGAGGGTCTGCAGCTGATCTGACCTTCTAAGAACTTAGGGGTGAGGGTCTCCTGCTGATCTCACCATCTAAAACATTAGGGGTGAGGGTCTGCTGCTGAGCTGATAATCAAAAAACTTAGGGGTGAGGGTCTGCTGCTGATCTGACCTTCTAAATTATTAGGGGTGAGGGTCTGCTGCTGATCTCACCATCTAAAACATTAGGGGTGAGGGTCTGCTGCTGAGCTGACCATCTAAAACATTAGCGGCGAGGGGCTGCTGCTGATCTCACCTACTAAAAAATTAGGGGTGAGGGTCTGCTGCTGAGCTGACCCTCTAAAACATTAGGAGCGAGGTCAGCCTGATAAGCATGTTGATATGATGGAGGAGGAGGAGGACGAGAAAAGGAAGATTGAACCATATACCCTTTTTGTGGTGGAAGGGATGCATGGGAACATAGTGTATTCAATACACCATAAAAGCCACATTTAAAGTGCCTTTATGTTCAGCCGCTTTCCTCTGGTGGAGTAGAGAAGTCAGGGGCAATCCAGGCCTTGTTTCTTTTTGATAAGAGTCAACCTGTCAGCATTTTCAGTTGACAGGCAGATGTGCTTATCAGTTATTATGCCCCCAGCAGCACTAAATAGCCGCTCTGACAAAATGCTGGCAGCAGGGCAGGCCAGCACATCCAAGGCATTGAGCGCAAGTTTGTGCCACATGTCCAGCTTGGATACCCAATAGTTGTAAGGCACAGAGGGATCATTGAGGATGCTGACACGGTCTGCTACGTACTCCTTCACCATCTTCCAAAACTTTTCCCTCCTTGTGACACTGGGCGCACATCAGAGTGAGGGTGCTGGCGGGGTGTCATGAAACTGTCTCAGGCCTGGGACAGTGTTGCCCTGCCTCTGTTCGAACTGCTGTGTGTTCCCCTTGTCTCCCCTCCTTGGTTGTCCAAGGAACTACGTTCTCTGCCGCCAGCGTTGTCAGCTGGAAATTTTTGGAGCAATTTTTCCACAAGGACCTTCTGGTATTGCACCATTTTGCTAGTCCTCTCCACCACAGGAATGAGAGATGAGAAGTTCTCTTTGTAGCGAGGGTCAATAAGGGTGAACACCCAGTAATAAGTGTTGGCCAAATTGCGTATAACGCGAGGGAAAGGCAGCATAACATAAAGTTCCAACAGGCAATACTTTGCTGTCCTCATCAGGAGGATGACTCTCAATCTCCTCATCCTCTTCCTCCTCATCTACCCATCCTCGCTGAACAGATGTAATAAACCTGCTGTGGGTACTTCCCTCTGTAGCGGAGGCAACTGTATCCTGCTCCTCCTCCTCCTCATCATCATTCAATTTGCACATTCAGAAGATGAACTGAGGGTGGTGTGGATATCACCCTGTGTACTGTCTTTCCCCATTTCCACCTCTTCCACATGCAAAGTGTCCACCTTCATTGTGAGCAGCGAGCGTTTGAGTTGACACAGAAGTGGGATGGTTACGTTAATAGCGGCATCGCCGCTCACCATTTGTGTTGTTTCCTCAAAGTTGAGTAAAACCTCACTGAGGTCAGACATCCATCCTCACTCGTCGCTTGTGAAGAGCGGAAGCTGACTGGAAAGGCGACGACCATGTTGCAGCTGGTATTCCACTACTGCCCTCTGCTGCTCACAAAGCCTGGCCAACATGTGGAACGTGGAGTTCCAGCGCATGCCGCCCAACAGTCGGTGAGCTGGCAATTGCTGGTGCTGCTGCAGCATTGCCAGACCAGCGGCAGCTGTAGATGACTTTCGGAAATGGGCACACACGCGGTGCATCTTCTCTATTAGCTTAGGAAAATTGGGGTAGGTTTATAGAAACCGCTGAACCACTAAGTTGAACACGTGGGCTAGGCATGGTATGTGAGCTTGCCGAGCTCCAAAGCCACCACCAAGTAACGGCCATTATCAGACACAACCATGCCTGGTTGTAGGTTGAGTGGCGAGAGCCACAGCTTAGTCTGGTCCCTTATACCCTGCCACAGCTCTGCTGCGGTGTGCTGTTTGTCACCTAAGCAAATTAGTTTCAGCACGGCCTGTTGCCGCTTCCCCACTGCAGTGCTACACTGCTTCAGCTACTGACTGATGGCTGACTGGTGCTGCAAGATGAGAATTCAGAGGTGGAAGTGGAGGAGGAGAAGGGGGAGTTGCAGCCACTAATGTAGGTGGTGGCAGAAATCATGATGGAAGTAGGGCCCGCAATCCTTGGCATCGGTAGCACCTATGACATCCCAAGGTACAACTCGCTCCCGGCCTCCACAATGTTTACCCAGTGAGCCGTCAGGGAAATGTAGCGTCCCTGGCTGAAAGCACTTGTCCATGTGTCAGTCGTTAAGTGGACCATCCCAATAACTGATTTGTTCAGGGCACAGGTGATGTCATGTGACACATGCTGGTGTAAGGCTGGGATGACACACCGGGAAAAATAGGGGCGGCTGGGGACTGAGTAACGAAGGACCGCCGCGGCCATCAGGCTGCGGAAAGCCTCAGTGTCCTCAAGCCTAAATGGCAACATTTCGAGGGCCAGCAAAGTTGGAAAGGTGCGCATTTAGTGCTATGGCCTGTGGGTGGGTGGCTAAGAATTTGCGCTTTTGTTCAATGGCCTGTGGTTTGGACATTTGTACACTGCGCTGGGACACAGTAGTGGATGTGCTAGCTGATGGTGCTTGCGAAGGTCCAGGTGCATGGCGGGAGGCATCCGGGCCTGTGTCTTGGACAGGGGATTGGCCAGCACGTAACACAGGGGAAGAGGAGGCAGTGGTGTGACATGCAGACACTGATTGTTGACCCAGGCGTTCGGCCCACCTATTAAGGTGCTTGGATGCCATGTGGCAGATCATGCTGGTGGTGAGGTTTCTAATGTTCATGCCCCTCCTCATTTTGGTATGGCACAGTTTGGAAATGACAATTCTTTTATCGTCCGCACTTTCCTCAAAAAAGCGCCAGACTTCGGAACACCTACCCCATGGCAAGGGAGATTGCCGCAAGGGGTTGCCAGGGGAACAGTTGCAGGCCTGTTTGGTGTGGCCCACCTTCTCCCTTTTGCCACCCCACACTCTTGTTCCAGCCTGTTGCGGTGCTGCAGATCCCTCCCCCTCTGTACTGCTGTCCTCGCTCAGCTTGCCACCTTTCCAGGTTGGGTCAGTGATTTCATCGTCCACCACCTCCTCTTCCACTTCCTCACTTACTGACAACTGTATCTAATCCTCATCATGAACCTCTTGAGACACTAATTGCGGTTGTCTTATTGGCAACTGTTAGTGATGGACGAACATCATCCGGGACAATTCGTGAACGCAATAAAATGTTTGCGAACCATAAGTTTGCGGCGGGCCCCATTTACTTTGATGGCAGGCGAACCTGAAAAACCTTCAGGTTATTATTGCAGCCACCAAATACTTACAAGAAGTGCACAAATCGTCCCACAACATGGACAGTGACATACCAGAGGGGGATCAATGGCAAAAATTCCCACAAAAAATATGTATTTTAATCAGGGGCCATTTTTATGCATCTTATAGGGAAACTGTCAAAAATGTGGCCTGCTGGAGCCTAGAAAATTTTTATTTTAGGCCACGCGAGTACAGGCCCCAAAAATTAGGCATTCACCTGACAGAAAACATCAAGTGATTATGTGGCTGGAGGTTTATTAGACGGTCATTTGATATCAATTTTACTGTAGGCCAGTACAAATAGATGTCAAATACATATGTTTAAGAGTACAAAAATTATAAAATTGGATTAAAAATATGGCTAACGAAACCCCCCCTTTTGAAAAAACCCCAAATGATAATGGTTGAAATTCGATAACACGTGGTCGTCGTCAGCAGGTGTTGAATTCCTCCGAAGTCCCAAACATTAGGCATTTACCAGACAGAAAAGATCAAGTGATTATGTGGCTGGAGGTATATTAGACGGTCATTGGATAACAATTTTACTGCAGGTCAGTGGAGTACAGGCCCCAAACATTAGGCATTCACGGACAGAAAAGAACAATTGATAATGTGGCTGGAGGTTCATTAGGTGGTCTCCGTATAACAATTTTACTGTTGGCCAGTTAGATTACAGGGCCCAAAATTTATGCATTCACCGTACATGAATGTTTAAGTGATTATGTGGCTGGAGGTATATTAGACGGCCATTCAATATCAATTTTACTGCAGGCCAGTCTAGTATAGGCCCCAAACATTAGGTATTCACCGGACAGAAAATAACAAGTAATTATGTGGCTGGAGGTATATTAGACCGTATTAGATATAAATTTTACTGCAGGCCAGTACAAATAGCTGTCAAATACATATGTTTAAAATAACAAAAAAATATTAAATTGGATTAAAAACATGGGTAACGAAATCCACCCTCTTGAAAAAAATAAAAATTATAATAGTTGAATTTTGATAACACATGGTCGTCACAGGTGTTAAATACCTCCAAGGTCCCAAACATTAGGCATTCACCGGACAGAAAAGGCCTTTTATGCCGCTGTATTTTCCTAAGACAGGGACCATCATTTGTTCTAGGTGGTGGCGGATATTTGTGGGCTGTTATGAGGAAATTAAATTAAATGTGGTCATTACAGATGTTGAATTCCTCCGAGATCCAGTCAGCACTGTTGTGATGTAGGCGAGTGCGCTTATCGGTCACGATCCCCCCTGCTGCGCTGAACGTCCTTTCGGACAGGATACTCGACGAGGGACAAGCCAAGAGTACCATGGCAAATTGTGCCAGCTCTGGCCACAGGTCAAGCCTGCACACCTAGTAGTCAAGGGGTTCCTCGCTTCTCAGAGCGTCCACATTGGCCGTTAACCCGATGTAGTCAGACACCTGTCGGTCTAGGCGTTCCCTGAGGCGTCACTGATATTTATGATGCTCAAACATTATACAGGAGATGTAGCGCAGGTAATGTCGCTGTCACCAGCGGTGAAAAAAATGTAACTGAATATCACTGATATTAATGATGTGCAAAAGTTATACAGGAGATGTAGCACAGGTAATGTCGCTGATGTCACCAGCGGCTAACGTTATACAGGAGATGTAGTGCAGGTAATGTCGCTGCTGTCACCAGCGGCTAACGTTATACAGGAGATGTAGTGCAGGTAATGTCGCTGCTGTCACCAGTGGCTAACGTTATACAGGAGATTAAATAAACTCAAAATTATCCACTTTCCAATAGCATACAGCTCAAATGGGAGTACTCAAGTTTTTAAAGTATTATCAGGAAAAACAAGTGAGTAACATTATATCCCTTTAAAAAAATCACTTTATTTAAATTATCATAAAATTAATCAAATACATCTAGTAGGGAGTCATACTAAGGTGCCACTTAATCCCCACCAGAAAACTGACAATGAGCTAGGTAAATAAATGTCCATTAATATAAATATGATTATAGGCATGTTACAACAAAGGCTAATCTGCAGGTATAGGTATGTCTGAATGGCGTACAAAGGTGCTAACTGCGTCCTCTTATTGTCTGAAAGCAACCTGCAGTAGCCTATTGAAACTGAAATGCAGGACATGAAACACAATGAAAACCTAAACTAACATTATAAAGTAGAAGTGGGGCACTCTCTTAAGTAAAGGGATCTTTATTGTACAGCAGTAATATATATATAAAAAATGACATTTATTACAACAGCGAATAAAGGCAAAGTAAAAGCAAAGTATCAGTCTTACAATAGTATAAAAATTGGGTTAAAAATGAATTAAATAGTAATCAATATAAATATGGATCCCAGATAAATATAAAATAAATAGATTATTGCATAATTATTCCCCTCTCCAGAGGATATGGATTCATAAAGATATTTACATGGACGTAGTAAATTTCAATAACGAGCCTGCAGGTAAATGAAAAAATAGTCCATTGATATGACCAGTCTTCTATAACCTTCAGTCAGTGACTGTGCGGAAAGTTCTCCTATTGGGAATAATAGCAGGTTGCAGTTCAATGTGTCTGCAACTTTATATCAACACATGTGCGTAATTGTCCACAGTTCAAAGAAATGTAGCTATTCGAATAGTTGCGTTATATATTAGAAGAGCTACTAATACTTGCAGCGGCGTCCCGCTGTATTTGATAAAGCGATCGCTGTAGGATCAATGCAATCTTACCCGGCGGTCTTCTTGTCTGGACAATGAGCCCTCGACTCGGCACACTTTGCTTATGAAATCCCGGTCTCAAGGGCTGTTGTTTAAGGATTTGAATTGTGGCGCCAATTGGATCTGTGTAATCCACGTGTTCTCGGCGTCTCCAGTATCGCAGTTAGATATAACAAATCCTTTTTTAGTATGCGGCAGTGTCCAAGTCACCGGAGTTGCACGGTCCTTTCCTTCTTTAAGGGGGGATTCGCACCAGACGCGTTTCGGGGATTTAGAATATTGACCCCTTCCTCAGTGGTTAACCTCCCCCTTCCGTTCCCCTGCTTTTATAGTAATAGATGCACATGTGGAAAGCTGAACTGGAATATTAAGTTTTCAAGGATTGGGATCCAAATGCGTTATTTTCAACCTAAAACCGAACTTGTTAGTAAAAGTTGCTCCACCTCACTCTAGTGCGACATTTCTTTATATTTACTAAACTAACATTACCTTTTAAAAATGGGAGAGATGTAAGTGGCGCCTTCCTCTGTACACGTGTTTCGCGTATCTGCTTCGTCAAGAGGAGAGGCTAGTCTGGGTAAAGGGACACTGTCTTAAAGATACATCTGGCCAATCAAAGGATGTGAGGAGCACATGTGTCCTGATTAAAAGAGCCGCCGCATCTGTAACGCATGACTAGTATCTACCTGAACGTCACTTCTGCCCGTCCTCTGAGCGTCATGCTGGAAAGGTCAATCCGACCTCATAACCTGATGTGGATTGACGTTCACGGCGTTCCTTCTCCTTGGAAATGGAGCGGAAGCATCATGGTTGCAGCACCAGTCATGCGCACCTGGCAGCACTTATATGGATCTGACAGATGGGAATATGTATGCCAAATGCAAAAATAGAGGAGGACATGGATTTAAATAAAATAACCCCAATTAATATAAATAAAGTGCTAGTGCGAGTAAATTAATAATTTTATATTATATATTAAGGTGACATAATTAATTGATGTCATTCTATTAACTGCAGTAAACAATTAATCACATTAAGTCCCTGATTAATGAAGTGCTGACTATAAATACAAGTGCTACAGTGAATGATACTTATCAACTATCTATGAACCAAAAAATTCATATAGTTACATAATAAACAGTGATATTTTATATACGCATAATTAATTGTGTGGACTCATTGTTGAATAAGTAAGTGGACAAAACCCACAATCACATGAAATTCATAATCATTTAAAGTGTAGATGTGCTAAAAAATTTACTTACATAAAGTGGCAAAATTCATACATTAAAGTGCTTTGTGCTTATCAACTAACAGTGAAAAACCTCATTTAATATGACCCATCTCTATAAAATCCAGAACACTGATAATTTTTTCTAAAATCATTAAATATGTATTTCTTCCTCTTTCTATTCCCTTTAAAAATTCAAGGATTCTTCCATCATGACCACAATCTTCTCCTATATCCATATGCTGTCAATACATCCGGCCGGCCAGGAAAAAAATCTCTACCACAACAGGATTTACTCTATGTATAAATAAACAACAGGTAATAAATGTACCTTATCTTCTATCCAGCCAGGGCCGTAGATAATTTTTTTTCCTGGGGGGGGGTTCAGCTTTCTCAATTTACACTAGTGCGGGGCTGGCAGGCGGCGGAGCACAGGGGTATGATTAGGGTGTGCCCAGGCACACCCGGCACACCCCGTGCGCACGCCTATGCTGCCCATGGCCGGATTAAGTGCATGATAGGCCCGGGGCTGTCTACCCAACTTGGGCCCCACCCCCCCTCCATTTTAGTTTATTTATTTTTTTGTATGAAGAGGCTGCGGTGCTTCATGAGCGCCACAGTCTCTTCTTAGGCCATATGACATCTTCAGACTAAAAAAAAATACCCCAAATTGGGTCCTAAACTGAAGAATTTGGTCGCCAAATTTAAAATACATATAATTGTAATAAAAAAGACATGGAGGAGAATACAGCACCACATACCTCTTACATCCAGTGACATTTCCTGTCATGTAGACCTTCTTTTTCCTCTTCTCCTCCATTTGACCCAGACCACCATGGCAAATTCTTTCAGCCGCATCTCGTCTCTACAGTTTGTAACACAGACACGTTAGATTTCTCAATTTTTCCATCAACCTCCTCATCCTGCCACCCCCAATACTGTGCCCGTTGTGCCCCCCAATGCCCCAGGTACTATACTGCTGAAAAAATAGTGACCCTAATAGACATAATTGGGGTAATTTATCAAACTGGTGTAAAGTAGAACTGGATTTCCAAAAGAGCTGTCAAATATGAAAGGTGGAATCTGATTGGCTGCTATGGGCAACTAAGCCAGTTCTACTTTACACCAGTTTGATAAATTACCCCAAATGTTCCTATAGTGTCCACAGCAGCTAAAATGTCCCCTAGAGACCCCCAGTAATAATAACACCCTCTATTGTGCTCCAGGCAATAATCCCTGTATAGTGTCCCCAGAAATAATAGAATTGCCCCTACAGTGCCTCCCCAATAGCAACACCCCATATAGTAATTTCCACCACACTGCCCCCACATAGTAATCCCCCCATAGTAATTTGCTCCCACACAGTAATTTCCCCCAAACTGCCCCCATATATTAGTTTGCCCCCACACACTAATTTGCCCCACACTGCCCCCACATAGTAATTTCCACCACACTGCCCCCACATAGTAATTTGCCCCCACACTGCCCCCACATAGTAATTTTCCCCCACATAGCAATTTCCTAACACTGTCCCCACATAGAAATTACCCCACACTGTCTCCACATAGCAAATACCCCCACACTGCCCCCACACAATAGTTTCCCCCACACTGACCCCATATAGAAATTTGCCCCCACATAGTAGTCCCTCCCATAATAATTTGCCCCCACACTGCCCCATCTAGTAATTTGCCCCCACATAGTAGTCCCTCTCATAATAATTTGCCCCCACATAGTATTACCTCCCATAATAATTTGGCCCCATACAGCCCCCACATTCCCCACCATCATGTACTCGATTTATCTTCCCTAATATGTCCTCCTGTGTGTGTCCCCCATGTCCCCCAAAGTAGGCACATGAAATAAAAAAATAAAAAAATGAACAAAAAATGAAAAGCTAAATACTCAATGTATGTCCAGGGCCAGGCGCTTGCTCGCAGAGGAAGGCGGGATGAGTCAGGAGCGTCACAGTGCTGCGTCCCGGCACAGGCGCGCGATGATGTCATCACGCACGCCTGCGCCGGGATTTCACTACCGCATAGGCCTCAGGTCTTCAAGGCCTGAAGCCTATGGCGGTGATAGGCGACGGGAGAGGGAGCTATGCGCTCCCGTGCCCCGTCGCAGTAATACAGTATGTGGGCGTTCGGGTCAGCGGCACGCCTGGGGGGGGTTTGAACCCCCCTATCCCTCCCCTTATCTATGCCCCTGTATCCAGATAACTAGTGATCAGATTAATGTGTTGAAAAAGGGCTTAAAGGGGTTATCCCATCATAATGATCACTGTTAAATCTGTTAATGATTTGACAGTGATCATTTTTGTAAATATACTTTATTAACAAATTCCCACCGATTAGGAGAAAATTTATCCCCACTTACCTTATTGTTGTGACTCTGTCTCCCCTGGTTACGACCACCGCTCTTCCGCAAAATCCCGATGGTCGCGCTTGCCCAGAAGACTTCTTCTTTTCTCCCGGCCGGGCCACTCGCTGTCCTGAACGCGCACGCTGCCGCGCATGCGCGACGGTGACTTCTTCCCGGCCAGAATAGTACAGAGCTGCGAATGCGCACGCCGGCTCTGTACTATACTGGCCAGAAATAAGTCACATTGCGCATGCGCGGCAGCGTGCGCGTTCAGTCCAGCGCGCGGCCCGGCCGGGAGAAGACTTCAATCAAGATGAAGCCCGCCCCCAGCCAGAATCCAGGAAGTGAACGCGCGGTGGCAGCAGGTAAGTATGAAACTGCTAAGTGGGATAACCCCTTTAAGCTTTTCACCATCCAGTAACATGGATTTGTTTACAGTAACGAAAGATGTCCACCTAATTGCAAGAAAACTGCTTTTAGAAAAACTGCACACTAAAAAATATGAGGAGGCACTGTTTAACACGGATGAGGAAAGGGAAGCATTAAAGATATTGGAGGATCTGGCTGATAAGAAGGAGGAGGAAGAGAAGATAAGCCTTATACCATATGATATTTTAAGATCACAAACGTTTCCACAATTTCAGATTTGCCCAGCCATAGACACTTTTGTTAAATTGGTTAGTGAGGATCTGGCAAACTTGGAAAAGCAATTTGGGCGTTATAAGAACAATTTAACAACATCAGAATTCAAAGCCTTGGAATCTCTAAAGAAAATATCAGAAATATATGAAAAACAAGTTTATAAACTCCTGAGAGATAAAGTATGTTATAAAAGCCTGCCGACTAACCCACTTTCATTTTTCCAAGGGCAACTGAATAACATTCTAGACCGGGTACAAGTAGAGAATGTCATTTCGAAAAAAAGTGAGGGGGACGTTGACAATATCACATCCAAGGATCCCCACGTTTTATATCATTGCAAAAATTCATAAGAACCGCCAGGACCCACCAGGGAGACCTATAGTAGTGTGTAATAATGGACTTTGTGAAAATGTTTGCAAGTTTATTGATCGCCATTTAAAACCATTGGTATTAACTCTGCCATCTTTTATTCAGGATACCACAGCAGCGCTGAATAGACTGCCAAATATTCAAATGGAAGAAGGAATGTTAACTGTTACAGCAGACGTAGAGTCAGGGCCGTCTTTAATATTGATTGGACCCTGGGCAAAAATTTACTTGGGCCCCCTGGATCCTGCCTTCCCACACCCTTGCATGCAATCACGGCCTCCACCACAACACACACAAAAAATCCACACATCTGGTAGAGTACAGTGAATGACAGTGTACTTCCAGTTCTGAAGACTCCAGTGGCTCAGGATCAGTGCTCTGGGCAGCTGGGCTCAGGCTGGAAGTGGGCACCGCTCTGCAGGAAGAAGACCAGGGCTCGGCTCACCCTAGTGTTCCAGGGCACCCCAGCACCCCACAGTATGCAGTATAGCACCCTATAGTATACAGCAACCCACAGTATGCAGTATAGCACCCTATAGTATACAGCACCACACAGTATGCAGTTTAGCACCCCACACTATACAGTACCCCACAGTATATAGTAGAGCAGTATAGCACCCCACAGTATACAGCACCTCACAGTATACAACACCTCACAGTATACAGCACCCCAAACAATACACGATACAGCCCCCCACACTATACAGTACAGCAGTATAGCACTCCACACTATACCGCACCCTCAGTATACATTATACAGACCCCCACAGTATACAGTACAGCAGTATAGCCCCCCCACACTATACAGTACAGCAGTATAGCACTCCACACTATACCGCACCCTCAGTATACAGTATACAGCCCACCACAGTATACAGTCCCACACAGTATACAGCCCACCACAGTATACAGTCCCACACAGTATACAGCCCACCACACAGTATACAGCCCACCACACAGTATACAGCCCACCACACAGTATACAGTCCCACACAGTATACAGCCCACCACACAGTATACAGTCCCACACAGTATACAGTCCCACACAGTATACAGCCCCCCCACAGTGTACAGCCCCCCACAGTATACAGCCCACCACACAGTATACAGTCCCACACAGTATACAGTATACAGTCCCACACAGTATACAGCACCCCACAGTATACAGCCCACCACACAGTATACAGCACCCCACAGTATACAGCCCACCACACAGTATACAGCCCACCACACAGTATACAGCCCCCCACAGTATACAGCCCACCCCACAGTATACAGCCCACCACACAGTATACAGCCCACCACACAGTATACAGCCCACCACACAGTATACAGCCCCCACACAGTATACAGGCCCCCACACAGTATACAGGCCCCCACACAGTATACAGCCCCCCCACTATACAGTAGTGTACAGTATATTAACATAACAGCCCCTGTCACCTTTTTCTGATGTAATCTTCACACAAAAAAGCTCCACAGTTAACTTCTGCAACACTCCACAGGACCTGTGATGACCTCATAGCCATGTGACCAGTAATTGCTAGGTTACTGGTCACATGGTGATGATGTCATTAAGGTCCTAAATCACAACTTTAACACAGTACGATCATGATGCCTGGAATCCTGGTAGAGCTGACAGCCTGACACCCGGGGCAGTGGCTAGCAGGGCTCAAGAGGCAGCTGCCTTGGGCCCCCCAGGAGCAACTGGGCCTGGGGCAGCTCCCCTTTTTGCCCCTCGGTAAAGACGGCCCTGCGTAGAGTCCCTTTACACAAATATCAGACATGAGGACGGCATGAGAGCAGTAGCCGGATTTCTCAAAGGTAACAATATGGAACCCAGTTTTAATAACTTGATTCTGGAATTATTGGATTTTGTTTTAAAACACACATTTTTTATTTTTAAGGATAAATATTATTTACAAATTCAAGGAGTGGCTATGGGGGCCACTTGTGCCCCGTCCTGCGCAAATTTATTTTTAGGGGTGTGAGAAAGAGAAAATTCCAGGAATCAATAAGGTACATAACTGGATGAGATATATCATGGATGCTTTGTTTTTGTGGGAAGGTACTGAGGAGGATCTGGAGGATTTTATGAGAACATTGAATAGGAATGATCTAAACACCAAATTAAATTTTCAGGCAGCAAGAGAAGTGGATTTTCTGGACCTGAGGATTCAAGTGGAAGACCAAGGAAAAGTAGAGACTGATATTTATAGACAAGAAACAGCTGTCAATTCCCTCCTCCATGCCGAGTCAGCACAACTAAGGCCCATAATTAATGGTATCCCCACTGGGCAATTTTTAAGGCTAAAGAGAATATGTTCTAATGAACAGTATTTAAAAAAAACTTCCAATTTGAAAGAGCGATTTGAATTAAGGGGGTACAGTAACAGACAGATCAAAAAGGGATTCCGGAAGGCGCAACAGAAATCGAGAGAACAACTACTATGCCCGAATGTGACAAACAAAATAGCGGCGGAACAAAAGACGAGATTTATTACAAGTTACAATAAACAATGGAATGAGATAAATTACATATTAAAGAAGCATTGAGAAATATTAAAAACAGACACTACCCTAAGAAGATGCATCTCAGATAGACCATTGGTAACAGCAAGAAGAGCGAGAAATTTTAAAAATATTTTGGTTCACAGCCATTACGTATCTGAAATCAAAGAAAAGATGCATACACGAATAGCGGGTTCTTTCCCATGCAGATCATGTAAGGCGTGTAAAAATAGCATATGGATATAGGAGAAGATTGTGGCCCTGGAAGAATCCTTGAATTTTTAATTTTTTTTTATATTGACAATTTTTATTGATTTTCTTATTGCATACATATATATATATATCAATGGCCAGATAAATTGCACAAATAATCACTAGCAATCTCTAATATTGGGCCAGATATCCAGACATTTCAATAAGCATACTAGTAAAACAACAAAATAAATAAAATAAAATTAACAATAAAGGGACCGATATGGTCCGGAAAAGACAGGTAGAGCAACGATCAAGGTAAATCTACGTAAATGCATTTCGATTATGACAAGAATATATATATATATATACTAAATCCATATCAACAATATACAAACAGCTTAAATCTCCTCCTTCTTTAATTAAACCTGCTGTTATTGGACTTTGGGAGAATGACCTACAACGTAAATTGACACCCTCTGAAATATCGAGCATACTGATTACCCCGCATAGGATTTCTAGATGTATTCTAATCCAAGAAAACAGCTATAAAATCTTGATGCGCTGGTATAAAACCCCAGATAAGACCTGCCTTTATAACCCCAGCTCCACCAATATTTGCTGGAGATGTAGTAAAGAAAAGGGCTCATTTTTCCATATATGGTGGTCTTGTGAATTGATTAAGCCTTGGTGGTCACATTATCAAACTTAGCAACCAGATTTGCCAGACCTCCTTCCCTTGCACCCCTGAGATTTCATTACTCAGCTTGGGAACTAGGGCAACGAACTCCATCTGATCTCCCAAGTCTAGAAGATTGGATTAACCGGCTTCATCAAATCTATAGACTAGAAGAAATTTCCCATTGGGAACAACGTTCCAGACATATTTTCCTCCAGATTTGGACCCCTTGGAAGGAGTATAGAAAATTTTCTTAGCTCCCGATTTATCCCTTAACTTAAATTCCAATAAATATTGGCTCAAATACTTATAGGAATCCTGTCCATGGTCTATTGCATATCAATATCCTTTAATATATATGTATTCTTTAGAATCCTTGAATTTTTAAAGGGAATAGAAAGAGGAAGAAATACATCTTTAATGATTTTAGAAAAAAACATCAGTGTTCTGGATTTTATAGAGATGGGTCATATTAAATTAGGTTTTTCACTGTTGGTTGATAAGCACAAAGCACTTTAATGTATGAATATTGGCACTTTATGTAAGTAAATAAATTTTTTAGCACATCTACAATGATTATGAATTTTATGTGATTGTGGGTTTTGTCCACTTAATTATTCAACAATGAGTCCACACAATTAATTATGCGCATATAAAATGTCACTATGTTTATTATGTAACCATATGAATTTTTTGGTTCATAGATAGTTGATAAGTATCATTCACTGTAGCACTTGTATTTATAGTCAGCACTTCATTAATCAGGGACTTAATGTGATTAATTGTTTATTGTAGTTAATAGAATGACATCAATTAATTATGTCACCTTAATATATAATATAAAATGATTAATTTACACGCACTAGCACTTTATTTATATTTAATTAGGGTTATTTTATTTATATTCATGTCCTCTATTTTTGCGATAGGCATACATATTCCCACCTGTCAGATCCATATAAGTGCTTCCGGGAGAGCGTGACTGGTGCTGCGAACATGGTGCTTCCGCTCCGTCTCCAAGGAGAAGGAACGCCATGAACGTCAATCCAAGTCAGGTCCTGATGTCGGATTGCCCTTCCCGACGTGACGCTCAGAGGAGCACAGTATCTGCCGGCCATCCTGAATGTCACATTCAGGATGGCCGGCAGATACTGTGCTCCTCACGGCCCTTTGATTGGCCAGAAGTATTTTTAAGACATTTCCCCTTTACCCAGACTAGTCTCTCCTGCTGACGAAGCAGATACGCGAAACGCGTGTACAGAGAAAGGCGCCGCTTACATCTCTCCCATTTTTAAAAGGCAATGTTAGTTTAGGTTTTCATTGTGTTTCATGTCCTCCATTTCAATTTCAATAGGCTACTGCAGGTTGCTTTCAGACAATAAGAGGACTCAGTTAGCACCTTTGTACGCCATTTAGACATACCTATACCTGCAGATTAGCCTTTGTGGTTACATGCCTATAATCATATTTATATTGCTGGACATTTATTTATCTAGTTCATTGTCAGTTTTCTGGTGGGGATTAAGTGGCACCTTATTATTGACTCCCTACTAGAATTTTATGAAGATTTAAATACAGTGATATAAAGGGATATAACGTTACTCACTTGTTTTTCTTGGTAATACTGTTAGGGCTCGTTCACACGAACGTGTGAAGCCCGTGCGTGTGCTGTGGACCCCAAATTGCGGTCCGCAATGCACGGGCATCATCTGTGGGGCAGGCGCAAGGGGATCGCAGACCCATTCACTTGAATGGGTCTGCAATCCTTCCGTTCCGCAAAAAGATAGAGCAAGTTCTATCTTTTTGCGGTTCGGAAGCACAGAATGGAACCCCAGAAAGCACTTGGTAGTGTTTCCGTAGTGTTCCATTCCGTTCTTCCGTTCCACGCCGTTCTGCATCTCCGGATTTGCGGACCCATTGAAATGAATGGGTCCACATCTATGATGCGGAATGGCCCCAAAATGGTGCCCGTGTATTGCAGATCCGCAAATGCGATCCGCAATACAGCAACGGGCATCACACGAGCCCTTATACAGGAGATGTAGCACAGGTAATGTCGCTGCTGTCACCAGCGGCTAACCTTATACAGGAGATGTAGCACAGGTAATGTCGCTGCTGTCACCAGCGGCTAACGTTATACAGGAGATGTAGCGCAGGTAATGTCGCTGCTGTCACCAGCAGCCAAACAATTGCACACAATTTAGCACACGTTGCGCTAATATATTTTGCAGCCAGATAAAACAATAGTCCTTAAAAGGACTGTTGCGTCTCTAACACCTTTCAACACTAGAAAACTCCCTAAAAAAATACACAATTCCTCTCCCTACACTATCTGTCCTTTCTGCTACAGCTCGCCCTGACTAAGTCTGAGCGGAACCACGTGTCATCGGGTGCTATATAGCACCCGATGACGCGTTCCAGCCAGCCAATCACTGTAATGCCAGTAACCAACATGGCTATGGCATTGCAGTGAGTGGCACTACTTCCCCACACGTTTATTGGCAGCCAACAATTGTGCAGGGAGGAGACTCGAGCATCGCGTTCGAGCACATACGGTGTTCGGCCGAACACCGCGATCTGCCGAGCATCGCGATGTTCAAGTGAAAAAGGTGTTCGGCCGAGCATGCTCGCCCAACACTAACGATCATCTCTGGGGAGTAGCCACTAGAAAATTCTGAGTTTTTACCCATAACTGCCATAAATATTCCAAATTTCAGAATGTGATTTACAACTGGCCTAATATATAGCCAGGTCCATAAATATTGGGACATCAACATAATTCAAAATTTTTTGGCTCTATACACCACCACAATAGATTTGAAATTAAACGAACAAGATGTGCTTTAACTGCAGACTGTCAGCTTTAATTTGAGGGTATTTACATTCAAATCAGGTGAACGGTGTAGGAATTACAACAGTTTGCATATGTGCCTCCCACTTGTTAAGGGACCAAAAGTAATGGGAGATAATAATAATCATAAATCAAACTTTCACTTTTTAATACTTGGTTGCAAATCCTTTGCAGTTAATTACAGCCTGAAGTCTGGAACGCATAGACATCACCAGATGCTGGGTTTCATCCCTGGTGATGCTCTGCCAGGCCTCTACTTTCCTGCTTGTTCTTGGGGCATTTTCCCTTCAGTTTTGTCTTCAGCAAGTGAAATGCATGCTCAATCGGATTCAGGTCAGGAGATTGACTTGGCCATTGCATAACATTCCACTTCCCTTAAAAAAAACTCTTTAGTTGCTTTTGCAGTATGCTTTGGGTCATTGTCCATCTGCACTGTGAAGCGGCGTCCAATGAGTTCTGAAGCATTTGGCTGAATATGAGCAGATAATATTGCCCGAAACACTTCAGAATTCATCCTCCTGCTTTTGTCAGCAGTAACATCATCAATAAATACAAGAGAACCAGTTCCATTGGCAGCCATACATGCCCACGCCATGACACTACCACCACCATGCTTTACTGATGAGGTGGTATCCTTAGGATCATGAGCAGTTCCTTTCCTTCTCCATACACTTCTCTTCCCATCACTCGGGTACAAGTTGATCTTGGTCTCATCTGTCCATAGGATGTTGTTCCAGAACTGTGAAGGCTTTTTTAGATGTCTTTTGGCAAACTCTAATCTGGCCTTTCTGTTTTTGAGGCTCACCAATGATTTACATCTTGTGGTGAACCCTCTGTATTCACTCTGGTGAAGTCTTCTCTTGATTGTTGACTTTGACACACATACACCTACCTCCTGGTCAACTGTTGTGAAGGGTGTTTTATTTACCAGGGAAAGAATTCTTCGGTCATCCAGCATAGTTGTTTTCCATCGTCTTCCGGCTCTTTTGGTGTTGCTGAGCTCACCAGTGCATTCCTTCCTATTAAGAATGTTCCAATCTGTTGTTTTGTCCACGCCTAATGTTTTTGCTATCTCTCTGATGGGTTTGTTTAGTTTTTTTTGCCTAATGATGGCTTGCTTCACTGATAGTGACAGTTCTTTGGATCTCATCTTGAGAGTTGACAGCAACAGATTCCAAATGCAAATAGCACACTTGAAATTAACTCTGGACCTTTTATCTGCTCATTGTAATTGGGAAAATGAGGGAAAAACACACACCTGGCCATGGAACAGCTGAGAAGCCAATTGTCCCATTACTTTTGGTCCCGTAACAAGTGGGAGGCACATATGCAAACTGTTGTAATTCCTACACTGTTCACCTGATTTGGATCTAAATACCCTCAAATTAAATCTGACAGTCTGCAGTTAAAGCACATTTTGTTTGTTTCATATCAAATCCATTGTGGTGGTGTACAGAGCCAAAAATGTTCGAATTGTGTTGATGTCCCAATATTTTTGGATCTGACTGTATATAACTATTTTGCTAAACAGATTGTATAGGTAAAGAGAAAAACTTTTGAAAATACCAATAAGTTGGAACAACTTTGCCATATTATTTTAAGCATTGCATACCAAGTGCACAATGATGAAATGTATTAGCTAATTGAATGCAAACAAAAATAAAGGGAAAAATATTTTTGTCACAAAGCATGGTCTACTGTAGGTGTTCCTTAAAAGATTCTTGAGGATTTTAATATTGATGTCCTAACCTTAGGGTAGGCCATAATTTTTAGATTGGGAGTCGGACCTTCACCGGTCAGCGGTTTGATAAGGATGCAGTCCACTGGTATCTTCTTTGTGTGCCAGTCACAGTGCTGTACATCTTATCTATGCTCTTTGTGATACTGCGGCTTACTCCAGTTGCGTCCTTATAAAGTGAATGAAACATAGCTAGGTGTGGTACAAAGCACAGCCAGAGCTGATGCAAGGATTTTTGCCAACACAAGCAAAGCTACATTTTGGCGCCCCCCCCCCCCCCCCTCGCAGCTTACATGGCCCTGGTCCCGTCTGCAGCTGCTGGCTTCTCCTCTGTCTGGTACTGGTATCTTCTCTCTGCTTCAGACAATCGCTGGTTTGAGGACCATATTTTTCGCCCTCTAAGACGCACCAGCCCATAAGACGCACCTAGGATTTAGAGGAGGATAATAAGAAAAAAATATTTTCCATTGCACCTCAGGTCAGACCAGCAATCAGACCCCCAATGTTAATCAGACCTCAGATAAGACCCCAAAAGCCTCAGATCAGCCACCAATGTCAACCATCAGCCCCCCATGTAAGCCATTAGCCTACCATGTCAGCCATCATGCCCCCTTGTCAGCCATCATGCCCCCATGTCAGCCATCATGCCCCCCCATGTCAGCCATCAGTACAAATAAAATAAAAATAACTTACCTCTCCTGCTCCTGGACGCCGCCGCTCCTCACCACCAGCACTCTTTATCTTCTTGCTGGTTCTCGGCTGTCAGCTGTGAAGGCTGCGCACATTGAGGTCACATGGTACGCAGCCCTTCACAGCAGACAGCCGAGCGGAGGACCAGGAAGCAGTGAGTACAGATCCTTCACCGCTTCCCGGTCCTCCGGTACTAATAAAGCGCTTCATTAGTATTCGCCCCATAAGACCCAGGGGCAAAAAATATTGGGTATTTAAAAAAAAAATAAAAACTTTTTTCCGCTCCCCCCGTTTCTGCACCCTAAGGCAGCGCTTGGTCTGCCGTATTATAGCACCAGCCCTGAGTGCAGCTTCAGTATGTATGGTGCTATGCCTGGTAATGAAGAGACCACTGCACTGCCCGAGAAAGATATAGAAGGTCAGGAGAATAAAATTGTACTATATAAAAAAAAATAAAGGGCACAAATGAATAACCGTTCATATTTCCTAGTAGAAATACTGTAAACTATACCAGTTTGACACCAAAAATGTATTTGTCAAGTATGTAATAGTTTATGTAGACTGTTGACCATATGTGAAAAAAATGTACAGTGTGCCTCATGACTCTACTGGTGTCATAATGGAGACCACATCATATGAGCACATGCTCCACAGCTGATTACAGTGTTATCTAACATATAGTCTTCTTTCTTTGAGATCAAATCACACTTCTGCTGTTGCCATACTTCAGTGCTAAGCCATTGAGGAATGCATTTTCATGAATAACATCTACAGATGTATCCAGCATTGCTTTGACTGCCTTAAACACATGACGGTAATAAAGCAAAACCTGTCAAAGTTCTCATCATGACACAGCTGGTGTTAAAGTAACACTGGCTACATCTCATGTTGTTGACTGTATACAGTACATTAGCTGTGAAAAAATAAGGTATAAAGTAACTCAGAATAAATAGTTATGACAGTAGTCTTAAAGGGTTTCTACCACTTTGTTTTCACATAATTAGCTTTCAGACACTAGCGATCCGCTAGTGTCTGCTCTACCGAACCATCCTAATATAATTGCTTTTGGGGCAGCCGTTTCTCTAAAAAAATAACTTATATTGATATGGGTGCTATGGGGGCGTCATTAGCACCTAGAGGCTCGGTCTACCTTCACAAAATGCCGCCGCCCAGCGCGTCCCTCCAGCCCGCCCATCTCCTCCGGAATGAGATCCTCCCTGTGAGCGTATGTATTCGGCGCATGCGCAGTGAATGTCTGACCGCTTTCTGCACAGACATCTCCACTGCGCCTGTTCCTCGGAGCACTATGACGTCATCGGCGCAGGCGCAGTGGAGATGTCTGAGCAGGGAAGCGGTCAGACATTCACTGCGCATGCGCTGAATACATACACTCACAGGGAGGATCGCATTCCGGAGGAGATGGGCGGGCTGGAGGGACGCGCTGGGCGGCGGCATTTTGTGAAGGTAGACCGAGCCTCTAGGTGCTAATGACGCCCCCATAGCACCCAGAGGCTCATTAGCATATCAATATAAGCTCTTTTTTTTGCGAAACGGCTGCCCCAAAAGCTATTATATTAGGATTGTTTGGCAGAGCAGACACTAGCGGATCGCTAGTGTCTAAAAGCTAATTATGTGAAAACGAAGTGGTAGAAACTCTTTGAAGAGGATCTTTCACCTGGATATCCTTAATCTAATTATTATCCTACCTTTTAGTGCGGCCCCCACTGATGTCTTGGCACTTTTTTTTCCTAAAGAACCCTCCGTTAGTCCTCTGTGGTCCCCATATCTTTTGGAGCCTCATATGCTAATGAGGCAACTCGGTTATACTAGGCGTGGACTTGTATTTCTCATGGGCGCTGTTATCTTCTTCCTGGCTGCGAGCACATCCAATCAGAGCGCCCCGCTCTTAGCCAGGGAGAAGGAGCTCAAGTTCTCGCAAGAATGGCAGCTCCTTCTCCCATGAGAACTTGAGCTCCTTCTCTCTAGCTAAGAGCCTAAGGGCCCTTGCAGACGACCGTATGCCCTCTGAGACACACGGATCGTGAGCGGGCCATATGTCCCGAAGCAACATCGATCGTGCGCACAGGAGCTCACAGCATCATAGATTACAATGATGCTGTGCAAGTCGCGCCGCCCGCAGGACTAATGTCCTGCACTCATATGATCATATAAATGCAGGACAATAGCACTTGTTCTTCTTTCTTTATTCAGCAGGACCTGCGCTGACGTCACCGCACTCACCACGTGGTGAGCGCAATGACGTCGCAGAAGGTCCTTTTCCCGTCAGGTCCTGCAAGAAGAAGAAGAAGAAAGAAGACGAGCCCGAGTGTGCGATCAAGTGGATGAGGTGAGTAATATTTTTTTGTTTTTTTAACCCCACAATGGACCTTTTACTTAGCATTCTGAATTAAGCAATGCTATTATTTTCCATTATAACAATATTATGGAAAATAATAAAGTAAATGGGGTCCCGGGTAACTCATCCATCATCTCCTTAGCAACCATGTGCGAAAATCGCATTGCATCCACACTTGCTTGCGGATGCTTGCGATTTTCACGCATCCCCATTCATTTCCATGGGGCCTGCGTTGCGTGAAAAACACAGAATATAGAACATGCTGCAATTTTCACGCAACGCACAAGTGATGCGTGAAAATCACCGCTCATCTGAACAGCCCCATTGAAGTGAATGGATCTGGATTCAGTGCAGGGGCAATGTATTCACCTCATACATTGCACCCGTGCGGAATTCTCGCCCATGTGAAAGGGGCCTTACATTTAGACCATTTTCTATGCCTAAGGCTACTTTCACACTAGTGTTTTTGCTGGATCCGGCAGGGTTCAGCAAAAACGCTTCCATTATTCATAATACAAATATCTGCATTCGTTATGAACGGATCCGGTTGTATTATCTTTAACATTGCCAAGACGGATCCGTCATGAACTCCATTGAAAGTCAATAGAGGAAGGATCTGTTTTCTATTGTGTCAGATTGTGTCCGAGAAAATGGATCTGTCCCTATTCACTTGCATTGTGGGCCATGATGGATCTGTCTTGCTCAGTATCCGAGGACAGAAAGAAAATGGTTTGCTCTCCGGTATAAGAACGGAACGGAATGCATTTTGGAGCATTCCGTTCTGTTCAGTTACGTTTTGTCCCTATTGACAATGAATGGGGACAAAAAGGAAGCGTTTTATTTTGGCATTGAGACCCTATGACGGATTTCAATACCGTAAAACATTAACGCCAGTGTGAAAATAGCCTAAAACAGGTGTAGAATGCCACACCCACTTTTTTTTAGACCTGGCGTGAGCAGGGAAAAGTCACATATTGCGGCGCAAACAACCTTTGCAATGCAATCTGCGCCAGAAATAAGCCTAATCTGCTCAGCTCCTCCTGCTCTATAACATGCTGCCTACAGAGTGAATTACTTTTTGTGGTTTCCTGTGAAGGGTTTGTTAACATGTTGTTAATGATCTAGTAAAGATGACATTTACCGTACATACCTTGCCACCTGATTAAGTAAATGGTAGAGCTCCAAAAGAGATCTGTGGGGAGTCAAATCAATGATGTATTTTGTTGTGATGGCTCTTGTATTAGCTTTGCTTTTGGACTGTTTTTTACATGGGCATCATGGTGGCTCAGCGGTAAGAACTGGTGCTGCGCAGTAGTGGGGTCCCTCAAGTCCGATCCAGAAAAACATCTGCATGGTATTTGTGTGTTCTCCCTGTGTTGGAATGTGTTTCCCAACATGTGTTTCCTAAAGCACTCCAGAATATGTTGGCACTATATACTATAAGTACAATTTTAGAAATACATATATTTACTCAGTCGACATATATATATATATATATATATATATATATATCCAAATTGCTGTGTTGTTCTTGGCTAGAAATTGGCGGGGTTGCACTGAATGTCACTTTTATTTTGAAGGAATATGAGATAGAGCATTAAACTTTATTGAAGCTGGGGATGAGTGACAGCCTATGATGTTGTCTTGGGGGAAAGATACAGTACCTCTAGAATAAACATTTTGACAACTTGCTTCCTGAGTGTTTGAGTGGTAAGAAACTTTATATTATATTGCCTCTGAAGTGTACTGGATAGAGATGAGAGAAGTTATGAAAACTTCGCCAAATTTCCCAAAGAAATTTGATTTGTGATGAATTACTTTGTCGTGAAGAGCATATCTTTTTTTTTTTTTATGCTATTTCAAGAAAAATGTATTCTTTACCACAAAGCACGAGGAAATTCGGCTTCGCGACAAATCAAAATTTTCCCTGAAATTCAGATTGAAGTTCACTTCAGATACTTCGATTCTCTCAACACTAGCACTGGATTTTGCCTTTTTTACCTACCCCGGTTGGGCGCCAAGATTGAACTTAGTTGTATTAATATTGCATTTGGCTTTATATTGCAGCATCTAGGCAGTGCATGGTGATATTTACCTGGAAATTCTTTGTTACTTACCTTGGTAGCATCTGTCATTGTTTATGGGCACTATGGCTGGATTGGCATCATGTATGAGGTTTTCATTCAGTGTGGATTTGTTACTCTTTCCAGGCATGTCAAATAATATTTTATATTATTATTTAATTATTTGAAAGTGCCATTAATTCCATGCCGCTGTACATTAAAAGAGGGTCACACATACATAATATTAAAATACAATCAAAAAGGAAACTATTAACAGACTGTTATACAGGTAGAGAGGACCCTGCCTGCAAGAGTGTACAATCTACAATGGAAGGGGAAGAACACAGGAGGTGAGGGTAAGGCCACCTCCTGTGCTTCGTGCCATACATAGATCATACGAGTTTATTACTGTACAGCGGCACGAAGCGCACGGCGTCATAGCAACCAATGATGCCGTGTGTCGAGGAGGCGTTGCGGCATGACTTGAACAGACGGGCGTGCAGCGGTCCTCCCCCCTCCCACAACGCCGACTCCGGCTCCTGCTCTCGCTGCGGCATGGGCGACGATGCTGATGCGCTGATGCGCTTCTCGACCCGATGAGCTCGACCCCTTGCTGAGAGGCTGACCTACCTGACTGATGTGCCTGCTGGATCCGCCGGTCTGTCCCCCTGCTGCGAAGCACTGCTGCCCTCCCCGCTGAGTTGGCTTCGGAGGTTGGACGTCCGGGGTCCTTACCAGGTGTCCTAACTGTCTCAGGCTGCACTTCTGTGCCCGCTCCGGGCTGCTCAAGATTGGAGGTCCCATGCGGTGTCCAAAGACTGGGAGTCGCGGCGCGGCGTGAGTAGATGCCCCCTCGTGTGTTGCTGTATTGCTGTCTTTGGGAGTCCCGTTTGCCTGGCGCTGTCTGTTGGGAGCGGTCATCTGTGAGCCATCTCCCTGGTTTCATCTGCCCTGCTGCCGGGTGGCCCTGAAGAGAAGGGGGCTGACCTTTTCATTATATGTTCATCTGCCCTGCTGCCGGGTGGCCCTGAAGAGAAGGGGGCTGACCTTTTCATTATATGCTCCACTATATGTCGCTTTACACGCCAGCTGATTTACTGATCTATCTGTGGGGTTGCCGCGACAGCTGTTAAAGTTCAAAACAGCTTCCCTTTTTGGGCCTTATATTAGCCATATCAGTGTATATCACCACTGCCCCGGTTTTGTCGCTGGACACTGCACCGCTCCGTGGTAAAAACTGCCCCACCTCCCCTCTGATCCCCAGATCCCGGAACCTACGAGCCCCAGAACTGGGACAATTCCATTCAGGAGTTTTTCGCGATTCAGGTGACTGGGGGGTCTATATGCAAGATCCCTGATTTATTTAACCTCTCTGGGTGCTACAAGATATACACGGTTGTATGTATAAGGAACATTGAGATCTGCGCAACACCTATTCTGAAATCACCGTGTAAGAGGTCGAAAGGGGAAGGGAACAAAGGGGGAAAGGGGGGAAGGAAAAAAAAAAAAAAAAAAAAAAAAAATGGCCCCAAAACCGCAAAATAGAAAGTCCATTGGAACCTCTCCACCCAAAGGGGGCGCTGTAAGGACGCAGCTTGATAAATATCTTAAATCCCCACCTCTATTACCCAAGACAAGGGGTAATCAGAAACAAACATCACAGATGGGGGATTATGAAGAGAATGAAAACCCTCTAAATAAGGTGGGAGAAAACCGGGCAGCAGAATTAGATAACCAGATGAGTAATATTGATCATAAATTAGCAGGCATACTGGAAGCAGTTAAAACAACCAACCAATCATTTAGTACTCTGACGACAACGGTGGCAGCAGTGCAGACCGACATCTCGGTAATCCGGGACGATCTAAATAAAATGAGGCAGCGCGTTAAAGAGTACGAAACCCTGACGATAGAGCTGCAAAAAGAATCCAGCCAGATTAAAAAAAGGATGGCAACAGTAGAGAGTGATAATAAGGCACTGAGGGAAAAAATGGCCGATTTGGAGGACAGATCACGGAGAGACAATCTCAAACTAGTGGGTTTTCCAGAAGGAGCAGAAAAAGATGACCCTACAGGCTTCATACAAAAATGGCTGTCAGATAATATAATAGCTTCAGGAGCGGTTACAGCACCCATAGTGGAGAGAGTACACCGTATCCCAACAAGAAAACCCCTACCAGGGCTAGCACCAAGGCCTTTGTTAATTAAAATGACCTCCTGAAGGGATCGGGATAATATCCTTAGGTGGAAGAGAGAAGCACAAACGGTGAAATACAACGATGCTAATATAGAGATATACCCGGATTTTTCGAAAGCTACGCAAGATAAAAGAAGAGAATATAAGGATGTTAAAAAGAGACTGATACAAGCCCAACTAAAATATTCCATGATGTACCCTGCGAAACTACGGGTCATGTACAAAGAAACCGTTCAATTCTTCTCCAACCCAAGTGACGCAGCCGATTGGATGGACTCTCAGGGCATTAAATAACCTGCTCATGGTCGCGGTGGGGGAGAGCCGGGGGGGTCGAAGGCGGGGGGGGGATAGTCTACAGTTAGAGACCTTTGAGCCGCAGTTTGCGACTCGCAGGTCAGAATGGGATTGGGGTTTGGGGGATTTGGGGGAGGGGGTTTCTTTCCGCGGGGGACCGTCGTGGTGTTGAGGGTATGTCGCTGGGGGTTCCCCTGTTCTTCCGCTCAGTGCTGCCTTATTCTTTAAAATGTCTAGTATATTGACATGGAATATCCGCGGTTTTGCGGATAAAATTAAGAGGTGCGCAGTGTTCGATTTAGTCTCTAGACATTTACCAGCAATAGTGGCCCTGTTAGAAACACATCTTACAGGTGAAAAAATAGCAGCGCTGGGCGGAAGGAGATGGGCCTCTCACGAATACCATTCCTGTCACTCTATATATTCCAGGGGAATTAGTGTTTATATTCATAGACAGGTAGATTATGACCCAATAGAACAGCTAATCGATCAAGAGGGCCGGTACATCTTTTTGCACTGCTACTGGCAGGGGCAAAGGAGAATTATAGCATTTATATATATCCCGCCCCCCTTTACTACCACCGTATTATGTAAATTGATGGACTATATTGCAGCACGAGAGGAGTGCCCGGTGCTGGTGATGGGCGATTTCAACTCGGTCATGGACATTAAAAAAGATAGGATTTCCACCATAACCAATTATGAATCAAATTTAGGATCAAGTACAGTACTATCCAGAATCTGTACAGAGATGGCACTGGTCGATATATGGCGATCTCTTTATGGAAATAAGCAAGTATTTTCATGCTTTAGCAACACATATAGGTCCATGTCCCGAGTTGATCTGGCCCTCGCCAGCCCCGGGCTCATTAATAGGGTAAAAAGAAATGAAGTATGAATGTCATGGCATCTCCGACCATAGCCCGGTTATGGTAATACTGTACAGTCCTAATAAACCAAATCAAAATAGAACTTTTAAACTTAACCCCCACTGGATGACTTTGATAAAGGATCTAGATAAGATTAATGAAGAAATAAAACTCTTTTGGAGGGATAACGTTAATTCAACACATATTCATATGGTTTGGGACTCGCTTAAGGCATACCTTCGGGGTATATATTCACACGAAATCAGGAAACAGAAAAACCTCTTTGCCCAAACTCAAAAAGAAATAGAAGGGAGACTTAACCAGATAACGAATGAGATTAGCCACGTAAATACCCCAGAAAAACAACTTCAACTTAAAAAAGCACAAGATGAATATAAACAATACTTACATAAAAAAGCACAGAACAAAATGTTCTTTTCAGGGTTGAGGAGTTTTAGCGAGTCCGGCAAGCCAAGCAGACTATTATCTATGATAGTAAAAAATCAAAGGGGAGGTACTAATATCATCGGAATTAGGACAGAGGCAGGAAACATCCTACGAGACCCTGATGACATCTTAAGGGAATTTACTAGGTATTTTTCGACATTATATCAAGCCGGGTCTAAAAATCAGGGAGGAAAAATAGATTAATATCTGGACAACATTGAGATCCCTGAATTTGACCAACAAGACATTGACTGGTTAAATAGACCTATCCAACTGACCGAGCTACAGACTACGTTGCAATCTATCAAGGGCAATACATCCCCAGGGGTGGATGGTTTCCCATTTGAAGTATACCGGAAGCATGAGGGAACTATTCTTCCCCAAATGTTGGAGGTACTAAACCAATCTTGGACAATGGGTTCCCTACCTCCCTCATGGATGGAAGCCACCATCACATTGATCCCCAAAAGAGGGAAAGATCCGCTGTTAGCTGCTTCCTATCGCCCCATCTCTCTGTTGAATACAGACTATAAAATTCTTGCCAAATTTTTAGCCAACAGATTAAAAACTGTCATACATAAAGTCGTCCATGTAGACCAAACCGGGTTCATTCCCAAAAGGAACATACAGGATAATATAAGGCGGGCTTTCTTGAACATCCAGATGGGGGATGGGGAGGACTGCTACATCCTGTCCTTGGATGCCACTAAGGCCTTTGACAGGGTGGAGTGGTCCTTCCTTTGGAGAGTATTGTCGCGGGTGAGGATAGGCGAATATTTCTCCAGATGGTTTTGCATTTTGTACCAAAACCCGGTATCTAGGGTCCGAATCAATGGTGAGTACTCTGCCCCTTTTCCCCTGAACCGAGGAACACGCCAGGGCTGCCCCCTCTCCCCTTTGCTCTTCTCACTGTTCCTGGAGCCAATTGCATGCAAAATTAGAACAGATGTGGAAATATCTGGCTTTGGGTGCGAGGGAGAAGCTGACAAAATTAGTTTATACGCGGACGATATGCTGCTCTTCTTGGGGAAGGGGTATATAAACTTGCCCAGGGTTATGAAAAGTCTGGATGAGTTTGGATCCCTATCTGGATACGATATAAACTGGGAAAAATCAAAATTTCTTCCATTAAGACGCCCGGTTCCACCGGGCCACAATTTCCGGGTTAGTATACTGACCCCAGCAGACTCCTTATTGTATCTTGGTATCCAGATAGGGACCAAACTGGAACATTATTTGAAACTGAATATACTCCCAATAATAGATAAAGTTAAGGAAAAAATTAGAACATGGTTAAAACTCCCTCTGTCACAAATTAACCGAATAGCGCTTATTAAAATGACATTATTACCAATGTTATTATATGTTTTCAACGCTAGTCCAATTACGATAGAAGACAAGTTTTTTAATAAGTTAGAGACCCTCTTTAATGAACTGATATGGGGCCGCAAACGAGTCAGAATTAAGATTCGGTATCTGTATAAAGAAGAGGGTGGAATGTCCATCCCTTTTCTAAAAGGATATTATCTAGCTGCCCAATTGAGATGGTGTGTGAGGAACCGAAAGAATAAATGCATCCGTCTTCTTTTTGGGGAGCAATGTAGACCATGGTCGGATCTTTTCCACATTCTCGAAACTGGTATTTTTAAGAAGAAAACAATAATAAACCCGTTTAGTAGAATGCTTGGGTATATCTGGCAACAAATTAGAGATATGGTGGGCGCATCTGAATCAGTTCAGTACACCCCACTGTGGGGGAATGCACACTTACCACAAGTTATGCAACTAGGCCACGCTGAATATTGGGAAAAATATGGGATATATTTAATTGCACAAGTTTTTCATCAAGGACTGATTAAGCCCTTAAACGAAATATTACCAGACATTAAATTAGGATTTACTGATAAATTTCGATATGAACAACTACGTCATGCTATATATTACACGGAGAATAAGAATTATTTGAAGATAGTAAGGAACACTTTTTTAGATTTCTGTCAAGATATGACATTTAATACTTCTATATCACACATCTACGCTAAGTTAAAATATGAACACACAAAAATGATCACATTTAGGGGTGAGGCTAAATGGGAAAGAGACCTACATAAAGGGGAACCTATTATGTGGAACACTGTGTACAGAAATATTAAAAGATCGACTGTGTCACCCGCCCATGCATGGATCCTTTTGAAAATCATACACCGCCTCTATTATACACCAGCATTACTGCATACCATTTATAAAGATAGGAAACAGAACTGCTATAAATGTAACAAAGACAGAGGAGACTATAAACATCTGTTGTGGGAATGCCCAGGGATAAATGAATATTGGATTAAAATATTCCGGAAATTGCAGGACCGCTCCCCTATGAAGTACCAGGCATGCATTGACTATGCCATCCTGGGTACACTCCCAGAGACAGACAAAAATAAAACTGAGCAGATACTGTGGTTTCGGGGCATCGCACTAGCCAAAATAATAATTGTTAAACACTGCGGCACGATGAAATACCCCAGTTTTCAGGAGTGGATGGAGTGGATGAATAGGGTTAGGCAGTACGAACATATTCTAGCCCAAACAGCAGGGAAAAAGGCAGTCTGGCTGCGGATCTGGGGTAACTGTAAATAACGACAGTCGATGTAGATACGGCAGCTCTGCGGAAAAGAAAGGGGGTAACTGGAAACAATGACAAAGATGTAGACACGGCAGCCCCGTGGAAAGAAAAAGGGGGGGGTGGAGGGAGGGACAGGGGGGTTTATAAATAAAATGGAAACTCAGTATAGGATGAGATGAATTTATTAATGTATTTCTACTTTATTGCTTTGTGATATCGAAATAGAAGATTGCTGTACTTTATCTTTTGGAAAATAAAATATATAAAAAAAAAAAGTGGACCTTTTGCTCGATGTAACAACACAAATATGCAGATACAGCACAGGTGTTTACTGTTTTTATTCACATTGTAATGCATATGTCATATGTACACTTCTTATGGATGTCACAGATGTATAATTAATATTGGATTATGTACTGAGACTGTCATTATTATTTGCTTTGTGTGTTCAATAAAGCGAATTTAAAAGAAAAAAAAAATGATGCCGTGTGCTTGTGTATTCATCAGGACGGCAGGACGGGTTTTCACGGACTGTAGTCTGTGAAAATCCATGTATGTGTGAATGAGGCCTAAAGGCTGCTTATCTGGCTGTGGGTGTCAGCATGCTCATTGCACGTGGGAGAAATTCCTGCAAAAAATATAGAAAAAAAAATCTAATAATTTCCCCTTAATAAAAATAAACAAAAATAGATCATAGACATCACTGAATCCCAAATTTTAAAAAACTATTAAAAAATAAATGCATTTAACCATATTTTTTTCTAGAATTAGGTGCCCAAAAAAAGCTGCATATTGTGGCACAGTTAAAAACTCAGCTGATCACCGATGTCTTTATATCACTATATATATTATCATGGGGTAGGCTTCACTGGGTGTGCACTCCCATGTTTGACATCTCCCCTATTATATCATCACAGAACAAAAAATATCTTTTTGTCTGCTACTGGGCAAAAACCATTTGTCCTATACTAAATCGAGTGTGCGGATTACAAATCCGAAGTCAGAATTGTTGTAACACGTCACAAAATTTTGCTATACATAAGTATGCCTAAATGAATTAAGCACTTGGAAAGCATTGACTAATTTTGAACAGTTAGTTTGAACATTAGTTTTACTCCAACAATTACCTAGTAGTAAACAGTGTATGAAAATGGAATGGAATAACAAAATTTCAAAAAGTCTTGTTTTTCAGTTTAAAAGTCTTACTTGAACAAGGCCCAGTTGTAACGGGGTTCCGAAGGTGCACTCGGTCCCCCATTGCCCGCAGAACTGTTGCTTAGCTTTGGGAATGAGGATCTGTGTTTGACCTCATTCCCAGGGCGGCTTTACTAGCTGGGTGGCTCCCTGCTCCTAGTCTGCCTTGAGCGCCGAGCTGATCACTCGGTGCCCGACTGGTTGGTCTGTCGGTCATGTGACGCTGGCCACGTCACATGACCCTCACTCCCCACTATAAATACAGGCAGCCTGCTGGCCACAGGTTGCCTGTTAATTTAGGTTCCACCTGTGATTTGGTCTTTCCTGGCGTACTTACCTCCTGCTGAATTCCTGACGATCCTCTGCCTGCTCCTTGTGTACTTTGCTGCTCTCCTGGTATTTGACCCCGGCCTCCTCCTGACGATCCTCTGCTGACTCCTTTGGTACTTCACGTCTCTCCTGGTATTTATGACCCCGGCTTCTCCTGACAATTCTCTGCTTGCTCCATTTGTACTTTGTAGCTTTCCTGGTATTGACTCGGTCCGTTCACGTCCTGTTGTTTGTCTGTCTGTCATCCCTGCACTTATTCCAAGTTAGGGATTGCCGTCCAGTTGTCCCCTGTCATTAGGACTCGCGAGGCAAGTAGGCAGGGCCAGGGGTAAGGGTGGAGCGCAGTGGTCACTTCCCTCCCCCCTGTGTGTGTGTGTACGCGACCGTTACACCAGTACTGTTAAAAGTGCTTCAGGCATCTTCTTTTGCATTTGTGAACGGTCATATTTTCCCATTGCAAAAACCAGCAATAGTCCCCCATTATGTTGGGATTCCCAGCGGCCTTGATACCTGTTCTCCATTGTAGAGATATCTTTATGGAACTACTCTTCATGTTCGTCACTTACGTGTCCAAAATTGGGTGGGGAAAAAGTCCAGATGGGAATGTAAGAAATGCACTTTCAATGACATTCGGCAGCCAAGTTGTTCATATTCTGTAAGCATGTTGTCTACTAATTAAGCATAGTTTGAAGTTTGTCTGTTCCCAAGGAAGTTCTGCACTACTAGCACAAATGCATCCCAAGCTGCAAGACGCACTCACTTTGTCAGATTATTGCGCTGATTATAAGTAGTGTATTTGCCACATATGTAGCAGAAATTGTCTGGATCGTTAACACATTTGCGTTTATAGATCTTAAGTTTTAAAACTGATAGCACTATAACAGATCACTTTATCAAAATCTGTCCAGCTTGCCTTATATACTTACTGTTGACATCAGCCTGAGTGCGTCCGAACAGGTCTGGACATGTCCATTGGAATATCTCCAATATAATGCATTAATATTATAACTAAATAGGCTTTGCATGTATAACTTAACCCTTTAAGGACCTTTAAGTCCGGTCCCCAAATATGGCCATAGAGCCGGGTTTCTGCTATTTTAAATATCAGAGACCCACGGCACATGTATGCGATTAGCCATAAGGCTGATCGCAAACATTATCCCTTTCAGGTGCCATGGTCAAATGTGACCACAGCATCTGAGCAGTCCAGTGGCGCACTTCCGCTTCGGTAACAGCGTTCCCTGGCCTCAAGCAAGCTTCAGTGCCCAGCATTGTATTGGTATAGTGCAAATGAAGTGTTCAATGGTGTCTATATAGTGTAGACATCAATGAATACAATAAGCAATCTAATGATTGCCAGTAATTGTCACCCAAGGTGACTTAAAAAAAGGTTTTAAAAAAAAGTAAAAAAAATTATTTAGCAAATATAAAAGTATTAAAAATAAAAGTTCAAATCACCCCCCTTTCCTTAAAATAAAAATACTTAATAAAAAATAAACATCATGGGCATCGCCGCATGTGTAAATGCCCATACTATTAAAATATAACAATATTAATTGGACACGGCAAACGGCCAATTTGTCATTTTTTGTCACTCCAACTACCCAAGAATTAGATCAAAAAGTCGCACACGCTTCAAATTGGTATCAGTTAAAAAAACAGATCGTCCCCCAAAAAATTTGTTATAGGGGTCAGAATATGGTTATAATTTTTTTCTTTTCCTCAAAGGTTTTAATTTTTTAAGGTTTTAACTTTTTTCTTCAGTATTAAAACGCAAGAAAAATTATATAAGTGTGGTATCGTTGTAACCGTACTGACCTGGAGAATAAGTTAGCAGGTCAATTTTACAGCATAGTGTACAGTGTAAAAAGAACAAAAAAAAACCTTTATCAGAATTGCGTTTTTTCCGACAATTCTACCCCATTTGGAATTTTTTGCCCACTTTCTACTACATAGTATGCAGCCGTAAATGGTGCCATTTGAAAGTACAAATTGTCCAGCAAAAAATAAGCCCTCATAAGTGTCACGGCCTCGATTTTGTACGCTGTGACACCTTTGCCGTACATCCTGCAATGTCTCTCCGTTGTCATCCTCTGTCATCCCTTTACTACCCTTGCATATGTTTGGTGATGTTTATGTATAAGTGGTTGTCTTGTCTAGTGGTTGTTACATGTCTGGTCCCTTGGTGTTTGTAGTCCAGCATGTTTGCTAGACTTGTTCTTGTGTTGTGAACCTCCGGAAGGGGGCTGGTTTCCCGGAGGGGTGAACCAAAAACCTGTATGCAGCGCTGCGTGGCCTGACGTGCACCTTGCGGCATGGGATCCAGGAAGTATCTGGTGTGCTGGATACCTGTGTGTGGGTGTTGTTGGTACGGTGTCCTGTTTGGTGTGTGGGCTCCTGTACTTATCCACGGGTTACCGTTATGGTGGCTGCAGCAGGTAAGTGTGTTTCTGTGTACTTACCTGCCGATTTTGTTACTGCATAAAGTCTCCTACTTTTCCTTGCAACTAGGCCATTTGAGACTCCGATTCTTCTGTGTCTTGGAAGAACAGGGTGCCTCTCCTCAGCTCCTATGAAAGGGATTCTCAGGGCGACTCAGGGCCTCAGGTATACAGAGTATGAGCCGCCCTACCATTCAGGTCCGCTCATACGGTGAGTAGTTAGGGCGAGGATTAGGAACGCTTTATGAGGTGACCTGATCCCTGATCCCGGCGTCCTGGCCTAGATGCTTCCCCTTTATACCTGACATTGTACGGTGGGGGGTTTCTACCACTCCCAATCATGACAATAAGGCTATGTGAATGGAAAAATAAAAAAGTTAGGACTATGGGAAGGCGGGGAGTGAAAAAACGAAAATGCAAAAATGGAAATTTCTAGGGTCCTTAAGGGGTTAAAATCTAGACGTGTCAGGCAATTTCCGAGTTCATATTTGGAATCAGCGCGCTCATTTTAGTATAAATCACATGTTTTTCTCTCAGTAGCAAAATCATTGTTGCGTGGTGTTATTTGTGTTATCCCATCTACGCAAAATCATTGTTGCGTGGTGTTATTTGTGTTATCCCATCTATAAAAATAAAAATGTAAATCATTTTCCCTTAATAAAAATAAACAAAAAAAATCACAGAAATCACGCTATTCCAAATTTCTACAAACTATTTAAAAATTAAATGTATTTAACCCTTACTATCAAGGCCTTAATAGTGAAAAAAAAATGGCCAATTTTCAGTTGTTTTGTTACTTGACTCCTCAAAAAATGTTTTAAAAATTGATCAAAAAGTCATACACACCCCAAAATGTATCACTGAAAACTTTAGATCACCCCAACAAAAATGAGCTATCACACAAAGCTTCATAGACATAATATAAAAAAAAGGTTATGGTGGTTAGAATATGACCATGAAAAGAAAAAAAGTTTTTATTTTTTTAAGTATTAAAACACAAGAAAAGCTTGTCCACATAGGGAATGCTGTAAAAACAAAACTCATAAAACTGTCGGAATTGCTTTTTTTTTTCAATTCCACCCTGTTTGGAATTTGTTTACAGCTTCCCACTACATCGTATGCAATATTAAATGGTGCCGCCAGTAAGTACAACTTGACCCACAAAAAAGAAGCCTCCAGGAATGCATGGTGTTAAAAAACAAAAATGCAAAAACAAAAAATTGCCATGTTAGGACAAGTTTAAGGTTAAAGAGGACCTTTCACCGATCCTGACATTGTGAACTAAGTATCATGACATATACAGCGGAGCCCAGGGATCTCACTGCACTTACTATTATCCCTGGGCGCCGCTCCGTTCTCCAGTTATGTCCTCCGGTATGCTCGGGGACTTGGTTATAGTAGGCGGAGTCTGACCTTGTTCTGCTGGGCGTCTCCTTCTCCTAGGCTGTAGCGCTGGCCAATCGCATCGCAGAGCTCACAGCCTGGGAGAAAAAAACAAGGGCAGACTCCGCCTACTATAACCAAGTCCCCTAAGTCTCCACCTACTATAACCAAGTCCCCGAACATACCGGAGGACATAACTGGAGAACGGAGCTTCGCCCAGGGATAATAGTAAGTGCAGTGAGATCCCTGGGCGCCGCTGTATATGTCATGATACTTAGTTCACAATGTCAGGATCGGTGAAAGGTCCTCTTTAAGTAAGTTTAAATGATTTTGACCCTCTGGCTTTGACAGTGTGATTCTTTATTTTAGTTTTCCTTTAATTCTGCTGCAAGACTAATCAAATCATATTCAATACAATGTTATTATCAATAGTCATATATGTTTTATAGCAAATGCAAAACTTTAGAATGAGACATAAACACAGCACAAATACATCTACGGCAATTTATCTCTCAAACTAAGTCATGTCTACTACCATCTCATTATTTGATCCATTGCTTAGTGACACTCCTAGGGCATCATTTCTTTCTGAGAGCAAGTCGCTTTTCATCATATCAATCACTCACAAACAATAATCTAACTTTGTCTTTTATATATTTGTATTGAATCAGCTGAACAAAAAATAAAAGTTACAGTAGCTAAACTATAGGAAATTTTCTAGCCAGTTCTCATTCCTTTGATCATATGATAACTATAATAACATGCTTGCTTCCGGAAGAACAATTTATCCAAACTCATTTAGGCCTCTCGCAAACATCCATGCGGCAGCCGGGACGGATCGAGACCCATTTAACTTAAATGGGTCCGTGATCCGTCCACACCACAAAAAATAGAACAAGTCTTTTTTTTTTGCAGTGCGGAGGCACGGACAGAAACACCACATTAGCACTCTGTAGTGATTCCATGGGGTTCCGACCCATTCAAGCCGTCAACAATACTGCCACAGGCACACAATGTTCGTGTGAAAGAGGCCTTACTTTTATGCAAACCCTAAAAGTAATCTAATAAAAAAATAAAAAAACATAAAGCTGGGGTTGAGTCTGATTCAGAAAGTCAGTTCCTATCTAAATAGAACAATTGTATTATGTAGGGGCCTATTCAAAGTGGCCATTCGTTTAACTTCTATTAAACTTTCTTCGCATACATTTTCCTAGCTTATTTGGCTTGCAGAAAAAAAAAGGAATTTCATGTGATTTTTACAGATATTTTTTGCTTGTATTTATTTATGTTTTTACATCCTATATTAAAAGTTTACAGAAAAATACATGGAAAATCATGCAGTTAGAGCATACTACACACGTTTTGTGAGAACAAAAAAGACCAAAAACGAGGGAAAACACTTCAAGATATGCTTGCAGTGTGTTTTATTTTTCTATATTGTATTTAACCCTTTTCTGATTCCTTCCCTGCCTTCCCGGAGCCATGACTTTTTTTTTATTTTTCCATTCACATAGCCATAAGAAGGCTTGTTTTTTGTGGGATAAGTTTTACTTTCTAATGCCACCATTTAATATTGCATGCAATGTAGTTGTAAAAGGGAAAAAAATTCCAAATGGAGTGGAATTTAAAATAAAAATGCAATTCCACTATACTTTTACGGGTTTTGTTTTTACAGTGTTCACTATGCTGTCAAACTGATATCTGCCTGTATACACCTGAAAAAACTTATAAAGTAATGGCCACTAAGAGCTTCACTTCCACCTCATTTGCAGTCCACTGCCTGTTGTCAGGAAAGATGGTAACAGAGATTCAGAAAAGGGTTAACAGGAAAAAAGGGCATGTCAGAGCTAGCTAAGCTTCTGGGCTTCATAGAAGCACTGCCTCTATACAGCTTTTGAAGAGCAGAGAAGCTCTTGTGTGTCTGTAAGTCTGATCTCCCTTTCCTTATTAGCTTTCTAAGCTCCTAGAAGAAAGCAATTATTGTGGGAAAGTAAGAGAATTAAGGACACCATAATACAGTAGTCGCAGATTCCATAGAAGGGAGACAACCACTGCTTCTGAGAGAAATGCATCTAGCTATGCAGCTGTAACAAGGAATAATATGGCTTGGGGAAGCCCCAAAAATGTTAAGCACAAACATTATGCAAACCTTTTTTTTGAAAACATCATTCCGGGACGCCACTGTTCTGTGGCTTTGTGCCAGAAGGTGTTCATTCTTCTAGTGCAGCCCATGTTTTCACCCTACCTACTTCCACTTTAGTCATTACCCTTTCATCCAGATCCATGGTATTGTAACATGGCAGCAGTTACTACACAGTATAAGCCTACATTAGTGTTATGCCTAATTCAGTAGAACCACATAAAGTGAGCCTCTATTTACTCCTTTTAGGAAACATCTGTTCTATACATACTCGCCCTATGAGCACCCATGTGTTTACATGGCCCTTGGAAGGCATATACGTTAAACCAAAAATGTGATCTCCAGAACTGCCTGCACCATGAAAGAAATTAAATACAATAAGCTTGCCATCTGTAAGGTTGGTGCTTCCTCTCTTCGTCATCTTCAGCTCAAACAGAGTTTGCTTGTATCTGACAACCCCTTTATGAATATTCTGTGCATCCAAACAGAGCACTTTCTTTAAAAAATAACCAAGAATGCTTCTTACAGAATTATTTTCTTGTAACCATATTGTAAATTTGTACATCATCTTTTGTTTCTTGCTACAGGACGCCAATGTGACATTTCTAAAGTGCCAAAGGGAGTAATAACTTCAGTCATATCCACGCAGTCCCATTGCACTAGCTTTTCTAAAGTATATATTGACTCATACAAATCATGTACCATAGGGGTTTTTGTTTCACTGGACAGAACATATTCCGTGTTTCTAGACCTATTCATAACTGATAAAGCTTCCAGTCCAATGTTCCTATTGCTCAATGTTTAATTGTAATTTATTAATAAAAATATAATCCTGATATCAAATTCCTCTGTAGGAATGCACTCAGCTATACCTTTCAGTCATTTTCTCTAGAAGTATTCCTCAATCTTTTTAATGTTACTGTATTCATACCTGGATGTTACCAATCTATGTATTTAGCTACAAGGTAATTGTAGTCAGTACAAATATTATCTTATGCTTGCAGGCAAATAGTGTATGCAGGGCTGTTTTAGATGCTATAGCTGACAATTGCAATGACTAGCAGTTCTCCAATTGTTCTTGTAAATGACTGTAGCAGAGCAATAGAACAGAAGGCAGAAGCTCCATTCATCTTTCCTTGACTATTTTATTAACACAGCTAAAAATTCAATTGGTGCTTCACTTGTTGCAGAAACAATTTCCCAAAAACTCACACCTCCAGTAGAATAATAATATGAATATTCCCAGTTAAAAAAAAAAAAAAACAACAAACTATATGATATTTTCACAGAACAATCATCTCCATTACAGCAACACCCTGTTAATTGCCATATAGGCTCTTGTGAGTACAAAGCTTTGACAATTCACTATATTAAAAGTGCTGCGAATTGTTCAATTTCTTTACAATAAAAATAAGTCTGCATTCAAATTGTCGAACAAAGGAAATGTGATCTATGAATCATTACAGTCGAAGATTCATCTGCAGCATCTCAAATTATTACCTGGAGCAAAATCCAATTTTCTGAACGGATTTAATAAACCTTGATAACTTTAGCACATAATAGTTCTACTATTCTGGTTGATACAATATGCAGTGTGTTTCCATATAATTTACTAGGAGTGAATAAAAGTTCTATAGCTTTGCTGCATTAAAAGTCTACAGTTCTAAGATGATAGCTTTAGAGGACGCAGCGCAATTACACCAAGGTTAAAGGAAAATGTTGAAAAACTGTCAGGATTTACATGGTAAAAGTGATATTTTATCGGTTATAATTGTTGTTAGATTATCTGTTGCCCATATACTCGCTTACAATTAACAAAAATGGATTTATGCAGCGATACTCAAACATTGTAATACTATGTACTGTAAAATAATGCTACAAGTTTAAGAACGCACTAAATTAGCAAAAAAGTTAACTTTTTATAAGCACAGTAAATGGAAATAAAATCACAACAAAGGGTTGAAATGCTTTTTATTTGTGTGTGTGTGTGTGTGGGGGGGGGGGGAATGTTTACCTCCTCAGATTACACGTTTATTTATAACAGCTAGATGCACCCAAAGTGGTACAGAAAATACAAATATACAACTTGCCACATGGCCTAGTTGCAGCTAAGCTCGATTGAAGTGAATGGGGCTGAGCTGCAATACCAAGGTCCCTGGAGCCAGCTGAGCACGGCAGAGTTCAAGTGAGCAAGGAGGCTCCCTGAAACAGCTGATTGGCGAGGGTGCCAAGACTTGGACTCCCGCCAGTGTGATAATGATAACTTATCCTGAGAATAGGTCATCATCATCAATTCCTGGATTACCCCTTTAAGAAGTACAGAGTCCATTTTGAAAGTGCCAGAACCGAATCATTGGAGATTGGTAACGTAGTTTACATAGTACTTTTTTCATTAATTTAAAGTCTCAACAATTAAAAAAACTGCTGGACAATGCCTTTAAGGGGTAAAAAATACACACTGTGAATGCAATAGAAAGTACAGATATTTCATATATATATGTCTCCACTTTAATGATCTCTATATCCATGAAAGAACAATACTAGCACATTTAGTACCTTCTGGCTACATAGGTGAACATGTATCACTCAAAATCATTTTCATGTCACTTTTAAGTCTGGTTTTGCATTGTGTGGTTGAGGGTTCATGTACAAACAAAATTGTACATTACATAGCAAAATACAAATCAACAGTTAAGACAAGAGGAATAAAGGCCTGTTCATAAGAGTTTACAATTCATCAGGAGATAGGGTTGACAAAGAGAGTAAAACTAGCTTGTTTTGTATAGTGGTCCAGCCATTTTCATCTACTTACTGTAAGGGATTGTCTTTTTATTCAGTGGTCATTCTCAGACTTCCTCCAGACAAAGGCTGTCCAAACAGTGCATGTACAGTCTTCATGCACAAACAGCAACCAAAACATAAATCAAACAAATCCTCAGCGTCTGGCCACTGACTAAACAGTATAGTCCCTCTCTAGCAGGATATGGGTCTACCACCAGCTCCCCAAAACACAGCAGTGCTTACCCACACAGGGTCAGAGGATCCAGCTCCTACAGGCTTTAGCACAGCCTTGCTCCTTCCTCAGAATAAGATCCCCACCAAGTCCAGCATCAGGATTAAATAGCATCCCTGGACATGGGCATATTCTTTAAGTCCAGGAGTGGAAGCATGGGGAACAGGCACCCACCCAACACATTGCCTGTTCCCAGTAAAAGCCCGCCCTGGACTAGCTGGAGCCAGCTAAGCTAAGGGTACTTTCACACTTGTGACTGGACAGATCCGACAGGCTGTTCACCCTGTCGGATCCGTCCTTCCTATTTTGCCGTGCCGCCGGACCACCGCTCCGGCGCAATACGGCAGTTCGCAGTGAGAGGCCGCGGACTAAAAAAGTCCGGACAGCTAGTCGCCTGAGCTCCGCCCCCGTCCCATTATAGTCAATGGGGATGGAAGCGGCGGTCCGGCGACACGGCGAAAATAGCGAAAAGAACGATCCGACAGGGTGAACAGCCTGTCTGATCCGTCCTGCCGCAAGTGTGAAAGTAGCCTAAGTAGCTTGGTGCCCACCAACTAGCTTAGTGGCCACCTATATCTAAGGCCTTTACTCCACCAAGACCGGGCCTCTTGGTGACACACTCCTGGTGCAAACAACAATCCCTTTCCATGCTTTGCCGGGACTTTTCTGTTCTCACCCAGGCTCCTCTGGGTGAGATACACCCTTTCAATGGCCGTCATGTGGCCCTCTGGCAGCTCCACTGCCACATTACAAATAGATAAGTAGATGAAAAGCTGCATGAGCCAGTCTCTAGATGATGATTGTAGTGTTTCTGAGTGCATAAGGTATGGTGGAGGTATGGTGGATACAGTTTGATGATGATCAGGCTCTAGAAATTATACTAAAGGGGGGGATTAAAGGAGAAGAGTTAGAATAGGGGGTGAGATAGGCCACCCTAAAAACACATGTTTTGAGGGAACACCTAAAATTTGGAAGTTGGGAATTAACCTGATTGCCTGAGGTAGGGCATTCTAGAGAACTGGTACAGCTCATGAGAAATCTTGCAAACAGAAATGAGAGGTTTAGATTATGGTGCGTTTTAGTCATAAGTGCAGTGGCCGGGTTTGGGGTGGCCCCAACGCTACGCTGGGTCCTCCGGACACCGTCGAGGTGTCACAACGTGTTGCTGCTCTCCGGAAGGGATGGTAACACGTGGTGCACCCCAATGGGAAATAAGTCCAGGGATTCAGTCTGCAGTAAACCAGGGTGCATCTTTACTGGAGGAATTCAGGTGCAAAACAATACAAATGAGGCATTGGGCTGGCTTATCCAGTCTCCTCCCTGGCAGAAGAATGGTTTGATGCTGAGGAAAGGCCTTAGCTAGCTGTCCCTCTTTCTCTTCAGAAGGCTGGTACCCTGGTCTTCTTCTGGTCACTCAGTAGTCTGGCATAGTCTCCTCTTCCAAGCACTGTTCCCTAACTGCAGCACACTAGGGGCTCTGACCTCTCTCCTTATATACAGTTTTTGCTAGACTAGAACCTTCTAGTAGGAGGGGTGGAGTTGACAAACTCAGCACAAACAGGTATAGACTTACATTAGAGCTTCAATGATACTCAATGGCAATGACACAGCAGGTTTTCCAGACAAAAACAAGTTTCCAGACATAACAACAGAGCTAAAACCAGACATTTAAAAGTTCAGAATGTCTGGTTTTTGGTGGTAAACAAGCCTGGGTTTTCCCCTCCAAAACATGGTGGTAAACAACGTCTGGGTTTTCCCCTCCAAAACATGGTCTTCTTTAAACCCTATGGCAGCTGTGGAAAATTACCAGCTTCTCAATCAAATCCCTAACAGTCTCTCAGTATTCATTACCCTATCCGCAGAACCATGAGAATACACTGATAATCAACAGGATATACAGTACAGACCAAAAGTTTGGACACACCTTCTCATTCAAAGAGTTTTCTTTATTTTCATGACTATGAAAATTGTAGATTCACACTGAAGGCATCAAAACTATGAATTAGCACATGTGGAATTATATACATAACAAACAAGTGTGAAACAACTGAAAATATGTCATATTCTAGGTTCTTCAAAGTAGCCACCTTTTGCTTTGATTACTGCTTTGCACACTCTTGGCATTCTCTTGATGAGCTTCAAGTCCCCTGAAATGGTTTTCACTTCACAGGTGTGCCCTGTCAGGTTTAATAAGTGGGATTTCTTGCCTTATAAATGGGGTTGGGACCATCAGTTGCGTTGAGGAGAAGTCAGGTGGATACACAGCTGATAGTCCTACTGAATAGACTTTTAGAATTGGTATTATGGCAAGAAAAAAGCAGCTAAGTAAAGAAAAATGAGTGGCCATCATTACTTTAAGAAATGAAGGTCAGTCAGTCAGCCGAAAAATTGGGAAAACTTTGAAAGTAAGGGCTATTTGACCATTAAGGAGAGTGATGGGGTGCTACGCCAGATGACCTGGCCTCCACAGTCACCGGACCTGAACCCAGTCGCGATGGTTTGGGGTGAGCTGGACCGCAGAGTGAAGGCAAAAGGGCCCACACAAGTGCTAAGCATCTCTGGGAACTCCTTCACCACTGTTGGAAGACCATTTCAGGGGACTACCTCTTGAAGCTCATCAAGAGAATACCAAGAGTGTGGAAAGCAGTAATCAAAGCAAAAGGTGGCTACTTTGAAGAACCTAGAATATGACATATTTTCAGTTGTTTCACACTTGTTTGTTATGTATATAATTCCACATGTGTTAATTCATAGTTTTGATGCCTTCATAGTCATGAAAATAAAGAAAACTCTTTGAATAAGAAGGTGTGTCCAAACTTTTAGTCTGTACTGTATATCACAACATATATATAAAATGCTGTTACACAGTATTAAACAGTGCAAGTTAACCCTTTTAGGTGAAATAAAGTTCAGAAAGGATCAGGGCAATAATAAGAGCTTTTGTTGTTTTCACAGTAAGAAAAAGGTGAATTCTAGAGATGTTTTTAAAGTAAATGTGGCATGAGTGGGCCATATAACACCAAGAAATTGAGCATTATGCCTTAGATATCAGGTTTAGGTAGTTAGTAGATAGTGGAAAGACAAGTAGTTCAGTTTTTGAAATATTCAGTTTCAGATAGAGTACATGATATTGTAGATAACGGCCAGGCAGTTACTGTTGTTCTTTAGTAGAGCAGGTGTGATGTCACAAAATGAGGTATATGGTTGGGTGTTGTCAGCATAGAAATGGTACTGAAAAACAAATCTACTGATAGCCTTTCCAATATGGGCTATGTATAAAGAAAAAGGTAGGAAGGTAGAAAGTAACGCGTAGGAACCCCAATAGCAAGAGGAAGAGGAGAAGAATTAGAAATGGCGAGAAAAGAAAGAGCAAGAGCAAGAAAACCACAAGAGAATTTGATGCATACCAAGTAGGAGATGGTAGTCTACAGTGTCAAATACTGCAGAGAGATTCAGAGGAATAAACACAGAATAGTCACCGTTGCATTGAGGTGTCGGGAGGTCATTTGTCACTTTAGTAATGTTGGTGTTCTGTCTTCATACACTTTCACACAGTGTGCAGTCAGACATTCTGCATAAACCAATCCTGTCTTCCAAATAAGAGGACTGTTCTTTGCTGTCTACCTTGCTTATTGGCAAAACAGGAGTATTTGATTGATTGATTGATTGGTAAAACTATAAGAATACAAATAACATGAATAAGTATATAGCATAGCATAGCATGTACTATAACATTAACAGTCATCAGTGAAATCACATGGTAAAATGGCTGCCTAACATAGTATTACATGTCTAACATCTAACAGTATAACAAATTCCCTGAGTAACAATAATAACTATCTGAACAGCTCTGCATAACATAATATCCCTGAAACAAAGTTAGATCTCTCACCAGATATGCTTTTACCAGGATGGTGGAGTTTAAGAAGGAGATATGCAGGAGGACAGCTCTGTACTGTGTCCTGGAGACTTCTCTTTCCCAGGATGCTATGAACTCCCACAATGCTTTGCACCACCCACAATGCAGCAGTCTTTGTAACAAGAAAAACAAACTGCAATACAATTTAACACCGCTAGATGGTGCTATAACCCCACTAATAACTACAGAAATAGCAAAGCTGAGGAAAACGTGATCTGTAATGATTTTCCCTAACCCTGCTGGGCAGAACACTCCCTGTCTGGTGTCAACAGACGCCACTACTGAAGCCTTCTTTCTTAGCAACCAATTTTGGTCAATGCTGGGATCAAGCTTCTTCAAAGCGCTATCCTTGGAGACTGTTTGGCCTTCGCTGAGGTAGTCTATTTCTTTAGCATAACATTTGTGTAGTATTGTGCAAATTATTATGTTCTTGAACCTTTCCATATTGGGAGCGTTAAAGGCTTGTTTTCAGTGATGCCAACCGTTGCAGGGCTTTTGGCTCACAGGTAATGCCTACTTTTAAGATTAAGTTATATGAACTACACAGGCTATAGCATAAACGAGCAACATCCAGGTGGAGAACCTGTTGAAATAATGGGATTTGAGTTGGGGGTCTGAAGTCACCGTACGTAGAACAGATACTTCAGGTCGGATTTCTTCATCTGCATCTAGGTCTACCAATTCAAACGTGTCTGCTCTGGTACTGCAAGATGTTGAATGGTACAGGAATGCAGGACCCGTAAACCATGTAATATCCTTAAGGTGGCTGGCTGCGACAGATCTAGTTGCAAGGTTCTGCAGGATAATGTTGTGTAGGCACATTGTGTAGTGCCACTGTATAGGACAAGTGGATCTCCTGATGCTTTGCACCCGATTGCTGACATAGAAGTAAAAGCGTCTGGTTTTGTTGGAAATATATCCTAGGACTACCTTGCTGTCCATGTAAAACTCAACTTCCTCGATTTCCAGGTTCATTCCTGGAGGAAAATGATCGAGCACTTTTCCTTATTCAGGTATGAGAAAATTTGGCTATGTTTAGAAGGGGAGTGGAAGCCCTTCACGTTGAAGGAGGTTATGCATAAGTCAGCCATAATTCAAAGCGGAGGGCAAAATAGAAGGATGTAATGGTGGAATAAAGCTCATTAGCGGTAGTAAGTAAAAAAAAGTAACACTCAGCCTCCCCGGGCGAAACACTGGGATATCTCGGTGGTCCCATATAAGATTTGTAGATTGTGTATGAATGGTGAAGTACCTGGTAAGAAAACAAAGGAAAAAATAATACATAAAATGAACAGAACAGTGATGAATACTGAGGGCCGTTTGAAGGAATTTGGGGGCCCCAAGCAAAATAGACATGGAGGCCCCCCCCCCTCCACACGCCTCCCCACCCTACGTGTATGTAATTTATCACTTACCACTATCTTGTTTTTTCTTATCCTCCTCTTCCTTTCTCTTCTTTCTTTTCTGGCTTTCTGAAGCATAATTCCGCTTCATGATGAGTGCCGACTCCACAGATCCCCCTAAACAGTGCCTTCCACAGATCCCCCACCCTAATCAGTGCCATCCACAGATCCCCCCCTAAACAGTGCCATCCACAGATCCCCCTAAACAGTGCCATCCACAGATCCCCCCTAAACAGTGCCATCCACAGATCTACCCCCTAAACAGTGCAATCCACAGATCCCCCCTCCCCTAAACAGTGCCATCCACAGATCCCCCCCTAAACTGTGCCATCCACAGATCCCCCCCTAAACAGTGCCATCCACAGATCCCCCCTCATAACAGTGCCATCCACAGATCCCCCCTAAACAGTGCCATCCACAGATCCCCCCCTAAACAGTGCCATCCACAGATCCCCCTCCACGCCGCTCACAGCAGTATATTTATAAACTAATCAGTAACTACTTTAACTTTAATAATTGCTCATTGCTGAGCTCTTTACTTGGATTTTTTTGATATCTTACTCTGTCTTAGCTCCTCCGGTAACAGCAGGCAGTGCGGGGGGCGGCGCTCACTCACTGACGTCACGCGCCTGCGCCGCCTAGTGGCAATTATTAAAGCAATGAGCAATTATTAAAGTTAAAGTAGTTACTGATTAGTTTATAAATATACTGCTGTGAGCGGCGTTGCCCTGTATATTGTAACCCCCAGGCAAGCGTCCCCGTCACCATGGGAACGCCTGGGGGTTAGAATATACCATCGGATCTTCTGAGTTCTCAGTGGCCTGGCTGGAGCCTCCCCAGCCACTGTGTCAACCCGGCCCTGCGTGCACCCTGCTCCAGTCCTGACTCCTCCCCAGCCAGGCCCGAGCCTCGGACCGCCCACGTCCCGCCCACTACACTAGTCTAGTGTAGTGGGCGGGCGGTCCGCGGCTCGGGCCTGGCTGCCTGTGTGTAGTGTGTGTGGAAATAAAAAAATTAATAAAAAATCAACAGAAGTTTGGGGCCCCGGGCCAGCTCGGGGCCCCAAGCAATTGCTTGTTTTGCCTGTCTGTTAGCGACGGGCCTGTGAATACTCAACATTATAGCAGAGCAAAGGAGCTCTACGGACATTGTGGGGATAAGGTAAAATCTCCATGTATATCCCTCTAAGGAGCATCAATTACCAGACATTATTAGGATTATAGAGCAATATGTTAACCCTCTGAACAAAAGAGAAAGGCACATTGGTCAGCACTGATACTTCAAAGGGACACAGGGAGAAATGGTCGGCAAGGTGGAATGTACTACAAGAACTTAAACATGTTTCGACAGCCTGCGGGTAAATAATGAATCCGCTCAGTTGTAAGATAAAATATTAGAACAGCTAAAACTGAGTAAACTAGGTGGCTAACTCTTCAAGAATACAGAGATTCCCAGTGTCACAGAATACGGAGATTCCCAGTGTCACAGAGTCACGCGCCTGAACAACATATTTATTTGCACCGTTGATGAACAGTTTCTTCATTCATCTATAAGTGGTAGTCTCCTCGGTGTAGAGATGTTCCCTCTTCTTACTCTTTGCGGCTTGGGGGTGCGAGGAAGCTCCCACGGTATGATGTTAGGGAGATCAGGGAGAACTGCAATATCTTGGATCGTATCCCAATTTTCAATCGGGAGTGGCTGCATCTTGAGGTGAGCGTAGATCTTTTTAAGGTCCTTTAAAGAGGATATGAATAGACGACGGCCATCATAAGAAAAGGAGAGGCCAAAGGGGAATGACCATCTGTACAGGATCTTGTGAGAGCGCAGCCAATCTGTAAGTGGTTTCAAAGCTCTACGCTTTTTAAGTGTGGATTGCGCCAAGTCCTGAAAAATGGAGATGTCATTGCCTTCCCACTTCAAGGATGGGTTGTTTCTGGCGCTTGTGAGAACCGCTTCCTTGACTGGAAAATACAAGAATTTGCAGATTACATCCCGTGGGGGTTCATTAGGTTGCGGCTTGGGCCTTAGTGCTCTATGTGCTCTTTCTATGGTGACGTCATGCACTGTATCAGGGCCCAGCAGGTGCAGGCAGATTTGGATTACAGTTTCAGGGATGTTGCTAGGAGCAATAGATTCAGGGATGCCTCTGAAGCGAAGATTATTTTCGTCTTCCCTGATTCTCCTGGTCTTCTATAGCTATGTATAAGGCTACTTTCACACTAGCGTTCGGAGCGGGTCCGTCTGATGTTTCATCAGACGGATCCGCTCCAATAATGCAGACGTTTGCATCCGTTCAGAACGGATCCGTCTGCATTATAACTTAGAAAAATTTCTAAGTGTGAAAGTAGCCTGAGCGGATCCGTTCAGACTTTACATTGAAAGTCAATGGGGGACGGATCCGCTTGAAGATTGAGCCATATTGTGTCATCTTCAAGCGGATCCGTCCCCATTGACTTCCATTATAAGTCTGGACGGATCCGCTCGCCTCCGCACGGCCAGGCGGACACCCGAACGCTGCAAGCAGCGTTCAGGTGTCCGCTCACTGAGCGGAGCGGAGGCTGAGCGCTGGCAGGCGGATGCATTCTCAGTGGATCCGCCTCCACTGAGAATGCATTAGAGCTGAACGGCTGCGTTCAGGACCGCTCGTGAACCCCTTCAAACGGAGCTCACGAGCGGACACCTGAACGCAGGTGTGAAAGTAGCCTAACATGTTAATGTGCGCTTGACACTCAGCCATATTTGAAGACACCTCTTTCTGATGCACAATGATCTTGGATTGGTTTTCTTCTAGTGTCTCCACTCTCATGCCTATATGGCGAATATCACCCCTGATAGCTGCAAGTTCTGAGCTTAGGGGTTCGAGAACTTCAGCTAGCGATTCTTTTAGGAAGCTCCTAGAGATTGGTAAGGCATCTGGGCCAGGGGAATCATCCCTACCTCTTTCGGCGCTGCCAGCAGCTTGCTGTTTGTAGCCGGAGGATTTCGGTGTTCCGGGCACCATCTTAGATTCTCTAGTCACACATGCGGCGGCTGCCTTTTTAATGAATTTATTCATTTCTCCAGGTTGAATCGCCGCTTTGGCAGGACCGGAAGGTTCTGTGGGTTTTTGCCCACCAATTTAGAAAATTTTTGGTCTGGGAAGCAAATGAGGGATATTCAAGTAGCGTAGCGACGCTTCACACAGCCATCCACTCTCAGCGCAGGCTCCGTCCCCCCTTCCAGGTTAATTCCTGATGTTATAAGTTCAGCCAACTCCACTGCAAGGACAGCAGAGCAAAGCTGCAGTCTGGGATTTGTGTGTTTGCGGAGTGGCGCCAGTTTGGTCCAGCTCATGACAAACCCTATATGGCATCGTTAATTGATATCAATGGTCTTTAGGTATGCTATGGCTGCAATCGCTTTGAATGAAGCATCGCAGAAGATATACAGTATTTGCATCTTTACTTCAGTAGATGGCACGGAAGCATATGGTCGTACCACATGAAGGCTGGACAAAGCTTCGAGAGACTTCTTCCAACCTGTCCACAGATCCTTCTTCTCAGCGGGAAGCGGGTCATCCCAATCAGACGTCTCAGTGGTGAAGTCTCTTAACATCATTTTGCCTTGGATAGTTACAGGCGCTACTAATCCCAGAGGATCATATAAGCTGTTTATGGTGAACAGGACTCTGCATGTCAAGGGCTTTTCTTCCTTGCTGATTTGGAAGGTGAATGTATCTGCCTTTAAATCCCAGAGCAAACCGAGGCTCCGCTGCATGGGAAGGGAGTCGGTACTAAGATCTAAGTCCTTTAGATCACTTGAATGGTCTTGGGATGAGAAGGCCCCCATTAACTCACGGCTGTTGGAGGCAATTTTGTGCAACCTCAAATTAGATAGAGCAAGCATTTCTTGGTCCCTTTTCAGGAGACTGATTAAAGGGACACTGCCAGGCCCAATAAGCATATTTAGGTATATATATGACAGTACAGGTCTTATAAAGTGTATTAAAATCATCTAAGTATCCCCCCTGTCCACCTTATAAATACAGTAAACTGAAGTTTTATAACCTGCTTGAATCGTCTTCAATCTGCCCAAGGGGCGGCGTTTCATCTCCACTTGCGCCCAGCCAGCCTCGCCCCAACTGCCGTTTTGAAGCGCCGCCCAGCTCATCAATATTCACTTCGCTGGGCGGCTACTACTGTCCCCGACTTCACAAGATCAGGCGCATGCCCAATACAATCCTATGGGCATCGGCCTCCGTCTCATCTTCAGCGCATGCGCCCGGCACCCTCACTGGCCGGGATCACATCGCACTTGAGTACAGTCTGCATCTTAGAGGCCGCTTCAGCCTCTGCATTATGCGCATGCGCTGGGCACTGTTCAGCGCATCGCTTCAGAGCGGGGACACTAGAAGCCGCCCAGCTAAGTGAATATTGATGAGCTGGGCGGCGCTTCAAAACGGCAGTTGGGGCGAGGCTGGCTGGGCGCAAGTGGACATGAAATGCCGCCCCTTGGGCAGATTGAAGACGATTCAAGCAGGTTATAAAACTTCAGTTTACTGTATTTATAAGGTGGACAGGGGGGATACTTAGATGATTTTAATACACTTTATAAGACCTGTACTGTCATATATATACCTAAATATGCTTATTGGGCCTGTCAGTGTCCCTTTAAGGTCTCGTTTGTGGGTGTGGATTTCAGGCAGTCATCCACGTAGAAATCTTTTTCCACAAAAGATCTGATATCTGACCCATCCTTTGCTTCACCCTCTCGGGCTGAATGCCTGAGACCATAGATAGAGACTGCAGGGGAAGGACTGTTTTCAAAGATGTGCACTATCATTCGGTACTCTACAATGTCTTCATTGGGGTCGTTGTTGCGGTACTGGCGTTCGAGTCGAATACTACTCTTATCTGTCCTGGCTTTTTAGGATGATACACGCCAAATATGGGTAAGAACCAACACTCCTCAGAGTCTTGGAGTGCAGGTGCCATTTCTGCATGGTAGTTCTGGAATATCCTTTCCATGAAGGTAAATAAATGTTTTTTCTTCTCTGGTGTCCTCTGAAGTTTGTGCTTGAGGGAAAAAAATCTACTGTAGACAAGTTCTTTGTTGTTAGGTAAGCGTTGTCTCTGGGGTAGAGATGGCATTGCGGTTCGCCTGGCGGTTTCGCGGTGAACTTTACTCCTTCGCGATTCGCCGAACATGCAAACACATGGAGATAATCGCACGCACCATATTTTTTTGCATAGCGCCAAACTTTGACCCATTACACATCCATCAGGTGGGACAGGACAGCCAATTGAGAAATTTCAGCACATGGACACACCCCCTACCCTATAAATAAACCCAATCTGGCAGCCATTTTACATTCATTCTTTTGCCAATGTACGGAGAGGTTGCTGTGTGGAGCAGGGACAGACTGTTAGAGAGTGTAGAGACACTAAACGGTAGCTAATATGGCCACAAAGGTCCTTTTAAGGACTGGTATAGGTGTGCTATCGATAGGTGTGACATACTAAGGGGTGTGATATTAATAATATACTATCTTAAATAGAAAGTATATTATAGTGCATTTGTATTGTCCAGCAGTTGTGTGTGGTTCTGCTGCGATACTGCAGCTATATAGAGGGACAACGCTATTGGAAAAACTAATTGCAACTGGTGTAATATGCAGGATATGCAGGAGTTGTGTGCGGTTCTGCTGAGATACCCCAGCAACAGTATACAGAGGGAAAAACGCTATTAGAACAAATAATTTCAACTGGTGTAATGCACCAGTAGCACCCCAAAAAAACTGATTGAGGCATGGGTGTGATATACCTATAATATAATTTCCGCATAGTGCATTTGTAATTTGCAGGAGTTGTGTGTGGTTCTACTAAGATACCCCAGCTATACAGAGGGACAAACGCTATTCGAACAAATAATTTCAACTGGTGTGATATACCAGTTGCCCCCAAAAAAAACTGATCGAGGCAGGAGTGTGATATACCTATAATATAATTTCCATATAGCACATTTGTAATTTGCAGGAGTTATGTGAGCTTCTGCTGAGATACCTCAGCTATACAGAGAGACAAACGCTATTTGAACAAATAATTTCAACTGGTGTGATATACCAGTTACCCCCCAAAAAAGTGATTTAGGCAGGGGTGTGATATACCTATAATATAATTTCCATATTGTATATTTGTAATTTGCAGGAGTTGTGTGCGGTTCTGCTGAAATACAGAGGGAAAAATTCTATTTGAATAAATAACATGTGAAAAAACAGTTCAAGTGGCACTGCACATTGATTCCCTCTACTCACTTATGGGTATACTGATGGTAACTGAATTTGAGTGCATAAAAGAGTGCATAAATTCCCAACCTGGTGGTGCTCAACTGTGAAAACTGTTATTGGTAACAGGTATATAAGCTTGAGACAAAGCAGGGAAATCAGTGGCACTCACCATTAGTTGCAGTTCTTCTTTATTGATTCCAACACTTGGATAAAATGTACAGATAATCGGCGGTAGGTGGACAAATGTACTTTCAGTGCAAATAAATGTGCGTGGACGGCCGTTTCGCACGTACATCGCTTAGTCGGGCCAACATGATAGCAGCATAAAAATGCAAGCTTAAATACCTGTGTGCACACCCCTTGTCTGTCATCACTGGGCGGCGCTCAAACACGGCGCTCACCTGTGAGGTCATCCCGGGGTCAAAGGTGTGCTCACTATACAGACAATATCTGAAAGATAACATAAAATCAGAAACATAAAGACATACAAAAAATCATTTACAGAAACACTTTCATATCTATCTTCTCATTCAATCCTAAGGGGCCCATGGCATCGGAGCGCAATCCACCTGCTCTCCTTTCTAAGTAGCTCCTGATGCTTATCTCCGCCCTGGGGCGGGTTCTTGACAGTCTCAATGCCTTCAAACCTGAGTACCTCCCCTCTTCCTCTGTGCTCATGCTTCACATGATGTATAAGGCGTGGACAGCCTTCCCTGAGGTCAGTGAGATAAGATGTTCTCTTATTCTCTCATTAAGGCCTCATGCACACGACCGTTCAGTTCTTTCCGGTCCGCAAACCGCGGATCTGCAAAACACGGAAGCCATCTGTGTGCCTTCTGCAATTTACGGAACGCGCGACCCATTGTAGTAATGCCTATTCTTGTCCGCAAAATGGACAAGAATAGGACATGCTATATTTTTTTTTGCGGGGCCACGGAACGGTGCAACGGATAAGACAGCACACGGAGTGCTGTCCGCATCTTTTGCGGCCCAATTGAAGTGAATGGGTCCGCATCCGAGCCGCAAAAACTGCGGCTCAGGTGTGGACCCGAACAACGGTCGTGTGCATGAGGCCTAAGTCTCCTTATCGCTTTACCTATGTAGAACCTGCCACATATGCACAGTATAAGATAGACTACAAATGTACTTTTACAAGTAATTAAAGTGTCCACCTTATGTTGTAAATACCAAATACCAAGTTTTCCCATTGTGGGAAATCTGCAGCAGGGGCAATTTTCCACATCGGCAATTACCCATGGGACACCACCCCTGCAGTCAAGTTTTAGGTTTTTTCTCTAGGAAACGACTACAGACTAATCTGTCTTTTAGAGTATGGCACTTTCTAAACGTTATTATGGGACGAGTGCCTCTGATGTCACCAAGATTCTCATCACTCTCTAGCAAGTCCCAGTTATATTTTATAACCTTCTTGATTTGATCAGCTAAAAGGCAAAATTTAAAGCAAAACACAAAAGGGTTTTCATTACTCTGTACTGTTTTCTTTTCCTCAGCTTTTTCTGTCTTTGGTTTCTTTTTAAAGTCTTGATGAGTAACTCTCATCATTGCATCATTCAGTAAACTACTAGGGTACCCTCTAGATAGTAGTCGATTTCTCAGGTCTAAAGCCTGCTTTCTGTAATCTTCATCCCTTTTATTAATGCGTCTCAACCTGATGAATTGTCCATATGGGACTGCTTTCTTGATGCTTTGTGGGTGGTAACTAGAGCAAACAGCGAGTTGGTGGCTGTAGGTTTGCGATATCCCTCAGTCACCAACTTGCTGTCCCTAGCAGATATGAGTACGTCCAAAAATTCAAGCTGTAGGCCCCCAAACTTGTATGTAAACACCATATTCATGTCATTAATTTGGTTGAGATTGTAACGGTCATGAACACACACACACACACAGACAGGGGGGAGGGAGTGACCACTGCGCTCCACCCTCGCCCCTGACCCTGACCCTGCCTACTTGCCTCGCAAGTCCTAATGACAAGGGACGAACAGACAACAAACAGAACGAATACGGACCGAGTTAAAACCAAGAAGGCATGCGCAGAACAAAGGAACAAGCAGAGAATGGTCAGGAGAAAGCCGAGGTCATTTACCAAGAGAAGTACCAAAGGAGTAACCAGAGATCATCTGGACCAGGCCGGGATCAGGAACCAGTAAAGCAGTACAGCACAGCAGGAACAGATAGCGAGATGTCGGATAAACAGGAGGTAAGTACACCAGGAATCCAAGGAGACACAGGTGGAACCTGAATAACAGGCAATCTGTGGCCAGCAGATTGCCAGTTTAAATAGGGAGCCAGAGGGGTCATGTGACATGGCCAGCGGCACATGACTCCACACAGACTACACAGCCGAGCGCTGATGATGCATGCGCGCTCCGGAAGTGCCCGCCTCCTAGACCGCGCTGTGACAGTACCCCCCCTTTTACGCGGGGTCCCCGGACCCAAGGACTCAGGTGATGGCTTCTCGGGATGATCCTCATGAGATTTCTTAACCAGTCTAGGGGCATGAATCTCCCTAGCTGGTACCCAAGACCTCTCCTCGGGTCCATAGCACTTCCAGTGCACCAGATACTGCAAGGAATTAAGCACTCTCCTGACATCCGCAATTTTAGATACCACATACACCACAAAATCCTTAACCAGAACAGGCAGAGGTGTGGCTTGTGACGGTACAACAGGTTCAATGTATTTTTTTAGTAGGGTCTTGTGAAATACATTGTAAATGTGGAACGAGTCGGGCAATTCTAACCTAAATGATACAGGATTAATCACCTCTATAAAGCCCCATAAAGCGAGGAGAAAACTCTTTTGAAGCAACTTTGAGTGAAAGATTTTTAGAGAACAACCACACCTTATCCCCACCTGAAAGTTCACCCGCGTGGAACGTTTCCTATTGGCCTTGACTCTTTGAGTATTTTGAGCTTTTTCTAGGTCCGATTGAACCCGAGCCCATACTGTGCACAGTTTTGAGGAGATCTTATCCACCTCGGGATTACATGAGGAGACGGATGACCCAGAAAGAAAATGAGGATGAAAGCCAAAGTTACAAAAAAAAAGCAGAGACCCCAGCAGAGGAATTAACACAGTTATTTAGAGCAAACTCGGCTAATGGAAGGTATTTCACCGAGAACTGTTGATCATCTGCAACATATGCCCTGAGAAATTGTTCGACCGACTGATTGAGGCGCTCAGTCTGTCCATTACTTTCAGGGTGATAAGCAGATGAAAAGGACAGAGAAATCCGACATCTCAGACAGAAGGCCCTCCAAAACTTGGACACAAACTGCACACCCCTGTCAGATACAATATTTTCTAGAATGCCATGTTAACATAGAATTTGTTCCGCAAACAAAGATGCTAGGGTCTTTGCACTCGGGAGTTTAGGCAGGGGAATAAAGTGAGCCATCTTGCTGAATCTATCGACCATTACCCAAACCACAGTCTTACCCTCCGCAGGTGGCAGACAGGTGATAAAATTCATCGAGATATGAGACCAGGGTCTACTGGGAATGGGTAAGGGTCATAGGTCCCCAGCTGGGCGAGTCCTAGGGGTCTTAGACCTCGCACAAACCTAGGCCAACACATAAGACTTGACGTCTCTAGTTAAAGTAGGCCACCAGAATTATCTGGAAACCAGCTCTTTAGTGCCCTCAATGCCCGGATGTCCACAAAAAACAGAGTCATGACACTCACCCAGCAGTTGGAGACGAAACTGTACGGGAACAAGCAACTTATCTGTAGGAGTGGATGATGGAGCTAGGTGTTGTTCAGCCCTAATGAGAGTCGTGATGTCCTGACACAAGGCTGCTATGAAGACCTTAGCTGGTAAAATGGTTTCAGGTGGAGTCTCTGTAGGCTGGTACGCACAGAAACTCTGAGAGAGCTCGTCGGCCTTCACGTTTCTACTTCCTGGTCTGAAAGTGATGGAAAAATTAAAACGTGTAAAAAACAATGCCCATCTAGCCTGATGGGGATTTAACCTTTTAGCCGACTCAAGAAACATTAGGTAACAACAGTAACACAATGTTTTGCCCCCTCAAGAAAATGTCTCCATTCTTCAAATGCCCACTTAATGGCCAGTAACTCATGATTCCTTATGTCATAATTTCTCTCAGAGGGGTAAAACTTTCTGGAAAAAAGGCACAAGGTCTCAGGTTAGTGAGGGTAGCAGGACCTTGCGAGAGGACTGCTCCTGCGCCATCCTCAGAAGCATCCACCTCCACGAAAAAAGTTTTTTCCTGATCTGGCTGGGTTAGAACGGAAGCACTACTGAAAGATTCCTTTAGGGTTTCAAATGAATCTAAGGCCTCAGTAGACCAATTTTCCAGATCCGCTCCTTTTTTTGTGAGGTCGGTCAGTGGTCTAGCGATTACCGAGAAATTCTTTATGAACTTATGGTAGTAGTTAGCGAATCCAAGTAAACATTGTAAGGCCTTTAAGGATGATGGTCTTACCCATCCATTAATCGCTAAAACCTTGCTAGGATCCATCTTTATGGCGTGGGGAGTCAGAACATGTCCGATAAATATAATCTCCTGCACCCCAAAGACACATTTTTCCTGCTTAGCAGATAATTGGTTCTCTCTCAACACCTCAAACACCTGTCTAACATGAAACACATAACTCTCAAAATTAGGGGAAAATATCAAAATGTCATCGAGATATACAATGGCAAATTTTCCCAAGAACTCCCTAAGAATATCGTACATGAAATTTTGGAACACAGCCGGGGCATTGCTGAGTCCAAAAGGCATAACAAGATATTCAAAGTGACCAGCTGGGGTATTGAACACTGTCTTCCACTCGTCCCCCTCCTTGATTCGGATTAAATTGTATGCTCCTCTTAAATCAAACCAGGCCACCCCTAATACCTGGTTAAATAAATCCGGAATCAAGGGGAGGGAGTAAGTATTCTGGATAGTGATCTTATTTAATTTCCGGTAATCTATACAGGGTCTAAGACCACCATCCTTCTTCTTAACAAAGAAAAACCCCACCCCCATAGGAGAAACTGAGGGTCTAATGTGCCCCTTAATGAGACTCTCCTTAATGTAATCTTCCATGGCCTCACGTTCAGGTTTAGAAAGATTGTAAATACGCCCCTTAGGAAACCTTGCCCCCTTCTCCAGGACTCTGGCGCAATCATAAGGTCTAAGGGGAGGAAGAGCCTCCGGGGACGACAACGAGAACACATCAGCATACTCCTTTATGACTGTGGGTAATACCTCAGACTCCACAGAGAACCCAACCCGTACTCTAGACAAACACGAGCCACACTCAGATCCCCAACTCACCAGATTCCCTCTGGTCCAATCAATCGTAGGATTGTGTAATTGGAACCACGGCATCCCCAATACCACCTTGACTAGTAAGTTCTCCAGGACTAACAGGGAACATTTCTCTAAGTGGCACACTCCCACAGCTAAGGAAATCTCTGAGGTACATTACCTCACAGTACCCACCACCAGGGGAGTGGAGTCGATGGCCATGATATGGATGGGCGTAGGTAAAACAAAAATTGGAATACCCTGTCTAGTAGCATACCCCTGGTCAATAAAGCTGGCCGCTGAGCCCGAATCTATAAAGGCCTGACCCGACCACTTATTAGAACCCAGAGAAATGGTTATAGGAACTAAAAGCTTACTCTTAGTAATAACAGAGAGTAGCTGGTCCCTTGGTGGTCTTGTCTTGGAAGTTTTACCAGAAAGGATCCTCTTTGGACACTGATTGATCCAATGGTCAGGATCTCTGCAGTAGAAACAGATCCCACGTCTGCGGCACTGATCCCCTCTTGTAATGCCAATTTGCATAGGTTCTTCAGAGGAGACCTCAACACCACTCCTGGAACAAACCTCAGACTGGACCAGCACCTGAGAAGAGAACTGTCGTTCCTGTCATCTTTCTCTCACACGTCGGTCGAGTCGGACTACTAGGGTCATAGTCTCCTCAAGAGAATATGGGAGCTGATAACTCACTAGTAGGTCTTTTAGATTATCAGATAGGCCTGACCTGAATTGACACTTAAGAGCTGGCTCGTTCCACCCTGAGGGAAAACACCACCTTCTAAATTGGGTGCAATACTCCTCCGCAGAGAGGTTGCCTTGAACCAATGCTTTCAGCGCGGTTTCGGCTACCAAGGCCCTGCCTGGTTCATCATACAGGGTACCCAGAGCCTGAAAAAAAACCTCTACAGTGGTAAAACAACTAGCATCAGGGGGGTAAAGAAAAGGCCCACTCCTGGGGATCCCCCTGTAAGCAGGAAATAACAATGCCCACACAATGGCTTTCCGATCCAGAAGACAAGGGGCGTAAACTAAAATACAGTTTACAGCTCTCCTTAAAGGAGTGAAACTTCCTCCGATCTCCAGAGAAGGGTTCTGGAAGCTTGATCGGTGGCTCCACATGAGGCCTCAAGTTCGGACCAGAGGCCTGAGGAGCAGCAGCGTCTTGTCCTATTTCTAGGGAATCAATCCTCTCCCCTAGCTCCTGCACCATCTGCGTCAGGTTTGACACTTGCTCAGTCAGGGTCACTAGAGGATTCATGGTACAGTGGTTTCAGTAGGCCTGTTATTCTGTAACAGTCATGAACACACACACACAGAAAGGGGGGAGGGAGTTACAACTGCGCTCCACCCTCGCCCCTGACCCTGCCTACTTGCCAAGTCCTAATGACAAGGAACAACTAGACGGCAGTCCCTAACTTGGTGTAAGTGCAGGGAGGAAGAACAGACATCAAACAGAACGAATACGGACCGAGTCAAAACCAGGAAGGCAGCGCAGAACAAAGGAACAAGCAGAGAATGGTCAGGAGAAAGCCGAGGTCATTTACCAAGAGAAGTACCAAAGGAGTAACCAGGGATCATCTGGACCAGGCCGGGATCAGGAACCAGTAAAGCAGTACAGCACAGCAGGAACAGACAGCGAGACGTCGGATAAACAGGAGGTAAGTACACCAGGAATCCAAGGAGACACAGGTGGAACCTGAATAACAGGCAATCTGTTATGTGGCCACGTCACATGAGCCAGAGGGGTCATGTGACGTGGCCAGCATCACATGACTCCACACAAAGACTACTCAGCCCTAAAACCATTCGCATGAATGCGCATATATACGCACGGGAGGCGCGCATAGTATTATCAGGAGAGCGGGCGACGCCGGACGCGCTGATGATGTGCGCGCGCTCCGGACGTGCCCGCCTCCTAGACCGCGCCGTGACAGAGATGTTCTACAAACTGTTTAAAGATGGTTTCCGTACCTGACCATATTATAAATATGTCATCTACAAACCTGTGTTAAGTTTTTATATAGGTGAGGAAAGGATTTGTGACTGAATATATATATTTGTCCTCGAGGCTTGCGAGGTACAAGTTTGCGAATGTGCATGCGACCGGCGTGCCCATTGCGGTACCAAACTTTTGCCTGTATCACGCATCCCCAAACCTGAAGGCATTATACTTGAGAACCAAGTTAAGACCTCACTTTTGTCTGTATTTTTCAGGATTTCTATGACAGCTTTTATGCCTGTCTGCAGGCTGACTGCAGTGCCACGAGTAAATAGGCAGTGTCCCTGAGGTAGGATGGTGCATAACGCACCATGGGCCTAAGCAACTAGTCGAGATATTTTGACAGTGGTTCAGTCACTGACCCAACCCCCAAGACAATAGGTCTGCCAGGGGGCTGGGTCAGTGACTTGTACACCTTAGGCACAAAATACCAAGTGTTTTTTTTTCAGAAAGACGGGTATAAGTTTTTCAGCTACCTTACTTGACAAAACATTCAGCTCTACATATTTAGTTAGGAGACTCCTTAGGAGGCCCTGTATTTTAAACATAGGGTCAATTCGCAATTCTTCATATGTTTGCGGGTTCCCTAACTGTCTGTGAGCTTCACTGAGGTAATACTCCCTGGTTATAAGGACCACGTTACCCCCATTGTCAGCCGGCTTAACAATAATATTATTTTGGAGCTGTAGCCATTTCAGAGCTTTTTCTTCCTCATCTATATTTTTACGTGCCCGAGGATACACAAGGGCTTTTATCCCCCCTAGAACCTTACGTTGGAAGATGTCTATGCTGTTGCCGGTGGGCAAGAGGGGATTGAACGTGAATCCCACACCTCCTCTGAACTCCTCCTGCAGGTCCTCCCGTGGTGTAGTACCCAAAGTGGATGCTGTCATCCATTCCAGACATGATATTTCCATGGGGTTAAAGCCAGCAGTCATATTGAACCCCAAGGGTCCTATGGCTGCTGGCTGCTGCTGAGTTGTATGTGGCATCTTACTAAACAACCTTTTCAAATTTAACTTCCTCACGGCATTGAACAAATTGATCTCAAATCCGACCGGGTCAAACTGCTCCATCAGGCTGTAATTAAGGCCTCGGGTTGAGGACCTTCTTACTGCCTGGTGGTAGCTCGAAGCCGGTCAGGTTGATAACTAGATTTTGTGGAGTGGCAAAAGGCAAAACAAATACAAAACAAAGTTTCAAATGAAAACAAGTCTCTTGGAGACAATAAGAGAGGATATTGTTTCCAAGAGACTTGTTTTCATTTGAAACTTTGTTTTGTATTTGTTTTGCCTTTTGAATCGCCCCCTTCTAGTTTCCCTTCTAAAGGGTATTTGCCCCGGTTTTGACTAATGGCACTAAACGTGCCCTGGGATGATAGGTCGTCTGAGGCACTAGAGTCGGAATCAGTTGTCCAATAGTCACTTTTTTTCCGACGCTGGCGTGGCCGTTGTCTTGCTTGTTTCTTCTGATTCCAATTGAAAATCTTGCCTAGGTCTTGCCTAAGGGCTCTTTCACACTTGCGTTGTTCTGTTCCGGCATAGAGTTCCGTCGTCGGGGCTCTATGCCGGAAGAATCCTGATCAGGATTATCCCAATGCATTCTGAATGGAGAGAAATCCATTCAGGATGCATCAGGATGTCTTCAGTTCAGGACCGGAACGTTTTTTGGCCGGAGAAAATACCTCAGCATGCTGCGCTTTTTGCTCCGGTCAAAAATCCTGAACACTTGCCGCAAGGCCGGATCCGGAATTAATGCCCATTGAAAGGCATTAATCCGGATCCGGCCTTAAGCTAAACGTTGTTTTGGCGCATTACCGGATCCGACGTTTAGCTTTTTCTGAATGGTTACCATGGCTGCCAGGACACTAAAGTCCTGTTTGCCATGGTAAAGTGTAGTGGGGAGCGGGGGAGCAGTATACTTACCGTCCGTGCGGCTCCCGGGGCGCTTCAGAGTGACGTCAGGGCGCCCCACGTGCATGGATGACGTGATCGCATGGATCATGTCATCCATGCGCATGGGGCGTTCTGCCGTCATTCTGGAGCGCCCCGGGAGCCGCACGGACGGTAAGTATACTGCTTCCCCGCTCCCCACTACTACTATGGCAGCCAGGACTTTAATAGCGTCTGGGGTGCTCAGTAGTAACACTGAACGCATTTTAAAGACGATCCGTCTTCAAATGCTTTCAGTTCACTTGCGGTGTTACGGATCCAGCGGGCACCTTCCGCAAAGGAAGTGCAGCACGGGATCCGGACAACGCAAGTGTGAAAGAGGCCTAAGTCCTGTTTATCCCTCGGAATTTGATCTCTCTTTTTCTCTTTTATTTCTCCTTGAAACACTGTTAATTCTTGTCAAGTACGTTTATTATACATTTGCAGTTGATTCACTGTTACGCGAGTTTGTAACACTTTTTTGACTTTCAATAATTCTTCACTTATTATTGCATACCTCTTTCTCATTTCTTTTGAGTACCATCTCTAAGATCTTTAAGGGACAACTGTAAATGTATCTGTTGCCATTCAGTCATGAATTCAATGTCTTCTTGATACTGTGTTATTTCTTTGTATATAATGCAAGCCACGTGGTACTCGGTTGCTGTCCGTATAAGACTTAAGGGAGCTGACCGTCCAGTAAAGACGTACCTCCTTTTCTGCTCTGGGTCACACTTGCTTGCAACTAGTGTGATATAACATTTGCCTCCCAAAAAAACTGATTGAGGCAGGGGTGTAATATACCTATAATATAATTTCCATATACTACATTTGTAATTTGCAGGAGTTGTGTGAGGTTCTGCTGAGATACCCCAGCTATACAGAGTGACAAACGCTATTGGAAAAAATAATTTCAACTGGTGCGATATACCAGTTGCACCCAAATAAACTGATTGAGGCACGGGTGTGATATACCTATAATATAATTTCCCTATAGTGCATTTGTAATTTGCAGGAGATGAGTGCGGTTCTGCTGTGACACTCCAGCTATACAGAGTGACAAACACAATTTGAACAAATAATTGCAACTGGTGTAATATACCAGTTCCCCCCCAAAAAAACTGATAGAGGCTGGGGTGTGATATACCTATAATATAATTTCCGTATAGTGCATTTGGAATTTGCAGGAGTTGTGTGCGGTTTTGCTGAGATACCCCAGCTATACAGAGGGACAAACGCTATTGGAACAAAAAATTTCATATGGTGTGATATACCAGTTGCCCCCCAAAAAAACTGATTAAGGTAGGGGTGTGATATACCTATAATATAATTTCCATATTGTACATTTGTAATTGCCACGTTTAATTGAATTTCCTCATGACAGCCCACAAATATCTGCCACCACCCAGAACAAATAATGGTCCCTGTCTTAGGTAAATACAGCGGCATAAAAGGCCTTTTCTGTCCGGTGAATGCCTAATGTTTGGGACCTTGGAGGAATTTAACACCTGTGATGACCACGTGTTATCGAATTTCAACTATTATCATTTGGATTTTTTTCAAGACGGGGGATTTTGTTAGCTATGTTTTTAATCCAATTTTATATTTTTTATTCTTTTAAAGATATGTATTTGACATCTATTTGTACTCGCCTGCAGTAAAATTGATATCTAATGACCGTCTAATATACCTCCAGCCACATAATTACTTGTTCCTTTCCGTCTAACTGGCAAACAGTAAAATTGTTATACGGTTACCAGCTAGTTTTCCTCCAGCCACATTATCAATTGTGCTTTTCTGTGCGGTGAATTTGTAATTTTTGGGGCCTATAGTCCACTGGCCGGCTATAAAATTGATATCCATTGACCGTCTAATATACCTCTGGCCACATATTCACTTGATCTTTTATGTACGTTGAATGCATAATTGTTGGGGCCTACCTAACTGGCCAACAGTAAAATTGTTATACGGTGACCGCCTAATGTACCTCCAGCCACATTATCAATTCTTCTTTTCTGTCTGGTGAATGCCTAATGTTTGGGGCCTGTACTACACTGGCCTGCAGTAAAATTGATATTGAATAACCTTCTAATATACCTCAAGCCACATAATTACTTGTGTTTTTCTGTCAGGTGAATGCCTAATGTTTGGGAACTTGGAGGAATTCAACACCTGTTGACGACGACCACGTGTTATCGAATTTCAACTATTATCATTTGGTTTTTTTTCAAGAGGGGGGATTTTGTTAGCAATGTTTTTAATCCAATTTATATTTTTTGTTCTTTTAAGCATATGTATTTCACATCTATTTGTACTGGCCTGCAGTAAAATTGATATCCAATGACCGTCTAATATACCTCCAGCCAAATAATCACTTGATGTTTTCTGTCAGGTGAATGCCTAATTCTGTCAGGTGAATGCCTAGCGATAATGAGAGTCGATTTTGCGAGCTGCCAGGGACATGGCCATAAGACTTGTGAGGGTGACATAAGTGACAAGCAGACAGTAGATGATGATGATGTAGCCAATCGCCCCTGGGAGGCGGATGAAGAGGGGGTTCATCATCATCAGGAGGCAAGGGTGGCAGCTTTCCCGCAAAACGTCAGGGTGGCAGCGTTCCACTTAGCCAGCAGGGTTTAAGCGTGACTGTGAGCCAGCAGGTGGCAGCAGTGTGAGATCTGGAGCCAAACATGCCCAGGGTAGACCGTATGCTACTCAGAAGCCTACCTGTCTGGAAGCAACTAGCTGTGCACTGTTTCATAGAGGCAGAGGCAGGCAGTCATCACACAGTGGTGAATTTTTCATCAATTTGTCAGAGGATGTAAACGTAGCCGTATGTAGGATCTGTGGGCAGAAAGTGAAGTATGGCCAGGGTGCCAATGTTGGCAACAGCCCTGTGTAAACACAGGGAGTGTCACCAGAAAGTGGCCTGGGAAAATAGTGGTGCTAATGTAGTGGGAGAGCCTGACACATCTCCCAGTGACCCCCACTCCTTCTCCAGCAGTAAGGGCTCCACCACCTCAGCAGAAAGGAGCTGTGTTTCCTTCCCATCTTCTACTGGTCCTGATGCTCGTACTCCTCCTACACGCATTTCAACAGCAAACTATCACCAAGGAGATTACAAAGAGACAACAGTATGCGTACACGCATTTAACAGCACAGAAGCTAAATGGGCTCCTGGCTAAGTTGCTGGTATTACAGTCCCTCCCATTTCATGTGGTTGATGCTGAACATTTCAGAGAACTGATGGCTTGTGTCAAGTCAAGATGGAGAGTCCCAAGCCGTCACTACTTCTCTAAAAAAAAGCTGTACCAGCTCTGCATACGTACATACAGCAGAAGGTGGGCCAGTTCTTGAGCCTGTCGATATCTGGTACAGTTTACAGCAGTGCCAACATGTGGAGCTGTAACTATGGTCAAGGACAATACACTATATGCTCAGCCTACTGGGTAAATTGGGTTCCTGTCCCTGGCACACCAGCAACTTGGCCAGGTGACGGACATGTCGGCTCTGCATTCTTCAGCTATGATTGTGGTGCCAGTGTCCTCCTTTGCTCCTCATCCTTCACCTTGTCTTCAGCCTCCACTGTAGGTACAGTTTGCAGAGGTCCTCCAGCATACCACCTATGCAGAGTATGGAAGGGTCACGCTGTTCTGCACCTGGCCGACCTTTGAAAATGGGTCACACTGGGGAGGAACTGCTGTCTCCTCGCCAACTGAAAGATCGGAAACATGGTTCACCATGGACGGGAAAGAACATTGTGCCGGTGCTGCATCAAGGAGGGCTGACCATGCGCCCTCCCTGGCACATGTCTTTAATCTAGTTGTAAACGGTTTCCTTCAACTCTTCCCACCCAACTGTTAAGACGTCTTGAAAATGACCAGGAAACGGTTGCATGTACTTCAGACACTCTTTCCCTGCAAAACACGCCAAGTTAGGGAAATGGCTATTCATAAATAGGAAATGGCCTCATATGCAATGTTTCCACACATTGGAACTCCACCCCTCCCCACCATGTTTGGACCGACTATAAGAGCAGAGAAAGGCCCTGACCGATTTCTTGATGATGAGACAGACAGGGGTACTCCCCTATGTAACTTCGACGTTAGCCAGTGGAAACTCATGCGTGAAACCTGCCATTTTCTCAGGCCCCTTGAGGATGTCACTTTATTTGTCAGCCACCTGGACTACGGGAGGAATGTTGTCATTTGACTCCTTCATGTCCTGGAGCAGATGCTGAGAAATCTGGCTGACCAGGGGACAGGAGACCTAGTGCCTACATTTCATGGCCACCTGAGCACTGTGGTGGCTGAACTGGTGGGGGAGGAGGACATTAACACCCAGGAATTGTATACAGAAATAGGTGGTTTATCTGCACAAGTGACAGATGAGGAACATGAGGTGCATAAAGAGCTGGAGGGTGATGAGGAAGACCAGGCAGATGACCCCGACAGACCGTGGCAGTATGCAGTGGAAATAGAGGCAGGGATTCCTTTGTGCAAATGGCTAGATGCATTATGAGTTGCTTTCTTAGTAACAGCTGCATTATACCATTCGGCAGAGGAATGACTACTGGATTTCTACTATGTTAGACCCTACTACCGGTTCAAAATGGGGCCTTTTTTCTACCTGCTAATAGGGAGGAATAAACTCAACTGCTATCGAGTCATCCTATGTAAATGGTTGGTCGCTGCTATGTGCGCCATCCCCCATCCTCTGGAAGGTCTAACTGATCTGTGCTCACAATCCACTACCATGACTGCTGGAGGGGGGGGGGGGGAACAGGAGCAGCACCAGCTCCATCAGCAGCAACTTATGTCTTGAGTCCCTAAGGAGCACTTTTTTACTGAAGAAACCACCCAGTAGCAGCAGGACATGGAGCAGAACCTGAACCACCAGGTGGTGGCATACTTGAACTGCACCGTGCCATCCCAGATCCAAGATCCCCTGGACCACTGGGCAGCCAAACTTTATTTGTGGCCGCAACTGGTCGAGTTTGCCATGGAAAGCTTTCCTGCCTGGCCAGTAGTGTGCCTCAGAGCGGGTGTTTAGTACAGCGGGGGGCATAGTTACCCTAAAGAGAATTTGCCTTTCAACAGGAAATGTTGAGGTATTAACCTTTCTAAAGATTAATCAGGCGTGGATCAGCCAAGAGTTCCACAAACCGATGCCTGATGCATCAGACTAGATCATTCTGGCAGTAAAGTTCTGACTGCAATGTGCTGCCACAGCAGAACATTGTAAAAAATGGCCCATTACTTCTGGCCACGTGGCTTCAGCCACTGTTCTGATGCTTCCATCCGCCTGATGCCACACACTGCTGCCTCTGCTGCCATGTTCTCCTACTGCCACCCACAATCTTGTGCTGTTACTGCCACTGCTGTTGCCCCCCACGTCCCCAATCTGTGACTGGGCCACTGTGTTGACTCCTCATGCTGTTGCCACCCTCCCCACTCTAAGACTGGATTACTATGTTGACTCCTCAAGCTGTTGCCACCCTCAACACTCTGTGATGGGGCCACTAGTGTCCCTGTTTGGCCATGTTGACATCACATTTTACCCTTCTTCTGATTTGTCAGAAAAAATGAAAAACACAACGGATCCTGTCTTTGGAACATCCATAAGGCCTTTATAAAACGCGTCAGATTTAGCATCAGGATTTGCTAATGATTTGGAAGCCAAAACGCAAGAGTGGGTACAAAACAAGCAAATATTTCCATCACATGTTATCTCTGTTTTAGACCGACTCCTGTTTTTGTCTCACCAATACTGATCAAATACTGATGCAAAACATTGACCAAATTCTGACAAAAGTACTGTGAAAATGTGATTAAAACCTTTTTAGAGCAGATTGAACTATTCTTATTTTTCTTATTTTGTTCAACATCATAATTGCTAGATTTGTTTTCTAAGGAACAGTATGCCCAAAACTTTGAAAAGAAAATGTGTAAAATTCATAAGTGTGTTTTGCGCAGAATGATCTACATAATACTGCTCATTCTTTCCTTTTAATCATGTAGCCAATTAAACAGTAAAGCCTCTACTATCGTCAATTGATTGAAACTTGTTAGGAGGCTAATTACACAGGAAATTGTAATCCAGTATGAGGTCTACTAACCAAGGTTTGAAATCAGTTGACATGTATAATTACGTATAGTTGAACTTAAGTTTCAAAATGCAGCAAAAACCTGATAATGAAAATGACGTTTAAGGGATTTTAAGGCCTCTTTCACACGAGTGTGTACGGATTGCGGCAAACCCGCGCGAGTAGGTACGCAATTGCAGTCAGTTTTGACTGCGATTGCGTTCCGTTGTTCAGTTTTTATTGTGCAATGCGATTTGCACGCGCGTGATAAAAAACTGAATGTGGTACCCAGACCCGAACTTCTTCACAGAAGTTCAGGTTTGGGTTCAAGGTTGTGTATATTGTATTATTTCCCCTTATAACATGGTTATAAGGAAAAATAATAGCATTCTGAATACAGAATGCATAGTACAATAGGGCTGGAGGGGTTAAAAAAAAAGAAATAATTTTACTCACCTTAAACCCCTTAAGAACTTAGGACGTACCGGTACGGCATGTTTCCCGAGGTCCTTAAGGACCCATGACGTACCGGTACGTCATGTGTTGTTCCGATCACTTGCCGCCCGGCGGGCGATGATCGGAACCCGGCGCCTGCCTCAAATCATTGAGCAGGCACCTAGGCTAAATGCGCGGGGGGGTCCCGTGACCCCCCTGTGTCGGTGATCGCCGCAAACCGCAGGTCAATTCAGACCTGCGGTTTGCGGCTTTACCTGCGGTTTGCGGCGGTGTGTGGCGGTGCCATCAGGTCCCCATGCGGCTGTAGGGGGGACCCGATGGCATGGAAAGCAGCGCGATGCCTAAGGAAGGCATTGCGCTGCCTTCCGGTGACGAGCCTGTGAGATCCAGCCCCCTGGATCTCACAGGCCGGAAGCTGTATGAGTGAGGCCTCATGCACACAACAGTATTTTTTCACGGTCCGCAAAACGGGGTTCCGTTGTTCCGTGATCCGTTTCCGTTTTTGTTTCCGTGTGTGTTCCTTGATTTTTGGAAGATCACCAGACATGAAGGAAAGTGAAAAAAAATCTAAGTCAAGTTTGCCTTGCAAATGATAAAAAAAAACGGACGTGCGAACGCGGATGACAATCTTGTGTGCCTCCGTGTTTTTTCACGGACCCATTGACTTGAATGGGTTCGCGAACCGTTGTCCGTGAAAAAAAATAGGACAGGTCATATTTTTTGGATGGACTGGAAACACGGATCAGGGACGCGGATGACAAACGGTGCATTATCCGAGTTTTCAACGGACCCATTGAAAGTCAATGGGTCCGCAGAAAATCACGGAAAACGGAACAACGGACACGGAACACAACAACGGTCGTGTGCATGAGGCCTAATACACACAGTATTATTCATACAGCCAATGCATTCCAATACAGAAGTATTGGAATGCATTGTAAAGGATTAGACCCCCAAAAGTTCAAGTCCCAAAGTGGGACAAAAAAGAAAGTGAAAAAAAAGTTGAAAAAATAAAGTTTTCCCCCAAAAAAATTACAAGGTTCAAGTAAAAATAAACAAAAACGTCATTTTCCCCAAATAAAGTAAAAAAAAAATTTGATGAAAAATAGGGGGAAAAAAAATGTATACATATTAGGTTTCGCCACGTCCATATCGACTGGCTCTATAAACATATCACATGACCTAACCCCTCAGATGAACACCGTAAAAAATAAAAAATAAAAACTGTGCTAAATAAACAATTTTTTGTCACCTTACACCACAAAAAGTACAACAGCAAGCGATCAAAAAGGTGATTGCCCACCAAAATAGTACAAATCTAACCAACACCTCATCCCGCAAAAAATGAGCCCCTACCTGAGACAAGCGCCCAAAAAATAAAAAAAAAATATGGCTCAGAATATGGAGACACTAAAACATCATTTTTTTGGTTTAAAAAAAGCTGTTATTGTGTAAAACTTACATAAATAAAAAAAGTATACATATTTGATATCTCCGCGTTCGTATCTATCGGCTCTATAAAAATATCACATGACCTAACCCCTCAGATGAACACCATAAAAAATAAAAACTGTGCAAAATAAACCATCTTTTGTCACCTTACATCACAAAAAGTGTAATAGCAAGTGATCAAAAAGTCATATGCACCCCAAAATAGTGCCAATCAACCGTCATCTCATCCTGCAAAAAATGAGACCCTACCTAAGATAATCGCCCCAAAACTGAAAAAACTATGGCTCTCAGAATATGGAGACACTAAAACATGATTTTTTTTTTGTTTCAAAAATGAAATAATTGTGTAAAACTTACATAAATAAAAAAAAAGTATACATATTAGGTATGGCCGCGTCCGTATCGACCGGCTCTTTAAAAATATCGCATGACCTAACCCCTCAGATGAACACCGTAAAAAATTTAAAATTAAAACTGTGCGAAATAAACCCCTTTTTGTCACCTTACATCACAAAAAGTGTAATAGCAAGCAATAAAAAAGTCACACGCACCCGAAAATAGTGCCAATAAAACCGTCATCTCATCCCACAAAAATCATACCCTACCCAAGGTAAACTGAAAAAATTATTGCTCTCAGACTATGGAAAAACTAAAACATGATTTTTTTTTGGCTTCAAAAAAGAAATCATTGTGTAAAACTTACATAAATATAAAAAAAAGTATACATATTAGGTATAGCTGCATCTGTGACAACCTGGTCTATAAAAATATCACATGAACTAACCTGTCAGATGAATGTTGTAAATAACAAAAAATAAAAACTATGCCAAAACAGCTATTTCTTGTTATCTTGCCTCACAAAAAGTGTAATATAGAGCAACCAAAAATCATATGTACCCTAAACTAGTACCAACAATACTGCCACCCTATCCCGTAGTTTCTAAAATGGGGCCACTTTTTTGGAGTTTCTACTGTAGGAGTGCATCAGGGGGGGCTTCAAATGGGACATCGTGTCAAAAAAACCAGTCCAGCAAAATCTGCCTTCCAAAAACCGTATGGCATTCCTTTCCTTCTGCGTCCTGCCGTGTGCCCGTACAGCGGTTTACGACCACATATGGGGTGTTTCTGTAAACCACAGAATCTAAGCCATAAATATTGAGTTTGGTTTGGCTGTTAACCCTTGCTTTGTAACTGGAAAAAAATTATTAAAATGGAAAATCTGCCAAAAAAGTGAAATTTTGAAATTGTATCTCTATTTTCCATAAATTCTTGTGGAACACCTAAAGGGTTAACGACGTTTGTAAAATCAGTTTTGAATACCTTGAGAGGTGTAGTTTCTTAGATAGGGGTCACTTTTATGGAGTTTCTACTCTAGGGGTGCATCAGGGGGGCTTCAAATTGAACATGGTGTCAAAAGAACCAGTCTAGCAAAACCTGCCTTCCAAAAACCGTATGGCATTTCTTTCCTTCTGCGCCCTGCCGTGTGCCCGTACAGCGGTTTACGACCACATATGGGGTTTTTCTGTAAACTACAGAATATGGGCCATAAATATTGAGTTTGGTTTGGCTGTTAACCCTTGCTTTGTAACTGGAAAAAAATTATTAAAATGGAAAATCTGCCAAAAAAGTGACATTTTGAAATTGTATCTCTATTTTCCATTAATTCTTGTGGAACACCTAAAGGGTTAACAAAGTTTGTAAAATCAGTTTTGAATACCTTGAGGGGTGTAGTTTATAGAATGGGGTCATTTTTGGGTAGTTTCTATTATGTAAGCCTCGCAATGTGACTTCAGACCTGAACTGGTCCCTAAAAATTGGGTTTTTGAAAATTTCTGAAAAATTTCAAGATTTGTTAAATTCTAAGCCTTGTAACATCCCCACAAAATAAAATATCATTCCCAAAATGATCCAAACATGAAGTAGACATATGGGGAATGTAAAGTAATAACTATTTTTGGAGGTATTACTATGTATTATAGAAGTAGAGAAATTGAAACTTGGAAATTTGCAATTTTTTACCAATTTTTGGTAAATTTGGTATTTTTTTATAAATAAAAATGTTTTTTTTTTTTACTTCATTTTACCAGTGTCATGAAGTACAATATGTGATGAAAAAACAATCTCAGAATGGCCTGGATAAGTCAAAGCGTTTTAAAGTTATCACCACTTAAAGTGACACTGGTAACATAGTAACATAGTAACATAGTACATAAGGCCGAAAAAAGACATTTGTCCATCCAGTTCGGCCTGTTATCCTGCAAGTTGATCCAGAGGAAGGCAAAAAAAAAAAACCCTGTGAGGTAAAAGCCAATTTTCTCCACTTTAGGGGAATAAAAAATTCCTTCCCGACTCCAATCATGCAATCAGAATAACTCCCTGGATCAACGACCCCTCTCTAGTAGCTATAGCCTGTAATATTATTAAGCTCCAGAAATACGTCCAGGCCCCTCTTGAATTCTTTTATTGTACTCACCATCACCACCTCCTCAGGCAGAGAGTTCCATAGTCTCACTGCTCTTACCGTAAAGAATCCTCTTCTATGTTTGATTACAAACCTTCTTTCCTCCAGACGCAGAGGATGTCCCCTCGTCACAGTCACAGTCCTGGGGATAAATAGCTGATGGGATAGATCTCTGTACTGACCCCTGATATATGTATACATATTAATTAGATCTCCCCTCAGTCGTCTTTTTTCTAAAGTGAATAACCCTAATTTTGATAATCTTTCAGGGTACTGTAGTTGCCCCATTCCAGTTATTACTTTAGTTGCCCTCCTCTGAACCCTCTCCAGCTCTGCTATGTCTGCCTTGTTTACAGGAGCCCAGAACTGTACACAGTACTGCATGTGTGGTCTGACTAATGATTTGTAAAGTAGTAGGAATATGTTCTCATCACGGGCATCTATGCCCCTTCTGATGCAACCCATTATCTTATTGGCCTTGGCAGCAGCTGCCTGACACTGGTTTTTGCAGCTTAGTTTGCTGTTTATTAAAATTCCTAGATCCTTTTCCATGTCAGTGTTACCGAGTGTTTTACCATTTAGTATGTACGGGTGAATTGCATTTTTCCTTCCCATGTGCATAACTTTACATTTATCAGTGTTAAACCTCATCTGCCACTTATCTGCCCAAGCCTCCAATCTATCCAGATCCCTCTGTAGTAGTATACTGTCCTCTTCCGTGTTAATTACTTTACACAGTTTAGTGTCATCTGTGAAAATTGATACTTTACTATGCAAGCCTTCTACAAGATCATTAATAAATATATTGAAGAGAATAGGGCCCAATACTGACCCCTGAGGTACTCCACTAGTGACAGTGACCCAATCTGAGTATGTTCCATTAATAACCACCCTCTGTTTTCTATCATTGAGCCAGTTACTTACCCACTTACAGACGTTTTCTCCCAGTCCGAGCATTCTCATTTTATATACTAACCTTTTATGTGGTACAGTGTCAAATGCTTTGGAGAAGTCCAGATATACGACATCCATTGATTCGCCGCTGTCAAGTCTAGAACTTACCTCCTCATAGAAACTGATTAAATTAGTCTGACATGACCGATCCCTCACGAAGCCATGCTGATATGGCGTTATTTGCTTATTTCCGTTGAGATGCTCTAATATAGCATCTCTCAGAAAACCTTCAAACAGTTTACCCACAACAGATGTTAAACTTACCGGCCTATAGTTTCCAGGCTCTGTTTTTGGCCCCTTTTTGAATATTGGCACCACATATGCCACGCGCCAATCCTGTGGGACATTCCCTGTCAGTATAGAGTCTGCAAATATCAGAAATAAGGGTCTGGCTATGACATTACTTAATTCCTTTAGGATACGGGGGTGTATGTCATCCGGTCCGGTAAGATTTGCAAAAAGTGGCCGAGTCTTTAAGGTGAAATAGGGCTGAGTCCTTAAGGGGTTAATCCACTTGTTCGCGCAGCCGGCATCTCTGCTGACTTCATCTGTGAGGAAAAGGACCTTTGATGACGTCACTATGCTCATCACATGGTCATTCACATGATCCGTCACTGTTGGTGATGAATCATGTGATGAGCGTAGTGATGTCATCAAAGGTCCTTTTCCTCACAGATGAAGACAGCAGAGATGCCGGCTGCGCGAACAAGTGGATTAAGGTGAGTTAAATTATTATTATAATTTTTGTAACCCCTCCAGCTCTATTTTACTTAGCATTCTGTATTAAGAATGCTATTATTTTCCCTTATAACCATGTTATAAGGGAAAATAATAATGATCGGGTCCCCATCCCGATCGTCACCTAGCAACCGTGCGTGAAAATCGCACCGCATCCGCACTTGCTTGCGGATGCTTGCGATTTTCACACAACCCCATTCATTTCTATAAGGCCTGCGTTACGTGAAAAACGCACAAAGAAGAGCATGCTGCGATTTTCACGCAACGCACAAGTGATGCGTGAAAATCACCGCTCATGTGCACAGCCCCATAGAAATTAATGGGTCCGGATTCAGTGCGGGTGCAATGCGTTCACCTCACGCATCGCACCCGCGCGGAAATCTCGCCCGTGTGAAAGGGGCCTAAGACACTTTCTAGACTGACAGCATCGAATACTGTTACTGTTTTGATTGTATGATTGTGGCCAGACATGCAGGACTCTTCATAGGAGGACAAAAGTACTATCTGTAAATAGTTAGCCATGGCAAAGTTCAAATTAAAGCATCACTGAATTATGAACTACAGCATAATTATTGTAGTATTATCTCTTCTTTAGTTACACATCTCACAATAATTAATAGATACCTGTAGTCGCTGCAAAAAAAAAATCCTCTAAATGTATTAAAATTGTAAAGAAAACATTTTTACTGAGCTTGCCAATAATTCATATAAGCAACTGTTCAGTTTTGTACTAGCGGCGTCTTGCTTATGCCATTCTTCCATAAATCTCAGTGGCATAGACTGAAACATGCATGGTCTAGCAGGTGTAATTAAAGGGTTTCTGTCACCAGAAATAACACTATTAAGGCTACTTTCACACTACCGTTCAGAGCGGGTCCGTCTGCTGTCTGCACAGACGGATCCGCTCCTATAATGCAGACGTTTGGATCCGTTCAGAACGGATCCGTCTGCATTATAGTTTAGAAAAAATTCTAAGTGTGAAAGTTGTTCAGACGGATCCGTCCAGACTTTACATTGAAAGTCAATGGGGGACGGATCCGTTTGAAAATTGAGCCATATTGTGTCATCTTCAAACGGATCCGTCCCCATTGACTTACATTGTAAGTCTGGACGGATCCGTTTGCCTCCGCACGGCCAGGCGGACACCCGAACGCTGCAAGACTGATGCATTCTGAGCGGATCCGCGTCCACTCAGAATGCATTGGTAGCTGGACGGATGCGTTCGGGGCCGCTTGTGAGACCCTTCAAACGGAGCTCACAAGCGGAGCCCCGAACGCTAGTGTGAAAGTGAAAGTGTGAAAGTAGCCTAACCTGGCTGACTTTAGCAATGTGCTAATGTCAGCTGAACCTAACTAGCCTACTCCTGTTTTAATACGTGCCCCCGTTACTGCAGAAATTAAACTTTTATAATATATGAAAATTAGCCTCTAGGAGCAATGGGGGCGTTGCTCCTGCTCCTAGAGGCTCCGTTCTCCCACCTCTGTCCACACCCTCCAATACATGATTGACAGGGCAAGGCAGTATTCACGTCCTCCTGCTTGGCCCTGAGTGCGGGTGAAATCTCATGCCTGCGCTGTGCCATTTAGTATTCGGTGCAGTCATAGTGAAGGAAGGAAGCTTGCCGGCTGCCGACTGAATCACGTGAACAAGTGTGGAGAATTCATCTGTCCATGTGGTCTCAGAACTTAAACTGAGACCAAGTAGCCTTTAATATATATGCAGTCTGCTAATTAAAACACCTGGGCGATTGGGAGGAGTGCTGATACCATGAAAGATAGGCAAGAGAATAAAATTCCAGAAAGAGAAAAATCATAGATCGCACATCCACAAGCTCTGCATTGATCTGTTGCTTCTCAACACAATTTACATTGATTTTGAGAAAGCTTATTAAAATTACTATGAGGAGAATGCATATACAGTAGCTTGAAGGCTACTTGATCTCAGTTTAAGTTCTGAGACCACATGGACAGTCCTGGACACCGGTTCACATAATGAAGTACAGCGTGGTACCTGCTGTGGATTTGATGCTGTGTCTGTGTGGCCCAATGCCAAGGGGCCTCAGTCTGATAGCAGTGGTGCTGTTAGGCTGCTGGATCTCATCACCTGTGGGTGATGTGTTTTGGAGGCAATGGTTGCCACATGGTGCTGTGCCAAATCAGAGCAGGTCCCTATTGATAGAGGAAAAGTTGAGGTGGTGAGTAGGCTTATGCACCTTGATCAAAATGTACACAATGGGTCTTGTGTACATTAAGTGAACTATGGCATTGTATACTAGTAATTATGCTGAAAAGCATAGCTTTGTGGATGTGTGATCCATGTTTTTTTCTCTTTTTAGAATTTTACATTTCAATGATTATGCTATAGCTCATACTGTAATATTTCCTTAATTTTAACTTTGCTATGGCTATTTATGCATTAAAAACAAGAATCATCCAATACACCTTAGGCCAATGCCTTTTTACAGAGCCCTACTTAGACCAATGCCTTTTTACAGAGCCCTACTGTAAGCACTGCATGGGTTTCCCATGCCAGCTGGAGCGGGTGCTCAGCTTCAGTATCTAATGACAATGGACTTGTGTTCTAACAGTGGTGTACAACCTTAGATGCTGCGATCACTATTTACATGTAGTACATGTGCAACGGGCGTCTCCGCCCAGGGCCCTCTATATAAAGCGTCCCAGGTGTAGGAATGCCGAGTGGTATAGTGCGACCTAAAATGTCTCTTTATGTGTTTCACGGTGCTCCTACCTGGAAACCGCTGGACCCCAGGCTTTGGCTCAGAAGCAATAAAAAGGGGGAATAATTGAGGGATAAAAGAATAACTTGAGTCCAGGCCTTGACATAAAGTTCAATGGCAGCTTTACTTGAATAAACGTTTCTTCAAACAGTTTACAGGCTTTGTCATGGTTCCAGCAGGCTTTAGCATGAAACTGGCAGGCAAACTCAACTCTGCTCTATCCTTCTCTCACTCTGCTGTACTGACAAGCTGACTTGGTAACTTGGATTCTTCTTTATGCTGCACTTCACTTTTCAGTCAGACTTATTTTCAGCCAAGAAATAGGTTAGAATCCTGGCAGCTCCAAAATGGAGTCTCTACCAGTACAAACCCGAATTGCCCCACCTCCTTCATGCAGGAAGAAGGACAAGCCCACTTCACTCCAGAATTGAATGGTAAGTTACTTTCTAGCTAAGTATAGCTCTGCTGTGTTTGCTGCCACCTGCTGGTGAACCAGGCATTAAATGAACATAACAGTTGCAAACAGATTAGGAATGCACAGTATATAGGACCTGGGCAGAAATACATAAGAAGATGTTTTGTTAGCGCAATAAAGACAGTAGCAGGGGGGCAGGCGTGGTAACACTACTCTGGGGTATTACACATTCTTTTTTAGAAAAATATACGGAAAACTAAAAGAAATACACATAAACACAGCATACATAGCAAATTGAGCTATTCAGCAATCAGATTATTTATCCCGCACAATAAAATTAGTAAAAAAAAATAAGCTGAAAAGGCAAAATACGCATTACATACTTATATAGCTACTTCACAACTAGGTCTGCAGCTTATATGGTCCTACGTGACCGGAATACTCAAAGATTCAATACAACAACAACCACCTTCGTCTATATCGTCACCACACAGGTATTGACAGACTACACATTTTGTTCATCATCATGCATTAGTCACTTTACATTGAATTAGACAGATATTGGGACACATACGCACTTCAATTTAGCAGGGATTACTATACCCTGCAGTTCATTTAGTCACACACATTGTGTTTCCTTTATATACTGAATTGTCACCCATGTGGATGTATTGTACAAGTAATTGGACGCTATAGATGCAGTACTAAAAACTTTGGAAACTCGTACTACAGTCAGGTCCATAAATATTGGGACATCGACACAATTCATTTTACCACTGTCATGAAGTACAATATGTGACGAGAAAACAGTCTCAGAATGGCCTGGATAAGTAAAAGTGTTTTAAAGTTATCACCACATATGGTGACATACAGTCAGGTCCATAAATATTGGGACATCGACACAATTCTAACATTTTTGGCTCTATACACCACCACAATGAATTTGAAATGAAACAAACTAGATGTGCTTTAACTGCAGACTGTCAGCTTTAATTTGAGGGTATTTACATCCAAATCAGGTGAACAGTGTAGGAATTACAACAGTTTGCATATGTGCCTCCACTTACTAAGGTACCAAAAGTAATGGGACAGAATAATAATCATAAATCAAACTTTCACCTTTTAATACTTGGTTGCAAATCCTTTACAGCCTGAAGTCTGGAATGCATTGACATCACCAGACACTGGGTTTTATCCCTGGTGATGCTCTGCCAGGCCTCTACTGCAAATGTCTTCAGTTTCTGCTTGTTCTTGGGGCATTTTTCCTTCAGTTTTGTCTTCAGCAAGTGAAATGCATGATCAATCGGATTCAGGTCAGGTGATTGACTTGGCCATTGCATAAGATTCCACTTCTTTCCCTTAAAAAACTCTTTGGTTGCTTTTGCAGTATGCTTTGGGTCATTGTCCATCTGCACTGTGAAGAGCCGTCCAATGAGTTCTGAAGCATTTGGCTGAATATGAGCAGATAATATTGCCCGAAAACACTTCAGAATTCATCCTGCTGCTTTTGTCAGCATTCACATCATCAGTAAATACAAGAGAACCAGTTCCAATGGCAGCCATACATGCCCACGCCATGACACTACCACCACCATGCTTCACTGATGAGGTGGTATGCTTAGGATCATGAGCAGTTCCTTTCCTTCTCCATACTCTTCTCTTCCCATCACTCTGGTACAAGTTGATCTTGGTCTCATCTGTCCATAGGATGTTGTTCCAGAACTGTGAAGGCTTTTTTAGATGTTGTTTGGCAAACTCTAATCTGGCCTTCCTGTTTTTGAGGCTCACCAATGGTTTACATCTTGTGGTGAACCCTCTGTATTCACTCTGGTGAAGTCTTCTCTTGATTGTTGACTTTGACATACATACACCTACCTCCTGGAGAGTGTTCTTGATCTGGCCAACTGTTGTGAAGGGTGTTTTCTTCACAAGGGAAAGAATTCTTCGGTCATCCACCACAGTCGTTTTCCATGGTCTTCCGGGTCTTTTGGTGTTGCTGAGCTCACCGGTGCGTTGCTTCTTTTCAAGAATGTTCCAAACAGTTGTTTTTGGGCACGCCTATTGTTTTTGCTATCTCTCTGATGGGTTTGTTTTGTTTTTTCAGCCTAATGATGGCCTGCTTCAATGATAGTGACAGCTCTTTGGATCTCATCTTGAGAGTTGACAGTAACAGATTCCAAATGCAAATAGCACGCTTGAAATGAACTCTGAACCTTTTATCTGCTCATTGTAATTGGGATAATGAGGGAATAACACACACCTGGCCATGGAACAGCTGAGAAGCCAATTGTCCTATTACTTTTGGTCCCTTAACAAGTGGGAGGCACATGTGCAAACTGTTGTAATTCCAACACCATTTACCTGATTTGGATGTAAATATTCTCAAATTAAAGCTGACAGTCTGCAGTTAAAGCACATCTTGTTTGTTTCATTTCAAATCCATTGTGGTGGTGTATAGAGCCGAAAATGTTAGAATTGTGTCGATGTCCCAATATGGACCTGACTGTATATGTTATTCATGATAGTGTTTTGTACACTCTTTTTAATTACCAATAAATATACATTTTATATGCAAGGAATTATATATACTCCTTTGGTTGTTGTTGTATACTTATATAGCTGTTAAGGTTGCAGTTTTTTGCATTAAGGTGTATGGTGGCCTCCCAACTCTACCTAAACTGCTAACGATGGCGGAGATGAGAATTGGGCAACTTGGATTTCAACTACTTGATCCTTTTGTTCTCAAGAGATAGAGGAGTCTGTGGACTTTTATCCTATCCCCATTTACTATATATGCATGCTGGACCAAACTTTCATATGTATGGGAGAGATAGCAGTTGGCTAAATAAGTCCTTGGCTGACAACTACAGATGTAGGCAACATTATCTTGACAGACTGAAAGAATTAACAAAACAAAATCACATTACAGTAAAACAACTAATTGTCCTAAAGTGACCATCCTGGCTCGCCTGAAGTCAAGACAATTCTGGCCATGTATGTGTCTCACTTCTATGAAGCTTCTACTGCAAAGTAATAACTTAAACTTATATCCTGATTAGAGATGAGTGAATCGAATCAGATGAAGTGGAATTCAATCCGAATTTCAGGACAAATTCGATTTGCAACTAATGAGAATTTCCTTGCGCTGTGTGGTAAAAAATCCAAATTTTTCCTAAAATGGTGGCTACACATGTGAGGGCTGAGGGCATGGGGCAAGGAACTCTGGAAAGGCAGGATCCCCCAGATTGACATACATGCATGCAGCCAATCAGCAGCCAGCCAGCCCTGTGATATTGCAGACCTATTAATACGGCAGCCATTTTAGATTCTGCCATTTTCCAGTGTTCAAAGTGCAGGGACAGACATGAGAAGGTGCCAGGGACAGCAATTGGAGAAACCTCATTGTAAACAAAGAAACTGAAAAAACGATTTTTAAGTGCAGAGAAAGGATAGGGAGTAGAGTTGAGCATACACCTGGATGTTCACCATGAACTTCACAAAAAAGTTCGAATTCGGGACCCGATCTTGACCCCGAACCCGAACCCCATTGAAGTCAATGGGGACCCAAACTTTAGAGCACTAAAATGGCTGTAAAAAAAGTCATGGAAAGGGCTAGAGGGCTGCAAATGGCATCAAAATGTGGTACATGGCAAGTGCTCTGCAAACAAATGTGCATAGGGAAATGACTAAAAATAACATAAAATATGTAAAGATAAATATTACTAATCTTGATCTAGGAGGAGGAGGTCTATATGGAGTAGGAGGTTGAGGAGACGGTGGATGTGGCAGTGTAGGTGGAAGCGGTGGTGGAGGAGGAGGAGGTAGTCAACACTGGTTTTTGTTTTATATTTTATTTTATTTTTTTTGTTCAAATTTGAGTAGACCCTAAAACATTGGGAAATATAACCTGTGATAACCCCCTCCAGCCGTGTTAAGCAAACGTTCAGACAATACACTGGCTGCAGGGCAGGCCAGCACCTCCTAGGTGTAAAGTGCAAGCTCAGGACATGTGCCCAATTTGGAGACCAAGGAGTTGAAGGGGGCAGACCCATCAGTCAGTATGTGTAGGCGTGCGCACACATACTGCTCAACCATGTCGCACGTCCCCGTGACGTCCACGATCCAATTGGATATCTTCTCTATCAAATTTCAATGTTCTTTTCTGCGCCTACCATGGTGATCACGGGTAACAGGGAATTAGGGTTCCAGGCCGGAGAGGTAGCCTGAGAAAGGGATACCACATCCAAGGGAGGTCAATGGATGAAATTAAATGTGATCGAGCGGAAATGTGGGACAAATTATTTAAGCAGAAGCTTCCAAGTAAAGGAGGAGGCGCGCAGCAATTACCCACTCCCGACTCGGGGAGGTAGTGATATTAATAACAATACAGGACTCTTAAGATGCCCTGTTATTTGAATGATTAATAAAAAATTACAGGGAATGTCACTAGGGTATTTAGGATTTGGAAACTGTCACGAGTTGGAGGTCCCAGGAGAGACCACCGCGTCGTCAAGCAATAAACAAATGGAAATCAGGTACAGACACACAAGAGTTTATTGCACAAACAAAAAACAGGGAAGGCAGCACAGACAAAACATGAGCTCTATGTACCGTCAGCACAGTGGGAGAAAACCCCCACTGTGCCACTGTCTAGTAATACTCCAGAGGGGCGTGACTAAGCAACTCCTGGTATTCACTAGGGCCCCAGAAGGTAGGGTTAGGCTTTGCCGCAGGAAGTTGCCAGGGTCCACTCTGGAGCGGGAACTAGACAGTGACAGCAGGAACGAATGGACAACAGGTACCAGAAGGTACCGACGGCACATAGGCAAACATAACAGACAGGCAAATACAAAACAGGGCAACTAATAACACAAGCAGAAATACATAGCAAGGAAACAGGAGTGACAATGAGCAGAGAAGGACTAGGTCCACCAGTAGTAAACTGCATGGCCTTGCGCATTGCACTCTGCTGCAAAGAAAGGTGCAGCAAGGGCTTGCTGAACAGAGACATATAACATAACAAACATAACTGGCAGAACAGATAACAGAAACACAGGAAAGAGGACATCAAAGAGGACGGGAGAGAAGACGTCAATGAACAAGTAGGGAAACCCACAGAGCACAGACAGACAGACACGGATCCCATGAGTCAGCAGCATGGGAGAGAGTACAAACCAGGAGCAGGACAGGACAAGACAAAACACACCAGGAGAGCTGACCCAGAACTGAGGAAACCCCAGCCTTATATACAGGTTCCATGGGTGCAGCAGAGAGGCCACACCCATGGAGCAGACAGAGGATTAACTCCTAATAGGAACACAGGGGAGTTTACCCATACAGAACCACAAATAACACACAGAAACAAAACTTCAGTGAGGAGCGCCGAACAAGCAAGGACGGAAGGTCAGAGCCAGAGGTAACGACTGTGACAGAAACGTTAGACAGGATAGGCCCTGCTGCCGCTTTGTTGAATCTAGATAACTTCTGCCTGATGGCACGTCCCCGTGACGTCCACGATCCAATTGGATATCTTCCCTATCAACTTTCGATGTTCTTTTCTGCGCCTACCATGTTGATCACGGTTAGCGGAGAATCAGGGTTCCACACCGGAGAGGGAGCGTGAGAAAGGGATGCCACATCCAATGGAGGTCAATGGCTGCAATGTGATCGAGCTGAGATGTGGGACAAGTTATTAAAGCGGAAGGATTGAATGAAAGGAGGGGGCGCGCGTAAATTAAAGATGAATTTTAGAAATTTAAGTCCCTGTCAACTATGCAGAGCAGGGGTTTTTCATCGGCAAAAATGGGTTAATGTCACCCACCAATGGAACAGACGATTTTTTAAAATTTCAGGCCCTGTCAAATATGCAGAGCAGGGGTTTATTTACGGCAAAACTGTGTTCATGTCACCCACCAATTGAACAGACGACTTTACAAAAATTAGGTACCTGTCACCTATGCAGAGCAGGGGTTTGTATATGGCAAAATTGGTAAAATGTCGCCTGAGAATGTAACAGATGATTTTTTGAAATTTATGTCCCTGTCACCTATGCAGAGCAGGGGTTAATTCATGGCAAAAAATTTAAAATGTCACCAAAGAATGTAACAGACGCTTTTGCACCCTGCTCCCTCTTTTGCTGTGCTGGTGCCTCTGTGCGACCACCGCCTCTTCCTCAGAACTAAACAGGTCACTTGCATGACCTTGATTCAATGTGGGGTCTAGTATCTCATCATCCTCCACATCATCTTCCACCCACTCTTTACCCCTGCCCTCCTTGTCCGTCTACAGACTGCAGAAAGCCGCAGCAGTTGACACCTGTGTTTTGTCATCATCAGAGACATGCTGCAGTGGTCTTCCAATGTCCTCATCCTGAAACATTAATGGTTGGGCATCAGTGCATCTCTTCCACTTCTTTTTTTTTAATTTAACATCTTTATTACTATACAAAACGAGTTCACAAAAAGAAAATGCATCCTTATTATAAATTATCACAATTTTTTACCTTGACCCCATTACCCCCCACCCCCTGCCACCCTGCAATGCGTCCACCCCCTCCTCCTCCCCCAACCCCCTCGAAAAGAAATAGGGAGAAGGGGAGAGAGAAGAGAAAAAGAAGGAAAAATAAATAAAATAAAAATTATATATTAATAAGTAAATAAATAAATATATTCCACGTACAATCATATAAGAACTACCAGCCTACCCATATCTTAACCCCTTTCTCTAATCCACCTCTCTGCTTATAGAGAATACGTTCATAGTTTTTAACTTTGTTAACCAGGTTTATCCAATTGTTTACCTCTGGGGCATGGCGTGCGAACCAGCTCCGACTGATCAGGAGCCTGGCCAATAGTAGTGTTCTACCTAATATGTTTTTTTTAGATATATAACTACCTAATGTCGAAAGATCGTTCAGTAGAAACAATTGTGGCTCAAGAGGGATCCGTATTTTTAACTTGTGGGTAAGGAGATTATTAATACCATTCCAGCATGCCCAGATCATATGCAAATAATCCGCACCAACAGTATTGCATCGAGGACACTTGGAGGTAGCTCTTATTCCACACTTGTTTAACCAAATGGGGGTAACATATAGTCTATGATAAATATTAAACTGTATTAAAACGTAATTAAAATTGTGAGAAAGTACATCTGGGTTAGTGAAAATACTCCCCCACCCTACCATTTGTATGTTTGGGCAATCCATCTCCCAGGCCCTTTGTCCTAGTGATCGTGTCTCAGAAAATCGTGACTTAATTAGTAATTTACAGTATATATATTTGAAATCTTCATTCTTAATGGTATCTTCCCGAACCTCTCATTTAACAGAGAAGAATTATCTATTTCTAACAGTGATTTATCATCCAAACTAAAAAGTGCCGACCAAAGCTGAAAATACCTAAACCAAGATAGATTCTCTATGCTATGTGATAATTCCACAAACGACTTAATTTCTCTATTCTTAACAACCTGTACCATATAAATAATCCCATTCTTTTGCCAGAATTGATCCATTGCTATACCATCTAAAATTCATTAATTATTCTTTCCATAAGTTTGAAATATTTATCCTCTATCCAAATAGGTATATTCCTAAGAACATAGAGGAATTGGGGTAGAATTACCATTTTAACCAGTGAAACTCGGTCAGCTCTGGATAAAGGAAGTCTCAGCCAAATCCCTATTTTTGCCCTAGTTTTTCTTATCAATGTGATCAGTTTAAGATGAACAGAATTTTCAATCTTGGGAGATATCGTCAAGTATTGAAAAGTATAGACACCATCTAGCTGGGTTATCAATGACTCCTTTTGGGACACCGGGTCTATTGGCATCAAAATGGTCTTTGACCAGTTTATGTCTAGGCCTGATACCTCACTAAATAGTTTAACCATACGGATAATTCTTGGGACAGTTATTTCTGTATTATCTGCGAAGAAAAGGACATCGTCCGCGTATAGAGAAATGCGATCTTCCACTCCTAATGTTACAAATCCTTTAATTTGAACATCCTGCCTAATAGCCAAAGCCAGGGGCTCAATATAAATATCAAATAGGAGTGGAGATAGTGGGCAGCCCTGGTGAGTACCTCTATTTAGGTCAATACTGGCAGTGAGGCTCCCGTTGAGACTCAGCTTAGCCGTAGGGGATCTATACAGTGTTTTAATCATATTTATAAACCGCTCCCCAAAGACCATCCTCGCCAAAACCCTCCATAGGAATCGCCACTCCACCCTGTCAAAGGCCTTAGAGGCATCTAAAGACAGGATGGAGCGAGCAGACCACCCAGGAGCCTGTATGTTGGCAAAGAGCCAATTAAGATTATGATGAGTACCTTTGTTTGGAATGAAGCCGTTCTGGTCCGGATGGACAATGGAGGAGATAACCCCAGAAAGTCTTGTGGCCAAGATCCTCGCTACGAGCTTAACATCCACGTTCAGCAATGAGATCGGTCTATAGGATCCCAAATCTATGGGGTCCTTACCTTTTTTTGGAATTAGTTTTATTACAGCTTCCATCATTGAACCCGGCAGGTTCCCCTCCTCCACGATTCAGCAAGGACCTCCAGCAATCTAGGAAAAACAACCTCCTTATATTTACCATAAAATTCATATGGGAGTCCGTCTGAACCGGGGGTGGAGTTGCCCGAGCATAGTTTAATTGCCCCGTCGAGCTCCTGAATAGAGAGATCGGCCTCAAGTACCTTCTTTTGAGCCAGAGTAATAGTAGGAAAGACAATACCATCAAGATAAGAGTCCATCATTTCATCCGTGATCCTGCAGTCGGCTCTATAAAGGTCTGAGAAGTAAAAATCAGTAAAATACTTTTGCCCCTTAAAGAATAGACTCTGTTGTGCCTTCTCCAGCAAGAAGTTGGAGTATGCCTGTGTAGTCTTCTGCATAGTTTCCCTATTTCCCTCTGTCCTATTTATATAGAAAGTTGTGTAGCTGAGGAGGCTTGTTCTTTTAAGTTTTTCTCATTTTTCCCATACTCCTTTCTCAAGTTGGCAATGTGACTGACCATTATTCCCCTCATATAGGCCTTAAAGGTATCCCATACTATTTGGATTTTAGTTGACCTATAATTAGTAACCCAGAATTGATTAATTTCCTTTTGTATTATTCCATGGTTCTTTATTAGTGATAGCCAATAAGGATTTAATATAAAAAGAGGCCTCCCTATTTGTGTATCCTGGGCCAGGCAAAGTTCAAGGAGTAACGGTAGATGGTCCGAGAGTGACCTAGTCTCGTACTTGATTTGTTTTAAATATCGCACATATTTTTTATTGATCAGAGCATGGTCTATTCTGGACATGGATCTACCTAATTTACTAATACATGAGAAGACCCTTCTCCCCTGACCCAGACTTCCCCAAACATCCTCAAACCCAGCTTCAGAGCAAAAACGTGCCAGGGGGGACCCCTGAACAGAGGTGTCTCCCTCGACACCCATAGAGACCCTATCTACTGCCGGGTTAATAACACAATTAAAGTCACCAATAATCAATGTGGGGCATTCCGGCCATTTGTCCATAAATGTTAACAGAGAGTTAAGCACTGAGAAAGAAAATGGAGGTGGGATATAAACAAGGCCAAAATGCACATCTTCCCCGCCAACTTACAGTATAGGAAGACAAATCTTCCCTGGTGGTCAACAGAGGATGCCTCGCACAAAAATTCAATCGTTCTATGAATGAAAACAGTCACTCCCCTAGAGTGACTAGAGAATGTCGAGTGGTACGTGTCCGCAGCCCATCCCCTGGTGACCATCCTGGAGGCCTCCCTAGTAAGGTGTGTTTCTATCAAGCATACAATTGCTGGGAGGTGTATACGCATCAAATCAAAAACAGATTGTCTCTTTCTTCTGTCCCCCAAACCCCTAACATTCCAGGTAAGAATTCTGATAACCATTATGAACAGCAATTAAAGAGGGAAAAAAATAAAAAATAATAAAAAAAGGAAAGAAGATGCATCCCAGCCCAATCCCAACCCCCCCATACAGGTAATCCACCACATATTGCAGCAGATCTCTCGCCTATGACCATCCCTCCCACACTCCCCCCCTGCTCGGCACCTCCCCGCTAGCTAAACAAAGAAAGTGGAAAATATAAACACCCTCTACTAATTGTTATTCCCAGCCAACCCTGCAACAGTTAGGTCACATATTATTTTGTTCAAGCCAATCCGCGGCTTTATCCGGAGTGTCAAAAAAAAAGTTGTGTCCTTAAAAATAATCCGAAGTTTTGCTGGGAAAATAAGTGAGTATTTAATATCCCTTTCTATTAACCTCTTTTTAACAGTCATAAACGAGCGTCTCTTTTCCTGGATATCCTTTGAAAAATCAGGAAAGAAGGCCAATCTGTTCCCGTCATAAAGAACGGGGGAACATTCCCTCGCCCTTCTTAGTACTGTATCTCTGTCCCTTGAAACCAGCATCTTAGCAAGGAATGTCCGTGGTTGTCTCCCAGGGATTGGTTTCCCACCTGGGACCCGATGTGCTCTTTCTACCATAAACAAAGGTGAAAAAAGATCCCTCCCAAAATTCTCCAGGATCATCATCTGTAGAAATTGGGTAGGGTTCTTATCTTCCGCACCCTCTGGAACCCCCAGAATTCTCACGTTGTATCTTCGTGATCTATCTTCGAGGTCCACCACCTTTCTTTTAAGAAGATTGAGATCTGTCTTCAGGGTGGACACCTCAATGTTTATTTTTTGGGATTCATTCTGTGTTATAGCCATAGAACTCTCCACATTGTTAACTCTATCTCGGATTTTTGACAAATCGTCTCTAATCAGTCCCACATCGGCTTGAATTGACCCAAGTTGGGTTGTGATGCCTTGTATTAAATCCCTGTTCTGTTTTACTGCCAATAGTATTTCTTTTAGCGAGAAAGAGTTGACGTTAGACATATCTTCTCCCTCTGTTCCTCCTTCCCCTTGAGGGTACCCAGAAACTTTTTTTGATTCTGCTTCCATCACCTCAAAATTCTGTTCTTTTGGAATAGTGTCCTTTTGTCCACCTCTCGTATTAACCCTTGGGGACCTTAGGAATTGGTCTATTTTTGTTCCTTCAAAGGATTTAGTGGACGGTTTCTTGCCAGAGAGGTCTGCGGAATGCCTACTAGCTTTTGGGGCCATTCCGCGTTCCTCTTTTTTCCTTACTTCCTTTTCTTCCCCCTTTTTTTTTTTTTTCCCTTTCCTCTCTCCTTTTTTAAATATATCTTTTTCTCTTTCTTTCTCTTCTTCTCCCTCCTTTTCTTTCCCGTTATTATTTCTTTTCTTTTTTTCCTTTTTTCTTTTCTTTTCTTCTCTTTTCTTTCTCTTCCTTTCTTTTTCCTTTTTTTTCTTTCCCCTCTCCTCTCCTCCTTCTTCTTTCCTTTCTTTCCTTTTTCTTTTTCCCCTCTTTCCTTTCCTTTTCCTTCCCTCTTTTTCCTCTTTTTTTTCTTTTTTTTTTGCTTCCCCCTCTTTTCCTGTTTCTTTGTCTTTGTCACCTTGTTCTCCCTCAGTAATGACTCATGTCGGATGTGGGTTGAGTACACATTAGTATCCTTTAATTAGTTTTGGTTACTTTGTTAGTTGATTAGTAAAAAATGGGAGAACAAAAAAAAAAGAAAAAGGAACAATCTCACCAGTTTCCACGGGAAGATCAACCAATCACGGAGACATTGGAGGGACGATGGAATGACAGGAGGAGACCACCAGAGAGGATCCGGAGGTGCAGTGAGACAGCTGGGGAATATCACCAGGAGGAGCAGCTGACCAAGCTCCGATGGACACCACAGGCAGCCCAAGGCACAGGGCGTAGAGAGGACCCACCAGGAGAGGAGGAACACCGCCACCAGTGGGCACAGGGGAACCGGAAGTCGCCGACAGGCAAACACAGAAAGACCACGGACCAAGCCGCGCCGAACACCGCCGGCCAAGGAAGCGGAGGGGAGAGAGCCGAGGCAGACGAGGGGAAGTGAAGCGGAGCCCAAGGAAGAAGTCCACGATCCGGACGAGGTGAGGAGGTGATAGGGTGAAGAGGAAAAGGGGGAGAAGCCAGACAGCGCTGGGAGGCAGAGGCAGGGGCACAGCTGATCGGGGACCGAGACTGCAGCACGAGTCCCCGGGTCTAGGGAAGCAGGAGAGGCCGCAGAGACGCTCGAAGCAGCAGAGTAGCCGAGCCACAGGAGGAGGAAAGAGCATGACGTGCTACGTCATCATGTCATCCTGTCCAATCTCTTCCACTTCTGGTGCTGGCCTATGTGTGGATGGCCCACGGAAACCCTGCCAGCATCAAAAAGCATAACATACTGCTGCATGACTTGGGGCTCAGACTGCTTGCCTGATTTGCAAGGGGGTGAGTTGAAAGACAGATGGCCATGGGCTGTAGGTGCCAACTCTGATCTTTCAGCAGGCGGCTGGGTGGACTTTGTGTGAACAAAGTCCTCATGCCAATATTCTTATATTGGGTTAATGGTTAATGGTTAGATATTTAGCCGTTAAATTTTCAGCCTGTATAGAAATAAAAGAGAGACTGTGTACATTACCGCTCCACGCCGCTTTGTTTTCTGCTTTGTCCTGAAAGGACCTACGCGGCGTCCCACGTGGTCACTTGCTTATATCACGTGACTTGGGCGGGGCGGTGCATCACTCGTTCGGGGATTGGTGATTGGTCCTCTTTCGGAGATACTGAGGCTGTGGAAAATGCATTATTTTTTTTTTAAATGGGCAGTTAGTACAGCAATAAAACACAGCGATTCACAGTTATCCCGACTTGCATATTCCTCATTGTTCCTTGATACCAGACGCGTTTCGGAGCGTATTCCTGCTCCTTCCTCAGTGGTTAGTGTTTTGACTGTGTACACAGTCTCTCTTTTATTTCTATACAGGCTGAAAATTTAACGGCTAAATATCTAACGGTTCACCATTAGCCTAATATAAGAATATTGGCATGAGGACTTTGTTCACAGCACACTAAGCGGACTTTGATGAACTGTATACCCTTATGCAAAGTGGGAATTTTAACTACAGCAATCTTCATATGATAAAATTTCCGGTGCAGATATAATAAGCACAAAATTGCATAATAATTGCCAGTGCTATACTAATAAGTTAGAGATGCTTGGCAAATCATTTTGTACAAAATTATTTGAGCCCGTCTGCCGCACGTCAAGGCGATCTCTGTAAGACGGGTTCCTAACACTAAATTCTACCTGTTATGTGCCATGACGGCTACCATACAATTCAGGGAGTTTAGGTTCCACATGCATGCTGGACCTGCATTAATTTCTGTCATTTTTGGTGCCAAAATGGCCTCTATTATATCCAAGGAATGCAGGTACCAACATGCATGCCGGGCCCACTCCACACCACTCCTGGTGCCAAATGGCCACCAAAGACTGCAATGAGAGTCCACAAACTATCTCTCTCCTAGTGCCAAATGGCTTCCAGTGAGTGAGGGGGAGCAGGCCAAGCTATATACTCACACTAATTAAAATCAGCCTATGGGGCAGACAAGCTGGTCAGGAGTGCACGACTAAGGAGGCAGCCACAACTCCAGTACAAACTGCAAAGAAAAAGGGGGTCAGTCAGCACATCCCAAAGCGCAGGGGCACGTTGCTATGGCTGAAAACAACACTGTAAAACAAAACATGCACTAAATGCTTTTACCACAAATAACTGCACCAGTGAAGTGCGTATATATTTTTCTTTCTGTACTAAAATAGGGCACTAAACGCTTTCACAACAAATAACTGCACCAGTAAAGTGCGTATATATTTTTAGTTCTGTACTGAAATAGGCCACTAAATGCTATTGCAAAGAAAAAGGGGGTCAGTCAGCACATCCCAAAGCGCAGGGGCACGTTGCTATGGCTGAGAACAACACTGTAAAACAAAACATGCAATGCAACAGCTCTCTGCAAACCAAATAAAGTACAAAATTGCATAATAATTGCAAGTGCTATACTAATAAGTTAGAGATGCTTGGCAAATCATTTTGTACAAAATTATTTGAGCCTGTCTGCCGCACGTCAAGGCGATCTCTGTAAGACGGGTTCCTAACTCTAAATTCTACCTGTTATGTGCCATGACGGCTACCATATAATTCAGCGAGTGTAGGTTCCACATGCATGCTGGGCCTGCTTTAACCACCTCAGGACCGCCGAACGCAGGACTGCGTCCTGGCGGCGGCAGGGTTATTCCTCCTGGACGCGCCGCTGCGTCCTCTCGTGAGATTTTGAGCATAGCCGGGAAAAGGCGCAGGAGAAGTTTGTCACCAGCCTGCCAGCCAATGATCATCGCTGGCAGGTTGGTGACTTTTAAAAAATTGAATCAGAAGCCATTTAACACATTATATTTATAAATATAATGTGTTAAATGGCTTCTGTGCTCTCTGCTGGTTCCTTTTTGTCGGTTGGTCCCAGCAGAGAACACACATCACTGTGAGTACACCAAACACTATAAATTTAACCCCAGATCACCCCCCATCCCCCCAATTAACCCCTTGATCACCCCTGTCAATCACTAGTGAAAGGGAAAAAAGTGATCAGTGAAAACTGTCACTTTTTTTTTTCACCAGTATTGACTGTTAAGTTTTAGGTTAGTTTAGGCCCCTTTGGTAAGTAGTTAGCGTCGGTTAGCGCCCAGCCCACCGCACCGCAGTCACTGATTCGCTGATTAGCATATTGCTAATCAGCATTGGTACTTTTATAGTATCTATAAGTGATCAGAACTGATCTCAGTCAGATCTATAATAGTATTAGTGTCACCTTAGCTCAGATCAGGACTGATCGGTCGCCCACACGTGCGTTCACCCACGCCCGCCCCGCCGCAGTGACATTTATTTTTTTTTAATCACTGCACAATCACTTCACAAGCGCTGCGGCGATAAAAAAATATTTTTTAGCAATTGCAGCGGCTTCCTGTACTTCGTTAGCCTCCCATTTGTAAGACAGGCTTCCTTTTTTTCTTGGGTAGTCTCAGGGAATACCCCCTAAATTTAGTTGACCAAATGGCAAGTAAGGGGTATTCTTCTGAAGAGGCCTACAGGCTTCTGACTCAGTCGGATGAGGAATGGGAACCCTCATCTGACAAATCCAGCGGGTCAGAATATGAACCTGTAGAAAGCAGTGGCAGTCTGACCCAAAGTTCGGACGATGAGGTTGAGGTCCCTGATACCACCAGGCATACCCGGCCCCGTGTTGCTAGACCACAGGTTGCGCAGGATCCGCTTCAAGGGCAGCAGAGTGGGGCTGGCGCTGTCGGATTACGTGGTGAGGCATACACCAGCAGCGCAGCCCATCCTGGACCTAGTACCAGAACTGCCGTAGAACATGGTGAAGTGGCGAGCACCAGAAGGACAGTTGAAGCTGGTACGGTGGCACGTGCATTAGTTCCCCCGTTGCAGCCACCGCACAGACAGGCCCGTAGAGCCCCTAGAGTCCCTGAGGTGCTGGCAAACACTGATTGGCAGCCCCCAACTTCAGCCGCACCAGTAGTTCCCCCTTTCACCGCCTAGTCTGGAGTTCGGGTTGAGACAGCTCAGATCGGATCGGCACTGGGTTTTTTTGAGCTGTTCTTGACTGCGGAGCTCTTGTCACTCTGTGAAAGGGCCACAGGCTAAACGCACAAATTTCGACTCTATGAGGGTAAAGATCAGACCCTGGAGCCGGTCGGTTGCCCTGACTACCTGGGGAGCAGTGGGAAGACAGTCTGGGACTTGGTGTCACCCTTATTTGGCAAGGGGTACCATCTTTATGTGGACAATTTCTACACAAGTGTGCGTCTCTTCAGGCATTTGTTTCTAGAACAGATTGGCTGCTGTGGCACCGCGTGACCTAGTCACTGGAGCTTCCCCCAACGGCTCGTTACCACCCGTCTTGCAAGGGGGGAGAGGGCTGCCTTGTGTAACGAAGAACTGCTCGCGGTGAAATGGAGAGACAAGCGTAACGTTTACATGCTCTCCTCCATTCATGCAGACACGACAATTGAAATTGAACGAGCAACTGGAGTCATTGAAAAGCCCCTCTGTGTCCACAACTATAATTCGCTCATGGGAGGGGTGGACTTCAATGACCAGATGTTGGCTCCTTATTTACTTTCCCGCAGGACCAGACGCTGGTATAAGAAGGTGTCTGTATACCTAATTCAATTGGCTATGTACAATAGTTTTGTTCTCTACAGTAAGGCTGGGAGAACAAGATACTTCCTCAAATTTCAGGAAGAGATCATCGAGAACCTCCTGTATCCAGGAGGTTCCGTGGCCCCAACCAACAGTGTAGTGAGCCGTCTACACGAGCGACATTTCCCCAATGTCGTTGCTCGTTCCTCAACCCAAGCGCCACCCCGAAAAAAATGTTGTGTCTGTAGCAGGAGTGGAATAAGGCATGACACCCGCTATTTCTGTCCTGACTGCCCTGACCACCCTGCCCTATGCTTAGGGGAGTGTTTCCGTAAGTACCACATACAGGTACACTATTAGTATAGGGATTGCGTGACACAGGACAGGCACACAGGGGTCTTAGTGCCCTTTCACTCACAGCTGCTGCAAACCTCTCCTTTCACCTGGGACAAAGTGCATAATGTACTTCGCCACATCTCTGGGCGATTTGCGCTTTGCACATTGTCCCATGGGGAAGGAGAGGTTTGTCCTATAAAGGTAAAAAAAAAAAATTTTAAATCACAGGTAAGCAAAAAAGTTAATGTTCCAAAAGTTCAATAAAGTTTATAAAACTTAATGTTCTGTTTCAAATGTTATATAAAGGTCATGTTAATAAATTGATTGCGTTGCGGCCTGTTTTTTTTTGTTTTGTTTTGTTTTTTACCTTCTAGGTGGACCAACCGATCGTCCAGCTGCAACACTGATGTGCATTCTGACAGAAGCATTGCGCTGCTGTCAGATTACACAAAAGTCGGTGTATACGGCGCTGCAAGACGAGATTTCTCCTCTGCAGTAAAAAAGGTACGTTTGCCGAGGCTTATGAGCTGAGGGGCGGTGTTCATATGCTTTGGCAAACACTTTTAATTTTAAATTAAATAAAATTCTGGCAATGATTTATTCATCCACATCGATTGATGTGAATGGAGAAATCGGGTTTGCCAGGGCATACGGGCTGAGTGGGTTTGGATGTTGGGCGGAGATCCTATGTCTTGGCAGACGCCTTTCCCCTCCTTTTTTTTTTTTTGGCAGAGATTTTTTCATCCACATTGATTGATTGATGCGAATGAAGAAATCTGTGCCGTTCATTTTTTCTTTCAGTCCAGAGGCTGAACGAAAAAAAAATATCTCATTACCCGTATGCTCAATATAAGGAGAATAGCAGAAACTCCTAATGCTGGCCATACATGTAATGATTGCGGAGACCCTCAAATGCCAGCACAGTACAAACACCCCACAAATGACCCCATTTTGGAAAGAAGACACCCCAAGTTATTCGCTGAGGGGCATATTGAGTCCATGAAAGAACTTTTTGTCCCAAGTTAGCGGAAATGGAGACTTTGTGAAAAAAAAAAAAATAATTTCCGCTAACTTGGGCCAAAAAAAAAATCTTCTATGAACTCGCCATGCCCCTCACGGAATACCTTGGGGTGTCTTCTTTCCATGATGGGGTCACATGTGGGGTATTTATACTGCCCTGGCATTTTAGGGGCCCTAAAGCGTGAGAAGAAGTCTGGAATCCAAATGCCTAAAAATGGCCTTCTAAAAGATACTCATTGGAATTTGGGCCCCTTTGCTCACCTAAGCTGCAAAAAAGTGTCACACGTGATATTGCCGTACTCAGGAGAAGTTGGGCAATGTGTTTTGGGGTGTCTTTTTACATATACCCATGCTGGTTGAGAGAAATATCTCTCTAAAATGACAACTTTGTATAAAAAAATTGAAAAAGTTGACTTTTCCAGAGATATTTCTCTCACCCAGAATGGGTATATGTAAAAATACACCTCAAAACAAATTTCCCTACTTCTTCTGAGTACAGAGATACCACATGTGTGACACTTTTTTGCAGCCTAGGTGCGCAAAGGGGCCCAAATTCTAAAGAGCACCTTTAGAATTTCACAGGGCATTTTTTACGCATTTGGATTCCAAACTACTTCTCACGCTTTAGGTCCCCTAAAATGCCAGGGCAGTATAAATACCCCACAAGTGACCCCATTTTGGAAAGAAGACACCCCAAGGTATTTCGTGAGGGGCATGGCGAGTTCGTGTAAAATTTTATTTTTTGTCACAAGTTAGTGGAATATGAGACTTTGTAAGAAAAAAAAAATCATGTTCCGCTAACTTGTGACAAAAAATTAAAACTTCCATGAACTCACTATGCCCATCAGCAAATACCTTAGGGTGTCTACTTTCCGAAATGGGGTCATTTGTGGGTTTTTTCTACTTTCTGGGCATTGTAGAACTTCAGGAAACATGACTCAGTCAGAGCTGCTTCAAAATGCGGAAATTCACATTTTTGTACCATAGTTTGCGCAAACCAATAAATATACACTTATTGCATTTTTTTTAATCAAAGACATGTAAAACAATAGATTTAGAGAAAAATTTATATAGAAATGCCGTTTTATTTGAAAAATTTTACAACTGAAAGTGAAAAATTTCATTTTTTTGCAAAAATTTCGGTCAATTTCGATTAATAACAAAAAAGTTAAAATGTCATCAGCAATGAAATACCACCAAATGAAAGCTCTATTAGTGAGAAGAAAAGGAGGTAAAATTCATTTGGGTGGTAAGTTGTATGACCGCGCAATAAACCGTGAAATTAGTGTAGTGCAGAATTGTAAAAAGTGGTCTGGTCATTAAGGGGGTTTAAGCTAGGGGAGCTGAGGTGGTTAATTTCTGTCATTTTTGGTGCCAAAATGGCCTACATTATATCCAAGGAATGCAGGTACCAACATGCATGCCGGGCCCACTCCACACCACTCCTGGTGCCAAATGGCCACCAAAGACTGCAATGAGAGTCCACAAACTATCTCTCTCCGGCAGACAGGCTCAAATAATTTGTACAAAATGATTTGCCAAGCATCTCTAACTTATTAGTATAGCACTTGCAATTATTATGCAATTTTGTACTTTATTTGGTTTGCAGAGAGCTGTTGCATTGCATGTTTTGTTTTACAGTGTTGTTCTTAGCCATAGCAACGTGCCCCTGCGCTTTGGGATGTGCTGACTGACCCCCTTTTTCTTTTCAATAGCATTTAGTGGCCTATTTCAGTACAGAACTAAAAATATATACGCACTTTACTGGTGCAGTTATTTGTTGTAAAAGCGTTTAGTGCCCTATTTTAGTACAGAAAGAAAAATATATACGCACTTCACTGGTGCAGTTATTTGTGGTAAAAGCATTTAGTGGCCTATTTCAGTACACAAATAAAAATATATTCTCAGTTAACTTTGGCAGTTATATGTATTGAAAGTGTTTATTGACCTATTTCACTACAGAAAGAAAAATATATGAGCACTTCACTGGTGCAGTTTTTTCTGGTAAAAGCGTTTAGTGGCCTATTTCAGTACAGAAAGAAAAATATATATACGCACTTCACTGGTGCAGTTATTTGTTGTAAAAGCGTTTAGTGGCCTATTTCTGTACAGAAAGAAAAATATATAAACACTTCACTGGAGCAGTTATTTGTGGTAAAAGCATTTAGTGGCCTATTTCAGTACAGAAAGAAAAATATATACGCTCTTCACTAGTGCAGTTATTTGTGGTAAAAGCATTTAGTGGCCTATTTCAGTACAGAAAGAAAAATATATTCGTACTTCACTGGTGCAGTTATATGTGGTTATAGTGTTTAGTGACCTATTTCAGTACAGAAAGAAAATTATATACGCATCTCACTGGTGCAGTTGTTTGTGGTAAAAGCGTTTAGTGGCCTATTTCAGAACAAAAGGATAAATATTTTAGTCGCTTTTAGGGGTAATTAAATTTGCTTTTAATTTATTTAGTTCAGCTAAAAGTATGTCAGACAGAGAAGTGCCAGGCCATGAACAGAGAAGTGGAGGAGGCATAAATATTTCTGGAGCAGGCAGAGGTCACAACAGAGTTAGGGGGCGTGGCAGCAGGAGTCTTAGCGAGAGGCCTGAGTTCCCGGTGTCATCTCGTCACGGTCGTGTCTTGACCAGCAACCCAGCGGTTCTTGATTGGCTAACTCCATCATCTACTTCATCCCAAGGGACATCAGACACCCCCAGCCAACAGTCGGTGGGTTCTTCAGACACAACCCTTAGTTGGCATGGCCCGGGAGCAGGCCCTATGCCCTTACCTGTCCTCAACCTGCCTCTGTCTTTTTCTGTTCCCTCACCACGAGAAGTATTATATGCTGTAGGCTCAGCTCCACTTTTCAGCGAGGAAGAGCTGCTAGAGGGCGGTCAGCAGCTACTGTCCAGCCAAGATCTGGAGGAGACATCCGCCGCTTCCTCTGCTAGGAAGGCAAGTAGTGATGAGGAGAGTGGCGTGGGAGGTGGTGTTGCGAGCGGTCAGGCTCCTGACCCAGAGACCATTGAGGAGGACATCAGTGATGTGCAAACTAGTTATGGCCTTGCGGTTCACCAGGCGGTCGATTCGCGGCAAACTTTGCTTGTTCGCCATTCGCCGAACATGCGAACATATAGCGATATTCGCGCCCGCCATATTCTTTTACATTGTGAAGAACTTTGACCCATGACACATCCATCAGGTGGTACAGGACAGCCAATTGAAAAGCTTCAGCACATGGACATACCTCTACCTTATAAATAAACCCGATCTGGCCGCCATTTTACATTCAGTCTTTTACAGTGTAGGGAAAGGTTGCTGTGTGGAGCAGGGGCAGACTGTTAGGGACAAACACGCTATCAAATAAGTCCACAAAAGTCAGTTTAAGGACTGGTATAGGTGTACTATTGATAGGTGTGCAGTACAGAGGGGTGTAATACACTTATAATATACTTTCTAACATAGAAAGCATATTATAGTGGATTTGTATTGTGCAGCATTTGTCTGCGGTTCTGCAGCGATACTGCAGCTACACAGAGTGACAAACGCAATTAGAAAAAAAAATTATAACTTGTGTGATATACCAGTCACCCCCCAAAAAAAACTGATAGAAGCGGGGTGTTATATACCAATAATATAATTTCTATATACAGGGAGTGCAGAATTATTAGGCAAGTTGTATTTTTGAGGATTAATTTTATTATTGAACAACAACCATGTTCTCAATGAACCCAAAAAACTCATTAATATCAAAGCTGAATATTTTTGGAAGTAGTTTTTAGTTTGTTTTTAGTTTTAGCTATTTTAGGGGGATATCTGTGTGTGCAGGTGACTATTACTGTGCATAATTATTAGGCAACTTAACAAAAAACAAATATATACCCATTTCAATTATTTATTTTTACCAGTGAAACCAATATAACATCTCAACATTCACAAATATACATTTCTGACATTCAAAAACAAAACAAAAACAAATCAGTGACCAATATAGCCACCTTTCTTTGCAAGGACACTCAAAAGCCTGCCATCCATGGATTCTGTCAGTGTTTTGATCTGTTCACCATCAACATTGCGTGCAGCAGCAACCACAGCCTCCCAGACACTGTTCAGAGAGGTGTACTGTTTTCCCTCCTTGTAAATCTCACATTTGATGATGGACCACAATGGGGTTCAGATCAGGTGAACAAGGAGGCCATGTCATTAGATTTTCTTCTTTTATACCCTTTCTTGCCAGCCACGCTGTGGAGTACTTGGACGCGTGTGATGGAGCATTGTCCTGCATGAAAATCATGTTTTTCTTGAAGGATGCAGACTTCTTCCTGTACCACTGCTTGAAGAAGGTGTCTTCCAGAAACTGGCAGTAGGACTGGGAGTTGAGCTTGACTCCATCCTCAACCCGAAAAGGCCCCACAAGCTCATCTTTGATGATACCAGCCCAAACCAGTACTCCACCTCCACCTTGCTGGCGTCTGAGTCGGACTGGAGCTCTCTGCCCTTTACCAATCCAGCCACGGGCCCATCCATCTGGCCCATCAAGACTCACTCTCATTTCATCAGTCCATAAAACCTTAGAAAAATCAGTCTTGAGATATTTCTTGGCCCAGTCTTGACGTTTCAGCTTGTGTGTCTTGTTCAGTGGTGGTCGTCTTTCAGCCTTTCTTACCTTGGCCATGTCTCTGAGTATTGCACACCTTGTGCTTTTGGGCACTCCATTGATGTTGCAGCTCTGAAATATGGCCAAACTGGTGGCAAGTGGCATCTTGGCAGCTGCACGCTTGACTTTTCTCAGTTCATGGGCAGTTATTTTGCGCCTTGGTTTTTCCACACGCTTCTTGCGACCCTGTTGACTATTTTGAATGAAACGCTTGATTGTTCGATGATCACGCTTCAGAAGCTTTGCAATTTTAAGAGTGCTGCATCCCTCTGCAAGATATCTCACTATTTTTGACTTTTCTGAGCCTGTCAAGTCCTTCTTTTGACCCATTTTGCCAAAGGAAGTTGCCTAATAATTATGCACACCTAATATAGGGTGTTGATGTCATTAGACCACACCCCTTCTCATTACAGAGATGCACATCACCTAATATGCTTAATTGGTAGTAGGCTTTCGAGCCTATACAGCTTGGAGTAAGACAACATGCATAAAGAGGATGATGTGGTCAAAATACTAATTTGCCTAATAATTCTGCACACGATGTAGTGCATTTGAGTACAGTAGCATTTGTTTGCCGTTTTGCTGCATTCCCTTTGCTACACACAGTGACAAACGGTATTGGAAAAAAAATTATAAATGGTGTGATATACCAGTCACCCCCCAAAAAAAACTGGTAGAAGCTGGGTGTATACCAATAATATACTTTCTATATAGTGCATTTGGGTACTGCAGCATTTGTTTGCTGTTTTGCTGCGTTCCCTCTGCTACACACAGTGACAAACGGTATTGGAACAAATAATTATAACTGGTGTGATATACCAGTCGCCCCCCAAAAAACCTGATATAAGCGGGGTGTATACCAATAATATACCTTCTATATAGTGCATTTGGGTACTGCAGCATTTGTTTGCTGTTTTGCTGCGTTCCCTCTGCTACATACAGTGACAAACGGTATTGGAACAAATAATTATAACTGGTGTGATATACCAGTCGCCCCCCAAAAAAAACTGATAGAAGCTGGGTGTATACCAATAATATACTTTCTATATAGTGCATTTGGGTACTGCAGCATTTGTTTGCTGTTTTGCTGCGTTCCCTCACAGTGACAAACGGTGTTGGAAAAAATAATTATAACTGGTGTGCGCATGCGTGTACGCAAAATATATTGCCAATATTTCTCATTCAAAAAAATTATGAATGGAGATCGCAAATTCAAATAATACATCTGGTATGTCACTGTCCATTTTGTGGGACTATTTGTGCACTTCTAGTAATTATTTCTTGGCCGCAAATATGAGCTGAAGGTTTTTCAGGTTCGCCTGCCATTAAAATAAATGGGACCCGCCGCGAACTTGCGGTTTGCGAACATTTGAACCCTCCCGGCAGATGTTCGTCCATCACTAGTGCAGACACTAGTCGATGATGATGAAGCCGATCACACTTGGAAGCCGGGTGCAGAAGGGGCTTCATCATCATCAAGAGAAGAGGGCGGCAGCTTGCCGGTGAGCCAGCCGCAGAGCCAGAAAGTCGCTAGGGTGGCCGGGAGTCAACAGGGTGGCAGCAGTGGGAGGTCGGGAGCCAAACATGCCCGGGGTAGACCACCTGCTTTGCAGCAGCCTACCTGCCCAGGAAGAAGTGGTGCAGGGGTTCATGGAGGCATTCATCATATTCTAAAACAGGAATATATAGCAATATAGCGAATATTCATAAAATACACATATAGACTTAAGCTAATATAGTGCTATTGTATTTTTTTTATAGTGTAAATTATTTCCAAATCTGAAGTTCAGAAGAGAAATAAAAAATTTGACTATACAAAAAAAGATTATAGCTGTCACCGCCAGCTCTCTGAGAAGCGCTGGCAGACGTTCTTCTGTACCTCTTGCATGATGTTCTTTGTTTTGGTTTCACTTTGTCATCTCTTTTCCTTCTCCCAGCTGTCATCTATTTACACTGATTGCCTCCCTTTATATTCCCTCCCATACTGCCTCACTTTGCGGTTTATACTACTTCCTGGATTGTGCTCACTGCTAGAGGCTGCAACTGCTGGTTCCTCAGATAAGTCTTTTTCTTTATTTGTGTTTCCGTGCTGACTTGATTCTAGGTGACCCTGACTCCCTCCGTATCAAGTGCAGGGAGCCGGTGGTCGTGTCCCCTCACTATTATAGGGTTTTCAGGTGTCACACAGTCTAGGTACGAGGGCATGCAATCTTCTATCATAAAGATCTTTGCATGGGCTTAGCAGTCAGGAAGAGCTCTAGGGGTTTTATAGGGCTCACCCATATGTTCCTTAGTTTGGGATCAAGTCAGTCGGATGTTTATTTATAGCTTCCAGTATTCTGCAACACCATCCGTGACAATAGCACTATATTAGCTAAATTACAGTCTATATGTGTATTTTAAGAATATTCGCTATATTGCTATAACTTAGTTTTTTAGAATATTCGTCATATTCTAAAACAAGAATGTATAGCAATATAGCGAATATTCGTAAAATACACATATAGATTGCAATTTAGCTAATATAGTGCTATAGTATTTTTTTTATATTGTAAATTTTTTCCTAATCTGAAGTTCTTCAACCCAACAAAAACTAAGTTATAGCAATATAGCGAATATATTCGTTATTTAGAATATTGGTCTTTTTTTTTTTTTATATGAAAACATGACTCCTTCCTGCTTAAGTTGCTTCTGGGCCAATGACTCATAGGAGAAAGGCCATCAACAATTTCTTAATGATGCAAGCGGAAAGGAGTACTTACCTGTGTAACTTCAATGTCAGCTAGTGCCAGCTCATGCGTGACACCTGCCGTTTGCTCAGGCCCTTTGAGGACGCCACATTATTTGTCAGTCGCCAGAACTATGAGATGAACAACGTCATTCCACGGCTTAATGTCCTGGAACAGATAGTGGCAACAATGGCTGGTCATGGGACTGGAGACGTGGCGTCTAGATCTCACGGCCACATGAGCCCTGTGGGGGCTGAACTAGAAGAGGAGGGAGAGAGGAAGGAGGACATTGGAGCACAAGCAATGTGTAGCAAAATGGGTGCTTTTTCTACTTAGGTGACAAGAGAGGAGGAGCAGGAGCAGCCAAAGGAGCAACAGGATGATGAGGAAGACGAAACAGAGAACCCAGACACACCATGGCAGTATGCGGTGGAGATGGAGGCAGGTAGTCCCTCCGAGTCACTTGCACAAATGGCCAGATGCATGCTCACTTTCTTGCATAATGACAGCCAAATTGTCACCATTCGGCAGAGGGATAACTTCTGGCTCTCCACCTTGTTAAACCCTCGCTACTGGTCCAGAATGGGGCCTTTTCCGCACCCACTGAGAGGGAGGACAAAATGAACTACTACAGAAGCATCCTATGTAGTCAGTTGGCCGCTGCCTATCTGCACCATCGTCCTTCCCCTGGCAGGTCTGACTGGGGGGGCCCGTTGCGCTCACGTTCCACTGCCATGGCTGCTGGGGAGGGGTGGGGCTGCAGGAGCAGTACCAGCTCCATTAGCAGCAGCCTGAGTCTACAGTCACTGATGAGTAGCTTTCTTTACTCACCAGCAGCAGCAGGTAGACCTGGAGCAGGACCTGAAGAAGCAGGTGGTGGCATACTTGGACATCACCCTGCAAACCCCTCTGAAGATCCACTGGACTACTGGGCAGCCAAAATGGATTTGTGTCCGAAACTAGCAGAGTTTGCCCTGGAAAAGCTGTCCTGCACGCCCAGTAGTGTGGCATCAGAGTGGGTGTTTAGTGCGGTGGGGGCCATAGTTACCCTAAGGAGAACTCGCCTGTCCACCCAAAATGTGGAGAGATTGACCTTTGTCAAGATGAATCAGGCGTGGTTCAGACAGGATTTCCACCCACCAATGCATGATGCATCTGATTAGATCATCCATGCCGCCTCACCCAAACCTTGAAAAAAGAGACCGGTTTCTTCTGGCTACCTGCCTCAGCTACTAATCTGATGCTGCCACCTGTCTGATGCCACACATCTGATGCCAAGTGCTCCTTCTTTCACCCACCTTCGTCAGTGGGTACTGGTATTGCCACCCACCGCCCCACTCTGTCACCGGGTCACTTTGTGGTCTCCTGATGCTGCTGCTGCTATCTCCACACTATGTCACCTTCACACTCTGTGGTATCCTGATGCTGCTGCTGACATATCCACAAAATGTCACCTTGCCACTCTGTGGTTTCCTGATGCTGCTGCTGCCATCTTCACAATATGTCACCTTGCCACTCTGTGGTATCCTGCTGCTGCTGCCAACTCCACACTATGTCACCTTGCCACTCTGTGGTATCCTCCCGATGCTGCTGCTGTCGCACTCACTGTAATATTCAAAGGATGATGTCTTTATTGGTCACATATAATACTCTGTGACGCGTTTCGGCTCACATCGGGAGCCTTTCTCAAACAATGGATATGGATATAGCATACAAGCATAGTGAACATACAGGATTTAAATAGCCCGCCAAGGCGGAAATGACATCAAGTAACCATGGTGATGGAATAAACACAAACAGAAAAAATTGAAAAAAAGGAAAAACAGAAAAGAACTGAAGAACAGATCCCAGCAGCAACAATCATCGTAATGAGAATAGAAATAATTAAATACTCAATATTTCTTTGTAACAATATAACCGAACTAGAAGAGAGTTCAAGATGAAGTGGTGCCGCTGGGATTTCTTCAAGTTTTCTGAAAATAAACGAAAAAATAAAGCTTATTATAAAATTTCAACAAATGGTACATGCTATATATAGAAAAGCAATTATAACAAATAATGAATATACAATATTGCATAGGAGGCTGGAGATTACAGGAAACTATTGAGATCATACTCCCGATTCAAACCCTTGGGCTCCAATGTTTGTAGAGTATGGATCCAATAGGATTCACGTTTTTTTAACATCTTAACCCTGTCACGACCTCTGCGAGGTTGTGACATATGCTCAATAATCTGAAAGCGCAGCTGAGAGATATTATGATTGCAACGGTCAAAGTGGTACGGGATTGTTAGAAGCAGATTCTTTTTACGTATAGTTGATTTATGCTTAGAGAAGCGATCCTTCATCCGCATAGAGGTCTCTCCTATATATAGGAGGCCACATGGACACTTCAATAGATACACAATAAAGTTGCTGTTACATGTAGAATCCTTTAATAGGAAATTGTTTTCCTGTGTGTGGATGTGAAAAATGTTCGCCTTTGATTACACTAGAACAATGTATACATCCCAAACAAGGGAAGGTGCCCTTTTTTGGTGTGGACAAGGTGCTTTGTAGTTTTTCAGTGTGAATGCTGCCTACATCAGCCCGTGCAACTATATCGCGTATGTTATTATTACGCTTATAACAAATAAGAGGGCGACTCTGAAATTCCTCCACAGAGGGGTATGCTCTTGATAGAATATTCCAATGTCGATTAAAGATTAATCTACATTTATGCACCCAAGGGTGAAATTTAGATACAAACGGAATACGTGGTTTTTTAATGGTTTTATCACATACTACAGTGGCCTTATTCCTCTCCTGAGTAAGAAGTGAAGTTGGATAACCGCGATGTTTAAACCTGTCACTCATCTCGTTAAGGTGGGTTTCCTCAACTCCGACATTAGAAACAATTCTGCGGATCCTCTGGAACTGAGAATGAGGCAATGCTTTTTTGACAGTAGGTGGGTGGTTACTCGAATAATGTAGAAGAGAATTTCTATCGGTACTTTTGATATATAGATCAGTTTCTATCGCTCCATCTCTCCCTTTGATAACAACAGTATCCAAGAAGCTAATCCCACTGTGGTCATAATGCAGAGTAAACTGAAGTTCACTCCACACGGAATTCAAATAGTCAGCAAAATCAAGAAGGGTCCAAATGCCGCCACGCCATACACAAAACACATCATCGACGAATCTTCGCCAAAAAATGCAATAAGACTTAAACAATTCATTATGATAAATGTATTTATCTTCAAACCATGACATGTATGTGTTTGCGTACGGCGGTGCGGCATTCGAACCCATCGCGGTCCCGCAGCGCTGCTTATAGTAGGTGTCCTGAAAAAGAAAATAATTTTCATGCAAAATAATTTCTAATAAACTCAGGAAGAAGGTTTTTTCACGTGCAGTATAAGAAGAGGAAGATAATAGCCACTCTACAGCCCGTATCCCTTTAGAGTGAATAATAGAGGTGTATAGGGAACACACATCGAAGGTGACAAGCAAATCATCATCCTGTAACATCAATGTCCTAATTTCATTGAGAAATTGATTGGTATCAAGAAGAAAAGACGGCATAATTTTAGTTAAAGGTGTCAAAACCTTATCAAGCAAAATAGCTGGAGGGGACAAAATAGAATCGGTCAGGGCCACAATTGGTCGACCTGGGGGCTGAGTAAGAGACTTATGCACCTTAGGAAGTGTATAGAACACCGGTGTTACAGGATGGTGGTTAATCAAATATTCACCCAGTTTGGGATCTATGGTCTTGTCATATAAAAATTTATCCACTATAGTGCAGAGCTTATTTTTAATAGTATATACAGGATCACCTGATAAGGGTTGGTATATATCAGTATTAGCCAATTGCCCCAAAATTTCAGAGATATAATATTTCTTGTCCATAAGGACAAGGGCGCCCCCTTTATCTGCAGGTTTGAGGATTAGAGTGGTATCTTGCATAAGATCATCAATTGCTAATTTCTCAGTCCATGAGAGATTATGGGTTAAATGACACCCATCTTGTCTCAAGTCCTGCAATATTTGCAAAATGTCGAGTTGAACTAAAGCAACAAATGTTTCAACAGGATGGTAAGATTTTGGCGGTTGAAAATTACTTTTCAACCTTAAACCAAAGTCCTTCAGGGTAAGGGAATATTCATTCACATTAGTATTCACGGTACCAGTTTTGTCAGGATTTGAGAAGTGTGCTTTAAGCCTGATGTTACGGAAAAAACGCTGACAGTCCATATCAAGTTCAAAGCTGTCTAGTGGAGCGGTCGGACAAAAGGACAAGCCCTTTTCAAGCACTCGAAGTTGTAATGAACTCAGGCTTTTGGAAGAAATATTAAAGACTAAAGTCTGGTTGGTACCTGTACCTGAGAGCGCGTTGTCCTCGGAGCATCGACGCTGCCGATAATGACGTCCTGCTCTTCTGGTATTCTTCTTGATGTGGGTCTTTGTCGTCGTCTTCCTAAAAAAGTTGACCGAGATGTTCCGGTTGTGGAATCGCTGCCAGACCCAGAAGACATGGAACCTGTGCGGCGTTGTGGACGGGTAAACAATGGAGTTGCAGTACCTGACAAGTCCTGCCATTTGTAGATGCGTTTATTCTGGTAATCTTTCGAATCCCTGATGAACTTCTGGCGTTTAGTGCCCTCAATATCCTTCCTCAGGTCAGTACAGATCTTTTCAACTTTTGATTTCAAGTTGGTTAGTTCATCTACAGGTAGTGCGTCCTTTAGTTGCGATTCAATGGACGCTATTTTTTGTTTGCTAGTAGAGGTTAATCTCCTTAGTTCCTTCTCCAGCTCTCTCCCTCGAAATTCAGTAGGAGGTATCTTTAGAAAGTCCACATTAGCGGTCACATTGGACACGATCTCTCGTGCCCGTTCATCCGTATAGGAAAAAGAGCTCATTGGAAAAATCCACAGGTGCTCGTGCTGAAGGAGGATTAGATAATGAAGAAATGATCAGCCGGCACTCTGATAAGATGGCGTGGTGCACGCGTCCGAGATATCACGAATGATAAAGAAAGACCGGCACTCACTATAATCTTCAAAGGATGATGTCTTTATTGGTCACATATAATACTCTGTGACGCGTTTCGGCTCACATCGGGAGCCTTTCTCAAACAATGGATATGGATATAGCATACAAGCATAGTGAACATATATAGCATGTAATCTCCAGCCTCCTATACAATATTGTATATTCATTATTTGTTATAATTGCTTTTCTATATATAGCATGTACTATTTGTTGAAATTTTATAATAAGCTTTATTTTTTCGTTTATTTTCAGAAAACTTGAAGAAATTCCAGCGGCACCACTTCATCTTGAACTCTCTTCTAGTTCGGTTGTATTGTTACAATGAAATATTGAGTATTTAATTATTACTATTCTCATTACGATGATTGTTGCTGCTGGGATCTGTTCTTCAGTTCTTTTCTGTTTTTCCACTTTTTCCATTTTTTCTGTTTGTGTTTATTCCATCAACATGGTTACGTGATGTCATTTCCGCCTTGGCGGGCTATTTAAATCCTGTATGTTCACTATGCTTGTATGCTATATCCATATCCATTGTTTGAGAAAGGCTCCCGATGTGAGCCGAAACGCGTCACAGAGTATTATATGTGACCAATAAAGACATCATCCTTTGAAGATTAAAAAAAAAAAAAAAAGAGTATTATACGTGACCAATAAAGACATCATCCTTTGAAGATTACAGTGAGTGCCGGTCTTTCTTTATCATTCGTGTGAGATTGCTATCTCGGACGCGTGCACCACGCCATCTTATCAGAGTGCCGGCTGATCATTTCTTCAATACCCTATCCACTCTGTCAGGGGGGCTCTACTTGTATAAGCTTTTTATAGAACAGGTTCCTTTGCCCAAATAAGTGAAGTGTGCAGTGATTCTAAGAGGGACGCCTGTAATCTGCATGTCATACGGACTCACAGTATTATTACACTACCAAAGCAGACTCCCTATGCGTGTTACTGCAAGGCACAGTGTTCTACACCACTATAAAGGCTCTCTGCAGCCCAAAAATAGCAGTTTTTTACGTAATTCATTGCAAATATATACGGATCAAATTTTTGAAAAATTCGCTCAGCTCTAGTCATCCAGTCATTAGGGAAATTGAGCTGACGCATCCGAGGTGGGGGCAGGAGCAGTTTTGTCGAAGGGTCCTTCACCTATTCAATGGCGCCAATGTGCTTTCTTCTCTAAGAAACTCTCGGCTGCAGAAAGGAATTATGACGTGTGTAATATCAAAGGAGCTATTCATTCTATTATTATGCTTACTGACCACAAAAATCTGGCTTATCTGGAGTCAGCTAAATGACTGAACCCTAGGCAGGCCAGATGGTCGTTGTTTTACACCAGTACAGTGTTCATTTTAGGACATGGTCAGATATCATAGTCAAGTATCAGAATAATGCCAGTGTGACACCTGACCCTGACACCTGACTCTGACACCTGACTCTGATACCTGACCCTAACACCTGACTATGATACCTGACCCTCACACATGACCCTGGCACCTGACTCTGACTCCTGACTTTGACACCTGACCCTGACACCTGACCCTGACTTTGATATTCTGACTAGTCAGCGTCAGCATCGCAATGACTTTTAGGTTCATTGTACTTTTAATATGCTCAATCACATAGATGAAGAAAATCCTTCAGCCTGCTGTCTGAAGCTATAGTTCAGTGGTTTAGATGCTTGCCTCACATGCAGTGTTTTTGGGTTCAAAACCCCTGTCAGTCTTTAAAAAAAACGTACATTTTATTGAGCCATAGAAAAGGGACAAATTCAAGTGATGTGTGACCCTGATCTCTGACTCTTCTCACTAGTCAGCGTCAGCGTCACAATGACTTTAATCTATGTGATTAAAGGGACACTGACAGGCCCTATAAACATATTTAGTTATTCCTATGCAGTCATAGATCTATTAAAGTGTATTCCAATGATATAAGAGTACCCACTGTCCGCATTGTAAACCATGTAAAAACAACTTTATATTCATCTGTCAATCACATTTCTTTATGCCCAGGGGGCGTTTTTTCTCATACCTTTGTGCCCAGCCGCGCCTCAACTGTCGATTCCTAGCGCCGCCCAGCTCATTATTATTCACTGCGCTGGGTGGCTCTTACATTCCCCGATCCTGACAGGGTCAGGTGTGAGGGTCAGGTATCAAAGTCAGGTGTCAGGATCAGGTGTCAGAATCAGGTGTCAAAGTCAGGGTCAGGTGTCAGTGTCAGTGTCAGGTGTCAGAGTCAAGTGTTAGAATCAAGTGTAACATTAGAATTATTCTGATACTTGACTATGATATCTGACCATGTCCTAAAATGAACACTGTACTGGTGAAAAACAACGACCACCTGGCCTGCCTAGGGTTCACTCGTTTAACCGTCTCCAGATAAGTCCGATTTTTGTGGTCAGTAAGCATAGTAATAGAATGAATAGCTCCTTTGATATTCTGACTTGTCAGCGTCAGCGTCGCAATGACTTTTAGGCTCATTGTAATTTTAATATGCTCAATCACATAGATGAAAGTCAGACATCAGGGTCACACATCACTTGAATTTATCTCTTTTCTATGGCTCAATAAAATGTACATTTTTTTAAACATTTTTTTCTAAACCACTGAGCTATAGCTTCAGACAGCAACCTGAAGGATTTTCTTCATCTAAGTGTCACGACCATGGTCATGGTCGTGACTCCTGGAGCCGCATGCAGTGGCCCGCGGTCTGGTCTTGTTGTCAATCACAGGTGAGGCCTGTTAGTATTATGCTTCACGTGTGGTTGCCGCTGGCAACATGATGTTATTTGGCAGTATAGCAGCCTGAGCTGGTTGCTAGGCAGCTTGCTGTCAAGTGCATGTGGTTGCACCTGGCGACCTCTCTTTGTAGGTGTGCACTTTGTATGTTTGGTGTGCAAGGGATTCATGTTATGTGTACATTTTCCCTTTAAGTTACACTTACCTTGTCGGGTGTTGGAAGGGTTAACTCCTTTCCTAGTTTGTGTGTGTGGGTGTGGCTACTTGGGCTATTTAGCCTCTGCTGGAAGCCTGTAGCTGAGGGGTACTCCAGGCATGTTATGCTGGAGTCATCCTCTGGGTATCCTGATGCCATCTATCCAATGAGGGCTAGTAGGGACTCGAGGTTCCTGAGTATGAGCCCTCCTACCATCTGGGTTGGCTCATACAGTTAGGAGTCAGGGTCAGAGTTAGGGACGCTTTAGGAGGTGACCTGCTCCCTAATTCTGTTTTCCAGGCCTAGCAGCTTCCTTATCCTTAACATCGCACGGATGAGGGTTTCCCCCACTCTCATCCGTGACACTAAGTGATTGAGCATATTAAAAGTACAATGAACCTAAAAGTCATTGTGATGCTGAAGCTGACTAGTCAGAATATCAAAGTCAGGGTCAGGTGTCAGGGTCAGGTGTCAAAGTCAGGTGTCAAAGTCAGGTGTCAAAGTCAGGTGTCAAAGTCAGGTGTCAAAGTCAGGTGCCAGAGTCAGGTGCCAGGGTCAAAGTTAGGATCAGGTATCAGAGTCAGGTGTCAGAGTCAGGTGTCACACTGTCATTATTCTGATACTTAGAAGGAATATAGATATTAAGGCTCACTCAGCCTAAATCGTGCAGTGGGGCTACAAGAACTGAATTGACCCGCCTAGTCAACTAGGGAAAAGGTATATAAGGTATAGTATAGTCCGAGCACTCACATACGGGCATATGGAAGGAAAATCATTAATAAAAACATTTAATAAACATCAGAATGCAATACAATAAAAACTAAAAACAAAAATAAAAATAAAGGTAAATACATACACATTAAAAAACACAGCAGTTATGATTTTACAATCAAATTTTTTTTTTTTTATTGTGCAAAACACAGGTGCGGTTTTGATGCGTTTTTTAATTAATAATGCGTTTTTTGGTGTAAACTGCTGTTTTAGTACAATAAATAGATTTAGAAGTATTTGGGCCTAGCAATTAGCATAACCCAGCAAAGAAAGTAAAATTGTATGAGAATCATATAAGACATGTAAACCTATGAACAAACAGGACGAACTCAAGAGGAAATGGAGATGGATGAGGCCCTCCGACGAGGGAGGACCAGAGTGGGTAAAAACAAACCCAGCATTGAGTCCGTCCGGTATTAAGGTATTAAGGTATTAAGTCAAAAATAAATCTGAAATCGCCCACTCTCCAATGTGGACCCGCACTTTCCAAAGCCATATATGAAAGACTTTTTGGGTTTTGGTTATGGCACTGTTTGATGTGCTTTGAAACCGTATGGTTTTCAAAGCCTTCCCTTATATTCGTTAGATGTTCCAAAAGTCTTTTCTTTAGGGTACGCTTAGTGCGGCCAATGTACTGTTTATTACATGGACAAGTAAGCAGATAAATCCAATTTTTACTATTGCATGTTAAAAGATGTCTTATTTTATGCATGGAAGAGTTAACTGTTGCAGAAACCTCAGTTATTTTTAGATGTTAGGTTTAGATGTGACCATAGGGCCAATCACTTTGTCCTTTTGGATAAAGTGCCAATGTTTCTGGATGATACTCTCAACCTACCTGTACTGGGCATTAAATGGTAGAATAATCCTAATAGAGTCAGATTCCAACTGTGTGTTGTCTGATTTTTCTTGTATATCCTCAAAAAAAGTTTTCCTATCTAAAGACCTAACCATATTCAATAAATTCTCCAAATGCTCCAGTGAATATCCCTTCTCCAAATATATTTTTTTCAGGGTTTCAGCCTCACTTTCAAACATCATATTAATGGTGCAATTTCGCTTTAAACACCTAAATTGCCCAGTAGGCACATTTAAGAGCCACCTAGGGAGGTGGCAGCTAGAATGCAAAATATAGCTATTTCTGGCGGTAGGTTTTTTATAAGTGCAACAATTGAGTCTACCAGATTCTACATTGATAGATAAATCTAAGAAATCCAGATGAACTCGACTAGTACTTCCTGAAAAGCGTAAATTTAACTGATTTAGATTAATTTGTTAAAGAAAATTAGTCAGAGATGGGTCATCACCCCTCCAAATGAAAATTATGTCGTCGATAAAGCGATGCTAGAGCACCAGGTTCGTCCCCAGCCGCGGGCGAATGTAGGAATCCTCCAACTGCACCAAAAAAAAGGTTTGCATAGCTGGGGGCGAACCTGGTGCCCATGACAGTCCCAGATGTCTGATGTCATTATTCTGATACTTGACTATGATATCTGACCATGTCCTAAAATGAACACTGTACACCAGATATAATTTCATCGTCACCTATCGCCCTGGGGTTAAGATCGTCAAGGCTGATGCTTTGTCGCGTAGCTTTCCTGGGGGAGTGATTCAGAAGATCCTGGTCTGATAATGTCTGAAGGGATAGTCATATCCGCCCTATATCCCGACCTTGAGGTAGATGTTTTGGAGGCCCATTGAGAGGCACCGGATTCTTGCCCTCCGGGTAAGTTGTTTGTTCCTTCTGAATTACGTCACAAGGTGTTGCTTGCTAGTGGGGATTTAGGTGTTTCATGGGAGTGGCCGCGGGCGTGAAATATACCTGGGTGCAGTTGTACTACAGCCTTGCTTGGTGTTGGAGCTTTGGTCCTTGCCTGGGTGTTTCTGCCCAGTCAATGAGGGCCACCTTATGGAACATACTGTCATGGTGGGGAGTGGGGGAAACCCCCACCGTACAATGTAAAAGGGATAGGGGTAGCAGCTAGATCAGGCTACCAAGAAACGGGAGCTGGTCACCTCCTATAGCATCCCTAAATCTGGCCCTGTTCTCCTAACTATATGAGCCGACTCTTAAGGTAGGAGAGCCCATACACTGGAAACCTCAGAACCCTGAATAACCCAGAGGTTAGGAGAAAGGGACAAGAGACAACCAGGTTCATCCAAGACATAGATGAACCAGAGTCTCCACAGGCCTAGCTGCAGGGAAAAGTGGACGACTGAATACAGCAACAGAGTCGGCAGGTAAGAACACCAGAAAATAAAACTTACCTGCCACAGCCACCACAACTGGAACCCATGCAAAAGTACAGGTGCCCACACACCAAATAGGACACCGTACACAGGTATCCAGCAAACCTGATACTGCCTGGGCCCCATACAGCAAGGTGCACGGCGGCCCCAGGCAGCACTGCATCCAGACTTATGGTTCACCCCTTCGGGAAACCAGCCCCCTTCCGGAGGTATCAACATACCGAGTGACGAATAGCATACATGCAGGGACCAACATCAACAACAGCCCAGACATGTAACAACAAAAAAAAAAGATTCACACACCCAGAACATAAACCCACACCACACATACAACAAGTGAGGGTAAAGGTACATGGAGGGTACATAAGGGTGGACAATTTATGTTCCATAAGGTGGCCCTCAAGGACTGTGCAGAAACACCCAGGCAAGGTGCAAAGCTCCAACACCAAGCAAGGCTGTAGTACAACTGAACCCAGCCAGCAAGCCACAGGTATATATCAAGCCCACGGCCACACTCATGAAACACCTAAATCCCCACTAGCAAAAAGATTAACCCCTTGCTCACCAAACAGCAGGAAGGCAAACCTTAAAGGGGAAGTGCACATGCAAACTGCCAACAACACGTTGCCACCGGCAACCAGTCTGCATGGGAACTGCGTCACGGTCAAACACCAATATGACTGTGACAATAGCACACTTTATAGCATTGCTAGGTCTACCTAATGCTAAAACTCTTGCACAAGTGTTTGTCGATAATATTGTGAAATTACATGGTATTCCTTCTGATGTGGTGTCTGATAGCGGGACGGGAGTTTTTTTCCAAATTCTGGAAGGCGTTCTGTACTCGTCTGGGGTTACAATTGTCCTTCTCTTCGGCCTTTCATCCTCAGTCGAACGGACAGACTGAATGCACTAACCAGAATCTGGAGACTTATTTGAGATGTTTTGTCTCTGAGAACCAGGAGGAGTGGTTTAAATGTTTCCATAAATAATCGTAGACAGGAGTCCAATGATAAGTTGCAGTTTTTTGGGGCATATGGGTTCCACCCGCAATTTGGCACATTTTCTGGTACGGAAACTTCTGGTATACCGGAAGAGGAACGATTTTCCTCTTCTTTGTCATCTATTTGGCGGAAGATTTAAAATAATCTAAAAAAAATGGGCAATAAGTATAAACGTATGGCTGACAAGAGACATATGAATGGTCTGACTCTGGACCTGAGAGTGGGTGATTCTGTGTGGCTGTCCACAAGAAACATTAAGTTGAAAGTACATTCTTGGAAGTTGGGTCCAAGGTTTATTGGTCCATATAAAATTATTAGCCCGGTTGCCTTTCGTCTTGAACTCCCTCAGGTTTTGAAGATTCATAATGTGTTCCATAAGTCGTTGTTGAAGAGATATATCAAACCTGCTGAACCGTCCTCCTTGCCTCCCGCGTCTGTCATGGTAGTCAGGATAGTAGACTCCCGAAATCTACGTAGATCCCTCCAGTATCTCGTCCACTGGAAGGGTTACGGACCAGAGGAGAGGATGTGGGTTCCAGCAGCCGACGTTAATGCTAATCGTCTTGTGAAAGCTTTTCACAGGGCATATCAAGATAAAGACGGTCCAGGGTGTCTGGAGGCAACCCTTAGAAGGGTGGGTATTGCCACGGTCCTGCATGTGACAGGGACTAGAAGATCAAGGAGACTGGCTGCACGTGACTGACAGCCTCTTTGGTTTCACTTTTCTGTGTTGTTGCTGGGCAATGGGCATGACCGGGTGTCTCAGGTGTAGCTTAAGTGGTCATTCCTTCCCCTCTATTTAGTCTGGTCTAACCCATCATGCTATACGGTTGATAGCTCCTTGTTTGTGGAAGTCCTGGTGTTGGTTCTCTCTGAATTCCTGCTCGTCGGCATTCTTCTGGAAGTTAAGTTTATCTTCTTTGTTGTTTTCCCCTACCTGCTGACATTAGGCCTGAGGGAGTCTCCTATTCCTTCATCTTGGAAGGAATAGGCCTTCTGAGTCCTGATAATATCTGCAGGGCCCTGTTAGGGTGAGATTGGGCTTAGGTTCCTGCATATGAACATTCCTACCATCAAGGTCTGTTCATACTGATAGCAGTCAGGGCTCGGTGTAGGGACTCACTAGGAGTGACGAATTCCCTTTCCCTAGGTTCCAGGCCTAATACCTTTTCCCTTCCCTTCTGTGTTCAGTGTGGAGTGCATTTGCCACACTGCACCGTGACACCTGAAGAGTCCAGTAAAAAAAAAAGGATATCTATTTTTTACAATGATAAAAAAAAGTTTTTGTTTTTTTCCAGTGGAACTCTATGGCGTACGGATGCCACTGTATGGAAGCAGTCTGAGGAATACGTTTAGCTGCTCCTTGCTGATGCCGCCATGACGTCATGTTTTTAGCTGCAGTGGGAGGAAGCGGTGATGCTGAAACAGCGGTGGTTTGGAATAGTCAGTATAACTTTTTTACTTACTTTAACACCTTCACTTCCTTCTTTTTTAAACTTGGACAACCCCTTTAATTTGCATGAAAAACTGGCATACAGGCTTTGTACCACATTTATTACCTTTTTGTGGGAATTGTTGAGATTCAGAAGAAAGGTGGTGCAGTTTAAGATTAGCCACTGTGTGTCAAAATTGCTCCAAAAATAATAATACACTGCTCAAAAAAATTAAGGGAACACAAAAATAACACATCCTAGATCTGAATTTATTAAATATTCTTCTGAAATACTTTGTTCTGTACACAGTTGAATGTGCTGACAACAAAATCACACCAAAAAAAATATGGAAATCAAATTTTTTAACCCATGGAGGTCTGGATTTGGAGTCACCCTCAAAATTAAAGTGGAAAAACACACTACAGGCTGATCCAACTTTGATGTAATGTCCTTAAAAAAAGTCAAAATGAGGCTCAGTAGTGTGTGTGGCCTCCACGTGCCTGTATGACCTCCCTACAACGCCTGTGCATGCTCCTGATGAGGTGGCGGACGGTCTCCTGAGGGATCTCCTCCCAGACCTGGACTAAAGCATCTGCCAACTCCTGGACAGTCTGTGGATAGAGCGAGACGTGATGTCCCAGATGTGCTCAATTGGATTCAGGTCTGGGGAATGGGCGGGCCAGTCCATAGCATCAATGCCTTCGTCTTGCAGGAACTGCTGACACACTCCAGCCACATGAGGTCTAGCATTGTCTTGCATTAGGAGGAACCCAGGGCCAACCGCACCAGCATATGGTCTCACAAGGGGTCTGAGGATCTCATCTCGGTACCTAATGGCAGTCAGGCTACCTCTGGCGAGCACATGGAGGGCTGTGCAGCCCTCCAAAGAAATGCCACCCCACACCATTACTGACCCAATACCAAACCGGTCATGCTGGAGGATGTTGAAGGCAGCAGAACGTTCTCCACGGCGTCTCCAGACTCTGTCACGTCTGTCACATGTGCTCAGTGTGAACCTGCTTTCATCTGTGAAGAGCACAGGGCGCCAGTGGCGAATTTGCCAATCTTGGTGTTTTCTGGCAAATGCCAAACGTCCTGCACGGTGTTGGGCTGTAAGCACAACCCCCACCTGTGGACGTCGGGCCCTCATATCACCCTCATGGAGTCTGTTTCTGACCGTTTGAGCAGACACATGCACATTTGTGGCCTGCTGGAGGTCATTTTGCAGGGCTCTGGCAGTGCTCCTCCTGTTCCTCCTTGCACAAAGGCGGAGGTAGCGGTCCTGCTGCTGGGTTTTTGCCCTCCTACGGCCTCCTCCACGTCTCCTGATGTACTGGCCTGTCTCCTGGTAGCGCCTCTATGCTCTGGACACTACGCTGACAGACACAGCAAACCTTCTTGCCACAGCTCGCATTGATGTGCCATCCTGGATAAGCTGCACTACCTGAGCCACTTGTGTGGGTTGTAGACTCCGTCCCATCTACCACTAGAGTGAAAGCACCGGCAGCATTCAAAAGTGACCAAAACATCAGCCAGAAAGCATAGGAACTGAGAAGTGGTCAGGTCACCACCTGCAGAACCACTCCTTTATTGGGGGTGTCTTGCTAATTGCCTATAATTTCCACCTGTTGTCTATCCCATTTGCACAACAGCATGTGAAATTGATTGTCACTCAGTGTTGCTTCCTAAGTGGACAGTTTGATTTCACAGAAGTGTGATTGACTTGGAGTTACATTGTGTTGTTTAAGTGTTCCCTTTATTTTTTTGAGCAGTGTATATAATAATGCATAACATTAAAAAAAAAAAGTCTAAAGGTGAGCATGAGCCACTTTGACACATTTTGTGCATATTTAGAATGTCTAGCCTATGTTTACAGTATATGTTTATTGGACAGGATATAAAAAGTTTCCCCTATATTCCTTGTGTGGTCTGACATTGAGAATCAAATGGAATCCTACAAGTCATATTAGGCTATAATTATAAACAATAGTACAGCCATGCCATATTATACTGACCAATGCTAAGCACAAGAATGTGTCATCAGGAAATGACATATTGTTTTATCTATTATCTATCTATCTATCTATCTATCTATCTATCTATCTATCTATCTATCCTGGTTCTATCTATCTATCACTTATCATCCATTTCCCCATTCATTTTGGATATTTGCCTACATTCATGATGTTTGCATGCAGAACCGTCTTGTGAAAGCTTTTCACAGAGCATATCAAGATAAAGACGGTCCAGGGTGTCTGGAGGCAACCCTTAGAAGGGTGGGTATTGCCACGGTCCTGCATGTGACAGGGACTAGAAGATCGAGGAGACTGGCTGCACGTGACTGACAGCCTCTTTGGTTTCACTTTTCTGTGTTGTTGCTGGGCAATGGGCATGACCGGGTGTCTCAGGTGTAGCTTAAGTGGTCATTCCTTCCCCTCTATTTAGTCTGGTCTAACCCATCATGCTATGCGGTTGATAGCTCCTTGTTTGTGGAAGTCCTGGTGTTGGTTCTCTCTGAATTCCTGCTCGTCGGCATTCTTCTGGAAGTTAAGTTTATCTTCTTTGTTGTTTTCCCCTACCTGCTGACATTAGGCCTGAGGGAGTCTCCTATTCCTTCATCTTGGAAGGAATAGGCCTTTCGAGTCCTGATAATATCTGCAGGGCCCTGTTAGGGTGAGATTGGGCTTAGGTTCCTGCATATGAACATTCCTACCATCAAGGTCTGTTCATACTGATAGCAGTCAGGGCTCGGTGTAGGGACTCACTAGGAGTGACTAATTCCCTTTCCCTAGGTTCCAGGCCTAATACCTTTTCCCTTCCCTTCTGTGTTCAGTGTGGAGTGCATTTGCCACACTGCACCGTGACACCTGAAGAGTCCAGTAAAAAAAAAAAATGTATATCTATTTTTTACAATGATAAAAAAGGTATATATTTTTTTCCAGTGGAACTCTATGGAGTACGGATGCCACTGTATGGAAGCAGTCTGAGGAATATGTTTAGCTGCTCCTTGCTGATGCCGCCATGACGTCATGTTTTTAGCTGCACTGGGAGGAAGCGGTGATGCTGAAACAGCGGTGGTTTGGAATAGTCAGTATAACTTTTTTACTTACTTTAACACCTTCACTTCCTTCTTTTTTAAACTTGGACAACCCCTTTAATTTGCATGAAAAACTGGCATACAGGCTTTGTACCATATCTATTACCTTTTTGTGGGAATTGTTGAGATTCAGAAGAAAGGGGGTGCAGTTTAAGATTAGCCACTGTGTGCCAAAATTGCTCCAAAAATAATAATATATAATAATACATAACATTAAAAAAAAAAAGTCTAAAGGTGAGCATGAGCCACTTTGACACATTTTGTGCATATTTAGAATTTCTAGCCTATGTTTACAGTATATGTTTATTGGACAGGATATAAAAAGTTGCCCCTATATTCCTTGTGTGGTCTGACATTGAGAATCAAATGGAATCCTACAAGTCATATTAGGCTATAATTATAAACAATAGTACAGCCATGCCATATTATACTGACCAATGCTAAGCACAAGAATGTGTCATCAGGAAATGACCTATTGTTTTATCTATCTATCTATCTATCTTTCTATCTATCTATCCTGGTTCTATCTATCTATCACTTATCATCCATTTCCCCATTCATTTTGGATATTTGCCTACATTCATGATGTTTGCATGCAGAACCGAATTTATTCATTTGTCTAAACCTGAGCTCCATCTGCTGCTCTCTCTCATACTATGTGCATATCCAGATAAGTGTTGGTCAGAGAATATTCTCTTGAAGTATTTTAATGCAGTCTATTATATTGTGGCAGGAAAGCATTAAATGAAAAAAAATAAAAATAAAAAAGCAATAGACAACCATGAAATAATTTGGCCAGGCGGAAAGAGTGAAAGTTCTTCCAGGGTGAAAAGTCCTAATGTTGATGACTCACATAAGAGGGATAAAGTGTTCAGCTGTAATTGAATTTTTATGAAAATAAACAGGCGGCTGATTTACTGTGGCAGAAATCCTAGTAGGGGGTGAAACACTAGACATATTAACTCTTTCATCTAATCAATACAGTTCTCTCAAAAATCAGGTCTCTTAATATTTACCAGTTGGATTCCAAATTTAAATCAAATGTGTGTCCACCTACAGGAAGTGAAAGGGCATTGTGCCAGCCTCCTGTTGTCTACCATGCTTGTTAATTAACCTATATAGCATGAAAAAGTTTAGGCCCCGGAAAAAAATTAAGACATGCAGGAATAGCAAAGAAAAAAGCTAAGGGAGAAAGAGAAGCAGATAGAGACATCACGCACCAGTGTTTTAATTAATAATCCTCTCTGCAGCACATCGTTTTTCACGCAGACATTGCAGAAGGTTCTTGATAGAAAAAGATTAAAATGCTTGAATGATTTTTGCTTTGGACTGTGCTACCCCTAGTGGTCACAGCTGAAACTGCAACTGATGCTTTGATTTCTGTACGTTATTGTCAAAGTAACTTCCAACAAACTGTACATTGTTTATGACACAAAAATATAACACTATCCATGTGTAGTGAAACAAACATTTGATAACCAAAGGCTCCCAAAATATTATACAGTAGATGTATCTGTACAAACTGAATTCAATTTCTGAACATCAGTTGATGGGATGATAATTGTGGTCATTTTATACTAGTGGGCATAAGGGAGGTTTAGTTAAGAGGTTGAATTTCAGACTTGGTTGATCTTGTTACCCATTTATTGTAATAATTACTCATTTTTTAACCTCTTACGGACACAGGGCGTACAGGTACGCCCTGATGTCCCGGTACTTAAGAGGACCTTTCACCTATTATGACACTATGAACTAACTATATAGCCATGGAGAGCGGCGTCCGTGGATCTCACTGCACTTACTATTATCCCTGGGAGCCACTCCGTTCTCCTGCTATGTCCTCCGGTATCTCCGGTCACAAAGTTATGGTAGGCGGAGTCTGCCCTTGTGCTGCTGTAGCGCTGGCCAATCGCATTGCAGAGCTCACAGCTTGGGAGAAAATAACCTCCCAGGCTGTGAGCTCTGCGCTGCGATTGGCCAGCTCTACAGCAGAACAAGGGCAGACTCCACCTACCATAATTTAGTTACTGGAATCTCCGCCTACTATAACTTAGTGAGCGGAGATACCGGAGGACATAGCTGGAGAACGGAGCGGCGCCAGGGGATAATAGTAAGTGCAGTGAGATCCCCGGGCGCCGCTCTCCATGTATGTATAGTTAGTTCACAGTGTAATAATAGGTGAAAGGTCCTCTTTAAGGACACATGGCGTACCTGTACACCCTGTGTATTTCCGATCACCGCCGCACGGCGGGCTGTAAGCGGAACTGGGTGCCTGCTGAAATCAATCAGCAGGCACTCTGGGACAATGCAGATGGGGGTGACCGCGGCATAGAAGGGGTTTGTGTTTGAGTGAGCCCATCGAGTCCCCGTGCTGCTGTGGCGGGACTCGATGTCTCAGAAGGCAGCCCGATGCCGTGCAGAGTCTGCCCAATGCCTTGCACGGCATCGGGACCTGCCTTCTACGGGAGCCGAGGAGATTCAGCCTCAGGCTGGATCTCCTAGGCAACCTGTAAGTGTATTACTCTGTGTAATACACTAACAGGCAATGCATTACAATACAGATGTATTGTAATGCATTTCAGAGGGGATCAGACCCCCAAAAGTGAACATCAGAAATAAAGTAAAGGAAAAAAAAAGTTTCAAAAGTGTTCTTAATAAAATTAATAAAGTAATACAATTAATAAAGTAAAAAAAGAAAAAAAAAACACCCCTTTCCCCTTATTTTATAATGAAAAACAGAAGAAAAAAAAAACCCACACATATTAGTTATTGCCATGTCCGTAATGACCGGCTCTATAAATATATAACATGATCCACCCTGTCCGATAGATACCATAAAAAAAATTAAAAAAAAGTGTAAAAACATTTTTTTGTCATCTTACATCGCAAAAAGTGCATCACCAAGTGGTCAAAAAGACATATATCCCCAAAATAGTACCAATCTAATCGTCACCTCATCCCGCAACAAATGACCCCCTACCTAAGACAATCGCCCAAAAAATAAAAAAAAATATGGCTCAGAATATGGGGACACTAAAACATCAGTTTTTTGTTTCAAAAATTAAATCATTGTGTAGAAACTTAAGTAAATAATAAAAAGTATACATATTAGGTATTGCCGCGTCCGTAAGAACCTGCTCTATAAAAATATTACATGACCTAACCCCTCAGGTGAATACATCACCTTACATCACAAAAAGTGTAATAGCAAGCGATCAAAAAGTAATACGCACCACAAAATATTGCCAATCAAACCGTCATCTCTTCCCGAAATAAATTAGCCCCTGCACAAGACAGTCGCCCAAAAAATTAATAAAACTACGGCTTTCAGAATGTGGAGACACTAAAAAATGTTTATATAATACTGAAACAAACATACAAAAAAAGTAGTCATATTTGGTATTGTCGCGTCCGTGACAACCTGCTCTTTAAAAATACCACATAATCTAACCTGTCAGATGAAAGATGTAAATAACAAAAAATAAAAATGGTGCCAAAACAGCTATTTCTTGATACCTTGCCTCACAAAAAGTGTAATATAGAGCAACCAAAAATCATATGTACCCTAAAATAGTACCAATAAAACTGCCACCTTATCCTGTAGTTTCCAAAATGGGGTCACTTTTTTGGAGTTTCTACTTTAGGGGTGCATCCAGGGGGGCTTCAAATGGGACATGGTGTCAAAAAACCAGTCCAGCAAAATCTGCCTTCCAAAAACCGTATGGCATTCCTTTCCTTCTGCGCCCTGCCGTGTGCCCGGACAGCAGTTTACGACCACATATGGGGTGTTTCTGTAAACTACAGAATCAGGGCCATAAATATTAAGTTTTGTTTGGCTGTTAACCCTTGCTTTGTAACTGGAAAAAATTGATTTAAATGGAAAATCTGCCAAAAAAGTGACATTTTGAAATGTTATCTCTAATTTCCATTAATTCTTGTGGAACACCTAAAGGTTTAACAAAGTTTGTAAAATCAGTTTTGAATACCTTGAGGGGTGTAGTTTGTAAAATGGGGTCATTTTTGGGTGGTTTTTATTATGTAAGCCTCACAAAGTGACTTCAGACCTGAACTGGTCCTGAAAAAGTGGGTTTTAGATTTGCTTCTAAACTTCTAACCTTGTAACGTTCCCAAAAAAATAAAATGGCATTCACAAAATGATCCAAACGTGAAGTAGACAAATGGGGAATTGAAAAGTAATAACTATTTTTGGAGGTATTACTATCTATTATAAAATTATTTCCAAATTTCAATTTCTCTTTTCTAATTTTTCCACATGTTTGGTAAATTTTGAATTTTTTTTACTCAATTGAAAAAAAAAAATGTACTCAATTTTGCCACTGTCATAAAGTACAATATTTGACGAGAAAACAATCTCAGAATAGCCTGGATAAGTAAAAGCGTTTTAAAGTTATCACCACATAAAGTGACACATGTCAGATTTGCAAAAAATGGCCTGGTCCTTAAGGTGAAAAATGGCCCGGTCCTTAAGGGGTTAATGTATTGTTGCTGCTATATACCACACTGATGGGTGATATATACCTGTGATGCAGCTGAGCTTGTAGGTAATGAGAACAGTCACCATGTTAGGTTACCCAACTTTGACAGATAAAACATAATGGCATATACTGTAGTCAAAATTAGGCACAAATTGACGCAGGCTGGCACATTTTTAACACAATATAGTTTAGTGTTGAGCGAACCCGAACTGTAAAGTTTGGGTCCATACCGAACTTTGCGAGTTCGGGTACCCGGACCCAAACTTTGACAGAAAAGTTTGGGTTCGAGTTCGGTGTTTGGGAATTTAATAAAGCTTTTGAAAAGCTGCAGGGCAGCCAATCAGCAAGCTTTTAAGCTGTGGGCACTTAGAAGCCATCACAGCCATGCCTAGTAATGGCATGGCTGTGATTGGCCAGTGCATCCTGTGACCCAGCCTCTATACAAGCTGGATCACGTGTAGCACTGCCCATCAGCAGGGACAGGAAGCAGACAGCTGAAGTGAGGGAAAGTGTTAGGAATCTGGCTATTTGTTTTGTGGGTGACCTATAATGATTTTTTTGTGGTTGCAATACAGCAGCTTTGCACCCCTGACACAGAAATATAATAATTAATCTGGCTGTTAATTCTGTGGGTGACCTATAGAGATTTTTGTGGGTGCAATGCACCATCTTTGTAACCTGACACAGAAATATAATAATTAATCTGGCTGATAATTCTGTGGGTGACCTATAGCAATTTTTGTGGGTGCAATATTTTTGGTGTGAGATACACCTGCACTGCATATGTGACAGGGAAATCAAAATAGTTAGGCCTCATGCACACGACCGTTTTCTTTTGGGTTCCGTTTTTCCGTGATCCGTGACCGTTTTTTCGTCCGTGGGTCTTCCTTAATTTTTGGAAGATCCACGGACATGAAAAAAAAAGTCGTTTTGGTGTCCGCCTGGCCGTGCGGAGCCAAACGGATCCGTCCTGAATTACAATGCAAGTCAATGGGGACGGATCCGTTTGACGTTGACACAATATGGTGCAATTTCAAACGGATCCGTCCCCCATTGACTTTCAATGTAAAGTCAGGAGTTAATATACCATAGGATCGGAGTTTTCTCCAATCCGATGGTATATTTTAACTTGAAGCGTCCCCATCACCATGGCCGCTGCTGAGGTCTTAACTTACATGAGCAGCAATAAGCGCGTATCTAAAGCGCATATTTAATGTACTCAGCCCCGCTTCATCTCCTCATCCCTCACACTGATCAGCTGAATGGATGGTTGCCGCCCCCACACTCCACTTTGCCGCCTCGACACAGGTTCAATTGATTGTTACTAATGATTATTATGTGTATATATGAGTCCATGTGTCATTCAGGAACAGGCACCCCTGAGGAAGCCAGCAGAGCCTGGCGATATGCGTTGGGCTTGTTTTCTGACCACCACGCATACCCCCACCATGCTATACTAAATGATAAGTATTATAGCTTCTCATTTCTTTCATTGTTGATGGATTACATGTATCTTTAGCTGCTGCTTATTTGCATATGTGGGGGAATGTTCATGACTTTGTGGTGAGTCAGGGGGACATGTGTCTATATCCAGTTCACATGACCCAGATTTATTGTATACATTGATTTTAACCCATTCTCTGTTGTGTCTGTTGCTTTATATAAATTTGATATTTTTATAGATGTGCGGCTACTATCTCGGTATTCTTTTCTTCTTTGTATAATATATGTTAGAATATACCATCGGATTTGAGTTACATCGTGAAACTCAGATCCGACAGTATATTCTAACACAGACGCGTTCCCATAGTGATGGGGACGCTTCTAGTTAGAATATACTACTAACTGTGTACATGACTGCCCCCTGCTGCCTGGCAGCACCCGATCTTTTACAGGGGGCTGTGATCAGCACAATTAACCCTTCAGGTGCCGCACCTGAAGGGGTTAATTGTGCGTATGATAGACCCCTGTAAGAGATCAGGGGCTGCCAGGCAGGAGGGGGCAGACCCCCCTCCCTCCCCAGTTTGAATATCATTGGTGGCCAGTGTGCGGCCCCCCCCCGGCCCCCCCTCTATTGTAATATCATTGGTGGCCAGTGTGCGGCCTCCGTCGGCCCCCCTCCCCCTCTCTATTGTAATTTCATTGGTGGCCAGTGTGCGGCCTCCGTCGGCCCCCCTCCCCCCATTGTAATTTCATTGGTGGCCAGTGTGCGGCCCCCCCGGCCCCCCCTCTATTGTAATATCATTGGTGGCCAGTGTGCGGCCCCCCCCGCCCTCCCCCTCTATTGTAATATCATTGGTGGCCAGTGTGCGTCCCCCCCCGGCCCCCCTTCTATTGTAATATCATTGGTGGCCAGTGTGCGGCCTCCGTCGGCCCCCCTCCCCCCTCTATTGTAATATCATTGGTGGCCAGTGTGTGGCCTCCCCTCCCCTTCCCCCTGTCCGACCGGAGTCCCAGTTTAATCGCTCTGGGGCTACGATCGGTAACCATGGCAACCAGGGCGCTACTGCAGGCCTGGTTGCCATGGTTACTTAGCAATATTACAATATTAGAAGCATCATACTTACCTGCTGGCTGCTGCGCTGTCTGTGTCCGGCCGGGAGCTCCTCCTACTGGTAAGTGACAGATCATTAAGCAATGCGCCGCACAGACCTGTCACTTACCAGTAGGAGGAGCTCCCGGCCGGACACAGACAGCGCAGCAGCCAGCAGGTAAGTATGATGCTTCTAATATTGTAATATTGCTAAGTAACCATGGCAACCAGGCCTGCAGTAGCGTCCTGGTTGCCATGGTTACCGATCGGAGCCTCAGAGAGATTAAACTGGGACTCCGATCGGAATCTCGGCTGCCACCAATGATCGGGGGGGAGGGGAGGCCGCACACTGGCCACCAATGATATTAATACAATAGAGGGGTGGCCGGGGGGGGCCGCACACTGGCCACCAATGATATTACAATAGAGGGAGGGGGGGTGGCCGGGGGAGGCCGCACACTGGCCACCAATGATATTACAATAGGGGGGGGCGGGGGGGCCGTACACTGGCCACCAATGCTATTCAAACTGGGGAGGGAGGGGGGTCTGCCCCCTGCTGCCTGGCAGCCCCTTATCTCTTATAGGGGGCTATGATATGCACAATTAACCCCTCAGGTGCAGCACCTGAGGGGTTAATTGTGCGGATTACAGCCCCCTGTAAGAGATCGGGTGCTGCCAGGCAGCAGGGGGCAGTCATGTACACAGTTCATAGTATATTTTAACTAGAAGCGTCCCCATCACTATGGGAACGCCTCTGTGTTAGAATATACTGTCGGATATGAGTTTTCACTAAGTGAAAACTCATCTCTGAAAAAGCTTTTATGCAGACGGATCTTCGGATCCGTCTGTATGAAAGTAACCTACGGACACGGATCACGGACACGGATGCCAATCTTGTGTGCATCCCTGTTCTTTCACGGACCCATTGACTTGAATGGGTCCGTGAACCGTTGTCCGTCAAAAAAATAGGACAGGTCATATTTTTTTGACGGACAGGAAACACGGATCACGGATGCGGTTGCAAAACGGTGCATTTTCAGATTTTTCCACGTACCCATTGAAAGTCAATGGGTCCGCGAAAAAAAAACGGAAAACGGCACAACGGCCACGGATGCACACAACGGTCGTGTGCATGAGTCCATAATCCGTCTGTTAGTTCGGTGGGTGACATATACCTATTTTTGATGTGAGGTACACCTGCACTGCATACGTGACGGGGAAATTAATATAGTTGATCCTTCTGTTAGCTCGGTGGGTGACATATACCCATTTTTGGTGTGAGATAAACGTGCACTTTATACGCGACAGGGAAATTAATATAGTTTGGCCCCTTTCACATGAGGGTGTTTTCCGTGCGGGTGCAATCTGTTACGTGATAGCACCCGTACTGAATCCTGACCATTCATTTCAATGGGTTCTGCGTTGTGTGAAAAACGCAGCATGTTCTATATTCAATGTTTTTCATGCAGCCCTGGCCCCATAGAAGTGAATGGGGCTTCAGTGAAAAACGCATTGCATCCGGAAGGAAGTGCGGATGCAATGCGTTTTTCACTGATTGCTAGGAGATGTTGTTTGTAAACATTCAGTTTTTATCACGCGCGTGAAAAACGCATCACATCGCATTGCACTCGCTTGGAAAAAAATGAACAACTGAATGCAATTGCACAAAAACTGACTGAACTTGCTTGCAAAATGGTGCGAGTTTCACTGAATGCATCCGGACCTAATCCGTCACGCTCGGGTGAAAAAGGCCCTAATCTGACTTTTAGTTCAGCCGGTGACATATACCCATTTTTGGTGTGAGACACATGTGCACTAGTGTTGATCGCAAATATTCGAAAAACAAATTTTTATCTTGAATATCGCAACTTTGAGAATTCGCAAATATTTCAAATATAGTGCTACATATTCGTTTTTTGAATATTCGTCATTTTTTTCCATCTGAAGTCATGATTCCTCCCTGCTTCTTGCTTGTGGGTAACTTAAGCAGGGAGGAATCAAGACTTAGAATATTCGTCATTGAAGAATATAAAAAAAAAAGAAAATATAACAATAGTGCTATATATTCGTTTTTTAGAATATTCATTATTTTTTTCCATCTGAAGTGAACTGTCATTGGCCCACAAGCAACTTAAGCAGGGAGGAATCAAGACTTCAGATGGGAAAAAAATGCTGAATATTTTAAAAACGAATATACAGCACTATATTCTATAGTGCTATACATTAATTTTTGACCCACACCTGTATTGATCGCGTAATATTCGAATATTACGCAATCATTACCTTGCCGATTTTTGAGTAAAAAAAAAAGAATGTAGAATATAATGAATATTGGCATTCGCATATATTCGACGAATATTCTACAAAATATGACCCCTGACGCTCATCACTAATGTGCACTGCATATGTGACAGGGAAATTAATATAGTTATTCTGACTGCAGGTGAAATTAATACAGTATAGTTAATCTGTCTGTTAGTTGGTGGGTGACCTTAAAGAATGAGGAGAGCATCAAATAAGGCCCTGGTTGTGTTGCTGCTGGTGCTGGTGGAGCTCCTGCTGCAGGGAGAGGATGTGGTTTATCTGTGCCAGCTACACACCCAAATTAAGCACCTTCCTCAGGTGCATGTAGGTGACAGGATGCTCAGCGTCATTTTGTAGCCCGAATACCGGTGTACAAATGGTGAGGCCAGAACAAGTAGAGGCGGTAGTAGATTGGATGGCTGACAGTGCCTCCAGTTCCTTCATATTGTCTCCCACCCAGTCCCCTGCTTAAACCGCAGAGTTGGCACCTGCAGCCCATGGGCATCTGTCTATTACCTCACCCCCTTGTAAATCAGCCAAGCAGTGTGAGCCCCAAGTCATGCAGCAGTCTCTTATGCTTTTTGATGACTCTGCTGGCAGGGTTTCCGTGGGCCATCCACCTAGCCCTGCCCCAGAAATGGAAGAGATTGAGTGCACTGATGCCCAACCATTAAGGTTTCAGGATGTGGACATGGGAGGACCACCGCAGCACGTCTCTGTTGATGATGACAAAACACACAGGGATCTCAAGTCTCCCGGAGGTTCAGGGAGTCTCCCGCTATTAGATAGCGGCTCCCTGACACCCACATGTGAGACAATATATCCTGGAAAGGTTCACTGATAGCAGAGCAGAGAGATAAGAGAAGTGACAGGACACAGAGTTTAGATTACAGGTTGAATTAACAACCCTTTAGGGTCAAATTGGCTTCTCAAGAAGATATATATGTTAAAGGCATCCCTCCTTCTGTCTCATTCAGTAGCTATAGAACTATTGAGAGAGATGTATTTTTTTTAAATACATTTAACCCTTCATTTTAATTATATTATTTACCCCAGTGTTAAATTCACACCCTCCTGGATGCTTGTTTTATTCCTACAGTGGGGTAGATAATTACACACATGGTTTTAAAGAATAAACTTCCTGACTTAGACCAAGAGCCGACTCAGCAAGTGAATCCAAGCATCCGCGCATGCGCATTGCGCATTGCGCAACCTAAGCTTCTGTTCACTTGCTTCTTGTCAGCTCAGCGAAAGAACCGATTCATGTAAAAGATCCGAACTTCCCATCTCTAGTTTACTCGCAGTAAACCTTTCCGGCAACCTGTAGCAGTGTCCCCTTCTCAGCGCGTGCGCACACTGCAAGAAGAAGCCAATGCCAGTCTGCAACGGCGCATCAGGAAGAGCCTGTGCACACGCGCGGGATCTCAAAGCGGGAGGGAGGGGAGGGAGGGAGAGGCGGCACTGAGGAGTAAAAGGCGGCGCTGGGCACGAACGGCGATGCGTGCGGCCGGGCACCATGCATCCACAGACCTCCCCTGCTTGGGCACCTTAATTCAATGATTGACAGGTTAGTAAAACCAGTTTTTCCGCAGAATAAAGCCACAAATGGCTTTTATAAGGCCACCTTAGAAATCAGAATGCTACCCTGGACATGAGCAGATGTTTAGCTCACAGGGCTTATAGGTGGTGACAGAATCCCTTTAATCATATACATAAATATGATAATTTGGGGCAGGGTAATGAGCCCAGTCCTCCACACCATAGAGCAAAGTGTGCAGATACTGCATATGTCTGGAAAATGTAATAAAAAGTTTGTGAAAGAAAAAAAATGAAAACCTCCCTGAAATGAGAAGTGCACCTCCCTGAAATGAGGTTTTGCAGGTTGGGATGTCTGAAACACAGGTGCCAACTGCTGCGGCTTTCTGCCGTGTCCAGATCGGCAATGAGGGCAGGGGTGAACAGTGGTTGCAAGATGATGTGGAGGATGATGAGGTCCTAGACCCCACATGTAATCAAGGTCATGCGAGTGGCGTGTGCAGTTCGGAGGAAGAGGTGGTGGTCACACAGTGCCAGCCGCACAGCAAAAGAGGGAGCAGGGTGCAAAAGCAGAGTGGCCGTCCCCTAGCCAGTATGCCTGATACTGCCTACCGCACCCAGTGACTGAGCACACCAAAGCCAGCTCCAAGGAGTTCCCTGGTGTGGCAGTTCTTCAGACAATGTGATGACAACAAGACGCAAGTGGTTTACACGCTGTGCAATCAGAGCCTGAAGCGAGGCATAAATGTTCAAAACCTGAGCACCACCTGTATGGCCAGGCATCTAAATGCAAAGCACGAGCTGCAGTGGAGTACCTGAAAAACCACAAAAAAAAGAGGCTTCTCTTGCTCCCTCTTCTACTGCAGTCTCCGCCTCTTCCTCCCCCTCTGGAGTGACCGTGACACCTGCCGCCCCACAAACAGAGCATGTGGCAGCAACACCACCACCTCCACCACCGTCACCCAGCATGTCCACCTTGTCCCAGGGAAGCGTTCAGCTGTCCATCCCCCAAACACTGGAGAGAAAAAGGAAGTACCCCCCTACCCACCCGCGATCCCTGGCCCTGAATGCCAGCATTTCAAAATCCCTGGCCTTTGAAATGCTGTTATTCCGTCTGGTGGATACAGATACTTGTAAAAACCTTATGGCGGTGGCTGTCCCACACTACGTGGTTCCCAGCCGTCACTACTTTTCCAGAAGAGCCATCCCTGCCCTGCACAATCAAGTGGCAGACAAAATCAGATGTGCACTGCACAACGCCATCTGTGGCAAGGTCCATAACTACAGATACGTGGACCAGTAAGGACGGGAAGGGACATTTTATCTCCCTAACTGCACACTGGATAATGCAATGGCTGCTTCGCCTGAGGCAGATGGCAGTTTGGCGCATGTTCTACCACCACCGAGGATTGCAGGACATTTCTCATTAACTCCTCCTCCGCTTCCTCTTCTACCGCCTCCTCATCCGGTCAGTGTAACACCTTCACCACCAACATCAGCACAGCCAGGGGGAAACGACAGCAGGCTGTTTTGAAACGTATCTGTTTGGGGGAAAAACCCCACACCTAGTGGTCTGTGATAACGGGGCTAGCCAGTTTGATGCACATCCCTTGCCTGGTGCATGTGATGAATTTGGTGGTGCAGAGGTTCCTGAAAAATTACCCCGATATGTCAGAGCTGCCACAGAAAGTGCGGGCCGTCTGTGCGCGCTTTTGGCGTTCTCACCTTGCTGCTGCTCACCTATCTGCGCTACAGCGTAACTTCGGCCTTCCCGCTCACCACCTCATATGTGACGTATCCACAAGGTGGAACTCCACCTTGCATAAATACTGGAGAGACTGTGCGAGCGGCAGCAGGTGATAGTGAAGTTTCAGCTTCAGCACACACGGGTGAGTCGCTCTGCGGAACAGCACCACTTCACCACCAACGAGTGGGCCTCCATGTTTGCTGTGTGTGCCGTGTTGCACTGTTTCGAGTACTCCACCAACAAGGCCAGTGCTGATCACGCAGTCCTCAGCGTTACTATCCCACTTCTATGCCTCCTTGAAAAAAACACTTTGTGCGATGATTGAAGAGGATGTGGCGCAGGAGGAAGAGGAGAAGAAAGAGGGATCATTTCCACGGTTATCAGGCCAGTCATTCACAAGTGGCTCCGAGGGTGGGTTCCTGCACCAACAGAGGCCAGGTACACAACTGTCCAGCCAGGGCACAGTTCTGCAGGATGAGGAGGAGTAGGATTATGATGAGGATGAACTGTGTTCACAGCAGGGTGGCACCCAAAGCAGCTTATGGGCATCAATGGATGGAGGGATACAGAGGACACAGGCGATACATCTCCCACAGAGGACAGCTTGTCATTGCCTCTGGGCAGCCTGGCACACATGAGCGACTACATGCTGCAGTGCCTGCACAACGACCGCTGAGTTGCCCACATTCTAACCAGTGCTGATTACTGGGTGGCCACCCTGCTGGATCCCTGCTACAAGGACAACGTGCTGTCCTTAATTCCGTCACTGGAGCATGAATGGAAGATGCGCGAATACAAGCGCACGCTGGTAGATGCGCTGCTGATCGCATTCACACCTCACAGCGGGGGCTCAGTGGAAGCACAAGGTGAAGGCAGAGGAGGAGGAGTAAGAAGTTGCCAATGCAGCTGGGGCACTGCCAGCACCTTAGAAGGGAGGGTTAGCAGTATACAGTAAGAGAATAGTGGCATCCCATTCCCCCCACTCTCCTGCTTATTCAGATGGCCATCCTCTACCCTCCAGCAGCGGACCCAGCCAATCGAGTCCTGTGTTACCCGGAGGAGGTCGCAGCCTATGCCTGGTTGCTGGGCCTCTTCTCTGGTACTTTAGGGCACACTAACGTGCTATCCAGCTCTTAAAGCCCTGTGAAACACACCAACCTACACCAGCCAATTGCTGGACACCTGGGGGTACTTAAGACACCTTTTCCAAGGGAGAGGTGCCTGAGCAATAGGTGTATCTAGGTTGTTAGACCCTGTGGAAGGTGTGCTGTTCCATTTATCTGCTCGTGTACCAACCTATGCCTGATTCATGACTCTGACCCTCTGCTACCTGACCTGAAATGTGCCTGATTATCATATTGACACTTTGCTGCTGCTCTGACCTTGAACCTGTTCCTCTGATTAGCACAAACTCTGCCTGCCCTGACCTCGGGCTGTTAATGACTGTGGTTTTGCCTTATCTTTCTCTAAACCCGTGGCTTAGTTGTCAACTCCCCTGCAGCAAAATTCAGATCCTTGTATAGGAGTTAAACAGTGAATACCATAGGACTGTCAGGATAATGCCCTTAGGTTGTTTGACAAAATGGTTCCATACCGACTAATATGTTAATCAATGACAAAGGTCCAATGGGACTAATATGACCTGTACTAGCTATATGGCAATATTAACCCTACATACATCCAGTAGAGCTGCAGTATAGGAAATAGGCTCATCGGCAGTTTTTTGAATATGTTAAAACATAATTTGTTTCAGGAATGTGGGCACATATGAACAAATGAACCAAATCAGATGGCTTCAGCCGCCAAGCGCAACAGGTTAGTCAGTTTCATAGATATAAATCTGCTGACAGATTCCTTTGAATTCAGTGGTTGATGTGGAGGAGGGAGATTCTGTAGGAAAGAAAAGTAGGGTGTATGTAAATGGTGTCAAATAATACATTATGATCTGAGAAGATGAGAAAAATATATCAGTTACATAGTAAGTTGAAAAAATGATGCATATCCTTTAAGTTCAACGTAGGGATGGGAGAGGATATGGATGGAAGTGGTGTGGGAAACAAGAAGTGGTGTGGGAAACATTTTGGGTACTTTCACACTAGCGTTTTTCTTTTCCAGTATTGAGTTCCGTTACAGGGGCTCAATACCAGAAAAAAACTGATCAGTTTTATCCTAATGCATTCTGAATGGAGATCATTCCATTCAGTATGCTTTAAGATGCATCAGTTCAGTCCATCTTACATTTTTTGGCCGGAGAAAATGCTGCAGCATGCTGCAGTTTTCTCTCCGGCCAAAAAATCATGAACACTTGCCGGAATGCCGGATCCGGCATTAATTTCCATTGAAATTTATTAATATCAGATCCGGTACTAAGTGTTCTGGAAAACCGGATCTGGTTTCCCGATCTGCGCATGCGCAGACCTTTAAAAATGTGAGGAAAAAATTCTGGATACGTTTTTCCTAATGACAACCGGAAAGACGGATCCGGTATTGCAATGCATTTGTCAGACGGATCTGCATCCGGATCCGTCTCACAAATGCATCCGTTTGCATCTGGATTGCCGGATCCAGCAGGCAGTTCCGGCGACAGAACTGCCTGCCGGAATCATCTGCTGCAAGTGTGAAAGCACCCTTTTATGGATTTTCTGGGACTTGGATATTGATGACCTATCCTCCCAAAGATCAGTGGGGGTCCAATACCTGGCACCTGCACAGATCAACTGTTTCAGAAACTATACCTGTATCTGCTTTAGAGACTATACAGTGGGCAGAACTGGTAGTACAAGGTTCTGTCCAATGTGTGGTGGCCTTGCCAGGATTCTGCAGCTCTGCTCCCATTCAAGTTAATGGACGCTGAGCAGCAGTACACCATCGCTGGAAACTACATATGGCATGACCCCCAGTGATCTGATTTTTAAGACCTATCTTGAGGACAGTTTATTAGTCTTTTAGCCCAGGAAATCTCTTTTAACCACCTCCGGACCGCCTAACGCAGATTCGCGTTCCGGAGGTGGCAGCGCTGCGCACAGTCACGCATATACGCGTCATCTCGCGAGACGCGAGATTTCGCTCCAAGCCGGCCCGCGCATGCGCATCGCGGGCCGGCAAAAGTTAAAGAACAAGTTAGTCACCAGCCTGCCAGCAACGATCATTGGCTGGCAGGCTGGCGATTTTTAAAAAATCCAATCACAAGCCATATAACAGATCATATTAGTAAATATGATCTGTTATATGGCTTGTCTGCTCCTGTGCTGGTCCTTTTCGTCGGTTGGATCCAGCACAGGAGCAGACTTCACAGTGAGTAGCACCAACACTACACCTTAGCCCCAGATCACCCCCCTGCACCCCAATTAACCCTTTGATCACCCCTTTGATCGCCCCTGTCAATCACCAGTGAAAGGAAAAAAAGTGATCAGTGTAAACTGTCACTTTTTTTTTTTCACTAGTATTGGCTGTTAGGTTTTAGGGATAGTTTAGGCCCCTTGGTTAGGTAGTTAGCGTCAGTTAGCGCCCACCCCACCGCACCGCAGTCACTTTTATTCGCTGAATAGCGTATCGCTAATCAGCATTTGTACTTTTATAGTATCTGTAAGTGATCAAAACTGATCACGGTCAGATCTATAATAGTATTAGTGTCACTTTAGTTCGCCCTCCACCCAAAACGCAGTGTTTGCCCGATCAGGCCTGATCGGTCGCCCACACGTGCGTTCACCCACGCCCGCCCCACCGCAGTGACAAAAAATATATATTTTTTGATCACTGCACATTCATTTTACACGCACTGCGGCGATAAAAAAATCAGTTTTGATATTTTTTATCAACCGCAGCGGCCTCCGGTACTTCGCTAGCCTCCCCTTTGTAAGACAGGTTTGCTTTTTTTCTTGGGTAGTCTCAGGGAATACCCCTAAATTTAGTAGTCCAAAATGTCAAACAGGGGGTATTCTTCTGAAGAGGCCTACAGGATTCTGACCCAGTCGGATGAGGAGTGGGAACCCTCATCTGATGAATCTAGCGGGTCAGAATATGAACCTGTGGAAAGCAGTGGCTCTCTGACCCAAAGTTCGGACGAGGAGGTGGAGGTCCCTGGCAGCACCAGGCGTACCCGGCCCCATGTCGCTAGACCACAGGTTATGCAGGATCCGCTTCAAGAGCAGCAGAGTGGGGCTGTCGCTGCCGGATCACGTGGTGAGGCATACACCAGCAGCGCAGCCCTCCCTGGACCTAGTACCAGCACTGCCGTACAACATGGTGACGTGGCGAGCACCAGAAGGGCAGTTGAAGCTGGTACGGTGGCACGTGCACTAGTTACCCCGTCGCAGCCACCGCAAAGACAGGCCCGTAGAGCCCCTAGAATCCCTGAGGTGCTGGCAAACCCTGATTGGCAGTCACCAACTTCAGCCGCACCTGTAGTTCCCCCTTTCACCGCCCAGTCTGGAGTTCGGGTTGAGACGGCTCAAATCGGTTCGGCCCTGGGATTTTTTGAGCTGTTCTTGACTGCGGAGCTCTTGGACTTAGTCGTGGCAGAGACCAACCAGTATGCCACACAATTTATATCCGCCAACCCGGGAAGCTTTTATGCCCAGCCTTTCCGGTGGAAACCAGTCCAAGTTTCCGAAATTAAAATTTTTTTGGGCCTTCTCCTCAACATGGGCCTGACAAAAAAGCATGAATTGCGGTCATATTGGTCAACGCACCCGATTCATCACATGCCCATGTTCTCTGCTGCTATGTCCAGGGCACGATTTGAGGCCATCCTCCGTTTCCTGCATTTTAGCGACAACACCACCTCCCGTCCCAGAGGCCACCCAGCTTTTGACCGGCTCCACAAAATTCGGCCCCTCATAGACCATTTCAACCAGAAATTTGCAGATTTGTATACCCCCGAGCAAAACATCTGCGTAGACGAGTCCCTAATACATTTTACCGGGCGCCTTGGCTTCAAACAGTACATCCCAAGCAAGCGTGCCCGGTATGGGGTCAAATTGTATAAGCTCTGTGAAAGGGCCACAGGCTATACCCACAAATTTCGTGTCTATGAGGGAAAAGATCAGACCCTGGAGCCGGTCGGTTGCCCTGACTACCTGGGGAGCAGTGGGAAGACAGTCTGGGACTTGGTGTCACCCTTATTCGGCAAGGGGTACCATCTTTATGTGGACAATTTTTACACAAGTGTGGCCCTCTTTAGGCATTTGTTTCTAGAACGGATTTGCGCCTGTGGCACCGCGCGAACTAGTCGCGTGGGCTTCCCCCAACGGCTTGTAACCACCCGTCTTGCAAGGGGGCAGAGGGCTGCCTTGTGTAACGAAGAACTGCTCGCGGTGAAATGGAGAGACAAGCGTGACGTTTACATGCTCTCCTCCATTCACGCAGACACGACAATCCAAATTGAGCGAGCAACCCGTGTCATTGAAAAGCCCCTCTGTGTCCACGACTATAATGCGCTCATGGGAGGGGTGGACTTCAATGACCAGATGTTGTCTCCGTATTTAGTTTCCCGCAGAACCAGACGCTGGTATAAGAAGGTGTCTGTATATTTAATTCAATTGGCGCTGTACAATAGTTTTGTTCTCTACAGTAAGGCTGGGAGAACACGATCTTTCCTCAAATTCCAGGAAGAGATCATCGAGAACCTCCTTTACCCAGGAGGTTCCGTGGCCCCATCCCCCAGTGTAGTTAGCCGTCTACACGAGCGACATTTCCCCAGTGTCGTTCCTGGTACCTCAACCCAACCGTCACCCCGAAAAAGATGTCGTGTCTGTAGCAGGAGTGGAATAAGGCGTGACACCCGCTATTTCTGTCCTGACTGTGCTGACCACCCTGCCCTATGCTATGGAGAGTGTTTCCGGAAGTACCACACACAGGTACACCTAGCATAGGGATTGCATCTCACAGGACAGGCACACAGGGCTATTAGGGCCCTTTTACTCTCAGCTGCTGCAAACCTCTCCTTTCACCTGGGATAAAGTGCATAACGTACTTCGCCACATCTTTGGGCGATTTGCGCTTTGCACATTGTCCCATGGGGAAGGAGAGGTTTGTTCTATAAAGGTAAAAAAAACTAAACAAAAAAAAAATTACCGGTAAGTAAAAAAGTTAAAAAAGTTTAAAAAGTTAATATGTTCTGTTCTAAAGTTAATAAAGTTATTGCTTTGCGGCCTGGTTTTTTCTTTTTTGTTTTGTTTTTTTTACCTTCCAGGTGGACCAACCGATCGACCAGCTGCAGCACTGATGTGCATTCGGACAGAAGCATTGTGCTGCTGTCAGATTACACGCAAGTCGGTGTATGCGGCGCTGCAAGACGAGATTTCTCCTCTGCAGTAAAAGATATGTTTGCCGAGGCATATGAGCTGAGGAGGTGGCGGTGTTCATATACTTTGGCAAACACTTTGTATATATAAAAAAAAAAATCCCGGCAATGATTTATTCATCCACATCGATTGATGTGAATGGAGAAATCTGGTTTGCCAGGGCATACGAGCTGAAGTGGGTATGGATGTTGGGCGGAGCTCCTATGTCCTGGCAGACGCCTTTCCCCTCCTTTTTCTTTTTTTGGCAGAGATTTTTTCATCCACATTGATCGATGCGAATGAAGAAATCTGTGCCGTTCATTTTTTTCTTTCAGCCCAGAGGCTGAACGGAAAAAAAAAATCTCATTACCCGTATGCTCAATATAAGGAGAATAGCAGAAACTCCTAATGCTGGGCATACATGTAATGATTGCGGAGACCCTCAAATGCCAGGGCAGTACAAACACCCCACAAATAACACCATTTTGGAAAGAAGACACCCCAAGGTATTTGCTGAGGGGCATATTGAGTCCATGAAAGATTGAAATTTTTGTCCCAAGTTAGTGGAAAGGGAGACTTTGTGAGAACAAAATCCAAAAAATCAATTTCCGCTAACTTGTGCCAAAATTTTTTTTTTTCAATGAACTCGCCATGCCCCTCATTGAATACCTTGGGGTGTCTTCTTTCCAAAATGGGGTCACATGTGGGGTATTTATACTGCCCTGGCATTTTAGGGGCCCCAAAGCGTGAGAAGAAGTCTGGTATCCAAATGTCTAAAAATGCCCTCCTAAAAGGAATTTGGGCCCCTTTGCCCACCTAGGCTGCAAAAAAGTGTCACACATGTGGTATCTCCGTATTCAGCAGAAGTTGGGGAATATGTTTTGGGGTGTCATTTTACATATACCCATGCTGGGTGAGATAAATATCTTGGTCAAATGCCAACTTTGTATAAAAAAAATGGGAAAAGTTGTCTTTTGCCAAGATATTTCTCTCACCCAGCATGGGTATATGTAAAATGACACCCCAAAACACATTCCTTACCTTCTTCTGAGTACGGAGATACCAGATGTGTGACACTTTTTTGCAGCCTAGCTGGGCAAAGGGGCCCACATTCCAAAGAGCACCTTTCAGATTTCACAGGTCATTTACCTACTTACCAGACATTAGGGCCCCTGGAAAATGCCAGGGCAGTATAACTGCCCCACAAGTGACCCCATTTTGGAAAGAAGACACCCCAAGGTATTCCGTGAGGGGCATGGCAAGTTCCTAGAATTTTTTATTTTTTGTCACAAGTTAGTGGAAAATGATGATTTTTTTTTTTTTTTTTTTTTTCATACAAAGTCTCCTATTCCACTAACTTGTGACAAAAAAAAAAAATTTCCATGAACTCACTATGCCCATCAGCGAATACCTTGGGGTCTCTTCTTTCCAAAATGGGGTCACTTGTGGGGTAGTTATACTGCCCTGGCATTCTAGGGGCCCAAATGTGTGGTAAGGAGTTTGAAATCAAATTCAGTAAAAAATGACCTGTGAAATCCAAAAGGTGCTCTTTGGAATATGGGCCCCTTTGCCCACCTAGGCTGCAAAAAAGTGTCACACATCTGGTATCTCCGTACTCAGGAGAAGGTGGGGAATGTGTTTTGGGGTGTCATTTTATATATACCCATGCTGGGTGAGAGAAATATCTTGGCAAAAGACAACTTTTCCCATTTTTTTATACAAAGTTGTCATTTGACCAAGATATTTATCTCACCCAGCATGGGTATATGTAAAAAGACACCCCAAAACACATTCCTCAACTTCTCCTGAGTACGGCAATACCACATGTGTGACACTTTTTTGCAGCCTAGGTGGGCAAAGGGGCCCATATTCCAAAGAGCACCTTTCGGATTTCACTCGTCATTTTTTACAGAATTTGATTTCAAACTCCTTACCACACATTTGGGCCCCTAGAATGCCAGGGCAGTATAACTACCCCACAAGTGACCCCATTTTGGAAAGAAGAGACCCCAAGGTATTCGCTGATGGGCATAGTGAGTTCATGGAAGTTTTTATTTTTTGTCACAAGTTAGTGGAATATGAGACTTTGTATGAAAAAAAAAAAAAAAAAAAAAATCATCATTTTCCACTAACTTGTGACAAAAAATAAAAAATTCTAGGAACTCGCCATGCCCCTCACGGAATAGCTTGGGGTGTCTTCTTTCCAAAATGGGGTCACTTGTGGGGTAGTTATACTGCCCTGGCATTCTAGGGGCCCAAATGTGTGGTAAGGAGTTAGAAATCAAATTCTGTAAAAAATGATGAGTGAAATCCGAAAGGTGCTCTTTGGAATATGGGCCCCTTTGCCCACCTAGGCTGCAAAAAAGTGTCACACATCTGGTATCTCCGTACTCAGGAGAAGGTGGGGAATGTGTTTTGGGGTGTCATTTTATATATACCCATGCTGGGTGAGAGAAATATCTTGGCAAAAGACAACTTTTCCCATTTTTTTATACAAAGTTGTCATTTGACCAAGATATTTATCTCACCCAGCATGGGTATATGTAAAAAGACACCCCAAAACACATTCCTCAACTTCTCCTGAGTACGGGGATACCAGATGTGTGACACTTTTTTGCAGCCTAGGTGGGCAAAGGGGCCCATATTCCAAAGAGCACCTTTCGGATTTCACTCGTCATTTTTTACTGAATTTGATTTCAAACTCTTTACCACACATTTGGGCCCCTAGAATGCCAGGGCAGTATAACTACCCCACAAGTGACCCCATTTTGGAAAGAAGAGACCCCAAGGTATTCGCTGATGGGCATAGTGAGTTCATGGAAGTTTTTATTTTTTGTCACAAGTTAGTGGAATATGAGACTTTGTATGAAAAAAAAAAAAAAAAAAAAAATCATCATTTTCCACTAACTTGTGACAAAAAATAAAAAATTCTAGGAACTCGCCATGCCCCTCACGGAATAGCTTGGGGTGTCTTCTTTCCAAAATGGGGTCACTTGTGGGGTAGTTATACTGCCCTGGCATTCTAGGGGCCCAAATGTGTGGTAAGGAGTTAGAAATCAAATTCTGTAAAAAATGATGAGTGAAATCCGAAAGGTGCTCTTTGGAATATGGGCCCCTTTGCCCACCTAGGCTGCAAAAAAGTGTCACACATCTGGTATCTCCGTACTCAGGAGAAGGTGGGGAATGTGTTTTGGGGTGTCATTTTATATATACCCATGCTGGGTGAGAGAAATATCTTGGCAAAAGACAACTTTTCCCATTTTTTTATACAAAGTTGTCATTTGACCAAGATATTTATCTCACCCAGCATGGGTATATGTAAAAAGACACCCCAAAACACATTCCTCAACTTCTCCTGAGTACGGGGATACCAGATGTGTGACACTTTTTTGCAGCCTAGGTGGGCAAAGGGGCCCATATTCCAAAGAGCACCTTTCGGATTTCACTCGTCATTTTTTACTGAATTTGATTTCAAACTCTTTACCACACATTTGGGCCCCTAGAATGCCAGGGCAGTATAACTACCCCACAAGTGACCCCATTTTGGAAAGAAGAGACCCCAAGGTATTCGCTGATGGGCATAGTGAGTTCATAGAACTTTTTATTTTTTGTCACAAGTTAGTGGAATATGAGACTTTGTAAGAAAAAAATAAATAAAATAAAAATCATCATTTTCCGCTAACTTGTGACAAAAAATAAAAAGTTCTATGAACTCACTATGCCCATCAGCGAATACCTTAGGGTGTGTACTTTCAGAAATGGGGTCATTTGTGGGGTGTTTGTACTGTCTGGGCATTGTAGAACCTCAGGAAACATGACAGGTGCTCAGAAAGTCAGAGCTGCTTCAAAAAGCGGAAATTCACATTTTTGTACCATAGTTTGTAAACGCTATAACTTTTACCCAAACCATTTTTTTTTTACCCAAACATTTTTTTTTTATCAAAGACATGTAGAACTATAAATTTAGAGCAAAATTTCTATATGGATGTCGTTTTTTTTTGCAAAATTTTACAACTGAAAGTGAAAAATGTCATTTTTTTGCAAAAAAATCGTTAAATTTCGATTAATAACAAAAAAAGTAAAAATGTCAGCAGCAATGAAATACCACCAAATGAAAGCTCTATTAGTGAGAAGAAAAGGAGGTAAAATTCATTTGGGTGGTAAGTTGCATGACCGAGCAATAAACGGTGAAAGTAGTGTAGGTCAGAAGTGTAAAAAGTGGCCTGGTCTTTCAGGGTGTTTAAGCACTGGGGGCTGAGGTGGTTAAACTTTGTTATTTTTTTTTTCTAGAGGAAGGGAGAGCTCCTCTTGTCTTTTCAGGGGGATACCTTGTGATAAATTTGTGTTTCAGCATTCCTGTGTATAGCCATAAAGTTCTGACATTAGAGTGTTATGTTTAGGTCTCATTCACACGATGTTCGGTCCGCATCCAATCCACATTTTTTTGCGGATTGGATGGAGATCCATTCGTTTCAATGGGACCACAAAAAATGCGGACAGCATACTTATGCAAATGGTAGAATATGTCCTATTCTTGTCCTTTTTGCGGACAAGAATAAGCATTTTTTCAATGGAACCTACAGAAAGTGCGTGATGCAGACAGACTGCATTCGTATTTTGCAGATCTGCGATTTGAAAACCGCAAAACAGATGTTGTTTATGTGAATGCTCCCTTTTACAAATGTTATCTACAGACAGAAAATTGCCGTTGGCATTTATTATAAGAGTATTACGTATCATGTTTCTGCTAAGTTATACGTTGTCTTTGATCTTCATTCTGTTTTATCTGGTATAATCATTACTGCTATGTTATAAGACTAAAAATTCTATTTTCAATTTCAGTTAAATTATGAAAAAATTCTGCTACAGTTAAAGAGTAAATACAGATATGAAATTGCTTGAAAGCTTTGCATTTTTCATACTATATTCTTGTGATGTTCTGTATGTTAGTAACATATGAAAGGATCTGTCAATTGCGTTGATGTACAGTACGTTACCAATCATGAAAAGACACAACAACAAGACTTTCTGCCAGCATTAAAGTAGAGCATGCCTCTATTAGCATCCCCTTACGTACATGCTCCTAATCATTCCACAACTTTGCTCTATAAAACATACACACAAACTGCCAGTTCTGTTCAAAGGCCGCTCACATCAATCAGGGGTATTACTGGTGTACTGCTATGTATTACACTTGAGATATCATAAACACATTTACTGAATAATTAACAAAGGCTGTTAACAAAATGTTGCATTTGGGATATTTATGCAAGTAAAATTATTTCAAATGCAATTTCTAAAATAAAATAAAGGCTTTACCCATAATGTAAAATAAATAAAAAAATCAGACATCATATAGTACATGACAATCTCTTTCTAACAAAGCTAGAACCAGCCCTGTACTTCGCATGAATCCAGAGATCTCCACATTCATTGCTCCAATTCCTCTGCTAGATTTATTTCTGACTGGCAGCTCAGGGGCATGTCCTTTCTGCTGAAGATATCTCCCTGTATCTGACACAGCTTCTAATGTAACATATGGCGGGGGGGCGGAGCTAGCGCCGGAGCCGAGCGGTCATGTAAAGCGCTGCTCTCCTGTTGATTTTAGGCCTCTTTCACACTTGCGTTGTCTGGATCCGTTGTGCACTCCATTTGCCGGAGGTGTCCGCCGGATCCGTAACACCGCAAGTGAACTGAAAGCATTTGAAGACGGATCCGTCTTCAAAATGCGTTCAGTGTTACTATGGCACCCAGGACGCTATTAAAGTCCTGGCTGCCATAGTAGTAGTGGGGAGCGGGGGAGCAGTATACTTACCATCCGTGCGGCTCCCGGGGCGCTCCAGAATGACGTCAGAGCACCCCATGCGCATGGATGACGTGATCCATGCGATCACGTCATCCATGCGCGTGGGGTGCCCTGACGTCACTCTGAAGCACCCCGGGAGCCGCACGGACGGTAAGTATACTGCTCCCCCGCTCCCCACTACACTTTACCATGGCAAACAGGACTTTAGCGTCCTGGCAGCCATGGTAACCATTCAGAAAAAGCTAAACGTTGGATCCGGTAATGCGCCGAAACCACGTTTAGCTTAAGGCCGGATCCAGATTAATGCCTTTCAATGGGCATTAATTCCGGATCCGGCCTTGCGGCAAGTGTTCAGGATTTTTGACCGGAGCAAAAAGCGCAGCATGCTGAGGTATTTTCTCCGGCCAAAAAACATTCCGGTCCTGAACTGAAGACATCCTGATGCATCCTGAACAGATTTCTCTCCATTCAGAATGCATTGGGATAATCCTGATCAGGATTCTTCCGGCATAGAGCCCCGACGACGGAACTCTATGCCGGAACAGAACAACGCAAGTGTGAAAGAGCCCTTACCCTCAAAGCCTGGTTATACAGCTCTACTGGCTTCTAAAATGGTCAAAATAGGTAGCCAAAAGACAGCTGATCAAGCAGGTCAAGCCTGATCCTCCAGCCAGCCCGGTGAAATGGATCGCTTTATTAAAAAAGCGGCGGCTGCTGCAGTTAGCAGGGAACCTAAGATGGCGCCCGGCACCCCGAGAAGCGGCAACTCCAGATCTGCCAGAGAGACAGCTGACGCAGAAGAGGTAAGAGATGTCTCCCCTGACCCTGATAGCCTCCCCATCTCCCGATCCTACCTCAAAGAGGCACTCCTAGATGCCTTAGGTCCTCTCAGCCTGGATCTTGCGTCTATTAAGGAGGATGTCCGGCACATAGGCAGACGGGTGGAGGCCCTGGAAGAGAACCAGCCATCATTACTCACCAGACCGAAGCTGTTAACAGCCTATCAGAATGCCAGAAGCACCTTAACTCCTTGTATTCAGCAATCGAGGAGCAGGAAAATAGAGGCAGGAGAAATAGCCTGCGGTTCCGTGGGATCCCTGAGTCTGTGTCCCCAGTGGATGTCCCTCATGCTGTTATACAAATCTGCCTCCAAATCCTGGGACCGGAATCGGTACATGAAGTGTTCATTGAAAGGGCACACAGAGCCCTTCGCCCTAAACCGCAAGCCTCAGAACCCCCAAGGGACGTTATCTGCAAGTTCCTGCATTTCCCAGTCAAGGAGGCCATACTATCCGGAGCCAGACAAGCAGAACCGCTGAAGTGGGAAAATAGCACTATTGCTGTGTACCAAGACCTAGCACAGTCTACTCTGAAGAAACGCAGTTCCTTGAAGCCATTAACGGAATGGCTACGTCAGCATAACATCACTTACCGCTGGTCTTTTCCGTTCGGCCTGTCGTTCCTCCATGACGGCCGTCGCGTCACCATATCTTCATATTGCGACTTAGAGAAAGCATACGCTCACCTGAAAATCCCCCCTCTGGACATAGAGAATTGGGAGATAGTCCAGAACCTATCATCTCTGATGTCTTTGCCTGCTGTGTCGCCCTGGGAGACCCTGCACCCCCCAAAATCCCAGAAAAACAAGAGGGGATACCTGGCGTCCACCCCATAGAGACTTTCTCTACCAGATAAATGATTATCTTTACTTTCTCAGGTCCCTGACTTCTTTATTCCAGTAGTATTAGCTACTGAGGGTTCTATCTACCTAATTATATGATGTTACATCTATTCCCCCCCTTACTGTCATTGTGTCTAGTACTAACCTACATGCACAGTAATTCTATATTTGAGCTTAGTTTTAAGCTCTTGTTGAGATTTTTGTTTCTTGTTCTTACCTTTTCTTATTGTCACAGGTATACCTTATCCATGCTTGAGAAGATGTCCTTCTACCTTGTCAAGTTTGGAAGTAAGACTTGTACTAAGCACACTCTGTTTTTTCCTCCTGCCAAACAGGTTATTCATATGGAGCTCATTCGCCCACTGACCCTCGCCCTGCCATGCAGCGCCTTCCTTGGAGTGCTCAGGTGGACCTCCCTCCATTCCTCGCACTTCACAAATTACAATAGATAATGGCGGATGTACACCTGGTCTCCTACAATGTTAAAGGGCTAAGATAACCCTCCAAAAGGTGCAGAATCTTTTCGCTGCTGAGAAAAGAAAACTATTCTGTGATATTTCTTCAAGAAACCCATTTCAAACACGGTCATTACCCCAATCTTTCATATGCTAAATTCCCCACGTGGTATCATTGTGGAGCTAGTGGCGCTGCCTCAAGTGGTGTGAGTATAGGTTTTCGCAAAGATTTCCCCTTCATTTTTCAGACCCAAATTCTAGATACAGATGGCAGATACCTCATCCTGAAGGGTTTGATAGGCCAACAGGCCTTCACGCTAGTAAATGTGTACGCCCCTAACTCTGGCCAGATAGACTGGCTCCTTTCCCTCCTGAATCTACTAGAAGAACATGTAGAAGGCACCTTAATATTAGGAGGGGACTTTAACCTAACCCTCAACCCGTTATTAGATTCATCCTCCAAAAAATCCTTAATCTCCACCAGAGGCCTCAAAGCCCTCCAGGTTAAGCTGTTTAATTTCGGCCTGGTAGATGTATGGAGGTGTTTACACCCAGACGAGTTAGATTTTTCAACTCTGTAAATTAACTAAAATTGGTGACATCACTCTTTCCGATCATGCCCCTATAACATGTGAGCTTCAATCACTAAAGTCCCCCTCTAGAGCCCCTAATTGGTGCCTCAATGAGTCTCTATTAGGCAACACTTCTCATAAATCCCAGATAACTTCCCATCTTGAAGAATATTTCTCTATTAACAATACCCCAGACATTTCTCCCCAAACGCTATGGGATGCCCATAAACCCTATATTAGGGGTAAGCTCATAAGCCTCTGTTCTTTTCTCAAAAAAAAATCACAGAAAAAGCTGAATCACCTTCTGTCATGAATACACTCCCTTGAAAAACAACACAAACATTCCCACCTTGCTCTGCACCTGTTGGAACTTCTAACTCTCAGATCAGACCTGAAGAACATCTTAAACGAGCGTTCAGCAAAATACTTTTTGTCATCCCAACAGAAGTTTTATGCCCATGGCAACAAAGCCTCTAAATACATGATTAGGAGGATAAAACAGAAGAGGGAGTCCCGATATGTCCAGAGCATCAAATACCCACAGGGTGCCTCCCTATTCAAATCAGAAGACATTGCCGAACAATTTAAACTTTTTTACAAGTCTCTGTACGATCTTCCTCCACATGAACTCAAATATTCCCCTGAGGAAAAAGAACCCCGAGCCACAAGTTTCTTGGATTCCCTTACACTCCCTACCCTAACCCCTTCCCAGAAAGAGCTTCTAGCCAGACCTTTTTCTTCCCAGGAATTAGAAGCGGCTATAAAAACAACCCTTTAAGGGAAATGCCCAGGCCCAGATGGTCTCCCAATACTTTACTACTCCTCCTTTATGAATATTCTTACCCCCTATCTACTCCCAATCTACAATTCTTCTTTAGAAGGGTCCCCCATTTCCACTGACATGACAAGAGCAACTATCACCATAATCCCTAAAAATGGGAAAGACCCCACTTCTTGCTCCAATTACCGCCCCATCTCCCTACTTAACGTGGATCTAAAACTCCTAGCTAAAATGCTCGCCCTCCGCCTGAATAAACTCCTTCCCTCCTTAATCCATCCAGACCAGGTGGGTTTTGTCAAGGGTCGGGAAGGCAAGGATAATACCACCAAAGTCCTGAATTCCCTTTACTATGTCTCCCATAAACATACTCCCTTGATCCTGATTGGCAAGGACGCTGAGAAAGCGTTCAACAGAATTGATTGGTCTTACATCCGTTCCACTTTACACAAATTCCAGATCCCAGACTCTTTCATCAACTCAATTTTCTCAATGTATGCCCAATCCTCAGCGTCCGTGTCAGTTAATGGAATCCTATCATCTAGCTTCCCAATCAGGAATGGGACCAGACAGGGCTGCCCCCTTTCCCCCCTTATTTTTGTCCTCGTCATGGAAACCCTCTTACAAGCATTGAGACAGGAGAAAAATATTCACGGCTTACGAATAGAGGGTATAGAATTTAAACTAGCTGCCTTTGCAGACGACCTCCTAATAATCACGTCTAACCCCCATAAGTCCATGCCCATCATCCTCTCATTAGTGAACCAATTTGGATCCTTATCCAATTTTAAAGTTAATCCCACCAAATCTCAGGTCTTACACATGGGTCTCCCCCACTCAACCCTTGCCTCTCTCAGGGCTTCCACCCCCTTTAACTGGGACACTCCCTATAGAACTGCCTAACTCCTTTTTCAGCCTTTTAAACAAACATATCCGTAAATTTATTTGGCAGGGTAAGGCTCCTCGCATCTCCTTCTCTACGCTTTCCAAGCCAAAGAAGGCCGGTGGGATAGGATTACCAGATCCTGAAATATACATGAGATCCATCCTACTGTCAAGGATAGTTGATTGGATTAGGTCTCCCTCCACCAAGACATGGATTACTCTGGAAAACTCTTTTTCAAATACTCCCCTCCGGGCCCTACTACTGTCTGGCAAGCCCCTTCCCAGTCAACGCCTTATCCCTAACTCGATGATTAGGAACACTTTTAAAACTTGGAAATGGTTTTTAGCTAGGGAAAGTTCCCTTTCCTTTCCTTCCCCTTTATTGCTCACTAGAGACATAGTCTCCCTGGCTCCTAGAGAGCTTAGGGATGGCTTTCCCCTCTCCTTACGTTCTTCTGCCATCCCCATAGAGAAGCTAATAAATTCAGATGGGACATTACTTTCTGATCAAAAATTAGGCGAGCTCCTCCAAATAAAGCACTGTAATCCCATCCCACTGCAATTTTTCAAATCAGAAACCCTCTCCTCTCTTAAAAACACTCCACCCCACAAAGAACTCCACTGGTTCGAAAAATTGTTAAGCACCACTTTATATCCCTCCAAACCCATCTCTACAATTTACAGAAATCTGAAATCTGTGGCATCTGAAACTAAGCCTGCAATAGTGGGATTGTGGGAGAAGGATCTACAACGGTCCCTATCAGATTCGGAAGTTTCCTCCATGATGATTGCTCCGCACAGGATCTCCAGATGTGCCCGAACACAGGAGAACAGTTACAAGATTTTATCTCGCTGGTACAAAACTCCGTATAAAACGTGTCTTTACAACAAAAACTCCCCAAATCTTTGCTGGAGATGTAAAACAGCAAAAGGTTCCTACTTGCACATCTGGTGGTCCTGCAGCTTGATCAATCCGTGGTGGGAGGAAATAGTGAAAAGTATAAACAAAATCTGTCAAACTGCTATTGCTTGTACACCAGAATTGACTCTCCTCTCTCTGGGGCTCCAGAAAATCCCCAAAAACAAAGCCTTGCTTTTCTCCCTTATGTTGGGAGCGGCCAGGTTACTCCGTCCAAGACTTTGGCTTTCCTCTGACGTCCCTAGTCTTGAGAACTGGTATGCTAAAATAGACCAGATTTATAGGATGGAAAAGATTTCACATTGGGAGCTTAGAACGAGATCTGTCTTTCTGAATATATGGAACCCCTGGAAGAGGCTCAGAGGTTACTCCTGAACTTCTTATGTAAAATGCCTACTCCCTTATCTCCGCCTAACTAACCCCTTCTCTCCCCCCCCCCTTTTTTTCCCTCTTCCTTTTTTATGTAACCACTTATCACCACTGTCTTACCTGAAGCAGTAAGGTAAACAAGTCATTCACCTGTATTCTTTTTCTACCTGTAATAGTCATATCATTTGCACTTTATCTTGCATATGTCTATGCAATACTTGTGATATTTATACCTGTATTGTTCCCTGTCTTTTCGAATATGTTTTTTATGAAAATAAAAATTATCAATTAAAAAAATAAAATAAAATGTAACATATGACTGGTGGCAGTTAAAGGATGGATCTGTGCATGTGGATCCACCTCAGCGACGTTACTGAGGTGGACAGAGAAATAAGGAAAATAACAAACAGCAGGTGGCGCTATACAGATAAGATTTTATTGAATAACTCATTGGCTATACTAAATTTGTAATTACATGAAATTACAAAAGCATTCAGATCCAGATGCTACTTCGAAAAATGTAGAAAATTTTTCATTGAAAAATCCCTACTCTTAGGCTCCATTCACACGTCCGCAAATGGGTCCGCATCCGTTCCGCAATTTTGCGGAACAGGTGCGGAACCATTCATTTTCTATGGGGACGGAATGGATGCGGACAGCACACAATGTGCTGTCCGCATCCGCATTTGCGGAGCGCGGCCCCAATCTTCGAGTCCGCAGCTCCGCAAAAGATAGAACATGTCCTATTCTTGTCCGCAGCTTGCAGACAAGAATAGGCATTTCTATAGGGGTGCCGGGCGGGTGTGTTGCGGATCCGCAATTTGTGGGTCCGCAACACACCATGGACGTGTGAATGGAGCCTTATGGACAGGGCCAATTTTCATTTTTGTGTTTTTATTTTTTCCTCCCTGCCTTTCAAAGACAATAATTTCTTAAATTTTGGGTTCACATAGCCATATAAGAGCTTATTTTTTGTGGGACAAGTTGTATTTTTAATACATAATTTAATTTAACATAGCTTTTACTGAAAAATGATAAAACAATATTGTGGTAAACCAATAAAAAACATGTTTTGTTTTTTTGTATTTAACGCATTCACTGAACTAAAAATGACATGACAATACCAAATTTTTATAGTTTTTATTTTATTTGACTACTTTGAAAAATAAAAACCTTTCAAGATTTTTTTTCCAATAGGCTATTTTTTCCATTAAAGTAATGACAATGCACAATAAATATTTTATATGTTAATACTGTAGTTCAGACATTTGTGAACTCAGCAATATCAATTATGTTTATTACAATTTTTTTATGTGTAAAATTAGGAAAAGGGGTCAAATTTTTCATAGTTTAAGACCGGAGTTTTAGATGCCAGTTTATATTAAGGCCCAATAGCTGGAGGTGGTTTTGCCGAACCTATGAAGAGGCGTTGGCCTCTCCATAACTTTGACGCATCCAGCGCCAGTTCTAAATGTAAGACAGCTTCTGAGCTGTCCTACATTTAGACCATTTTCTAAGCCTAAAACAGGTGTAGAAAATTATGAATCTGTTTCCTTCCCCTCCATGTCAAGCCCAGAATTTTAGACCTGGCATGAGCGGGGCGAAGTTGCAGTTAGGTTACTAAGTTGCGCCTCCCTCTGCGCCAGAAATATGCCTAAGGCTACTTTCACACTAGCGTTTTGGCTTTCCGTTTGTGAGATCTATTCAGGGCTCTCAAAAGAGGTCTGAATAGAAAAGGATTTGCTCAGAATGCATCAGTTTGCCTCCGTTCAGTCAACATTTTCGATCGGGAGGCGGACGCCAAAACGCTACCTGCAGCGTTTTGCTGTCCGCCTGACGAAGCGGAGCCAAAACGGATCCGTCCTGGCACACAATGTAAGTCAATGGGGACGGATCCGTTTTCTCTGACACAATCTGGCACAATAGAAAACGGATCCGTTCCCCATTGACTTTCAATGGTGTTCAAGACGGATCTGTCATGGCCATAGAAGACATAATACAACCGGATCTGTTCATGACAGATGCATGCGGTTGTATTATTGTAACGGAAGCATTTTTGCAGATCCATGATGGATCCGCAAAAAACGCTAGTGTGAAAGTAGCCTAATTTAGGTGTATTTGATAATAGTAAATTATCTCCTTAGTGATCTTCTGACCACTTGTTCTGTAGAGTGCAATAGAATACTTCGAGATTTTTTACTGGCTGTCTGTCAAGCGGTGCCTCAGGCATGGCTAAACAGCAATCTGACTTTGGCAGGCTTGAGAGTCTTCACAAAAGCCCAGATTGCCTAACAAACAATCAGATCACCACAATTTTGCTGTGGGTGGCTTTGATTGGAGGAAAGAGGGAGCTCTGTCCCTCTGCCTAACTTTTTAGATGTTGTGGTTGCTATTGACAGCGGCATCTGAGGGCTTAAATGACTGGGACTGGAGTCATCTCAGATACTGGTCACTGCCAAAGATGTCTGCTGTATTGTACAGCCAGAACCCGCCAAGTATAGCGTGAGATCAGATTTTGAATTTGCTCCTAACAACCTCTTAACACAGTATGTGTTGCATTTGGTGTTTTCTTTTGTTATTTTTGCTACAAACATATTTTTCACATACTGCTCTAGAGAGGAAGTGACATTACAGAGAGGTACATACTTTCCTATAAAAAATACACCATTATAAAGCTCCAAATGATAAAACACTCTAGGCAAAAACACATCCAAAATACCTAAAAAAAATGCTACAAATCAGTAGAACTTTATATGGAGCCATGTGTTCCTTATAGTCAATTATAGGACCACTTATGCATCCTTGCTTCTAGGGGAGGCCCGCTCTCTCATAGACCATTCTGCCTGGTAGCCTCATTCTTCTGCGTACCATTGGCCTTCATTAAGGTGCTGCTGTCTAAAACATAGACCTATGCAGTAGGGACATGTAACTTCTACTCCTACATGTGATTACTACTGAATGAAACACAATTGAAAAAATACAAAAATGAAAGTGCCATGACAAAGCAAACAACTAAGGCTAACAACTTTTTATCAATGATGATAAAGTGGATGTTCGGAGGAATAATTTTTGTAAATTATTTTGTACTAAATGGTAAAACACTCGGTAACACTGACATGGAAAAGGATCTAGGAATTTTAATAAACAGCAAACTAAGCTGCAAAAACCAGTGTCAGGCAGCTTCTGCCAAGGCCAATAAGATAATGGGTTGCATCAAAAGGGGCATAGATGCCCGTGATAAGAACATATTCCTACTACTTTACAAATCATTAGTCAGACCACACATGGAGTACTGTGTACAGTTCTGGGCTCCAGTGAACAAGGCAGACATAGCAGAGCTGGAGAGGGTCCAGAGGAGGGCAACTAAAGTAATAACTGGAATGGGGCAACTACAGTACCCTGAAAGATTAGCAAAATTAGGGTTATTCACGTTAGAAAAAAGACGACTGAGGGGAGATCTAATTAATATGTATAAATATATCAGGGGGCAGTACAGAGATCTATCCCATCATCTATTTATCCCCAGAACTGTGACTGTGACGAGGGGACATCCTCTGCGTCTGGAGGAAAGAAGGTTTGTACACAAACATAGAAAAGGATTCTTTACGGTAAGAGCAGTGAGACTATGGAACTCTCTGCCTGAGGAGGTGGTGATGGTGAGTACAATAAAGGAATTCAAGAGGGGCCTGGATGTATTTCTGGAGTGTAATAATATTACAGGCTATAGCTACTAGAGAGGGGTCGTTGATCCAGGGAGTTATTCTGATTGCCTGATTGGAGTCGGGAAGGAATTTTTCATTCCCCTAAAGTGAGGAAAATTGGTTTCTACCTCACAGGGTTTTTTTGCCTTCCTCTGGATCAACTTGCAGGATAACAGGCCGAACTGGATGGACAAATGTCTTTTTTCGGCCTTATGTACTATGTTACTATGTTACTATGTTGCTAAAGGGCCAGAATAGTTTAAATAAGAAAAAGAAGCATTACTCACCAATCCCAATCGCTATTGTAATGCTGCTTGGGTCCTCGCTACTCTCTAATTCCTGGTCCCGTCTCAACACAGAGGAAACAGACGAAGAAGCCAATAACTGAATGAGGCAGGTACATGCTGCCGCCTGTTATAATGCTCTTAAAGAGGACCTTTCAGTAGTTTAAAAACTAAAAACTAACTATATCAGTGGGCAAAGCGGCACCCAGGGGTCCCCCTGCACCCAGGGAGTCCCAGGCTATGAGCTGTGCGCTACGATTGGCCAGCGCTGCAGCAAGGGACAACCCTAATACAAAAACTCTGCCCCGTACAAAAGAGGGAGCTGCAGACACCGGAGCCTATACCGGGCGAACGGAGCGGCGCCCAGACATACTAGTAAGTGCAGGGGGACCCCTGGGCGCCTCTGCCCACTGATATAGTTAGTTTTTAGTTTTTAAACTACTGAAAGGTCCTCTTTAAGCAACTTAAATAATTATTTTTTTTCATGTACAAAAAGCTACATTTAAAGCTATGTATGTGCTGGTAAGAAATTTGAGATGATTAGGATAGTATCTAAAATTTATAGAATCCTTTAATGTTGGCATCAACCCAAAGAGAATATTGATCCAAAACATAAAAATGACTGTATTATCTTAGCAAATCAGAAATAAGTTTTCAAACGTTTCTTCTATTTCTTACATATTTTGGCAACCATTTATTCAAAAGGAACAACAGGACATGCAGTCATATTAAGCTACTTTCACACTGGCATTTTGGCTTTCCGCTTGTGAGATCCGTTCAGGGCTCTCACAAGTGGTCCAAAATGGATCAGTTTTGCCCCAATGCATTCTAAATGGAAAAGGATCCGCTCAGAATGCATCAGTTTGCCTCAGTTCCGTCTCCATTCCGCTTTGGAGGCGGACACCAAAACGCTACTTGCAGTGTTTTGGTGTCCGTCTGATGAAACTGAGCCAAACGGATCCATTCTGACACACAATGAAAGTCAATGGGGACGGATCCGTCCTCCATTGACTTTCAATGGTTTTCAAGACGGATCCGTCTTGGCAATGTTAAAGATAATACAAACGGATCCATTCTGAACGGATGCAGACATTTGTATTATCTGAACGGACCCGTCTGTGCAGATGCATGACGGATCCGCACCAAATGCGAGTGTGAAAGTAGCCTTAGCTGTCGCCAGAAATGAGCGAAGTTTTGAAAAATTTGATTCAGCAACTTCGCCGAAGTGTACCAAGAATTTTGATTCTTTCCGAATTAATTTGTCACAAATCTCTATAAACCAGGTATACCCAGGCCACTTTGCCTTTGCTTACGGCCACACAGAGTGGATGTGTTGCGGGCTGGTTGCTGCCATGCTGCGGTGAAGAACTGTGTGTCCAATTAGCCCACAGCTGCCTTCATTTAATAATGAAGACCACACTGTATAGTCCTTCTTATTGTTAATGGCCCTGTGGCACCAAACAGGGGCTGTTGCTGGTATGGGGTTTGGCTGATTAGGTGGGGGGACTATATCAATATTATTGCTGCCTCCTGCCAGTTATTTGACATTAAACACAGAATATTAATCAGCTCTGGCATAACCACTTCTCCAACCCCAGAGCTCCCCTGCCCTACATGTGGGAGCCCTTCTTCTGCCATCTGCTTTTCCTCCTTTTCCACATCATCTAATATCAATGAGAATACACGGTATGTCATCAGTAGTGTTGATCACGAATATTCGAATTGCGGATTTTAATTGCGAATATCGGCACTTCGAGAATTCGCGAATATTTAGAATATCGCTAAATATATTCGTAATTGCGAATATTTGATTTTTTTTTTAAATACCAGTTCATGCAAATTTTTATGCGGAAATTTTAGGCGAATTTTATGCGAATTTTCGCAATCAAGAAAATAATGCCTGGAGATCATGAATTCGTGAATTTTTGAATATATGGCGAATATTCGCCCAAATATTCGCGAAATATCGCAAATTCGAATATTGCCCCTGCCGCTCATCACTAGTCATCAGGAACATCAAGCTCCTCCTCTCTGTGCATCTTGCTGACTTTTCTAGGACATGGAAACTTTGAAGGATGATTTGTAAGAAGTAAAGCCAGCAAAGATGAAGATCATTAAGAACTGGACACCCTAAGTGGTGCAGTCTGTACGATATTGGTTGGCACGCGGGCATCGTAAAGGCTTCCGTCTTATTGGTATTGAATTACATATCTTAGCTGATATAGGAATAAGTAAAAGTCTCCCTGCAGTCTCTCTGTACTCTACCTATCCAATATTGTTCTTTCAAACTGTTTTCAGCAACACTGTCCCTAGCATATCCATGAACTTGCCACGTCTCTCCCTATGCTTAGCTCACGGGACAATAGAGAAGCCTGCACGGGATGAGGGTTCTATAGAGCTGTGAAATCACAGGGCATGGCTATCTGCAGATTGGCTGGCTGAAAGGAATTATGGGTGATCTTGCGTTCTCGGGATTCTTACTTTCATTTTGTAACATGTGCAGCTGCAATCGTAGGAAAACCTGATTCGCTACTACTAGAGATGATCAAATCGAATCCCACAAAGTAGAATTTGATCAAAATTTCAGGATAAATTCAATTCGCCTCGAAGCGGAATTTCCTTGTGCTTCATGTTAGAGAATCAATTTAACCTGAAATAAATGTAAAAAACTAAAAAAATTCATACTTACATCCTCCATTTTCTCACCACGGGTCGCCAGCCGCCATCTTGACTGAAGATCCCGGCTTAAATACCGGCGTGATGATGTAATCTCGCGCCGCGCAAAATTTTGCTCCAGATCTTCAAGCAAGATGGTGACGGCCAGCCCGTCACAAGCAATTGGAGGTGGTAAGTTTGATTTACTTTTTTCTATGTTAATTTCACACTGTTTTTCATGTATGAAAGCGGCATCTGAGGGGCACAATGATGGGGGGGTGGCGCTATCGCAGCTCCCTGTCATTGCACCCGCTACTTACAAAAAAAATCATCACAAAGCAAATTTTTTTGTAAAGTTTGGCGAATCAGCCAAATCAAACTTTTCATAAATTTGCTCATCTCTTACCAAGTAGCACAAGGAAATTGGGATTTGTTGCGAATCGACGTTTTCCTAAACTTTAGACCGAATTTCGATTTGGATGCTTTGCTTCACTCAACACTAGTTGTCACCATTGAATTTGAAATCTTATGCTGCTGATGGTACAGTAAGTATGTCATCATCAGTTTCCAGTATGGCATAATTTTAAAAAGCGGTCACTTCAAAAAAGATGGCCACTAAACAAAACCAAAACACCCTTCTTTAAGCATATAATGCACGGCGTTCTGATATAATTTATTTATATTTAATTTTAGAAGAGGATTCTTTACGGTAAGTGCAGTGAGACTATGGAACTCTCTGCCTGAGGAGGTGGTGATGGTGAGTGCTCTAAAAGAGTTCAAGAGGGGCCTGGATGTATTTCTGGAGTGTAATAATATTACAGGCTATTGATCCAGGGAGTTATTCTGATTGCCTGATTGGAGTCGGGAAGGAATTCTTTATTCCACTAAAGTGGGGAAAATTGGCTTCTACCTCACCGTTTTTTTTTTTGCCTTCCACTGGATCAACTTGCAGGATGACAGGCTGAACTGGATGGACAAATGTCTTTTTCCGTTCTCATACTATGTTACTATGTTACTATGTTACACAGGCATTTTTCTTAATCTCAATATTATTATTGTCCCAAATATAGTGCTTTAGTCGACTTAAAATGCGGACCTAGTTCTTCGACTATCTGTACTATTGTTGCATCAGCATTTAGGTGTTTAATGTATTATTATTATTATCTGCTGATAATGAGAAAAAAAATAAGAAAGAAAACACTTTCCGAATAAATAATTATAATGAAGAATCTAATTAAATACATGAAGCAATCTGTAATGCTGCCTTCTGTTGTAGATTCTGTTGGTGTACTGATGTGAGTATTTTTATATACTATTCTAGAAGCAATTAAGATAAATTACTAACCTACATAAAAGATCATACACCTTAATATATTCCAGTGATATAAATATTAGCAATTCCCCAGGTTATTATTGAAATCATTTCTTATGTAAGTAGCAGTAAGGAGCAGTTCAAGAATGTCTGAAGGTCAAGGGCCCAACGTCTGCACTGTAGTCACTAATCCATCAGCAAAATATAAATGTTAACCTGTAATCTATTAAAAGAGTTGTGTCATTAGAATAACCTCTTTCCAGAAACCTGATTAGGGCTTAGGACCCATGACACGATGGTTGGGAGTGCATGTTCTTGTTTGTTAGATTTTTTTTTTGTGTGTGTGTGGTATCAAAAATGCTAATTAGGCATCAGGCATATGATTGTATTTTGTATCTGTGTCTGATCTGCATTTATTTGCATATTACATGCGGACCCATTCATTTCTATAGGTCTGCTAAGAAAAATGGACACCACACAGGTGTTACACATGTATTGTCCGCATCTGTGTTTCCGCAAATTATAGAACATGCCCTATTCTTGTCTATATCGAACAGTTATTTCTAGAAGTGGGAGTGAGAAAAACACAGAATGCACATGGAAGGAGTCTGTATTTTGAAGAGAAGCTGTTTTGAGAAGGAGCGCCGCTGACTTCTCACAGTTTATCAAGCACAGCACTATACATTGTATAGCTGATGTGCTTGGTATTGCGTTCAGCCCCATTCACTTGCTCCTACGCCACATAACATATGAACGTGTCGTCACTCGGCCTCGGAAAAGCAGAGATTGGTAGGGGTCCTGTGTGTCGGACCCTCTACCGATCAGATACTGATGACGTATCCTGAGGACAAGTCATCAGTAAAATGATCTCGTAAAACCCAGAGTTGGAAAGATTTATATTTGCCTTTTTTGCATTCACTTTTGATTTTGGCTTTGAAATTCTGATGTAAAATACTGACCATAGGCCTAATAGGGCATATGGATGGCATAGAGATGCCATTAACCAGGGTGGAAAGCAACTCTCACATTGGTGGACCTGGCATGTCTGTCACATCAGTTGCGGCTGCAGCAGAAGTGTTCTTCCATCTGTTATAACAGCTGTTCACCAGGGGCTTCTCAAAAGAGATTGCTGGACCAGTTTCAATATCAAAAGAGGGTGTTGTAATATGTGTCATGTGACAACCCTATAATGGGCTATAAAGAGAAGTTGTCATGATTCCCATCAGCACATTGCGACAACTTTTCTAAAGTTGAGATAGAAAAACCCAGGGACTATGACAGGGTTTGCATCAACATACTAAAAAAATAATAATTTATTGCTCCTCTCTTGCCTTCTGGGCTGTGGTCACATGACCATGTCCATGCAGTTCTTTCTTATTTCCTCTCGATTGGTTTGTCAAAGCAGTAATAGGGACAGTGTCTATGTAACTAGGTGGGAGAAGCTATAAACTAGCTGGCTGGTGTTAGGGACGGTGCTGAAACTGTGACAGAGAAAGGAGAAGGGCATCATGGGTTTGGTTGGACACAGCAACAGGAAGTGCTACATACAGGATGGAAACTAACCAGAGTGATGTGCTTTCATGGTGAAAATGAATCAGGAGAGTCTCTATTGAAGAAAATCATGGTAAAGATGTACTTGAGGTAAACAATTACATGAGCATATCTGATAAAAACCATAGTAATCCTTGAAAAGCCCTTTAAGAGTATAATGTATTCTGCTGGTGGTACTTGGAGATGTGCATTATGTACGAGGATTCTTTATAAAACATTTCCCGGATATAACCCTTACAATAGCTCTGATCCACAGTATTTTATTCCTACTTAGCACTCCATTTTTTTGTATCCGCATATAAAGCACAATGTAAATGGTCAGATCCTAATCATAGCATTGAATTTACTGAAAGCAAGTAATCTTTGATCTGAGACAGACATTCATCTTGCTTCCCACATCTCTCCTTCTGATCTTTACCTAGTGGAGGCATTTCATACAGGAGAGATTGTACTATATTTCATAAGCCTTCATTGTTAGCGCTGAGGGACAGTCCCATCTGTTATTTGTTTTCAGCTTTGCTTACTGATAAAGCAGGATGGACAGCTTGCTGATGGGCTCTTTGAAGCAAAAGGCTCCTCTCTTTCGTCCAATTAATGCCTATAAATTATGTGTTTAGGAGACAATATTGGTCCTTGCTGAGGTCCAGAATTACCTGTGCTAAATTAAATTCATTCATCTTGCTTGATTTACACATTGCATGATTTTAAATCAAGGAACCAAACGGGTATACCTTCATTTTTAATAGGAACATTATGCTGCCCTATGTCCCTGTCTGCTCCTTTGTTCATGTTCGTGTCACCTTAGGGGTATGGTAAAACTTTCAAAGAGATTTTCTCTGTTACAATAAACTATTGTACTATGTAGTATATTTCCAACACATTACATGGTCCGTAGGGAATATTTTTACATCTATATTTTTTTGTGAGCTTCAAATTCCTAACCTGCCAGATTTAGGGCTTGTGTGTTGTATAGAGTTCCAAGAGGGATTCCCCTGTGTAGGGACATCTACCATCTTCTGTCTGTGAACTGTGCCAGTGCACTCTCGGCAAGTATATCTCAGAGACACATTCATACACTTTGTATCCTGCCAAAGTCATTCTGTTGTGTTTTCCTAGCCAAGAACTGGAGAGAAGAGATATTCCAAAACCTGTCACATCAATCTGATTTCAAATAGGATTCCCACAAATAGAAAACTGTTTCATACCATAAGTATTCTGGATAATGTGATGTTTATGACATTTATCCGTGCTGATTACTTTGTTGCCTTTTTAACAATGTGCCTGTTTGCTAACCGTGCAAAATATAAATTATCGAATTTATGACAAATATAACTAATATCAAATATTACCGACAAATATATCTAAACCAATGTTTTAAGATACTTCATGCTTTATATAATGGGCTTTGAGCTCATCCATCTATGCTTTATTACTGCCAGTCATGGACATTAGTGCTAGGTGTTTGCTTTTTTAAAACAGCAGACACCCAAAGACCATGGCGCCTGCTGAACGTGCCAGCGGGCGCCATTTTTAAATGCCCAGCTGTCAACGTAAATTTACTGTTGGTGGTCAGGAAAAGGATAACTTCCAAGCCTCCACACTGAGAGCCACCAAGTGGTAAGAATATAATTAGGAAGAGTGTCCTAGGTATACCTGGTTTATAGTGATTCATGACAAATTGATTTGTAATAAATCAAATTTATTGATGAAGCTGCTGAATCAAATTTTTCAAAACTTTGCTCATCTCTAACCTCTATAGAATCATACTATCATTAGCATGGATCTCAATCAGCCAGGAATACCTAACTGGAGAGTTAAGGGCCTGGAAACTTAAAGGAGTTTTCTACTGATGACCTATCCAGAGAACATAAGAATCTGATCAGTGGGGGTCTGATGATAAGTTGTTTTAGAAGGCACTGGGGCACACAGTAGCACCACGGCCTTCTTGCAGCTTTGCCTAGGCCATGTAAAGTCATGTTTATTGGTCACACAGCCTAGTTGCAGCTCAGCCCCATTGAAGTGAATATCTTCAGTAGAAAAGTCTCTGAAAAACCCTTTAAAGAGAAATATGACACCATGAGACTCACAGGTTGCTGATTTAGGCGTGACTAAGCCAAATAGCTCACATGAGTTATCAATGCAGACCTATGCATCTTCATGGAATAGACAACAATCACTGTGTAGTCTGATCTTGAAGCCATTGCTCCCTTCTATCTGTCCCCTACTTTAGCCACAAATGCATCTTAGGCTAAGTTCACATGAACGTGCGTGACCCGTGGCCGTATTGCGGCCCGCAAATCGCGGGCCGCAATACACGGCTACAGTTCCGTGTGAATTCCGCATCACGGATGCGGACCCATTCACTTCAATGGGTCCGCTAATCCGGAATCGCGGAACGGCCGCACGGGACGGGACCCCTCGGAAGCACTACGGAGTGCCTCCTGGGGTTACGTCCCGTTGTTCCGTTCCGCTAAAAGATAGAACAAGTCCTATCTTTTCGCGGAACGGCCGGATCGTGGACCCATTAAAGTGAATGGGTCCGCGATCCGATGCGGCTGACCTACGGCCGGCGAACAAGCATTGCGGCCCGCTATTTGCGGGCCTCTTCACAGGCACGGGTCACACACGTTCGTGTGAACCCGGCCTTACACAGTCAAGCAGAGCCTTACTCTATACTAACGAGGAGAACAGTGCTGTCTACAGACAGGTGGCTTTTGTTTTGCTTATGACCCTAGTCATGTTTAAAGACCTTATAAAGAATGTCAGACATTGACTTACACGATAGCTGGCAATAGGTTACACTTCCATTTTGCTTTAATTCATGTGGAACACCTAATGTGAAATCAGCTTTAAATAGTTTAGTTTGAGGGGTGTAGTTTCTAAAATGTGTTAATTTTGGGTGGTTTCTATTATGTAAGCCCCTTAAAGGGTTTCTACCACCAGAAATACTGTTATGTAGCTGACTGACATTAGCAATTCGCTAATGTCAGCACTACATAACAGTGTAGTGTTGTAACATTTCTCCCTGCAGCCGTTTTTGTTAAAAAAGCACTTTTATTATATGCTAATGAGCCTCTAGGTGCTATGTGGGCGTAAAATCAGCACCTAGAGGCTCCGTCCACTCACCCATTATCCCGCCCAGGTCCAGTGTTCTGCCCGCCCAGCTCCTCTTGATTGATGCCACTGTTCCCTGCATCGTTGACGAAATCCCGCGCCTGCGCCGTTCACTTCTGTCTTCGGCGCAGGCGCAGTGAGTAAAGGCCACTCTCCTGATGCTGGCTTCCTCACTGTGACGTAGTCGGCGCAAGCGCAGTGAGGAATCCGGCACCAGGATCGCATCATTCACTCACTGCGCCTGCGCCGAAGACAGAAGTGAACGGCGCAGGCGCGGGATTTCGTCAACGATGCAGGGAACAGTGGCATCAATCAAGAGGAGCTGGGCGGGCAGAACAGGGGACCTGGACGGGATAATGGGTGAGTGGACGGAGCCTCTAGGTGCTGATTTTACGCCCACATAGCACCTAGAGGCTACAGTTTTGAAAATGTTCTTGAAAATTTTAAAAAATGGCTTCCAAAATTCTAAACCTTCTAACATCCTAAAAAAATTAAATGAAATTTACAAAATGATGCCAACATATAGTAGACATATGGGAAATGGTAATTAATAACCATTTTGCGAGGGATCACTATTTGTCTTAAAATCTGAAAAAAAAAAATTGCTATTTTTTCCAAATTTTCTGCAAATTTTGGATATTTTTTAGACATAAAGATAAACGATATCAACTCAAATTCACCACTTAGCATGAAGTATGATGTGTTACGAGAATACAGACTTAGGCCTCATGCACACGACCGTTGTTGGGTTCTGTGTCCGTTGTTCCGTTTTCCGCGATTTTCTGCGGACCCATTGACTTTCAATGTGTCCGTTGAAAACTCGGAAAATGCACCGTTTGTCATCCGCGTCCGTGATCCGTGTTTCCAGTCCGTGAAAAAAATATGACCTGTCCTATTTTTTTCACGGACAACGGTTTGCGGACCCATTCAAGTCAATGGGTCCGTGAAAAAACACAGAGGCACACAAGATTGTCATCCGCGTCCGTCCGTGTCCGTTTTTTTAAGGCAAACTTGACTTAGATTATTTTTTCACTTTTCTTGTCTGGTGATCCTCCAAAAATCAAGGAAGACACACGGAAACGGAACACGGAACAACGGAACCCCGTTTTGCGGACTGTGAAAAAATACTGTCATGTGCATGAGGCCTTAGAATCACTTGGATCAGTTAAAAGCGTTTCAGAGTTACCACCAGATAAAGTGACACATATTAAATTTGAAAAATGGGGCTCCAGCATTTGGTCCAAACTGGCTTTTGCTTGAAGGGATTAATACCATATAATATATTAGGAAAGATTTACTAATCCTGTACATTGTTCAAATTACAACCATATCTTGGTGCACCTACTTCAGTAAATGTGGGTCATTGTGTTTTGTTTATTCCACAAATATGGAATCTTAATTCAGTGTGAGATAACCTGAAAATATCATCAAATCATCTACAGTTAAATTGCCTCATAAGTCATCTCTACAGCTGCTGAGCACCAGAGCAGCCTGAAGATCAAAGGCCAGAGCTCTACTCATTTTTTAGATACCATGTGCATTTATCTACTTTGTAGACATTAAATCATTGCTTTAATGATACTGGAGAGCAGGTAATACTAAAAGATGTGAAGCCAAGTACCGCCAAATTTACTTAAAAACTGCTACATGTTATCTAATTAACATTTTTTTTTTTTACATTAAGTATTTGACCCTTTAATGACCCGGACATTTTCAATTTATTTTTTATTTTTAATTTTTAACTCCCATCTTTTCCAAAGCCATAACTTTTTTATTTTTCCATTTGCATAGCTGTATGAAGGCTTTCTATTTGCTTGACAAGTTGTACATTCTAATTGCGCCATTTACAGCTGCATACAATGTAGTGGGAAGCCAGAAACAAAATCCAAATGGGGTGTAATTATAAAAAAAACACAATTCTGCCACAGTTTTGCGGGTTTTGTTTTTACAGCGTTTCCTATGCACTTAAATTGATTACTTTCATTCTCTGGGTCAGTATGATTACAACAATAGCACATATGTATAGTTTTTCCTGTATTTTAATGCTGAAAAAAATAAAAGCTTTGGAAAAAAAAAATTCTTTGCATCACCATATTCTTTATATGTGAAGCGGACAATTTTTCAGTTTCGCCGTTGGCCATATGAGATAAATATTTTTATATTTTAATAGTACAGGAATTTTCGCATGCGGCGATACCCATGAAGTTTATTTTTTTAATTGTTTAAGAACTTTTATTTTAATTTTGGGGAAAGCGGGATGATTTGAAATTGTATATATTTATTTATTTACATATTTTATATAACAAGTAATCAGATTGCTTCTATCATAGACTCCAAGACATTAGCATTGGAGTCTATGAGAATATTACTGTGTTCCTATGAAACCCTGCCACAGGCGGGCTCTCCATAGGAACTAATGTGCAGCAGTCTCCTGTCACTCAAGAGGGCAGGGGCTGCTGCACACACACTTCGGCTCTCCCGATCCTCGCCGGGGGAAGAGGGGGGAGCCGGAGCATGGCTGAGAGCGCATACTCTTGGTTTTTATCTCAGATGCTGTGGTCGCATTTGACCACAACATATGAAGGGTTAAATGTTTGCGATCGGCATTATCACCGGTTGCAGACATTAGCCCCGTGTGCTTGCTGTTTGAAGCATATTTAATGTCCCAACCGATTACGAATATATACAGTATGTAAGGAGGTTGGGAATGGATTAACAATTTAATTTACATCTAATACGCCTTTTGAAGCTTAAAAGGAATCTGTCACCAGGGCCCTCCCTACCCAACTGTTTGCATATACACATAGCTGTAGTGCACCTGATTCAAATGCTGTGTTGTTGTTTTTTGTTGATTTGTGGCTTTGTTCATGAGTTATGATACTTTTTCTTAGTATGTAAATTAGGCTTTTGATACAATGATGGCGTCACTATTTGCTCTTGTTGTATCCAAGCTCCACTCATTTCTGTAGCCAGCCCCTCCCTGGCTGCTTTAATTGACAGGGCCAGACAGTACGGGAAGTGCTGATGACAAAAAGGACTGGAGCTTGCACCAGGCCTAAAAAGTATGATAACTCAGGAATGGAGCCTCTGAACAACTAAGAAAAACTGTGTTTTAATCAGTTAATCTATAGCTATGTGCCAAACCATCAGTTGGATAGGGAAGTCACTGGTGACAGATTCCCATCATCAGGTTTTCATCTTATACTGTACACAATATTTTTTTTAAGGATATGTAGCGAGCGCCACAATCATTAACAAATCTAGGTTCAGATTTGCTTTTCACTTCATCACTAATTGATACTATACTTGATTTTCCATTTACTGTTTTAACTTTTGGATCAAGACATGTGTGTAAATATCTACAGTAAATATTGTATCCTATATGTTGTACAATTGAAGTTGTATGCAAAGAGTGATTTTTATTGTAGGTCACACAGGCCTGGGCTCAAAAAACGTTAAAATAGAAAATGCAGTAATCTAAATAAGTTGTAAAAAAAAAATAATGGATGCTTTCTTTAAGAAACATCGTTCATTTTTGTGTCTGCTATTGAAGTATAGCTTTATTGAAGTGAATGGGTCTAAACTGTAATACCAACCTGCGGACACGTATGGCAGTGTTCTAATGTGAAAGCATTTATTTCTAATCCTGGACAAGCTATTAAATGCAAATAAATGCAATGTACTGTACCAGTTATTTATCCTCTAAATGACCAGGTCTGCAGGGGCCTTATAGATTTATTTATTTTTTTGCCTCTCTGCATATTTGTAGTTATAACTTCTTTTCCATTGACATGGCTATATGAGGCCTTTTTATTTCTACAAAATTGAATTAGTATTTTTCTTTTCTGCCAGTTTTGGGCTACTGTTAAGTTACTGTGCAACTTATACACTTTTTTGTAGCATGCATATAGAAAAAACGTTTTGTTTATTTTTATACTGTTTAACTCCTTCCTGACACATGACGTAATAGTACATCATGGCAGCAAGTGACTTCCTGCATTTGGACTTACTATTACGTCATGGTGATCTGGTGGGCACCTGAGCAGTCACTAATAGCCGGGCCCCTGCTGTATTCGCCGGCATCGCAGACCGCACTGAGAGCTGACTGCGGCATAGAAGGGGTTTTGCGGTTGGTGAGGGAGCCCATCGGGTCCCCGCACTGCTGTGCCCGTAACCTGATGGGTAACAAGGTAGCCCAATGCCATGCAGAGGGTGCCCAATGCCTTGCACGGCATGGGGACCTGCCTTCTACAGGGGCCGAGGAGATCCAGCCCCAGGCTGGGTCTCCCAGGCAACCTGTTAGTGTATTACTCAGTGTAATACACTAACAGGCAATGCATTACAATACAAATGTATTGTAATGCATTGCAGAGGGGATAGAAATTAAAAAAAAAATTAAAAAGTGTTTTTAATAAAAAATAATAAAGTTTCAAGTAAAAAAAAAACAAACTTTCCCCCAGATTTTGTAATAGAAAAAAAAATAAAATAAAAACACATACAGTACAGACCAAAAGTTTGGACACCCCTTCTCATTCAAAGAGTTTTCTTTATTTTCATGACTATGAAGGCATCAAAACTATGAATTAGCACATGTGGAATTATATACATAACAAACAAGTGTGAAACAACTGAAAATATGTCATATTCTAGGTTCTTCAAAGTAGCCACCTTTTGCTTTGATTACTGCTTTGCATACTCTTGGCATTCTCTTGATGAGCTTCAAGAGGTAGTCCCCTAAAATGGTCTTCCAACAGTCTTGAAGGAGTTCCCAGAGATGCTTAGCACTTGTTGGCCCTTTTGCCTTCACTCTGCGATCCAGCTCACCCCAAACCATCTCGATTGGGTTCAGGTCCGGTGACTGTGGAGGCCAGGTCATCTGGCGCAGCACCCCATAACTCTCCTTCATGGTCAAATAGCCCTTACTTTCAAAGTTTTCCCAATTTTTCAGCTGACTGACTGACCTTCATTTCTTAAAGTAATGATGGCCACTCGTTTTTCTTTACTTAGCTGCTTTTTTCTTGCCATAATACAAATTCTAACAGTCTATTCAGTAGGACTATCAGCTGTGTATCCACCTGACTTCTCCTCAACGCAACTGATGGTCCCAACCCCATTTATAAGGCAAGAAATCCCACTTATTAAACCTGAAAGGGCACACCTGTGAAGTGAAAACCATTTCAGAGGACTACCTCTTGAAGCTCATCAAGAGAATGCCAAGAGTGTGCAAAGCAGTAATCAAAGCAAAAGGTGGCTACTTTGAAGAACCTAGAATATTACATATTTTCAGTTGTTTCACACTTGTTTGTTATGTACAGTACAGACCAAAAGTTTGGACACACCTTCTCATTCAAAGAGTCTTCTTAATTTTCATGACTATGAAAATTGTAGATTCACACTGAAGGCATCAAAACTATGAATTAACACATGTGGAATTATATACATAACAAACAAGTGTGAAACAACTGAAAATATGTAATATTCTAGGTTCTTCAAAGTAGCCACATTTTGCTTTGATTACTGCTTTGCACACTCTTGGCATTCTCTTGATGAGCTTCAAGAGGCAGTCCCCTGAAATGGTTTTCACTTCACAGGTGTGCCCTGTCAGTTTTAATAAGTGGGATTTCTTGCCTTATAAATGGCGTTGGGACCATCAGTGGCGTTGAGGAGAAGTCAGGTGGATACACAGCTGATAGTCCTACTGAATAGACTGTTAGAATTTGTATTATGGCAAGAAAAAAGCAGCTAAGTAAAGAAAAACGAGTGGCCATCATTACTTTAAGAAATGAAGGTCAGTCAGTCAGCCAAAAAATTGGGAAAACTTTGAAAGTAAGGGCTATTTGACCATGAAGGAGAGTGATGGGGTGCTGCGCCAGATGACCTGGCCTCCACAGTTACCGGACCTGAACCCGATCGAGATGGTTTGGGGTGAGCTGGACCGCAGAGTGAAGGCAAAAGGGCCAACAAGTGCTAAGCATTCTCTGGGAACTCCTTCAAGACTGTTGGAAGACCATTTCAGGGGACTACCTCTTGAAGCTCATCAAGAGAATGCCAAGAGTGTGCAAAGCAGTAATCAAAGCAAAAGGTGGCTACTTTGAAGAACCTAGAATATGACATATTTTCTGTTGTTCCACACTTGTTTGTTATGTATATAATTCCACATGTGTTAACTCATAGTTTTGATGCCTTCATAGTCATGAAAATAAAGAAAACTCTTTGAATGAGAAGGTGTGTCCAAACTTTTGGTCTGTACTGTATATAATTCCACATGTGTTAATTCATAGTTTTGATGCCTTCAGTGTGAATCATCAATTTTCATAGTCATGAAAATAAAGAAAACTCTTTGAATGAGAAGGTGTGTCCAAACTTTTGGTCTGTACTGTATATTAGGTATCGAAACATCCGTAATGACCGGCTCCATAAATATATCATATGATCCACCCTGTCTGATAAACAACGTAAAAAATTAAAAACTGTGTCAAAAAAAGCAACACCAAGTGATCAAAAAGGTGTATGCCCACCAAAATGGTACCAATAAAACCGTTACCTCATCCCACAATAAAAGAGACCTACAATCAGTCAAAAACTAAAAAAGCTAGAGCTCTCAGACTATGGAGACACTAAACATAATTTTTTTTGTTTCAAAAATGCTATTATTGTATTAAAGTGAAAAAAAATAAAAAATTGACATATTAGGTATCGCCGTGTCCATAACAACCTGCACTATAAAAATATCACATGACCTAACCCCTAAAATAAAAACAGTTACAGTGTTGCACTATTAACACTAGTGGGAAAGTAGCCTAAGTCAATGGGATCCTGATCCATTTTTTCTGTAACGAAAAAAAATGATCAGGCACCATGGATGGTGGGTTAACATCTGCATTTTGCTTTCCGTTATGCAACGGATTAGCTTTTTTTAATAATGGATCCATTGTAAAACAGATACCAACTGTAGTCATGCATTTAGTTTTTATAACAGATCCATTTCAAATATGCGTTTTCATAATGGAACCGTTGTTTCCGTTTTGTTCAGTTAAGTTCCTTTTTTTGAATATTCTAACGGATCCGTTTTCATTTTTTTTTTATGTTTCGGGTGGGTTTGTGAGGCTGGATCAGGTATATAATATCCTCTATTTTTCAATGTCTTGGGAGCTGTGTGGTGTATGGTTGTTTGGCTGAGGTTTAGGCCATGCTACCTGCTCATCTTTTATTTTATTTGCAGTATGGGATATTGCGTGGCCAATGGAGGAGGAGGAGACATCGTGCTTCCAGACGCTTTTGGATTCATCCCATTAATTCGGCATGTATGACTCATGGTGCTTTTGTCGTTCTCTAACCCGAGCTTCGCCAGCATCCTGAAAAATTCAGGCTTATTTCCGAATGTCTCCCCAATCTTTTGATGAGTTGCTTGGGAAATTGGAGCCTTATCTCCATCGTCAAATTACCAGATTTCGGTGATGTGTGTCTCCAGCAGAATGACTCATGTTGACTTTACAGTAAATGTTTACCTTCATTTCAAAATTTGTTTGTGAGTATTAAACTGTGTCTCTCTGATAACATAAAAATGCTATATTTCCATGTATAAACTGTGAACATATAAAAGGCGCCTTTTAGTGTTGGGTCATAGTTTTTGATTACTCGTTTCTGTATGGCCAAGCCTAGAATCATTCGTAAGGTCTACATCAAGTATTGTATTGTCCCAAAATTACAGACTGACCCCACCAAACTAGTATGTGAATCCTCCTTTCTCCAGAAATTACTGGTACATATTCATATATTTAATATAAGATATATTTTGAAAAGGTCTGTCTTATGATATTAGAGTTTTTGCCCCTATATATTTTGGCTCTTTGTTTCACTTATGTATTTATTATAATAAATCTCCACTCTACTTTTTTTCACAGCTTCCTTGCCACTGGTGAGAGTTATACAAGTCTGCATTATCAGTTTCGGCTGGGCAAATTAACAATTTCATACATCGTAATAGACACGTTGTAGAAGGAAGGGTTAGATTTGAAAAAAAAATAAAAATAAAATATATATATATATATATATATATACACAGTACAGACCAAAAGTTTTTCACACACCTGCTCATTCAAAGAGTTTTCTTTATTTTCATGACTATGGAAATTGTAGATTCACACATTGATTGGACTGCAGTTGGCTGACACCTCACTCCAATTAGCTCTCGGAGATGTCATTAGTTTAGGGGTTCACATACTTTTTCCAGCTGCACTGTGAATGTTCAATAAAAACATGGTAACATATAGTTCTTTGTGTGTTATTAGTTTAAGCAGACTGTGATTGTCTATTCTTGTGACTTACAGTAGATGAAGATCAGATCCCATTTTATGACCAATTTGTGCAGAAATCCATATCATTCCAAAGGGTTCACATACTTTTTCTTGAAACTGTATACTAGCAGAAGGACCCGGCTTCGCACAGGTATATTTAATCTATTTCATTTAATGTTTCTGTGTGTCGTTAAAAGATATAGACAGTATCCCCCATAACAGTGACCTCAACAGCACCCAGCCTCTTTATAAGTGAATTCCACAGTTCCCCACCCCTTAACACTTTCCCCCCCACAATGCACCACCACTTTAAAATGGGACCTGCATGGCAGCCTATCCCCTTAACTTTGACCTTCATAGCAGCCTGCCGCTTTAACAGTGAGTTTCATAGCACCCTACTACCTTGACAGTGACCTCTTCTGGGGCCCGCCTCTTTAACAGTGACCTCCACAGCACTCAACCCTTTAACAGTGACCTCTACAGCGCCAGATTCTTTAACACTGACCTCCACAGCGCCCGTCCCTTTAACTGTGACCTCCACAGCGCCCGCTCCTTTAACAGTGACCTTCACTGAGCCCTCCTATTTAACAGTGACCTCCACAGTCCCGGCCCCTTTAACAGTGACCTCCACAATGTCCGCTTCTTTAACAGAGAGCTCCACAGTGCCTGCCCCTTTAACAGTGACCTCCACAATGCTCGCCTCTTTAACAGTGATCTCTACAGTTACAGCCCGTTTAACAGTGATCTCCACAGCACCCTGCCCCTTTAATGCTAGGGCTACACGATGACATGTGTCGTGCGACATTTTGTCTCAACAACTTTTATAATGATAGGCTATGGTGTCGCATTTCGACGTGCGACATGCTGCGACTGTGACATGACGGTCACAAAAAATCCATCAAAGATGGATGCATGCAGCAGTGTAGTTGTGCCTTATGCGTTGTGTGGCTTATTGTCGTCCAGTAGCCCTAGCCTAAAGCTGACCTACAGCAGTGAAGAAAAACGTCTGGGTTGTTATGGAAACCTGGAGCAAAACTGTGTGTATGGCAGTTGGGATTTGAAGAGAAAAAATTGCAGGCTGGTATTGGCTAATGTGCAACCAAACGACTGTACCGATCTTCACCAAATTTGTGTCTCAGCTCTCCAGGACTTACCGTTACTTAGGTAATCCCAAAAGATGACCTATATTAGCCAATAAAAGTTGTTGAGACAAAATGTCGCACGACACATGTCGTCGTGTAGCCCTAGTATTAAATTGGCGGGCACTGTGCAGGTCACTGTTAAAGGCGCAGGGTGCTGTGGAGGTCACTGTTAAAGGGGCGTGCACTGTGGAGGTCACTGTTAACTCCTTAAGGACCAAGCCAATTTTCGCCTTAAGGACCAGGCCATTTTTTGCAAATCTGACCAGTGTCACTTTATGTGTGAATAACTTTAAAACGCTTTTACTTATCCAGGGCATTCTAAGATAGTTTTTTCGTCCCATATTGTACTTCATTACACTGGATTAAATGGATTTTAAAAAAAAAAACATTTTTATTTTTAAAAAAAATACCAAATTTACCAAAAATGTTGAAAAATTTGCAAATTTCCAAGTTTCAATCTCTCTATAATACATACTAATACCTAAAAAAATTGTTATTAATTTACATTCCCCATATGTCTACTTCATGTTTGGATCATTTTGGGAATGCCATTTTATTTTTTGGGGAGGCTTAGAAATTTAGAATCAAATCTTTACATTTTTCAAAAATTTTCACAAACCCACTTTTTAAGGACCAGTTCAGGTCTGAAGTCAGTTTGTGAGGCTTACAAAATAGAAACCACCCAAAAATGACCCCATATTGGAAACTACACCCTCAAGGTATTGAAAACTGATTTTACAAACATTATTAACCCTTTAGGTGTTCCACAAGATTTAATGGAAAATGGAGATGAAATTTCAGAATTTCACTTTTTTGGCAGATTTTCTATTTTAATCATTTTTTTCTCGCTAACAAATCAAGGATTAACAGTGAAACTAAACTCAATATTTATTGCCCTGATTCTGTAGTTTACAGAAACACCCCATATGTGGTCGTAAACTGCTGTACGGGCACACGGCAGGGCGCAAAAGGAAAGGAACACCATATGGTTTTTGGGGGCAGATTTCACTAGGATAATTTTAACTTGCCATGTCACATTCGAAGACTCCCTGATGCACCCCTAGAATAGAAACTCCAAATAGTGACACCATTTTGGAAACTATGCGATAAGGTTGTAGTTCTGTTGGGACTATTTTAGGGTACAAATGATTTTTGGTTTCTCTATATTACACTTTTTGTGAGGCAAGGTAACAAAAAAAAGCAGTTTTGCCACTGTTTTTATTTTTTGTTATTTACAGCGTTCATCTGACAGGTTAGATCATAAGCTATTTTTATAGAGCAGGTTGTTATGGACGCGACAATACCAAATATGACATTAGATTTTTTGTTGTTTGTTTCAATTTCACATAATAAAGCATTTTTGAAAAAAAAATATTTTTTAGTGTCTCCATATTCTGAAAGCCATATTTTTTTTAATTTTTTGGGCGACTGTCTTATGTAGGGGCCCATTTTTTTTGGTATGAGATTAGGTCATGTGATATTTTTATAGAGGAGGTTTTTATGGATGCGGCGATACCTAATATGTCTACTTTTTTATTTACACTAATATCATTTTTGAAACAAAAATAAAATCATGTTTTAGTGTCTCAATAGTCTGAGGGACATATTTTTTTTTGGGTGATTGTCCTATGTAGGGGCTCATTTTTCTGCGGGATGAGGTGACGGTTAGATTGGTATTATTTTGGGGGGCATACGTCTTTTTGATTGCTTAGTGTTGCACTTTTAGTGATGTAAGGTGACAAAAATTGCTTTTTTTTACACTGTTTTTATTTTTACTTTTTTATGGTGTCTGTCGGACGGGATGGATCATGTGATATATTTCTAGAGCCGGCAATTACAGACGCGGCAATATCTAATATAGTGTGTTTTTTCTATATTTTTTTTTATTATTATTATAAAACTAGGGGAAAGGGGCGTTTTTTTCTTTTTTTTAACTTGAAACGTTTTTTGTTTTTTTATTGAAAACCCTTTTTTTTTTTAACTTTATTTCTGTCCCACTCTGGGACTTCAACTTTTGGGGGTCTGATCCCCTCTGCAATGCATTACAATACACTGAGTCGTACACTAACAGGTTGCCTAGGAGACGCAGCCTGAGGATGGATCTCCTCGGCTCCCGGAGAAGGCAGGTCTCGATGCCGTGCAAGGCATTGGGCAGGCTCTGCACTGCATCGGGCTGCCTTCTCAACCATCAGGTGACTCGATGGGCTCCCTCAACCACAAACCCCTTCTATGCCGTGGTCCGCGCTGACCGCTGCATAGAAGGGGTTAATTCACAGCAATTGCGAATACGGGGGGGTCACAGGACCCCCCCTCGGCATTGTCACAGGTTGCCTGCTGAATGATTTCAGCAGGCACCCCGTTCCTGTACGCCCTGTGTCTTTAAGGACTCGGACATCAGGGCGTACAGGTACGCCCTGTGTCCACAAGAGGTTAAAGGGGCGGGCGCTGTCACTTTTAAAAGGGCAAGCACTGTGGAGGTCACTGATAAAGAAGCGGGAACTGTTTAGGTCACTGTTAAAGGGACGGGCACTGTGGAGGTCACTGTTAAAGGGCGTGCACTGTGGAGGTCACTGTTAAAGGGGAGGGAGCTGTGGAGGTCACTGTTAAAGAGGCGGGAACTGTGGTGGTCACTGTTAAAGGGCAGGTGCTGTGGAGGTCACTGTTAAAGAGGCGGGCATTGTGAAGGTCAATGTTAAAAGGGCAGGTGCTGTGGAGGTCACTGTTAAAAGACGGGCACTGTGCAGGTCACTGTTATTGGGGCAGGCACTGTGGAGGTCACTGTTAAAAGGGCGAGCACTGTGGAGGACACTGTTAAAGAGGTGGGCACTGTAGAGGTCATTGTTAGAGGGGCAGGCACTATGGAGGTCATTGTTAGAGGCGCAGTCACTGTGGAGGTCACTGTTAAAGAAGTGGACACTGTGGAGGTCACTGTTAAAGAGGCGGGCACTGTGGTGGTCACTGTTAAAGGGGTAGTTGCTATGGAGGTCCCTGTTAAAGAGGCGGGTGCTGTGGAGGTCACTGTTAAAGGGGCGGGCACTGTGGAGGTCACTTTTAAAGGGGAGAGCACTGTGGAGGTCACTGTTAAAAGGGACGGCACTTTGTAGGTCACTGTTAAAGGGGAGGGCATTGTGGAGGTCACTGTTAAAGGGGAGGGCACTGTGGAGGTCACTGTTAAAGCGGCGGGCACTGTGGAGGTCACTGTTAAAAAGGCGGGCGCTGTGGAGGTCACTGTTAAAGGGGCGGTCGCTGTGGAGGTCATTGTTAAAGGGGCGGGTGCTGTGGAGGTCACTGTTAAAGGGTCAAGCGCTGTGGAGGTCCCAGTTAAAGGGGCGTGCGCTGTGGAGGCCACTGTTTTAGGGGTGGGCACTGTGAAGGTTACTGTTAAAGGGGTGGGCCCCTGCAGAGGTCACTTTCAAAGGATTACGGTGCAGTGAAAGTCACTGTTAAAGGGGCGGACTGCTGTGATGATCAAATTTAAGGGGATTGGCTGCTATGGAGGTCCCATTTTAAAGTGGCGCTGCACTGTGGGGTGGTCAGTGTTAAGGGGTGGGGGACTGTGAAGTTTACTGTTAAAGGGGCGGGGTGCTGTAGAGTTCACTGTTATGGTGGATACTGTCGATATCTTTTAACAACACACAAAAACATTAAATATAATAGATGAAATATACCCGTGTGAAGCCGGGTCCTTCTGCTAGTATATATATATATATATATTCCAGCTAGGTGGCAAGAATAAAAGCTTTCCTTACCTGGAAATAGGAAAGTTATGTGAACAAAATCTTGGATTTTGGCCTAAATTTTGCGTGCTCCTTGATGACCATTGTGGGGGTAGCCAAAACAGTCTACAAATCACAGCTAGAACAAAGTATATAATTTTATGTACATTACACGGTATATAATTATACGTATTCTGGTCAAGCAAACAAATTACATGTACAACTGTAGAGACAACACTAGGCTATCAACTAATGCTTCATGATGCTAAAGATCAAATGAAAATTGAGGGTCATAAGCATAAGCCCGGTTCAATTTGAAAAATTCCAAGTTACTTCATTCTTCCTACTTATTTGTATCGCCATTGTCACACTTCAACTACTTTTAAAACCTCAAGCTTTCCAAGGAGAATGAACCACAGCATTCACTCAATGTAAGGCCACTGAATAAACAAATTACTTGTCAATCTTGCATTCAATCTTATTCTAAAAGAAAATGAGTTTGACTGACAGCCCCAATCAATTTCTTTAATATAGTATCACAGATTAGCATCCATGACGAGTAGTTCTACTTTCAATTCTCTGAAGAAATAAAAGTCCTTATGTCTATGCACTCTGAATCTACTAATAAAATGAAGCAAACCAAAGTATTGATTTTGTAGTTCATGGAAAGTCTGAAATACGATTAATTCAAGGTGGGTTACTGAGCAGTTATGTCAGTCTCCTCGTTGCTTTTAGAGGGAGTAAATGGACATGATAACACAAAAAGCCAACTACTGTATATTCTAAATTTTCTTTAAAAATAAGTTTCATAGCATAATATTTTATCGCTCCCATAAGATTTGTGTTATCAGAATACAGTTGTTATAAGGTGTAAGGGATTGCTCTCTCTCAGGGGGTCGCAATCACAGACATCTCCTCTGAAAACAGGGTTCAAGTCCAAAAGGTGCTTTATTTTGGCACTTCAGCACCATCATACACATAAACATCGAACATAAACAGCTGCCCGTCTGGGCTCTACCTAATACACATGTTGTCTCTACCTGACCTATAGAGTGCCGTTCACACACAGAATTAGATCCAGCTTCCTCAGCCATATACAGTCCAGCAGCCTCCAGGCTGTGACCACACCAGCACCCTTGGGGGGAGATGGTCCAGAAATACTCCCAACTCTGACCAAGCAAGTGACCCTCTTCCTGTAGGGCCCCCCCAAACTTCAGGAGTTGCAAAGCCTTGAGGCCCATGATCCCTCCTGGCTGAGACCACACAGAGCCTCTCAGGCTCCCCTCAACCTCAGCCTTCCTCAACCTTTCTTCAAGTCATACACAGAGGGTTGTTTTATCGCTACTTGATTACAGCAGCAGGCTTCACTTGCGATCACCTCCGGCAAAAGACAATGCATGTAGTGGAAGGGTGTGGACTGGCAGATTCCACTACAAAACCTATCCCCCAGTCCACATAAAATCCAGCCCAGAACAACTTCTAAACAAAACTGTCTCAGCAAACTACACTTTGCTGAAACCACTGCAGCTTTCTGGATTTCAGTTATCTCACCCAGCTGAGGTATCTGGGTGGGATATACAGTTGCAAGAAAAAGTATGTGAACCCTTTGGAATGATATGGATTTCTGCACAAATTGGTCATAAAATGTGATCTGATCTTCAACTAAATCACAACAATAGACAATCACAGTCTGCTTAAACTAATAACACACAAGGAATTAAATGTTACCATCTTTTTATTGAACACACCATGTAAACATTAACAGTGCAGGTGGAAAAAGTATGTGAACCACTAGACTAATGACATCTCCAAGAGCTAATTGGAGTGAGGTGTCAGCCAACTGGAGTCCAATCAATGATATGAGATTCAAGGTGTTGGTTACAGCTGCCCTGCCCTATAAAAAACACACACCAGTTCTGGGTTTGCTTTTTACAAGAAGCATTGCCTGATGTGAATGATGCCTCGCACAAAATAGCTCCCAGAAGACCTACAATGAAGAATTGTTGACTTGCATAAAGCTGGAAAGGGTCATAACAGTATCTCCAAAAGCCTTGCTGTTCATCAGTCCATGGTAAGACAAAATGTCTATAAAAGGAGAAAGTTCAGCACTGCTGCTACTCTCCCTAGGAGTGGCCATCCTGTAAAGATGACTGCAAGAACACAGCTCAGACTGCTTAATGAGGTGAAGAAGAATCCTAGAGTGTCAGCTAAAGACTTACAAAAGTCTCTGGCATATGCCAACATCCCTGTTAGCGAATCTACTATACATAAAACACTAAACAAGAATGGATTTCATGGCAGGATACCACAGAGGAAGTCACTGCTGTCCAAAAAAAAAAAAAAAAAACAACAAGAATGGATTTCATGGGAGGATACCACAGAGGAAGTCACTACTGTCCAAAAAAAACATTGCTGCACGTTTACAGTTTGCACAAGAGCACCTGGATGTTCCACAGCAGTACTGGCAAAATATTCTGTGGACAGATGAAACCAAAGTTGAGTTGTTTTGAAGAAACACACAACAATATGTGTGGAGAAAAAGAGGCACAGCACACCAACATCAAAACCTCATCCCAACTGTGAAGTATGGTGGTGGGGGCATCATGGTTTGGGGCTGCTTTGTTGCGTCAGGGCCTGGACGGATTGCTATCATCAAAGGAAAAATGAATTCCCAAGTTTATCAAGACATTTTGCAGGAGAACTTATGGCCATCTGTCCACCAGCTGAAGCTCAACAGAAGATGGGTGTTGCAACAGTACAATGACCCAAAGCATAGAAGTAAATCAACAACAGAATGGCTTAAACAGAAATAAATACGCCTTCTGAAGTGGCCCAGTCAGAGTCCTTACCTCAACCCAATTGAGATGCTGTGGCATGACCTCAAGAAAGCGATTCACACCAGACACACATCAGACATCCCAAGAATATTGCTGAACTGAAACAGGTCAAAATTACTCCTGACCGTTGTGCACGTCTGATCTGCAACTACAGGAAACGATTGGTTGAAGTTATTGCTGCCAAAGGAGGTTCAACCAGTTATTAAATCCAAAGGTTCACATACTTTTTCCACCTGGACTGTAAATGTTTACATGGTGTATTCAATAAAAACATGGTAACAATTAATTATTTGTGTGTTATTAGTTTAAACTGTGATTGTCTATTGTTGTCTTTGCCTGTGATTTTGTCTGGGCTGCAGTTTTTTGTGTGTTCAGAACTGATAGAGATGTGGTCATCATTCTTTGATACAGCTAAGAAAGCTCCCATATACTCCAGCTCTCAGACAACACCTTATCTTCTCCAGAGCATGAAGGTTCCACCCTACCAAAAGAACACGCCTCCATGCTACGTCATACATGCTTTTTTGCTGCTAGTGAAGACTCCTTTACAAGATGCATTGTACAGTTAGATATTTACATAGTTTGCATACCACAATTAGTAAAACATTGCACACTGCGCAGATGCCAAGTGTTATATCTTTTCTTATTTTGATATTTCAGCCAATGTAACAATGCCACATGCCTCAGGTGGAATGCCCCTCTGATGTCTATATAAGGGTGGGTTCACACTAGTGTTATGGAGTCCGTTATAGCTCAACTGAGGAAACTTCCTGCCTAGCAGCCATCTTAGTTACTAGTATTTTTCGGATACGGCTACAATCGTGAAACAATACACATAGATCCAAGTAGCACCACAAGGGGTACTCACTCGAGTCAGTAAGTGAAGGATAGACATATACCTATAATTAGTCATGACCGGTAGTATTGTTTAATTTTTTATTCAGATGAAATGTTTTGACTTCAATGTTTTGGTTTTTCAAGTAAAGTCAAGTGAAGCTCCCCCCTCCTGCACATTTGCTAGAACCGCAAAAGGAGGGGATTGTGATGGAGATGGTCTCAACCGTGGTAAACTGTAGCTTTAAGCCTGGAGAGATTCTGTTTTTTCTGTCTTTCATATGATGTTGCTGAAAAATGCTAACCTTGAGATAAGATACTGCAGAAGTAGTAAATAATGATGACCACATCTCTGTCAGTCCCCTCTTGGACCTCATTCTTTCCCTAATGAAAGCTTAGCACATCTGTCCCGATGCTCTTAATCCAGCTTCCATGATAACCTATCCTAGTGTATAGCCTCCCATGACACTGGACATAGCATGGGGAAGTCAGATGTCAGTCCCTATGGTCGATGATCTCCATGTGACATTGTAAGCAGGGGGGGGCAACAGAACTAAGTGGACTTTGTCTCCCATGCTCATGGAGGTTTCCCATCCTCATGGAGGTCTCCCATGAGCATCTCCGGGGAAGCCTCAGCTACGACTTTGAACAAAAACCTCCTAATGCTGGGGATGACACAACAAACACAGACAGTCAGTGAAAAACATCAGCAAGCTAAAGAAAGGTGTAGACATGCCCCCTTCCCCGATGGTAAACTGAGAGTAGTAGTGAGAAAAAGCATGTAGGGAGATATAGGGTGGCTGTAAGATAACAAACTCGCAGAACAGACAGAAGTCTTCATGCAAGAGGCAAGTGTATAGAGGAGGAGGTGTAGAGAGACAGAGAAAGTTGGGTTGTGAATGTTAATCAAAGTAAGCCTCAGTCCACCAAGTCCCGACGCGTTTCGGAATAGACGTATTCCTTTCTCAGAGATGGCAGCGGGTTCTCATTTCATTTCTTAGGTCATGTTTTATTTGCTCAATCCTGCCGAATATAGAACCACTAATTTTACCATCATGTTTCTCCCTAAAGTGGCGTGATAGTGGGTGGCCATCTATATATTTTTTCACATGGACATTGAATATAATAGATGACCCCCCCTAGATTGACAAGTAAGATAGTTGCTTATTTTATGTTTTTTTTTGTCCACTTTTTATTTCCTTAATCGGTTTTCTTTGTTTCGAAATTTGACAGGATCTGCATGTTTTATATGAAAAAAAATATATCCTTGTATTCTGGGTTGTTTGAGCTTTTTAGTAATTTTTCTTTATTTTGGGGCCTGTTTTCACAGTTGGGGCTATCAGATTTCCCAAATTTTTTGCTTTTCTGAAAATTTATTTCGGGTATTGAGAAAGTTTGTCCCCTATGATTTTATCTTGTTTAAGAATGTCCCAGTGATTTTTTATGATTTTTTTTTAAAAAATTCTACTTTTTCGTTGTATTGGGTGATTATGGGGATTACAAAAGCGGGATCCTCATTATCCTCTTTTTTGGTACTGGTTATTTTATTCTGTAGGAGGGTCTTTCTTTCTATTCGCCTGACATCTTGTTTTATTCTTTCTAGATCATGGATGTTATAGCCTTTTTCTTCAAACTTACTATAAAGATTGTTTGCTTCGATTTCGAATTGTTTTATTGTAGTACAGTTTCTTCTCAACCTAATGTACTGGCTCCGTGGAATGTTAGTGAGTCATATGGGCAGATGTCTGCTTATGGATTTAAACTGTTACTCTCCATTGGTTTTGAGCATGTTTGTTTCAATATCTGCCCGTTTTGAATCTTTACGGTTAGGTCTAAAAAATGCACTTCTTCAGTACTAAAGGTGGGCGTTAACTGTAGATAATATTTATTTTTATTTATTTCCAATAAAAAATCTTGCAAAGATTTCTCACCGCCCTGTCATATAAAAACAATATCATTAATGAATCGTAACCAGAGGACCAGATCCGCACAGAGTCGGCCATTGGGGTAAATGGTTTTCTCCTACCACCGCCTCAAATATAAATTAGCGAAACTCGGTGCGAACCTAGTCCCCATAGCGATCCCCATGTCTGAAGGTAAAAAGTATTCTCAAATTTAAAAAGAATTGTGCGTTAAAATAAACATAATACACTCCCTGAGGTTTTTCACTTGTTCTGGTGGTATTTCCTTCTCTTTATGGAGAAAGTATTGAGCTGCTTCCCTGCCTTTGTTATTTTCAATCATGATGTAAAGAGATGTCACATCCAAGGTTCCTATGATATATCCAGGTTTCCATTTTATGGTCTCAAGTATTTGTAAAATGTGTTGTGTATCTTTCTAGTGGGCTGGTAGTTTCTCTGGTAGTTTCTGGGCGTATTTCTGTAGGATGGTGTCCGCATATTTTGATAGATTGGAGGTTAAACTTCCTATTCCCGATATAATTGGTCGCCCTGGTTGATGTTTCGGATTTGTGAATTCCCAGATATTCTAGGGAATCTGATATTTATAAATTCTGCCTCTTCTTTGGTTAAAATACCTAGTCTTTTTCCTTTTAGTACTAGTTTACTTAAACTTATCCTATATTGTTGTGTGGGGTTTATGGTTAGTTTTATATTTTTTTTTTCGTCCTCCAGCAATCTGGTTGATTCCTTCTGGTAATCGCTGTAATCTAATACGATGATACCACCTCCCTTGTCTGAGTGACGAATGATGATATCGTTGTATAATGCTGTTTTGTTCTTCTTTGCTCAGATTATGTTGGCGTGATTTACTTTTAGGGTTTATCTTCCTCAGATCTCTTAAGACTTGGGCGTCAAAAGCTCTAAATGCCTCCGAATATTCGTTGACGGGGTAAAAAGTAGATTTCTTCTTCAAATCGGTGTGTAAAAAATTGTCATTCTTTGTTCCACCTTTTTTTCTTGCTGTGGATGTTGGTTTTAATATTATTTGTATCATTATTAGTTGTTGCCCCAGTTCTAGTATTGTTCTTTTTAAAAAAGTCTTTTTTTCAGGGCTAGGTTCTGTAGAAAGTCCAATAAATGCGTCAAAGGGACGAAAGGGGGTTGATGGTGCAAATTTTAATCCTTTTTGTAGTAATTTTAATCCTTTTTGTATGTCACTTTTAGCTAATATGTATTTGCTTAGATTATAGATTTTTTGCCCTGTTATTTTGATATCCTTTTTGGATATTTTCTTTCCCCTTCGTCTTCTTTTTGTTCTTTTCGTGATGGCCGTGCCTGAAAAAAATCTTTTTTAATGTTTTTTTTTTATTGTATTATTTTTGCTTGTAGAGGTTGGTTCGGGTATTTTTATTGCATTTGAGTATTGGGGTTTTCCTTTTGGCTTATTTTTTCACTACAGCACTATAACTATGGGTTTATAGTGCTCCTGAAGAGGTTCTACTGTAGCGTCTTGTTTCCTCTGTATTCTCGCTCTCTAGATGGCTGAACCTATTCGGAATTTCCAGGGGACTCCTCTTAGTATCTATCTCTTTCCTCTGATTCTTTATGATATGTACTATTGGGGTATGGGGGATGGGATCCGATTCTTCCCTTTGATCTATGTGGCCTTGTGTGAAGGACATGTCTGGGTTCGTGTCATGTATGGTTAGATCTCTATTTGATGTGTATGTATCCTCACAAATGATCTCCTCTAACGTGCTGAATGGGGATTTGTAGTTTATCTCCCTTGTTGTTCTTCCCATAGTAAGTTGGGGTATTGAGTCCCTCTCAAATTTCTGCCTCTTTTTTATAATTATTTCTTCTTCCTTTGCTCTTATCCTATTTTTAATTGATCTCTGTAGTTGAATGATGTCTGGGTGATCTTTAAATGGTTTTAAGGTTTCAAAAAGCTCCACAATTTCCCTATTCATTTTTAGTAATCCATTTTTCATTTTTTCAATAATGAATTGTATTGTTTGTCTTGAGAAATTGTGGAATAAATCATCCCATTCTCTAAATGTATCCATATCACCCACATCTCCTGCTAGGGTTTTCTAGACTTTTAAACCCTTGGGTATGATATCCCATTCTAAGTATTTTTCTAATGAGGCCACTTCCCATAGGTCTCTCATTTCATTAATCAGCAATGTTTCAAATTTTTTCATCCTACTTATTGCTTCCTCAATCTTTTTATTTACCAGTTCCACCTTTTTCCAAAGGTCCGCTATCGCGAACATTGAAAAAGGTTTGTACAAATTTAATGAGATCTTTTCTATCGGACCAGAGTTCACTCATAGTGTGGATGTTACCTAATAAAATATGCTAGCTTGAATGGTTTGCTGCTTGGTATCTGTGGCAATTAGGGATAAAATTGTCAATCAAAGTAAGCTAGGGATACCCGCGCTGCCGTTAGTATGAGGAACCACACTATACTTTGAGGTTATGTGTGGGTCCTGTCGCTGCTGGGTTCAAAGGGGTTAATTACCTTCCCCTCTTAAAATAAGTTGAGGGGATTTAATTATATGGCCTAACCCGCACTGACTTAGCAAAGGTGTGTTGTATATGTGATATATAGAATCCTGTTCTTGCTCACTTAATTACATTCATTAAAAGATACTATGTACAGTCGCAGAGGATACTTGACGATATCGCTATGCTGTAAGTTTGGTCCAGGGGAATCTTCCTTTTCTATTCACTCCCGACTTGAACTTGTCTGCTTCCTCCTCTCGCGCGCGCGGCTCTGGCCAGTAGCACACACGCGCAGGGAAACCCGCATGGTTGTTTCCAAGGGAACCTTCAGTGTGACGTCACACACAACTACTACGGATGCCTCCTCAGTCCACCAAGCCTCCAACACGTTTCGGAATAGACATATTCCTTCTTCAAGGATGGCAGCGGGTTCTCATTTCCGAGTTTTAAGTGTAGCTGTTCCCAGAGGCAAGTGTATAGAGGAGGAGGTGTAGAGAGACAGAGAAAATCGGGTTGTGAATGTTATCAGGATAATGATAAACCATAGGGTGTTGTCACTGGCCATGCAGTTGAGTAAGGACAGCTGAGGCATGGCCAAATATTATTCAGCCAGACTTGACCCAGTGGCCAGAGGTGCTCCTTTCTCCATCAGAGCTGTAGCAGTTGTACAAGCCATGCTTGATAAAGGCTCCGAGATAGTCCTGAACCACAAAGTGACAGTGATATTACGTTTATCCTCATGAAAGTGCAACCCAAGAACCATTTTGTTGCCCGCAAAGTTAGATGTGATAACTTACAAATTGTGTGGTTTAACTCTGCTAATTCCTTATGCGCCGGAAGAACAGTCTAGTTAGGACTGAACCTCGATATATCTCTGTTTGCTGATTTGAATGTTCATATTAAATCCCGACTAAGGCTAAGAAAATTGGTTTTCACATAGTTTTATAGGACTGAGAAAAGACATCTGCCCATCCAGCTCAGCTCAGGAATTCAGTCCAAATTTCTCAAAAAGGCAAGAGAGAGACAGCGACTAGTACACAAATGTGTTTTTCTCAATGGTATATATGTGTTTTAGTGCACCAAAAAGTTACTAAATTAACAGTTAATAACTGATCCCGACCAAATGTTTATTGTGTCGATTTTTTAACCTACTACTAACACATAGGATCATGTCATGGACTTTCATTCTAGACTGTATTTCCTTTCTTGGCTTCTCACAATTGACACTGTTACAGACGATCATGACATATCACAAACTTATTTCCTGAAGCTTACAGATCAAGTGTTTTAAGTACTATCATGGATTCGTGTTGATTATTTGTCCTAATTATTAATATATGGGACCATTCTAGATAATATTATCTTTATCTACTTGTTTCTCTATCACAGAATTCCAGCTATTGTAACTTTTTCCATCAATCTATTCATAAAAATATTGTGTCTATCAGGGATATTATTGTGTTGATGTATGATCATCCACTTTATTTGATTAATGTAATGTGTTTTCATTGACAAAGAGTATTCATATGACACCTGAAATGTCCAAAGATGTAATATTTTGGCTCCAGCCACACATGTTGCCTCTGGAGCAAGGAGGGAGGGAAGAGTTAGGGCACTTAAACTTTGCTTCCAGACTTCCAGATCCAGAGGAAGAGGCTCATGACTGTTTGCAGATTTGGTAAATCAGCTATTAGATAATCCAGATCATGTGCTCTTTGTGCAAGCAATCGAGGTATGGCCAGGATTGCAGGTACTACACAGGTTGGGCAGTGGTGATTAAACATGACAAAAGCATAGCTCTTACCACCACACATGTCTGCCCAAGAAGCAGAGCTAAGGGCTCTGGAGATAGTTTGCAGATATGCAGAGAAAAAAAGCAGCCAACATTTATTCAGCTGATTCCAGGTACTGTATATCCCATGATAGGCATAGGCCAATTTGGAAAGCCAGAGACTTCCTGACCACTTCAGGTAACCCATAAAAATGGGGAAGCAGTGAGGTCTCTTGTAGAAGCCCTCATTTCACCAACTTGAGTGGCAGTGATAAAAACAAAGGTCACTGTAAAACAGACTTAAAGGAGGCAAAGGGAAAAGCCAAGGCAGATCAGGCGGCAACAATGGCTGCCAAATTGCCTAGGCAGACCCCTGCCTTAGTTGACACAGCTCAGGACCCTGAAATAACTCCTGTCTCGCTGGAAGTTCTTAAGACCTTACAGAACCAGACGGGGAAGGGGACCAGTGCATATAAAAAGGGGAACTGCAAATGAGGAAGGCCTAACACAGTTCCAAGGGAAACTCTGCCTTACCAGGTCCTTCTAATCCACGATGGCACAGGCAACCCATGGAGTGACGCACCAGTCAGAAACTGTTGTGTGTGATTTAGTACATAGCTCATGGTATGCCCCAGGGTTTATCATTATAGCAGCTAGATATACTAAAGGATGTATGATTTTTTTCCCAGAACAACGTGAGACAAGGTGGTTAACGTACCCCAGAAACACACGTCTTGCCATTTGTATCTGTTTCAACACTTGCAGACTACCTTCAACTACCCAAGGTGGGCATGCATGAGTATGTATTGGTGTGTGATGACTTGTTTTCAGGATGGCCAGAAGCATACCCGGTAGCTAAGACCACAGCAAAAAAGATTATGGCCGAAGTTGTATGCAGGTATGGGGTACCTGAGACCCATGGGAATATGTACATATCGGATACGTACACGAATGTAGGGTTTTAATAGGGCTCAGTCAGGCTTTAGGTACGGGGACAGGGGGCCTCTACCATCAGGGGGCTTCCCTGGGCAGAGACTAGAATTTAGAGCAAATAATAGGGATAGAAATTTCTACCCTGGTGCTCAATCTTGCCACCCCAGTTTAACCTATTGTTTCCTGCATCAGCCCTGCTACAAAACCAGTTAGTAATTTGTTTTGTTAGGCGAGAGACATTTTTTTTTCTTTCTTTTGTTTATCACTAGGGTATTTGCCCTGTTACCCCTAAGTCTAATTAAAGGTAATTTTAGAAGCATGTTCATTCTCCTCATGAATTTTCCTAATTAATATGTGTTGTACATCCATTATATCTATTATAAGTAATTCTCTGTAACTAGATGTTCCTTGTTCCTCCTTGTGTGACTGCTGATCCTGACTAAAAGAATATGGATTCTAATTGAGATAACAAAAATGGTTTTCTGAGTTGGGGAAAAGTGCAAAAGGAAGAACAAAGTTGTTACAGTCCGATACTTCTAGCCCAGGGATCCATTGATAGTATTGCTAGGGATTCTCAGCATTAATAGTTCATATGTTTACAATAAACAATGGCCAGGTCTTGAATGCCCTGAAAGTGCTTACTTCCTATTCCTGAATTTATTTTGAATTCTGCTGTTTGCGTTAATTGTTTGTTGTGCTATCCCCTGCATTAGGAGATTTTTGTTCCAAGTCGTAGATGAGGCTACCCAGGAGATACTCATGGGAGAACTCCATGATGATGGGAGACCTCCATGAGGATGGGAAACAAAGTCCACTTAGTTCTGTTGGTCCCCCCCTGCTTACAACACCAAGTAGAGATCATCGACCATAGGGACTGACATCTGACTTCCCCATGCTAAGTCCAGTGTCATGGGAGGCTATACACTAGGAAGCTGGCGAAGAGAATTCGGAGCATCGGGACATATGTGCTAGGCTTTATATGATTTTTTGCTGTTAGTAAAGACTCCATTACAAGATGGTGCCTACAGTTAGATATTTACATAGTTCACATACCACAGAGGCCAAGTGTTATCTCTTTTCATATTTTTATATTTTAGCCAATGTAACAATACCGCATGCCTCAGGGGGAATGCCCCTCTGATGTCTATATAACCTGCTTCACTTCCTGTAATAAATGAGAATTTGATTTGACCCCAGTGTGTGTGTCGCAGTTTTTTTCTTCCATGCACGTAAAACCCTTGGGTTACTATTAATTTGGAGCAGTAGAGCAAACTTGATCAGCCTGATTAAGGGCATCTTCCACAGAATATCACCACATTTCTGTTGAACTTTCTTGTGTTTTGTCCTCTGCTTGATTTTGGATTAACCCATTTTGCACTGTCTAGGCTGTTTCTCCTAGCTGTAAGGCCCCTTGCAGAAGAGCATGAGCGGATTAGGTCCGGATGCGTTCAGTGAAAAAAGGGTGATTTGCAAGCAAGTTCATTCAGTTTTGTTTGCAATCGCATTCAGTTGTGCAGTTTTTATTGCACGGGCGCAATGCGCATTGATGCGTTTTTCACACGTGTGATTAAAAACTGAAGGTTTACAAACAACTTCTCTTAGCAACCATCCATGAAAAACGCATCTCATCCGCATTTGCTTGTGGATGTGATGCAATTTTCACACAGCCCCATTCACTTCTATGGGACCAGCGTATATAGAGCATGCTGGGATTTTCACGCAACGCACAAGTGATGCGTGAAAACCAACACTCATGTACACAGACCCATTGAAATGAATGGGTCCGGATTCAGTCCGGGCACAATGCGTTCACATCACGCATTGCACCCGCGCGGAATACTCGCTTGTGTTAAAGGTGCCTAACTCCTTAGCATATTTCTGGTTTTATCTCTTGTCTGTTTTTTTGCAGCCTTAAGGTGGGTTTACACCGCACAATGTTACAGCCGATTGTCGGGAAAGAAGCGTTCACTTCCAACAGTCGGCTGCTTGTTCAGTAAAGTAGACCGCTGTACTTATAGGCAGTGATCTCCTTCACTGTATAAGGATGAGAGATCGCTATTGCGATTGCTCGTTCATCAGGTGATCAGCGACACATTTAGATGGGCAGATTGTCCGGAACGAGCTTTCGCAGGAACGTTCGTTCCTGATAATGTGCCCGAAAATTGAGCAGTCTAAATCCACCTTTACTCTGCAGATGTAACATGGATGCCTAGCAGTCCAACAGGCCTTGCAGCAGGCTCTGGTGGGCACCTAGGGGTTGCCTGAGATCAACTAACCAGTTTTGATGCATAGATGGAAACAATTTAGGTTTTCATCCAGAAATCTGAATTGTTTCTATCTGTGTATGAAAACTAGGTCATTGCCTGAATAGTCGATTAAAAATAAAAATATTTATTGGTGCATATATTAAAACATGGGGCATTTCTATGCAAACAATAGGGTTGAACTCCTCTGGTCATATAATACAGTGGATATAAAAAGTCTACACACCCATGTTAAAATGGTTTCTGTGATATAAAAAAATGAGACAAAGATAAATAATTTCAGAACTTTTGCACCTTTAATATGACCTATAAACTGTACAACTCAATTGAAAAACAAACTGAAATCTTTTAGGTAGAGGAAAGAAAAAATATAAAATAAAATAATATGTTTGCATAAGTGTGCACACCCTTAAACATATACTTTGTTGAATTACCTTTTGATTTTATTACAGCACTCAGTTATTTTGGGTATGAGTCTATCAGCAGGGCACATTTTGACTTGGCAAGATTTGCCCAGAGAATATATGTGGGTAAACAAAGTCCAGCTCACCTGATGTATCATTCTGTTACAATGAGTTCCTGGTGCACGGAAAAGGTAAGACCTTGAGATGCTTGACTAATAAATAAATCTAGCACCGGGAAAATATTAAGCTGTGATTTATTGCAGTGGTAAAATTCAGTCAGCAATTCAACGACATCCAGTAATATCCATCTTAAAGTCAACGCGTTTCAAACAAATTTGCTCATCATCTAGAGCAGCGATGTGCCTGCCATACCCTCCTTCATTGATTATTTAGCGACAATCCCTATATTCTAAGTTTGGTCAGTTTGCATCATAAGTCTTCCATTAATTTTTTGGATTCAACCTTAACAGGTGTCCCAAACCAGATTATACATACTGCCACTTTCCGCAAATCCACTGCGGGAAACACAATTCTCAGAGCTGATAGCCACCACCCGATCCATACTATTAAAGCCATTCCTGTAGGTGAATACATCAGAGCAAGAAGAAATTGTAGTGACACAATTTCTCATATACTACTTGAAAGGAATCCATGTTCTTTATTATGTCAAAATGAATTCTGCTTTTTGCTGAAGTTTTGTTTCTATGTTAGGTACTAACTCTGATTGCTGTGAAACTAATATACTGTAAGGTTTCTATTCTCTGTAACCCTGAATCTTATCTCTTTGGCACTACTCCCGGACAATATTCCTAATATGGAAGTTCCGTTTTTGTTTCTATTTCTCTGAGCGTAGAATGAAACGTGTTAATATGATAGGTTAAATACATAACATACGATGATGCCAATTAAGAGGGTAAAGCCCCCTCTATATAACCTGTGTGCGTTAAAAATAAACCTTAGAGTGTTCATTCAGTACATCACTGTTGTGTCTTTTATTACCTACTGAGTGAAGCGCTCTCCTGACGTCAGAAGGACTCAAACCAAGCCGATACTAGAAGTCTTGGTGCCAGGTACCAAGTGGGACTCAGAGATTCCTATCAGTTGGGGGCTCGTCCGGGATCGGGAAGGTTTTCCTCGTGTTCGGTAAGGAAGGCATCTGTTATTGTCCTCTGGCCGATCCGAGGACCACGTCCCGATCTAGTAAGTAGAACCTACAACTTCTAGTATAATTACTGTATCAGGGATACAGGGTACAGACTCCGGGAGTCTGGGGGAGTGACCCGGGGACTCCGGGAGTCCGCCGTGAGGATCACTCAGAGAAAATATAGTGCGCACTAGATAATATTGTCTCAGGGAGACAAAGACGGAGCTTGGTTTGACTCTTTACTTTTTAAAAGCTGTTTTAAAGTATAAGATTATTAGAGTTGATATAAGGATACTGATGTCCGGGTGGTAAGTGTACGGACTGAAGTTCACTATTTGCATAGAGTTTTAAGGACATTGCATTGTTGTTTTACTGTGTTGCGGAGGTCTGCAATACGCCCCACCCCCGGCTGGGAGCAATCCGTTAACCAGCAGATAGGTGAACACAAGCAGCAGATCAAAGCAACAAATTATATGTTTGATGAAACTCTCTGATATATTGTGATCAGACCTGAGTCCTTTGCCTAGTTGACAGGATTAATTTCTCTGAGCCTTAAAGGTTCAGTGCAGCCAGTCCTAGGAAAGTAGCATCATTAAAATATCAGACGGAATGGGATCACAAGAGTCTAAAACCAATTATCCCAAACCTGAGACGGGAGAAACATGCAAGGTTTATGTTGCACGGTGTAGTCCCACAAATTACTTCCTAGTTAACCCATGGGTGGATAATTTAGCTGGATGGACTGAGTTCATGCAAGCTGCTAGCCCCTTTCCCAGGGACGGCGATAATAGCCCGTACCACATGGACATGATAAAGGGTCTTTGTCTGGAAGACAAAGAAGCATGGCCACATTTTGACCATGATCCGTCCTGGAATATGGATTACATGATACAAGGGGGTGAACAATGGTTGGAGATAGCCCCACATTGGTACAATGTACCATCAAATAAGAAGAAAGGGAAAACTAATAAGATTCCAAAAGATGACAGTCAGTTACATAAAATGGAGAAAAGAACAGAATTAAAAGACGTGTCTGAAAAGCCAAACCCACCACCTTACACTGTCCCGTCCGCCCCTGCACCCCATCTCACACTAAACCCTGTACACATATGTCCAAGCATGCAGGAGATACAGGACGAAGATATAGGTGCTACATTTATGCAGGTCCATGACGACCTAGAGAAAACAAAATACAGTCAAAAACAACAGAAAGCTGCAGAACAATATAAGTACCACACACGCAGCAAGGGAATAGAAGCTAAAGAAGAACAGGTAGAACTCAGTGCACCCTTCATAACAATAGGAGAACACTTAATGAAGAAACCCATGGACATCGAGGACCTTAATAAAATTATCAAACACTGCCCCAAACCCACAGTGGCTCCTTTGGGAACCATCACCTATCTTAAAAAGGCTTGTAAAGGCAGAAATTGTACACAAGAAGATTTAAGGCTCATAATAGATGGCATCATAGGAACACATACTGCTTGGGATTGGGATGAAGTCCCATACATTTCTACACTAGTAGATGGAACTGTTGATGCCAGCCGGTACATATGCAATACAGAAGAAGGAATGAAGAAGATTTGGACCCAAGTTGAGGATCATATGAATAAGGTATTCAAACAAAAATCATCTCTGCCTATTGCTGTAGCTTGTAAACAAAAGCCCACAGAGTCTGTTACTGAGTTTTGGAAGAGATTCATGGACTGTTGGAGACTGGAGGCGGGACTCCCTACCCTCCAGAACGACAGCCTGATCATCTCCACATTCATTAACAATCTGTCAGACAAATTAACCCTTCCAGTGAAACAAGGTGTATCCTCATGGACCTCAGATGATACTGTCACTTTTGAAAAACACCTTTATGAAAAGGAATCAGCAGGATGTTTCGAAATCAGAAAAATCACACCCACACATGCCTATGCCAACAACAGGGGAGGGGGCAGAGGAAGGAGGAGAGGAGGACATACTAGTTACAACCAGAACACACAGTGGCAGCAAGGACACCCACAAGATCAGATACAAAATAACTGTTGTTATAACTGTGGGAAAGAAGGACATTGGGCAAGACAGTGTACACAGCCCAGGAGGCACCGGGGTAGACAGGGCCAAAGTCAGGTACCAGACACAAATACACAGTCTTCTAATCTTCCTCAACAAAGACCCCAACAAACAGGCCAACAACCAAGATTCCCCATTGATTGGAATCAGCAACAACAATCATACTGATGCTGCCCGGAGGGAGGTACCCCGATTTTCACACAGGTCACCACACACTGGAAAGACACACCTGTTATTCTACTGAGAGTGGGAGGAAGAAGAGTAGGATTCATGGTAGATAGCGGTGCAACTTCAAGTGTGTTAAGTAAAGATTTATACAAGGGACCATTGAGAAAATCTGAGCCCTCTATGGGAATTAATGGGGTTTTAACAAAAACTTTCAAAACTGACTCACTACCACTTGAGACCATGGACAAGGAGTACATCACAGACCATGCCTTCAGCATTATACCAGATTGCCCTGTCAGCCTGTTAGGGAGAGATTTGTTCATTAAGCTTGATTTACAAGTGTCAGCCAAAAATCAGGGCATAAGAGTACACTCAGATCTCATTCCAATCTCTACACCAGTGCCACTGATTCTTGCAAACATACAGGACCACCCAGAACTCAACAACATCAACCCTGCATTATGGTCTTCAAATGAATATGACACGGGGTTCATAGATTGCACACCTTACAAGGCTACTGTGATATCAGGTGTCCTCTCAGTGTTCCAGAAACAGTACCCGTTGTCCACAGAAAAAATTGAGGGCTTGAGGCCAATGATCGAAGAGTTTTTAAAAGAAGGCGTCCTGGAAGAGGTGATTTCACCCTTCAGCACTCCCATAAATCCTGTGGCAAAAGCAGATGGTTCAATTCGCTTTGTGCAGGATTTAAGGGAAATCAACAACATCATTGTGCCTATAGCCCCTATTGTACCTGACATTACTCAGTTGCTATCTGCCATTCCAGCGGACGCTGTTTGGTTCAGTGTGATAGATCTGAAAAATGCATTCTTTTCTATCCCAGTTGACAAGAAGACCAGACTACTTTTTGCTTTTTCCTTCGAGGGGCGACAACTAACCTGGGCAAGAATGCCGCAGGGATATGCTGATTCACCTGTAGTGTTCAGCATTGTCCTCCAAATGACTTTAAAACCATGGCACCCCCCCCAAGGTTCCGTGTTGTTGCAATACGTGGATGATTTACTGTTGTGCAGTATGTCAGTGGAGGCCAACATTGAGGATGGTATATCACTGTTACAATGGTTGTTTGAATGTGGACACAAAGTGTCATTAGGGAAAATGCAATGGTGTAAACAGCAAGTCGAATACTTGGGGTTTGTCCTGACAAAGGGGGAAAGGAGGATCAGTCCAGGGAGAGTTCAGTCTGTAGCGGGATTGGTCACCCCGCACTCCAAGAAGGAAATGCTATCCTTCCTTGGAATGATAAACTACTGCAGACAATGGATCCCAGACTGTTCCTACCATGATAATATCTTGAGACAGGCAACACTGCAGGACAAACCTGATTTAATAAGATGGTCTTCAGAAATGTACAATGCATTTGATTATCTGAAATATTCATTAATGTCAAGTCCAGGATTGGGCCTCCCTGACTACAAACTGCCCTTCCACATGTTTGCACGACAAAACTGTAAAACCATGGCGGGCGTGCTGACACAAGAACATGGAGGCAAGTTGCGCCCATGTGCATTTTTCTCGAAGGTAATGCCCACCTCTGTCCAAGGGATGCCGGCATGTCTGCGTTCTCTTGCAGCCTGTGCTATGATGGTAGAGTTGGCAACTCCTTTCACAATGGGACATTACACCATTTTGCACACCACACATGATGTTGTAGGCCTACTCAAGGGCATCCACACACAACACATGTCTGCACAAAGGCTTTCAGGATATGAGGTACTACTGCTCAGTGACCCTTCACTCGAAATCAAGTATGCTTCCCACACCTCAGGACCAGCACCAATACTGAATGCTCTCTTAGGCCTTAAAGGACAGGAAGATTGCCTCACAGATACACATGATTGCTTACAGGTCCTGGAACACGAAACTTCTCCAAGACATGATTTGTCATCCACACCCATTATAGGTGCTCCAGAGGTTTTTGTAGACGGTTCATGCACCAGACCAGATGACACCAGTTACTGTACAGGCTACGCCATTGTCATGCTCCCAGATGTTGTACTAGAGGCAAAGCCCATAAAGTTTCAGTCTGCACAGGCAGCTGAACTCATTGCCCTTACCAGGGCATGCATTCTACATGCTGAAAAACCAGTCACCATTTATACTGACAGTAGGTACGCACATGGGGTAGTGTGGGATCATGGAATGATTTGGCACAGAAGAGGTTTCACTGCAGCAGATGGTAAACGCATCTCACACTCACAGTTGGTCGCAGATCTACTTGAAGCCATCAGATTGCCTTCACAATTGGCAATTATCCACTGCAAGGCACACACCAATGGTAAGGATCATGTCTCACAGGGCAATGCGCTGGCAGATAGGGAGGCGAAACGAGCGGCCGACTACAGCCCCTCAGGTCCATGTAAACGTTGGGAGATGCCATGTTTGGCACCCCCAACCCTTGAGATGTCACAAATGCTTACCGATCTTCAAAGATACGCCACTGAACAGGAACGGCAAGACTGGTGTTATCCAGTATTGCAGAAAAATTCTAAGACAGAATAACTCTGCAAAGAGGGGAGACCATGCATTCCCCAACACAGTGCTTCCATCTTCATAGCACATTTCCATGGAGCAGGACATAACAGCATACAGACAACTCAGTCATTGTTGAGTCAAAATTTTTACATTACTGACATCAAAAAGTTAGTAACAGAATATGTACACAGGTGCATTACATGCTTGAGGAACAACCCCAACAACCCCTTGAAGGTAGTCCATCAACACCTTGACTATCCCACTACTCCATTCACCCATTTACAGGTAGACTTCACACATATTCCCAAAACTCAGGGTAGACAGGAATATGCTTTGGTGATTGTTGACATGTTCTCCAGATGGCCTGAAGTATTCCCCACCAAATCAGAGGATGCTAAAACAACAGCAAGGATACTTACTCAACAAATCATTCCTAGGTGGGGATGCCCTCTGATGATTGAATCTGACCAAGGGCCAGCATTCACCTCCAAACTCAACAAGGAAATTGCTAAATTACTACATATAGAATGGAAATTTCACATTCCATATCACCCGCAAAGCTCTGGCATTGTGGAACGCATGAACAGGACTATCAAAGATAAATTAAGGAAGGCCACTGCAGGTACTTTTGAAAAATGGAAAGAGATCCTACCCATAATACTTGCAGAAATAAGGATGACACCTAATAAGAGGTTAGGGTTATCACCATTCGAGATACTCATGGGAAGGCCTTTCCCCACCCCCTGGGCAAGACGCCCAATGATAGTGCAGGAAGGTGATCTTGATTTAATAAGGGAAGAATATGTCACCAAATTGATACAGGTTCTTAATAAAACTGAGGAAAAAGTTGCTTGTAAGTCTCCCTCTCTTCCACAGGAACCCACCCACCCATACAGGGTGGGGGATGAGGTAGTGATCAAAACACTGAAGAAAGGAAAATCCCAAGGTGACTTCGCATATGGCCCACCCACTACCGTGGTTGCAGTAACCAGAACAGCCGTGCTGACTGAACAGTCTCCAACTTGGATCCACGCCACCCGAGTGAAGCTTGTGAGAACAAGAGAGGAGGCAGGAACGGAGGCAGACAGCCTTGGCCTTGAAGAAGTACAAGAGGTACTAACGGGGGCAGACAGCCCTGACCTCCAACAAGGCCCAGAGGTACTAACGGGGGCAGACAGCCCTGACCTCCAACATGATGAGCTCCTCACCCCTTTCTGGGAAATGGTTGAATGTACTGACTAAGATTGCTTCAATAATCTTGTTGATTATACCAATTAGTAGTAAGGGAGAAGTAGCCGCAACTAGCAAGGGCGGCGTCATCACCTTTTGGTATAATTCATCTAACACTCACGTAGCTACCTACACCTTTTGCCTTTGTGATATATTGAAAACATGTTCATATTATAACTATTGTTCCAACGACTATGTAGAAGGACAGGCCTATATGTGTAACAGACTCATACTGGGGAAAAGGTTGTGGATACTGGGGATCAGTGGGATGGAATACAGGGACAAAATGGGGATATAAACCAGAAAGCGCCCTCAAAAGGAGGGATAAAAATTCTAAGTCCCTTTTGACTAGAATGACACTCCTTGAGAGAGGGACGTGTTATGTGGACACCTCTTCAATGTATCATTGCAAAAAAAAAGGTCAGCGGAAATGAAGATTGTATTGACAATAGACAACCCTGGTAAATATGATGAAGGAGATTATGTATTAGGATGGTACTTCCATAACATGTGGGGAGCTGAGACTTCTCAGGTAACACAAATGTTCAAACTTAGAGATATGTATAAGTCTAAGGAATACCAGCCCATCACAGGTGTCCCCAAAAACCCACTAGCCCCACATATAGTTTCTCTAAAAAACCTAAGGGCCATATCTAATCCCACATATGAGGATACTTTGGCCATAGGGACGGGTTTTTCTGATGTTAATTTGTGGCTGGAGTGGATGAAGTATAGTGCAGCCTCTGTGAATAAAAGTAACTGTTACATATGCGGTGGTGCCAAGCCACACCTAGGTACCGTACCCCTAGTGTTACCAGAAAGTGTTGAAGAATGTTTTTTGACTCTTTTTGTTAATATGTCTTATAACCACAGTGCATGTACAGAATGGAAATCAAAATACCCTCTTTTGTTAAAAAAATCCTCGCCCAGGGGCAGGCATCCAGGTATATCCAGGTAACTACACATGTTACAAAGGGAGCACACATGGGAGGAATGTACAGAATTTCACCAAAGGTTATTGTCAGTAAATACAGCAATCTGAACATATCCCTCACTCAGAACCAAGTGTACTCCATAGGAGATGTGTACTGGATCTGTGGAGATGGAAAGATAAGATCCAGATTGGAAGGTGCCTGGAAAGGTGAATGTGCGCTTGCCAAAGCTATAATGAACATGCACATCTTTACTGAATCAGATATTATAGACAAAGGGGTGCTAAAGAGAAACAAAAGAAGCAGCCCCCTTTCAAGTTTTGATCCCCATGTGTATATAGATGCAATAGGTGTTCCAAGAGGGGTCCCAGATGAGTTCAAAGCTAGAGATCAAGTAGCCGCCGGATTTGAATCAATATTTCCCATTATTACTGTGAATAAAAATGTTGATTGGATAAATTACATATACTACAATCAGCAAAGGTTTGTAAACTATACCAGAGATGCATTTCTAGGGGTAGCAGAAGAACTACAAGCGGACTCAATCATGACATTCCAGAATCTAATGGTGTTGGATATGATTCTCGCAGAGAAGGGCGGAGTGTGCCGAGTATTGATTGATCCAACCTCCTGCTGCACATACATACCAAATAATACTGGTCCCACTGGTAAGGTCACAATAGCTATAAAGAAGCTTGAAGATCTGTCAGTAGAACTGAAAAAGAACTCAGGTATAAATGATCCATGGGATCAATACTTTGGGTGGTTCACAAGTTGGAAACAAGGTCTCATGCAACTAGGGATTGTCATACTAATAGTAATTGTAGTAATAGGTGTAGTAGCATTATGTGTTATTCCCTGTGTGAGACGAATGCTAGAAAAAGGGCTCTCTAATATGTCATTATATCAGACTACTGTACCCCAGGAGGATCGAAGCCCAGATGGGTATAAGAATTACCTAATATCGTATAGAGAGAAAAAGGACAAGAAAGGAAAGAACCATGTAGTGTGATCCACTAAAGGTTCTTAAGAGGGGATTTGAAAGGAATCCATGTTCTTTATTATGTCAAAATGAATTCTGCTCTTTGCTGAAGTTTTGTTTCTATGTTAGGTACTAACTCTGATTGCTGTGAAACTAATATACTGTAAGGTTTCTATTCTCTGTAACCCTGAATCTTATCTCTTTGGCACTACTCCCGGACAATATTCCTAATATGGAAGTTCCGTTTTTGTTTCTATTTCTCTGAGCGTAGAATGAAACGTGTTAATATGATAGGTTAAATACATAACATACGATGATGCCAATTAAGAGGGTAAAGCCCCCTCTATATAACCTGTGTGCGTTAAAAATAAACCTTAGAGTGTTCATTCAGTACATCACTGTTGTGTCTTTTATTACCTACTGAGTGAAGCGCTCTCCTGACGTCAGAAGGACTCAAACCAAGCCGATACTAGAAGTCTTGGTGCCAGGTACCAAGTGGGACTCAGAGATTCCTATCACTACTGAATGCAGCAATATTGCTGCACGCCTGTCAATTAGAGGATATCGATTATGGATGATAACAAGAGCAGAAATAATAGCTCGTGACAAAAACAGTTTTGTTTGAAACGTGTTGGAATGGATGTTACTGAATGTCGTTGAATTGCTGTCTGAATTTTACCACTGCAATAAAGGAACGCCATTTTTTTTATTTTCCTGGTGCTGGATTTATTTATTAGTCAAGATTTGCCCACTGTTCTTGGCAAAAACACTCCAAATCTGTCGCATTGTTAGGGCATCTCCTGTGCACAGCCCTCTTCAGATGACCCCACAGATTTTCAATCAGATTCAGGTCTGGGCTCTGGCTGGGCCATTCCAAAACTTTAATCTTCTTCTGGTGAAGCCATTTCTTTTGTTGATTTGGATGTATGCTTTGGGTCATTGTCATGCTGAAAGATGAAGTTCCTCTTCATGTTCAGCTTTCTAGCAGAAGCCTGAAGGTTTTGTGCCAATATTGACTGGTATTTGGAACTGTTCATAATTCCCTCTAGCTTAACTAAGGCCCCAGTTCCAGCTGAAGAAAAACAGCCCCAAAGCATGATGCTGCCACCCCCATGCTTCACTGTGGGTATGGTGTTCTTTTGGCGATGTGCAGTGTTGTTTTTGCGCCAAACATATATTTTGGAATTATGGCCAAAAAGTTTAACCTTGGTTTCATCAGACCATAACACCTTTTCCCACATGCTTTTGGGAGACTTCAGATGTGTTTTTGCAAAATGTAGCCTGGCTTGGATGTTTTTCTTCGTAAGAAAAGGCTTTCGTCTTGCCACTCTACCCCATAGCCCAGACATATGAAGAATACGGGAGATTGTTGTCACATTTACCACACAGCCAGTACTTGCCAGATATTCCTGAAGCTCCTTTAATGTTGCTGTAGGCCTCTTGGTAGCCTCCCAGACCAGTTTTCTTCTTGTCTTTTCATCAATTTTAGAGGGACGTCCAGTTCTTGGTAATGCCACTGTTGTGCCATATTTTCTCCACTTGATGATGACTGTCTTCACTGTGTTCCATGGTATATCTAATGCCTTGGAAATTCTTTTGTACCCTTCTCCTGACTGATACCTTTTAACAGTGAGATCTCTGTGAGGTTTTGGAAGCTCTCTGTGGACCATGGCTTTTGCTGTGGGATACGACTAAGAAAATTTCAGGAAAGACCAACTAGAGCAGTTGAACTTTATTTGGGGTTAATCAGAGGCCCTTTAAATGATGGCAGGTGTATGCTGACTCCTATTTAACATGATTTTGAATGTGATTGCTTAAAGGGGTTGGCCACTATATAAGTACTTTCCACTATATAGTGGGAGGTAGGGTAAAAAAGAGTTTCCTAATATACTTTATTAAAAAAATCTGAATGGTAATGTTTTTATAATGAGCCCCGTCCCATCAGCCCAACTCTGCGTGCAGCCAGTTCGTCCATGGCTGCACGCGACATGGAGGAGCTTTAGAGAAAGCTCGTCCATGGCTTTATTCTAACTGCACATGTGCTGCTTATCCTAATAAGAGCAGCGCATGCCCAGTCTGCCCCTGCCACTGGCACGCTCCCTGCTCCGACTCTGTCTCTACAACCGACTTATTATTCCTGTCAGAGTTCGGAGCGGGAAGAAAAGTAAGAGCGCTTCGGGGAAATCAAAGCTCCTCCATGTCGCATGCAGCCATGGACGAACTGGCTGCACGCAGAGCGGTGCTGAGGGGGCAGGGCTCATTATCAAACCATTACAATTTGGATTTTTTAGATAAAGTATATTAGGAAACTCTTTTTTACCCTACCTCCCACTATACAGTGGAAAGTACTTATATAGTGGCCAACCCCTTTAATTCTGAACACAGCTACATCCCGAGTTATAAGAGGGTGTGCACACTTATGCAACCACATTATTTTATTTTTTATTTTTTTCTTCCCTCCACCTAAAACATTTCAGTTTGTTTTTCAATTGAGTGGTACAGTTTATAGGTCACATTAAAGGTGGAAAAAGTTCTGAAATGATTTATCTTTGTCTCATTTTTTTACATCCCAGAAACCTGACATTTTAACAGGGGTGTGTAGACTTTTTATATCCACTGTACATTCTCAATAGTTCCACTTGGATTTGGGCAATCATCTGCCTCATGGGCCCTCTTTTTTAACTTACCATGCTTTTGCATGTTTAGAAGGTGTAGTGCGCTCTGACACTAGAAACTGGGTGTAATGCAAGAAGGGGGAGTGGCGTTTGACACTTCCCCTGGCCATATTGGTGCTTTCACAATGACTGTCCACCTTGGGGATGCGTGCTCCCCGTTATAATGAGCGTAATATGGCGGGAGCGCTATGGCCATAATAGTACTGGATGCTATGCAGAACTCAACCTATGCAACTAAGGGCTCATGCACACAAACTTATTTTCTTTACGCTTCTGTTCCGTTTTTTTTTGCGGACCGAATGCGGAACCATTCACTTCAATGGGTCCGCAAAAACAACGGAAGGTACTCCGTGTGCATTCCGTTTCCGTATTTACGTTCCGCAAAAAAGTAGTGCATGTCCTATTATTGTCTGCAAATCACAGTCCGAAGCCCCATTCAAGTCAATGTGTCCGCAAAAAATACGGAATGCACACGAAACACATCCATATGTCATCCGTATTTCATCCGGATCCATACTGTAGAAATGCTATGCCCAGCCCATATTGCTCATGTGTTTGCTGATTAATAAGTTACTCTTTCCGTTTCCGATCCGCAAAAAATGGACCACATACGGAAATCATACAGATATGTTTTTTGGAATAATGGAATGGAAGAGGACTTAAATCAGAGAAGAAAAAAAACCTCAGATACAAAACAACGGATCCGTGAAAAACGGACCGCAAAACAACAACAGTCATGTGCATGAGCACTAAGGCCGTGCTGCGGCCTGCAAAATTTGGTCCGCGATCCGGCCGTTCCGCAAAAAGATAGGACAAGTTCTATCTTTTTGCAGAACGGAAGTACGGGACGAAACCCCACTGAAGCACTCCGTAGTGCTTCCGTAGGGTTCCCTTCCGTGCTTCCGTTCCGCATCTCCAGATTTGCGGACCCTTTGAAGTGAATGGGTCTGCATCCATGATGCCGAATGCCCACAGAACGGCGTCCTTTTATTGCGAATCCGCAAATGCGGGCCGCAATACAGCAACGGGCAGCACACATTCGTGTGCAGGAGGCCTAAGGCTACATGAACACGACCATTGTGTGTTTTGTGGTCCACAAATTGCGGATCTGCAAAACACGGATGGCGTTCGTGTGCATACCACAATTTGCGGAACGGCACGGACAGCCATTAATATAACTGCCTATTCTTGTCCGCAAAACGGACAAGAATAGGACAGGTTATATTTTTTTTGCAGAGCACTGAACGGAGCAATGGTGCGTACAGCCCACGGAGTGCTGTCCGCATCTTTTGCAGCCCTATTGAAGTGAATGAATCCGCATCCAAGCCGCAAAAACTGCAGCTCGAATGCGGACCAAAACAACGGTTGTGTGCATGTAGCAATTTGCGGACTGCAAAACACACAACGGTCGTGTGCATGCAGCCTAAGGCCTCATGCACACGACAGTATTTTTCACGGTCCGCAAATCGGGGTTCCGTTGTTCCGTGATCCGTTTCCGTTTTTGTTTCCGTGTGTCTTCCTTTATTTTTGGAGGACCACCAGACATGAAGGAAAGTAAAAAAAAGTCTAAGTCAAGTTTGCCATGCAAATGATAGGGAAAAAAAAACGGATGCGGACGCGGATGACAATCTTGTGTGTCTCTGCTTTTTTTCACGGTCCCATTGACTTGAATGGGTCCGCGAACCATTTTCCGTGAAAAAAATAGGACAGGTTATATTTTTTTGACGGACTGGAACCACGGATCACGGACGCGGATGACAATCGGTGCATGAGCCGAGTTTTCAACGGACCCATTGAAAGTCAATTGGTCCGCAGAAAATCACAAAAAAACGGAACAACGGACATGGAATAAAACAACGGTCGTGTGCATGAGGCCTAACCTGAACTTCAGTGAAGTCTGGATTTGGGTCTGGGTACCACATTCAGTTTTTTCTCACGTGCGTGCCAAATGCATTGCACTCGCGCAGAAAAAACTGAAGAACGCAATCGCATACAAAACTCACCCCACTCACAGACAAAATCACACGATTTTCCCGAGACGCACTCACATTCTATCCGGCCCTCATACGCGACGCTCATATGAAAGAGGCCTTATTGTGAGCAAAAAACGGTAGTGAAGCCTACTCAGAGATCAGGTATAATGGAAAAATATACACCTGTTCTGCGTTTTTGACCGCACCTGGCTTTGTCTCACAGTAACTGATGGAAATAACTGACCAAAAAAATTGAAGTGGGAACTTGGCCTATCAGTATTGTTTTAGGCTAGGGAAATTTGCCTATTGCTTACTACCACGCTCCTGAAGATCCACTAACAACTGAGTGGTGAAACACGTAGAGCGTGACAGTGTCCTAACTAATATATCTGAGCAACCAGCTTAGCAGGATCTATATATTTATGTGTTTACAGATGAGATATGACATGAACGATAATGGGAGCTGAATCCCGGGCTCATCTAGTTGCCATCAGTCATCTGTTGATTATACACAGGTCGAGGCTGAAACAGCAGGTGTTTGCATATAACACTGATCTGCAGGACAACTGCGGTTTGACAGATTGATCTGTTTTCTCGGAGATGTGAATACACTGGGGCACAAAGTATCAATGCCCCAATCATTTGAATATGAAAGCAGGTGTTAACAAACAGTGGCGTAACTAGAGTGTTATGGGCCCCAGTGCAAACTTTGGATCGGGGCCCCCCCCCCCCCCCTTTTTACAAAGAAGCGGCAGATTTTCTTACGAAGGGCTCTTTCCCTTGTGGTTAGTAGTGTTGAGCGCGAATATTCGAATATCGAATTTTTTTCGCGAATATCGGCACTTCGCTAATTCGCGAATATTTCGAATATAGTGATATAAATTCGATATTTCGAATATTCGTTTTTTTTTTTTTTAATATTTTTTTTTTTATTGTTATATTTTTTTATTTTCCACTTCCCTAAAGTTGTTCTTACCTGTCCTTTGGATTCCTGGCTGCTCCAGTCAGTGCCCGTTGCCGCTTCTGCCGACTTCCGTGCTCATGGAGCGTCCCCATAACCATGGGAACGTCTCCATATACTAGAATGTACTGTCGGATTTGAGAATTACGTGAAAAATCGCAATTTGATTATTTCAAGTTATAATAATCGAATTTCGATTTTAACTTAGCACTGCTATATTCCATATTAGGCTATAGAATATAGCAGTGCTAAGTTAAAATCGAAATTCGATTATTATAACTTGAATATTATTATTTTTTTTTTTATTGTTATATTTTTTTCTTTCCCACTTCCCTAAAGTTGTTCTTACCTGTCCTTTGGATTCCTGGCTTCCTGGCTGCTCCAGTCAGTGCCCGTTGCCGCTTCTGCCGACTTCCGTGCTCATGGAGCGTCCCCATCACCATGGGAACGTCTCCATATACTAGAATGTACTGTCGGATTTGAGAATTACGTGAAAAATCGCAATTCGATTATTTCAAGTTATAATAATCGAATTTCGATTTTAACTTAGCACTGCTATATTCCATATTAGGCTATAGAATATAGCAGTGCTAAGTTAAAATCGAAATTCGATTATTATAACTTGAATTAATCGAATTGCGATTTCAACTTGGACCTAGTTTACTATGGTTGGCTTGGTAGAATTAGCGAATATGACGAATATATTCGTTATATTCCACAAAACGAATATAACGAATGTATTCGTCATATTCCACAAAACGAAGATAACGAAGTATTCTGCATCTTCGTTTTAGCTACCTATTCGTCAACTTCGCTAATTCTAGCAATCATATAGGAAACTTTACTATAGAGACAGCTAAGTTTAATTCGCTATGCGATTATATTACTTTGCTTTTTTTTTATAAATAGAATAATTATAATAATTATCAGGTATTATAATTATTCTATTTTTTTATTTAAAAAAAGCAGTCATATAATCGCATAGCGAATTAAACTTAGCTGTCTCTATAGTAAACTTTCCTATATGATTGCTAGAATTAGCGAAGTTGACGAATAGGTAGCTAAAACGAAGATGCAGAATACTTTGTTATCTTCATTTTGTGGAATATGACGAATACATTCGTTATATTCGTTTTGTGGAATATGTTGAATACATTCGTCATATTCGCTAATTCTACCAAGCCAACCATAGTAAACCAGGTCCAAGTTCAAATCGCAATTCGATTAATTCAAGTTATAATAATCGAATTTCGATTTTAACTTAGCACTGCTATATTCCATAGCCTAATATGGAATATAGCAGTGCTAAGTTAAAATCGAAATTTGATTATTATAACTTGAAATAATCGAATTGCGATTTTTCACGTAATTCTCAAATCCGACAGTACATTCTAGTATATGGAGACGTTCCCATGGTGATGGGGACGCTCCATGAGCACGGAAGTCGGCAGAAGCGGCAACGGGCACTGACTGGAGCAGCCAGGAAGCCAGGAATCCAAAGGACAGGTAAGAACAACTTTAGGGAAGTGGGAAAGAAAAAAATATAAAAAAAAAAAAAAAAAAAAAAAAAAAATTATTTTTATAATAATCGAATTTCGATTTTAACTTAGCACTGCTATATTCCATATTAAGCTAGAATTAACGAATATGGAATATAGCAGTGCTAAGTTAAAATCGAAATTCGATTATTATAACTTGAATTAATCGCATTGCTATTTCAATAGGAGAGTAGCCTTTTAAGTTAAAATCGCAATACGCGATTATTTAAATCGCATATTAATCGTGACAACAAGAATAATGACGAATATTCGATTTCGACGAATATAAAACGAATATTCTATCGAATATTCGCGAATTTCGTCGAAATCGAATATGGCACCTGCCGCTCATCACTAGTGGTTAGTCCGCTGCGTGAATGAGGGCCAAGAGACACGGAGCAGTAACATGATTGATAATGCTCCGTGCCTCTCTGTGACCTTTTTACTACAAAATCACAGTGAGATAAAGTGGTCACTGTGAGTTTGTAGCAAAACGATCATAGAGAGGCACAGAGCATTATCAATTATGTTACTGCTCCGTGTCTCTGCTGTCCGGAGCGGGGCTTGGCACTCTTTCACACAGCGGATTAGCCACACGGGATCCGCTCGTGTTAAAGAGCCCTAAGCCCAATGCATGGCTACACTAACCCAGTCCTAATAAAATCTGGTCCTACCTCATCCAGGGTGTCGCTGGCTTCGGCGTGATATCCACTGGATCCAGAACAAGGTCCCTGTGGTGATAGAGAAAAAAATGAATAATCACATAAGGAAGGGATGGTGACTGCCCCTATGAAATCACCAGCAGGGGGCGCTGTGCTGGCCTGGTAGACTGAGCTATGCCAATGTATAGCAGGGTAATTTAGGACATTTCCCCTAAGTTCTACCACACAGTACTAATGCCCACATTGTGGCCCCTCACAGTACTAATGCCCACCTTGTGGCCTTTCACAGTAATTAAGCCCACCTTTGTTCCTGTCACAGTAGTTATGCCCAGATATGTGCCCCCTAACAGTAGATATGCCAAATATGTGCCCCCTAACAGTAGTTATGCCAAATATGTGCCCCCTCACGGTATTTATGCCAGATATGTGCCCCCTTCACAGTAGTTATGCCCAGATATGTGCCCCCTTCACAGTGGATATGCCCAGATATGTGCCCCTCACAGTGGATATGCCCAGATATGTGCCCCTCACAGTGGATATAGCAAGATATGTGCCCCTCACAGTAGTATTGGCCAGATATGTTCCCCCTCACAGTAGTTATGACCAGATATGTGCCCCCTCACAGTAGTTATGCCAGATTATTTGCCCCTCACAGTAATGACCAGATACGTGCCCCCCTACAGTGGTTATGCTAGATTATGTGCCCCTCACATTAGATATGCCCACATATGTACCCCTCACAGTGGTTATGCCAGATTATGTGCCCCCCCTCACAGTAGTTGATATATGTGCCCCCTCATAGTAATGCCTTTATATGTGCCCCCCTCACAGTAGTTATGACAGATTAGGTGCCCCCTCAGTAGAGATGCACACTTTTGTGCCCCCCCCTTCCCCTTTGCCCCCAGTCTGCAAAAAAAAAAAAAAACATACTTACCCTCTTCCCTGATGTTTCACTGCCACACTGACATCGCGCTGCTGGCTGTACTGAAGGCAGTTTCCCGGGCCTTCAGAGCTCCTCCCACAGCCAGCAGCGCGATGTGCGGCAAGCAGAGGGAGCGCTAGAGCTCCTGCTTCACTGATGATCTGGAGACAGCCCGGCAGTGACAAGAACTGCCGGGCCGAGTGTATATGAGTGAGTGCGCGCGTCCCCCCTCTTCCTCCTCCCCCTCTCTGCGCAAACCTCCCCCACCTTGCCTCATAATATTAAACGTGTAATGGAGCGCCCTGACGGGGCTGGCATTGTCACTGTACTTCATGCTGGGCCCCGTCACAGCTCTTCATTACATGTTAGTACAGCGGGCCCCCTCCCCCCGTCGGGCCCGGTCGCAGTCGCACCCCCTGCGACCGCGATCGTTACGCCCCTGTTAACAAAGTATAACTGACACACATTACTCAGGGATCCAGGTCCCATTTGCCTGGTATTGATTTTGAATAGAGGGATGCTTATGTTACTTTTTGTACGGCGCTGGTGGACGTGACTTAAGTACTAGCGCCATACATGTACGGCGGGCTGATCAGGTGGGTGCAGGTGCTGCGCCCGCCCGATCAGCGGCAGGGGTCCGGCAGTCACTGACAGCCGGATCCCTGATGCATACACCGGCATCGATGAAACCCGGGGACCCGAGAAGGCAGAGAAGGCAGCCTGATGCCTTCTATAGGAAGCCTGTGAGATCCAGCCCTTAGGCTGGCATGCAATGCATTAGGCCCCTTGCAGACGAGCATGTCCGGATTTCACAAACAAAGCCATTCAGTTTTATTTGCGATCGCGTTCAGTTGTTCAGTTTTTAGCGCGCGGGTGCAATGCGATTAAATGCGTTTTGCACGTGCGTGATAAAAAACAACATCTCTTAGCAACCATCCGTGAAAATCGCATCCGCACTCACTTGCGGATGCGATTTTCACAAAGCCTCACTTCTATGGGGCCAGAATCGCAGAATATAGAACATGCTGCGATTTTCACGCAACGCAAAAGGGATGCGTGAAAACCACGTGCTCATGTACACAGACCCATTTAAATGAATGGGTCCAGATTCCGTGCTGGCACAATGCGTTCGCATCACGCATTGCACCCGCGCGGAATTCTCGCTCATGTGAAAAGGGCCTTACAATACACAATGTATTGTAATGCATTGAAGAGGGGATCAGACCCCCAGAAATTGAAGTCCCCAAGTGGACAAAAATAAAAAGTTTTAAAAAAAAAGCAAAAAAAAATGTATTTTCCATAACACAAAAAAAAATAAAGTTTCAAGTAAAAAAAAACAACAACCCTTTTTCAAAATAAAACACATACAATTGTAAAAAAAAAACCAAAAAAACAGACAGGTGAACACCTGAAAAAAATAAAAACTGTGCTAAAAAAATAATAATTTTGTCACCCTACTATAAGTGCAACACCAGGCAATCAAAAAGGTGTATATCTGTCTACTTCCTTTTGGTGGAGTCCCTGGTTCAGTTGACAGAATTAGTAATGATTGTTAAAAGGAAATGTGTCACAAAAAATGTATCTGCCAGTTAAAAATCAGATAGCAATTCATCTCTTTTTTCCTAATCTCTTTTTATTTTATGATTGCAGATTTATTTATTCTTTTTCCTGAGCTGGTTTTGGAGGCGGCCATCTTGCCTGAGCTGTTTTTAACAGCATTTAGAGAGCATTAAGAAAAGTGCTTTACGGCAGCCCCATGGGCCATAGACAAAGTGGTCTGTAGGGGACCTGACTGATTTCTATGGGAGAGTTTTCTAGGCATGCTCGGTACAAGGAAAGAATAGATAAGCTTTGACACTCACCTATTGTGAATAGTGGATCCTTTCTTTTCTATACACAGAGGTGATATCATTACAGGCAGGGTTAGAATGACAAATGAGCAGATAACTGCAGTAAAGTGATCTGTACAGACCAAAAAGTGGTGCCTATTATTAGGATCAGTGGCCAGTGCAAAAACTGCAGGATTTTATGTTTTTTGTTTAATTAGGCTACTTTCACACTTACAGACGGATCCGTTCAGATAATACAACCATCTGCATCTGTTCAGAACTGATCCGGTTGTATTATCTTTAACATAGCCAAGACGGATCCGTCTTGAACCCCATTGAAACTGCCCTGATGTGTGTGAGGATAAGGAGGAATCCACTGATACTGCTCCATGTACTCCAGAACCACCCCGGAATCCAGAGCTTCTTGCTATGAAAGACCAAGGGCCTATCCTTTATTGCTGTCCTGAGAACCTGTCATCTGCCAGGAAAAAGTGAAGGCTTATAGAGGATTTTCCAGAGAAAGATTATCCTGCAATTCCAAGTTCTGCCACAGAAAGCCACCAGGAGATTGCAGATAAAGCTTCTGCAGGAATTACAGCTGCCGAGAGCACCCAGGTTAAAGAAGAACTTTTGCCTCCTCAAATATGGGATCCAGGAGGATGTTTTCCAGACTTTCCTGTTAGGAAAACTACCCATTGTGCAAATTACCCACTACCTTGTGTGGCTTACAATTAACTCTATCGTTGCCCAAAGGATTACAAGTGACTTATGGACTTTTTGTTCCTGTCCACAGTCAAGCATCTCAAGTAAAAGGACTCAAGTCATATTTGAGCATATTATGATAGAATTATTACACTGATATTTGCATAATGTTTTTGCACTAATTTCATTTTAAGTTTACCTGTTATGCAACGTTCAAGATAACATGCCCATTGTGTGTATTATCCTTCTAGGTGCCGCAATGTGAATTTATGCACTGTTTATCATGATTGCGCTTAACCATTGCACTTAACAAAAAATGTAGCAACTTACTTAAAGTGTGCCTTAACTTAACAGCTCTTGTTCTCTCCACCCTTTATACGGACTGTCTTTATACGGACGCTGAATACTAATGGCCTACATCCGGGTAGCCCTGCTGCTTCGGGAATTGTTAGAAGCCCTAGGCTGCTCCTTCCCACTTGTTAAATGTTCAGGATTGATCCCATCCTGAGGTGTCTCATTTCCAGGAGATCCATGGGACCGTACTGCCCTCCTCCTGTGACTTGCCAGAAGTATACGGAGACGATAAATACCTCCCCTTCTGAGCCTTTTGCCTAAGGTAAGGCGCCTCAAGCCTTAGAGCCACATATTCTAGCTACCCCACAGTCATCATAGTGATCGTGCTACAAGCCAAATTTCTTCAGGCTATGGTGCAGGGAAGGGAATACAGGATAAAGTCACCCTTTCATTTGCGGGCATTCCATTACATAATGGTGGGATTACGGAGTAAAGACACCCCCATGCTTTCTTTGATGTCTACAGAGCTCAGGACATTGAAAGTCAGTCAGTAAAGGTTTTGCTTTGTGCAGTATTTAGGTTACCTGGTTATACCAAGAGAAGGATACTGTGTGTTGGACACCTTACTCTAGCGGGCAGGAACCTGGGGAAAGCCGTTTCATGTTTTGTCTATGTATGTCATTATATGTAACTCACACAGCACTTTGTATTTTATTGGGTACCCAGAGCTGATTCTTTCTCACCCTCCTAAGCATACGCCGAGGACGGCTTCACTTAAAGTAAGCGTGTATGTAACATCCAAGAGTATGTCACTAAACTCTTTCTCCCCGCTACAACATGTCAGGTGCATATGTATTGCCATCTTGTGTAATCTAATAATGCATTTTCCATTATATGTATTTTCCAAGCCTGTTATATACATATTTGCTGTAATTTCCATGTACACCAGCAGGTGGCAGCAATGTGTTTAGTTCAGTTTAGTATAGCTAGACTGGAATAGTTCATTCCAGTGTTAGCTCCCCCTCTTCTAGGAGCAGAAGTGGACTGGTCCCATGTCCTGCCTCATGGGGAGGAAAGAAAGTTCTAGTTAGTGTGTTCCAGCTCTCCCTGCAAGGGGAAGGCTGTGTTAGTAGAAGCTCCCAGAAACAGGGATCCCAAGACAGGATCGAGCCTCGGCTGAGGCCAAGATCACTCTTCCCAGCCTGAGCCATCAGCCTCAGCTGGTTGACAAGAAAAGCAGCCATCTCCAGCCTCCAGGAAGAAGCATTCCCTGTGAGCCAAGCTGTGAGTACATATCCAGAGACCAGGAGAAGCCAAATTCCTAGTCAGCTAGTCAGGCCCATATCAAGCAGAAGACAGACAGAGCAGAAGATAAATACCTGCCAGATTCTCCGGGCATATAGTATAGGAGCAGAAGAGGCATTAACCCCGGCCATACATTGCCAATACCTGCTGGGACCTAAGGACTATAGCTGTACTCGTATGGATTTATGCTGCACCCATTAAGTAAAGACAAGTTGGATCATATTACCTGTTTGGATCTCATTCATTCCTCAATTACTCCTATTAACCACACTCAATTTATTGCAAGTGAGACAGGATCCAGGAGTCCAGCCGTACCCAGGTAGGAGACACCGTTGAAATTACACAGAGACATTATCCTCCTCTGACATTCCTCACCTGGTACGTGAGTTGCAACATCTTAAAGGGCCCTGAGACTATAACCTGCGCACATTGCAATTGGCGTCACGAACTAAAAACCATTAATTTTGCGCCAGTGTGCATTAGTCACAATCCGGCTTACTGCAACATCACCAAAAATTCTTTAAAAATATGCCCCAAATACCTGTTTTTCATGTCTGAGCTTTCCTTCCCCCCAGGAACACATCACATTATCCTGGCAAATCTGTTTATTTTCTCCCCTTCTTGTTTTATTGAATACATAACTTTATTGATACACAAGCCTGGCTGCACTGCACAGTGATGAGTCACAGGCTGGCCACGCCCCCACACTGCTCTGTCTGCAGCAGCTACACCATTTATAACTTCTGTGTCCATCTTTCTACAGCCAGACATAAATCTACTTCTCACTCAGTATCTAAATCCCATCGCTGAACGTCCACAGCCTCTGCCCTCACATGTGTATCTAATCCTATCCTGTGTGATACAGCCTGCTGAGCTGTGTATCTAATCCCATCACTGACCGTCTGCGGGCTCTTCCCTCACCATCTCCAGAGTGCGAAAAACAGCTTGAATCAGCAAGCGTATCCAAACACATCTGCATCTAATCCTATCCTGTGTAATACAGTGCGTCCATAACAGTGACATCCACAGTGCCCGCATAACAGTGACATCCACAGTGCCCCCATAACAGTGACATCCACAGTGCCCCCATAACAATGACATCCACAGTGCCCCATAACAGTGACATCCACAGTGCCCCCATAACAGTGACCTCCACAGTGCGTCCATAACAGTGACATCCACTGTGCCACATAACAGTGCCATCCAGTGTCCCTAGTGCCATCCAATGTCCCCTATTTGTCAGCCAGTGCCCCCTTCTGCCATCCAGTGCCCCCTAGTACCATCCAGTACCCCCACTATGCCCCCAGTGAGATCCACAGCACAGCGATCAGCCTCTGTGGCTGTTTGCTATGCTGTCACTCCTGCACAGCGCTTACATAGCGCTGTGCAGGAGTCAGTACAGGCTTCATATAGAAGCCTGTACGATACAGGGAGCAGCCGGCGGTCCTGCACATGCACACTAGCATTCAGCCTAGTGCGCTGTGAAGACTGCCCGCCGCTTGGCCGCTGCTTTCTCCAGCAAGAGGCGGTGACGTCACTAGTGACGATCCGTCTCCTGCTGGAGAAAGAAAGCAAAGACAGGAAGATAAGAAGATGGACTTCGGCCAGAAGCAAAGAAAAGCCATCTGAAGGGACCAAGTGATCGGGAGCAGATCTCAGGAATGGCTGCACTGTGGAAGGTAAGTATGTGATCGTTAATCTTTCCTCCACAGGTTAGATTTTTTAAGGAAAAAATAGGTTAAGCCCGGAGAACCCCTTTAAGTTTGTATTCTCAAATGGGTTGTGTCATTAGAGACAACCACTTACCGAATGGAGCCATCACAGCTGCTACTGGGTAAATGTAGTTATTACATTGTAGCCATTCAGACAAATGTCTGTCCATAGAGGATCTATACAGTCTGCCAGAGCAGCTAACTGTTCTGGCTTATAAATAAGTGCCCCAAATACGGGATATCCCTGCTATGATGCCGATATGCCCTGCAAGAAGGTACCTGGTATAATCGTGGATGGAAGGTATGTGTCACTGAGGTTTCTGGCCTCGGTGAAGTAAGAGCTGGTATTTTATGTCTCAGCAGCAGCTATTGCTAATTGACACCTTGAGATTTAGCATGGCTGTCATAGCTGATCCGGGACGGTTCTTACTGGGAGTAGTCAAAGTGCTGGGTGGGTGACTACTTCCCATGTTCCAGGCCGGGTTTTCCAAGGCATAAAAAACAGCCAGCACTGCCAGGTGTGTGGATTTACCTCCCTCTGAAAGTGGAGCTCAGGACACTGTGTGCTATGTACTGAGGGCTGAGCTGGGATTTGAGGTTTGAGCCAGGATGGAGGATTCAGGCCCCTCTAAAGGCGAACAGGCCATCTATGGACTTGATGAGGCTGAGCGGCTAACTGGTGACTTTTATTGTTTATGGACTTTTCTTGTGTGTGAACAAACACCAAGCCACATGCGTTTTGTGATGCACCTTATCTGCATTTTGTTATACACCGATGTGTGAATAAACACCGCTGTTTGATTCAAGAACTGTGTACTTTGCCTCTATACTGTATCCGCTAGTCCTAACTTCCAGAGCGAATCCCCACAGACCTCTTAGGGCATATGTACAGAGTTTGTCTTTAAGCCCGTTTGAAAGCTAGCCTTTTAAAGGGGTTCTCTTGGTTCAGGACTGAACCTGGATATAAGCTATTCTTTATTCTTTTACTATATATGAATGGAGCATCAGAGCATTTCCTTTCTCCGATGCTCCCCCCTTGCGCTGCATTGCGTATCATAAAGTCTGTTTGTTTATTGACAATGACTTCCTGGGCTTCACATTATTATGCAAGGTGGAGATTTACGCCTAGCAGTGAGCCCGGTGGCACAGATGGGTGGTCTATAACGCTGACCTAGAGTTAGCAACAGTAAAGGGCAGTCAACAAACAGACCTTGCACTGCGCAATGCAGACAAGGGGAGCATTGGAGCAAAGAAACGCTTTGATGCTCCACTCACACAGTATATTGCCAGCCATTATACTCCACAAAATAATGTCAAAAATTGTCAGCCATATATAGCATAGCAAACCTTGTCCACATGACCATTTTCTACATACCAAAGGTGCTGTTTGCGATGTAAGTAATCCCCCAAGTAGACCTCCTCTGACAAGTCAATAGACCACAATGCAGCCAATGTATGCCAAAAGAGGGTTCTGTATGACACTAAAAGCCTATATAGTTTAAAACATTGCACAGATCCTTTTAAAGTGTACCTCAAAACAAGATGTGAACAGTTTTACTCACCACAAACTACCTTTCCATTGAATATATGAATTACTGAAAGCTGCATTCAAAAAGCTCAGTTTTTGGCCTCATGCACACAAATGTATTTTGTTTCCGTGTCCATTAAGTTTTTTTTTGTGGATAGGATGCAGACCCATTAATTTCAATGGGTCCGCAAAAAATGCGGACAGCACACCGTGTGCTATCCGCATCCGTATGTCCGTTCCGTAGCCCCGGAAAAAAATATAACATGGTTATAATGGAAAATAATAGCATTCTTTAATTCAGCAGTGAACGAGATGACGTCACCGAAGGTCCTTTTCCAGCCAGGTCCTGCAAGAAGAAGAAGTAAGAAGACCAGCCCAACTCCGCGATCAAGTGGATAAGGTGAGTTACATTATTATTTTTTTTTTTAACCCCACAATGGACCTTTTACTTAGCATTCTGAATTAAAGAATGCTATTATTTTCCATTATAACCATGTTCTAATGGAAAATAATAAAATATACAGAACACCGATTCCAAACCCAAACTTCAGTGAAGAAGTCTGGGTTCGGGTCTGGGTACCACAATCAGTTTTTTATCACGTGCGTGCAAAACGCATTGCACCCGCGCGATAAAAACTAAAAAACGGAACGCAATCGCAGTCAAAACTGACTGCAATTGCGTACCTACTCGCATTATTTTCCCTGATCGCAGACGCAACGCATCCAGACCTAATCTGGACACGCTCGTCTGCAAGGGGCCTTAGAATTTTAGAAGCAATTCTTAACATTTTTAACAAAATTTCCAAAACTCACTTTTTAAGGACCAGTTCACTTATGAAGTCACTTTGTGGGGCGTACATAGTAGAAACCACCCATAAATGACCCCATTTTAGAAACTACACCCTTCAAGTTATTCAAAACTGATATTACAAACTTTGTTAACCCTTTAGGTGTTCCACTAGAATGAAAGGAAAATGGAGGTGAAATTTCAAAATCTCAAATTTTTTGCAGATTTTCCATTTTAATCTATTTAATCTATCCCTGTAATACAGCAAGGTTTAACAGCCAAAGAAAACTCAATATTTATTACCTTGATTCTGCAGTTTACAGAAACACCCCATATGTGGTCGTAAACTGCTATATGGGTACACGGCAGGGTGCAGAGGGAATGGAGCGCCATATAGATTTTGGAGGGTAGATTTCACTGGGATATTTTTAAGTTGCCATGTCACATTTGAAGACCCCCTTAATCCCCCCTAGAGTAGAAACTCCCAAAAAGTGACCCCATTTTGTAAACTAGGGATGAGGTGACAGTTCTATTGGTACTATTTTGGGGTACATATGATTTTTGATTGCTCGATATTACGCTTTCTGTGAGGCAAGGTAACAAAAAAAAGGCTGTTGTAGCACAGTTTTTATTTTTTAGTTTTTTTGGGGAGTTCTCCTGACAGAATAGATCATGTGTTGCTTTTATAGAGCAGGTTGATACGGACGCGACAATACCAAATATGTGTATTTTTTTGCTATTTAGTTTTACATAATAAAGCATTTTTGAAAATAAAAATAATGTTTTTGGTTAATTTTTTAAAAACTACATTTATTTTATTTTTCTGCCGATAGTCTTGTGCAGGGGCTCTTTTTTGCAGAAAGAGATGACATTTTAATTGGTACCATTTTTGGGTACACATGATTTTTTTCATTCAATATGACACTTTTTCGGGACAAGGTGACCAAAAACTGGCTATTTTGGCACAGTTTTATTTTTATTTTTTTAACAGCGTTCAACTGAGGAGGTGGATAATGTGATATTTTTATAAAGCAGGTTTTTATGGATGCGGCGTTACCTAATATGTCTACTTTTTAAAATTTATTTCAGTTTTACACTATAAAAGCATTTTTGAAGAAAAGAAATCATGTTTTAGTGCCTCTATTTTCTGAAAGCCATATTTGTTTTTATCGTTTTGGATATTATCTTATGTAGGGGCTAATTTTTTTTGTGGGAAGAGATGACGGTTTGATTGGTACTATATTGGGGTACATATGTCTTTTTGATCGCTTGGAATTACACTTTTTGTGATGTATAGTGACAAAAAAATTGAATTTTTTTGCAGTTTTTATTGCCATGTGATATTTTTGTAGAGATGGTTGTTACGGATGTGGCGATACCTAATATGTATATATTTTTTTTACATTTATTTCAGTTTTACACTATAAAAACATTTTGGAAGAAAAAAAAACATATTTTAGTGTCTCATTTTTTGCGGGAAGAGATGATGGTTTGATTGGTACCATTTTGCTGTGTGCATGTCTTTTTGATCGTTTGGAATGACAATGAGGTGGTAAATTATGTGAAATTTTTATAGAGCATATCGTTATAGACGCGGCGATACCTAATATGTCTGGTTTTTTTAAACACTATTTTATGGTGAAGGGGCTTTTTTTTTTACTTGAAATTTTCATTTTTTTTATTATAAAAAAAAACACTTTTTTTTAAACTTTTTATATTTGTCCCACTATGGGACTTCACCTTTTCAGGGTTTGATCCCTGTACTGAATTGAATTGTCAGCGTCTTACTGTGGGAGTAAGCCCCTCCGTCTGTAAACCCAGCGCTGACCGCGGCATTTGAAAGGGTTAATCCGCCAACATCACCGCATACAGCGATGCTGGCTGATGCAGCAGGGGCCCGGCTATCAGTAACAGCCGGGCCCGTGCTTCGGATCGGGCGGGTGCAGCTCCTGCACCCACCCGATCCCATCACGTACATGCACATGAGGATGCGGCAAGAAGCCACATTTCATCACGTACATGTTTGTGAAAATGCGTGAAGGGGTTAAACAGAAGCAGATGCTTGCCCATGTTTATACACACATAGTAGTATCAGCAGTTGCCGTACAGTACTGAACATGATGGTAGGCAGGCAGATAGCAGCAGTGGAATGATCGGGCTGGCGATAAATAGCCACCATCAGAAATGGCAGATATATTTTTTGGTCTCAGCTGGTCATGTAACAAAATCCTAATGGATCCATGCTTAATTTTAACAAATGTGATTTTTTTTTTTATTATACGACACCACCTGCCTTGCTGAAAATGTTCTCTGAGATGACTCTGGAGGCTGAACAACACAGTACAAGGAAAGCAAATTTGGAGAGTTCTAGCCACTGTCCATTTTGCCTGCCCAGAAGTCCAAGGAGTCAGGAAATTGGATAAGTACCAGAGAAAGGCCACAGTTCAGGTAGAACTAAACCTGGTTGTTTAGGCAGTATGTATCTGTTTGCTGATTTGTATAAGCCTGGCACGGTACATGAAAAAACTGCTCCATCATGTTCATAACACTGAACTGGCTACTGATGGTGCTGCTGCAGTTTCTACTACTTCTGCTAGCAGAGACGGTGGGAGGTGGGTCACTCAGCGGGGGGTGGAGAGGGGACTATTTGTCAGACATGCAGGTTCAGAGCCCTAGAATAGGCTATTCGCAAACTGTTCTTCTTATGTAATGTTATTTAATATGTTGATGCCTTGTATTGTACTAGCATATCTCTGTATGGATTATTCGTGGTTAATAATGCTGACTCTGGCCTTGTTAAAAAGTTTGGTGTTGGACTTAGGTTTGACCCTGGTTTGGTCTAGACCAAAGGTGGAAGTGAGAGGAAGCTACAGTATATGTTCTCACTCCTCAGAGAACTAGGCCTTCATTCCAGAGAATCACCATCTATGAGAGATCTACAGGGAGATAACATCTGTACTTCACTGTACAGTAAAGAAAGAAAGAAAGAAAGAAAGAAAGAAAGAAAGAAAGAAAGAAAGAAAGAAAGAAAGAAAGAAAGAAAGAAGAACTAGAAGGTCCAGAATCAGCCGAGTATTGGTGTCTGTCAGTAAGGTATTTGATGTTTTAAGGTTATGTATGTACACCTTTGGGGGCAATTTTTTATTATTGCACTGTACTCATTTTGAGCTAAATATATTATTTTTTTCAATTGATCTTTATAAAAAATCCTGAACCTTTGTCTCTGTTTTTAAACTCATGTTAGCTTATGTGATACCCCTCCATGTGGAGATTTATTCCCCTATTATACTGAGGATATATGTAAATTTACTTTATTACAACAAGAATTACATGGGACTGGGGTGTTGGAGGATTTGTTCTGTTATTTAGTTATATGTATTATATTTCATTGTGTTTTTACAAGTCTAAGTGAGCAGTTAAGGGTTAAATGCAAGGAGTGACTGACATTATAATCGCCTGTATGGTAATGAAAATCCTAACCTGGTTGGTGCAGTTTTTTGCTTCCCAGGTATATAGGAGCATTATACAGTACCTGCATTTACCCCATACCATGATTAAGATCGTATTGATCGAAACGCGTTGGATGCGTCACCATCATCTATGTGAAGAAACTGCATTCTTTTAAATTTATGAAATAAAGACTGAAGATTTTTATTTATCTCGGTGCTGGACATCTCTTACTACTCTTCTGGATCTGTACGGACTGGACCGGGTCCTTGCACGAGACACCATATGTGGATGTGCTGGCTTATTCTTCTAATCGTTATAGACCTCTGTCTCTGTGCAGTTTCTCTAGAAGCAGGCTCTGAATTTGTTCTATCCGGCAGCTTAGCTGACTGCTTATTATCTTTGATATCTGACATCCTAAACACCCTTTATATCTTAATTCTTATATTACTGAAAATAATTTAATACTTTGGTAAAAATTAAAGTACCATTCACACAGCTAGACAAATATTAAACTCTTGTGACAGAATGGCTCAATATTTTTTATAAAGACCAGTTGAAAAAATGATTTTCAACCCCAAATGATTCACCAATTATTAGAATCCACACATATAATGTAAAGACACAACTTTATTAGTAAAAATTTTCACTACATATGATAAATAACATAATACAATAGATTAAAATATTTTTTTAGCAGCAATACAAGTAGTTCCATGACAACAGCATTCCCCCCAGAATACACCCAGTCACATGTTAAATAAATTACAAGTGGGAATATATTATACAACATATACATTTACCAGAATATCAATAATATCCTGGCCTTTTATATATAAACCCTGCTACTGCCCAAATATGGTTATCCACATTGCAATAAATGACCAAGCCAAATTCCAAAATCAAATGTACCAATGACATATATCAAGTAGGGTACAAGGTCAAAATAGCCTGTACTATGCAACACCAAAGGAATAACAAGACTTGTACAAAAAGGCAGAAGTAACATATACAGATCGAGGACCTTGGGGGAACACCAACCCCGACGCATGTTTCGCCTCGCTTCCTCTTGGAAAAATGCAATCATAACAAAATTGCCCCCAAAGGTGTACATAGCCTTTAAGGCTGAGAGAGACTTTATTGCAGTGAGAAAGACATTGCTAAAACACCTTTAACTGTTGGACATGGTTTGGCCCACCATATCCTAATCATGTACCTCTCTTCTGGTAATTACAGCCACAATTCTGCAGAGAGAGACTTTGGAGAGATAGAAGGAAGGAGTACTACAACTCCCATTCTGCACTTTAGTAAAAAGAGACGTTTATCTTGTACAACTGGCCTGGTTTCTGACTGAGCACCCTTCCCCGGCCACTACACCTACATATCTTGCCTTGCACTCGCACAAAAATTCCACAACACCAAGGGCACCCCAACTACAATCAGGCAGGAGCACCAGCGTTAGGGTGCATTTCGAGGGAACAAAGGATGCACCCTCCTATCACTGTTATGGCCCCAGTTTGAGCATTAGTTTGAGGATCGCCACTGTGAATGATTTTTGCAGGCAGAGCTACTACCACTCCCGTCATCCGCTCCTTCTGGTCTTGCGGCACTGACGACAGGTGTTTGCTCACCAAAAGCTATGACAAGCTGTGATTACAGTGTATCTGATAATACAGCAACTTTGTCTCCTGTTTGGCAACAGAAAAACTTACTGCTATCCAGTAATCATTAGATATACAGTACCTGTCAGTACATAAGCAATAAAGCCTATAGCTTGCCATGCTTGTATGCGTGCCTGAGGACCCAGTTCTTTCCAGCGTTTCCCCAACACTGTGGTTGTCTGATTGTCAAAAATGATAACTTGTATTCACATGTAAACTGAATGAATAAATAAAAAAAATAATAAAAAATGATAAGTAATAATAAAAAAATAATGATGATAATAATAATAATAATAATAATAATAATAAATAATAAATAAAATTAAAATAAATAAATAAAAACACTATCAATATGTATTCTAAATTACAGAGGGGACCTCATAAATTTTCACAAATTAATTTCAAATGCCTCATTTAGGCCGTATGGATTGAGACTATTGAGTCTAAATATCCAGTACATCTCTCGTCGTCTGATGTACTGGACGTCCTTATGTTTATGCAGCGGAATTTGTTCTATTGGAGTGATCGTAAAAACAACGGGGCTGCCCTCATGGCAATCTGCCGCATGTTTGGGGTTTTTCTTTTTAATGGTAGAACGATGTTTGTTCAATAGAGATGGCCTTGCAGTTCGCCCGGCGGTCGTTTCGCCCATGACACATCCATCAGGTGGTACAGGGAGAGGTTACTGTGTAGAGCAGGGACAGACTGTTAGAGACACCAAACGCTAGCTAATAGAGCCACAAAAGACCTTTTAAGGACTGGTATAGGTGTGCTATCGATAGGTGTGGCTTACTGAGGGGTGTGATATACTTATAATATACTTTCTAACAAAGAAAGTATATTATAGTGCATTTGTATTGTGCAGCAGTTGTGTGCGTTTCTGCTGTGATACTGCAGCTAACAGAGGGGCAAACGCTCTTGGAACAAATAATTTCAACTGGTGTGATATACCAGTTGCCCCCCAAAAAAACTGATTGAGGCAGTGGTGTGATATACCTATAATATACTTTCTATATAGTGCATTTGGGTAGTACAGCATTTGTGTGTGGTTCTGCTGCGTTACCGCAGCTGCACAGAGTGACAAACGCTATTACAACATATAATTTGTACTGGTGTGATATACCAGTTACCCCCCCAAAAAAACTGATTGAGGCAGGGGTGTATATACCTCCTTCCACAAATACTGCTCTTCTATAGGGACTTTGTCACTGGGTCATTTTGAAAATGACAGGCAGAGGAAGAGGCAGGCCATTCCGCAGGGGTGGTAGGGGTCGGGCAGGTGCACCAGGCTGGAGCCTAAGTGGGAAGTTGCAGAAGGTGCGTGCAATTATGTCAAAGGATGCACCAGAGTTTCTGTACCCTCCTCTTCCTCTCTATTTGCACCCTCTTCACTCTCTGCTGTGTGCACCCCCAAAGACACCACCACCACCACCACCATATCATCTCCGCTCGATTCAGAGGAATTATTTTCCCATTCATTCCAAGACCTTACCGATGTGCAGCCATTTTTGGCATCAGATCAAGAAGAGGAGGTATCAATAGTCGCCACCCAGCAGTCTGACGACAGTACCCAGATCAGCCCAAAGAGGCTGGTCCCCGCTGTTGCTGCCTAATGCGAGATCTCTAATGTCAGTGGTGGTGAAGGTGATTATGATGACGTGTCGATGGGTGCCCACAAGAGAGGAAGAGGAGGGGAGTTCAGTGGGAGAGATAGAGCCTTCCACCTTACACGGTCACATCTGGTGCTTCCAAGACGCCGGCACATGGCTCCGTAGTGTGGGCTTTCTTTAACGTGTCCGCTGCTGACCATAGTGTTGCCATCTGCAGCCTGTGCTGTCAACGCATAAGTCGTGGTGAGCCCAACACTCACCTAGGGAAGACCGCCTTAAGAAGTCACCTGGCCTCCCATCACCGAGCCCAGTGGGAGCAACACTGTCAGAACCCACAAAGCCACACTCCCGGCGCTCCACGTCCTGCCTCTTCTCCTTTTCCTCTCTCCTCCCATTTGTCCTCCACTCCACCGTTCACCGTGCCATTGTCGCGTTCATCTTGCAAAAGGAAGGCTTCTGTGGCCCAAATGTTCGATCGTAAAAAGATTATGACGCCGGATAACCCTCTTGCCCAATGGCTAACTTCCGGCTTGTCGGAACTGCTAGCCTGCCAACTACTGCCATATAAACTGGTGGACTCAGAGGCCTTACGAAAATTTGTAGCCATTGGCACACCGCAATGGAAGGTCCCCGGAAGGAAATATTTCTCCCAGAAGGGCATCCATGAGCTATATGACCACGTTCAGTGGCAAGTGAATGTATCTCTGGCACACAGTGTCGGTGCCAAGATACATCTAAACATAGACACGTGGTCTAGCAAACACGGGCAGGAAAGGTACATAACTTTTACTGCCCACTGGGTGAACCTTCTGACGGCTGTCAAGCATGCAACCTGTTGCACCCGTGTGAATTTAGTGTTACCGCCACAGATTGCATGCAGGCCTGCCTCTTCTTCTCATCCTTCTACTTCATCCTCTGTCTCTTCCTTGGCTGAATCCTCCTTTTCCACTGCTACCGCCTCTTCCGCTGCGCCCCCAAGCTTCCCAGAACCTATTCGACGTACAAGGTGAAAAGTTGCCATGCTGTGCTGCGGTTGTTGTGCCTGGAAGCCAAGAGCCACACTGGTCCTGCACTCCTTTCAGCTTTGCGGTCAAAGGCCGATCAGTGGCTAACCCCGCTCAATTTGACAGATGGTAAAATGGTGTGCGACAACGGTGCCAATCTGCTGAGCACTCTGAAACAGGGCAAAATGACACACGTCCTGAACTTAGTCATGCGGCAACTCGTTGCCAAATACCCCAGGGTCCAGGACATCTTGCGGCAGGCCGGAAAATCTCTGGCCATTTTAGAAGATCTTACACGGCCATGGCTCTCATTGCTGACGTTCAGCGGCAACACCACCTGCCCGTGAGACGCCTAATTTGTGACTGCCCAAGGCTATGGAACTCCACCTTGTATATGCTTTATAGGCTGTTCCAGCAGAAATTTGCTGTTAACGACTACCTGTATGAACTCTGCGGCAGGACAAACTCTGGGGGCTTGTTTTTTTTTTCACCGCACCAGTGGCTGCTCATGCGAGACGCATGCAAACTTCTGCGGCCATTTGATGAGATTACCAAACTGATCAGTCGCAGCCAGGGCGCCGTCAGTGACATTGTACCTTAAGCCTTCTTTCTGGATCGTGCATTGCGTCGTGCCATTGATCAAGCCTGTCGAGAAGCAGGAGCAGGAAGATGAGGAAGTCACAATGCTGGATGAATTCCCAGGGGGGGCTATTCCATCTGAGACAAGTCAACAGAAGTCTGAAGAGGAGTCAGAGAAGGTTGGTGCCGGGATGGAGGAGGAGGAAGAGCAAGAAAAGCATTCTTTAAACTTTTCTGGGTTCCCTGGTGTTGTCCATGGCTGGGGGGAGGAGACCGAGGACGACATAATCCTGGACAATAAGCAGGAGCTAGGCCACTCCACCGCTTCCAATCTAGTGCAAATGCTCCAGTGTTAGAAGAGGTACCACCGTATAAAAAGCATAAAGGGCAAGGACCAGTACTGGATGGAAACATACTTACAACATACAAAATGGCGGACATGTTACCAGCATCACAGAGGGCTGTCAGAATGCAACACTTCCAGGCCTTGCTTCGAGAAATGCTGCATTCTGCTTTTGCGGGCGGTGGCAGAGGAATTCCAACTCACAAAGAAACAGTTGTGGGTACCAATCCAACAGCGCATGCAAGAAAAGGGTGGATGGAAGATGTGTTGGTCTCTTCGGATATGAGATCATTCTTTCAGCCAACCCATTGACAGCCGCCCTCCAGATCCAGCCTCAGGGAACACCTAGACTGACAGGTGTCCGACTACATCGGGTTAACGGCCGATGTGAATGCTATGAGAAGCGAGGAACCCCTGGACTACTGGGTGTGGAGGCTTGACCTGTGGCCAGAGCTGGCACAATTTGCCATGAAACTCTTGGCTTGCCCCTTGTCCAGTGTCCTGTACGAAAGGACATTCAGCACAGCAGGGGGGATCGTGACTTCTAAGCGCACTCGCCTAGCTCACAACAGTGTAGAATACCTTACATTTTTTTTTTATGAATGGGGCATGGATCTCGGAGGAATTTAACACCTTTGCCGACCACGTGTTTCAACTATTATCATTAGGGATTTTTTCAAGAGGGGAAATTTTGTTAGCCATGTTTTTAATCCAATTTTATATTTTTAGTTCTTTTAAACATATGTATTTGATCTATATTTGTACTGGCCTTCAGTAAAATTGATATCCATTGACTGTCTAAAATACCACCAGCCACATAATCACTTGATCTTTTCTGTACAGCGAATGCATAATTTGTAGGGCCTGTAGTCCACTGGCCTTCTGTAAAAATTGATATCCAATGACCGTGTAATCTACCTCCAGCCATATACTTACTTGTTCTTTTCTGTCCCCTGAATGCATAATTTTTGGGGCCTGTAGACCACTAGAGATGTCCCGAACTATTTGCCGGCGAACAGTTCCCGGCGAACATCGCTTGCTCACGTTCGCCGCGGCGGGCAAACATATGCGATGTTCGGTCCGCCCCCTATACGTCATCATTGAGCAAACTTTGACCCTGTACCTCACAGTCAGCAGACACATTCCAACCAATCAGCATACCCTCCCTCCCAGACCCTCCCACCTCCTATAAAAAAGCAAGGACGGCAGCCCTCTTAGATTCATTCTGAAGCTGCAGTGTTAGTTAGAGCAGGGAGAGTGCTGCTGCTGCTGAATTAATAGGGAAAGCGTTAGCTAGGCCAGTGTTCTGTGTCCACTCCAGTTCTCAAAGACTCATCTGCTGTAAGGACTGCGTCCTGACAGCACCGCAAAAAGCCCTTTTTAGGGCTGGTACATCAGTCTGCTTTTATTTATTTTTTCTATATATATATTGCAGTTGCCTGCCCGTGTGTGAGAGGCCACAGGCCCACAGACTGTACTGTGTGCACCCCACTCATATAGGGTGGCACAGTACCTTGCAGATAAAAAAGTCATTAAATTTTTCCTCTGAAATATAATTGCGTTGCCTACCAATGAGTGTCAGGCCCACTGACTGTACTGTGCCCACTGCCCACCACTCATATAGGGTGGCACAGTACCTTGCAGATAAAAAAGTCATTTAATTTTTCCTCTGAAATATAATTTCAGTTGCCTGCCAGTGAGTGTCAGGCCCACTGACTGTACTGTGCCCACTGCCCACCACTCATATAGGATGGCACAGTACCTTGCACGCATAGCACCACTAATCTAAAAAAAAAATGACAGGCAGAGGCAGGCAAACTCAAAGCCACCATCCTCCTCCTGGTCCAGCATCTTCAGCCATGTCAACCACTGCTGTCCTCCTTGCCCCCTCTCAACCACCCGCCACTCCGCCTCTCACCTTCAGCAGTTCCTGCTCATCTGCCCACAGTCAGGTGTCTGTCAAGGAAATGTTTGAGCGTAACAAGCCAATGTCACAGAGTCACCCCCTTGCCCGGCATCTGACAGCTGGCTTGTCAGAACTTTTAGCCCGCCAGCTTTTACCATACAGGTGGTGGAGTCTGAGGCCTTCAAAAAATTTGTAGCTATTGGGACACCGCAGTGGAAGGTACCAGGCCGAAATTTTTTTTCAACAAAAGGCAATCTCCAACCTGTACTCTATTGTGGAAAAGGAAATCATGGCATGTCTGGCACACAGTGTTGGGGCAAGGGTGCATCTGACCACTGATAACTGGTCTGCAAAGCACGTTCAGGGCAGGTATATCACGTACACTGCGCATTGGGTAAACCTAATGACGGCTGCCAAGCATGGAATGCGTGGCTCTGCAGTGGAGTTAGTGACACCACCACGACTTGCAGGCAGGCCTGCTGCCACCTCCTCTACTCCTCCTACTCCATCCTCTTCGCTAACCTCCTCGGCTGAGTCCTCTTCGGCTGCTGCGTCTTGCTCCACATCAACTGCACCCCCCCAGCTCCCCAGGGGCTATTCCACATCCCGGATACGACAGTGTCACGCCGTCTTGGGGTTGACTTGCCTGAAAGCAGAGAGTCACACCGGACCAGCACTCCTGTCCGCCCTGAACACACAGGTGGATCAGTGGCTGATCCCGCACCAACTGGAGATCGGCAAAGTGGTGTGTGACAACTGAAACAATCTGTTGGCGGCAATGAATTTGGACAAGTTGACACATGTGCCATGCATGGCACATGTGTTGAATCTGATCGTACAACGATTTGTGTATAAGTACCCAGGCTTACAGGACGTCCTCAAGCAGGCCAGGAAGGTGTGTGGCCATTTCAGGCATTCCTACACAGCCATGGCGCACTTTTCCGATATTCAGCGGCGAAACAACATGCCAGTGAGGCGCTTGATTTGCGACAGCCCGACACATTGGAATTCAACACTCCTAATGTTCGACCGCCTGCTCCAACAAGAAAAAGCCGTCAACGAGTATTTGTATGACTGGGGTGCTAGGACAGCCTCTGCGGAGCTGTGTATTTTTTTTCCACGTTACTGGACTCTCATGCGCAATGCCTGTAGGCTCATGCGTCCTTTTGAGGAGGTGACAAACCGAGTCAGTCGCACCGAAGGCACCATCAGCGACCTCATCCCATTTGTTTTCTTCCTGGAGCGTGCCCTGCGAAGAGTGCTGGATCAGGCCGTAGATGAGCGTGAAGAGGAAGAGGAAGAGCTGTGGTCACCATCACCACCAGAAACAGCCTTATCATCATCGCTTGCTGGACCTGCGGCAACTCTGGAAGAGGAGTCTGAGGAAGAGGAGTCAGAGGAGGAATGAGGCTTTGAGGAGGAGGAAGACCAACCACAGCAGGCATCCCAGGGTGCTCGTTGTCACCTATCTGGGACCCGTGGTGTTGTACGTGGCTGGGGGGAAGAACAGACCTTCAATGAGATCAGTGAGGACGAGGAACGATACATGAGTAGCTCGGCATCCAACCTTGTGCAAATGGGGTCTTTCATGCTGTTATGCCTGTTGAGGGACCCTCGTATAAAAAGTCTGAAGGAGAACGACCTGTACTGGGTGGCCACGCTACTAGACCCCCGGTATAAGCAGAAAGTGGCTGAAATGTTACTGAATTACCGGAAGTCGGAAAGGATGCAGCAGTTCCAAAACAAGTTAAAAAGTATGCTTTACACAGCGTATAAGGGTGATGTCGCAGCACAACGGGAATCTACAGTAACAGGGGAAGAGGTGAAAAATAATCCTCCTCCTACCACGACAACGCCAGCAAGGACAGGACGCTTTACAGACGTGTTGTTGATGGAGGACATGCAGAGCTTTTTAAGTCCTACGCATCACCACAGCCCTTCAGGGTCCACCCTCAGAGAACGACTCGACCGACAGGTAGCAGACTACCTCGCCTTAACTGCAGATATCGACACTCTGAGGAGCGATGAACCCCTTGACTACTGGGTGTGCAGGCTTGAACTGTGGCCTGAGCTATCCCAATTTGTGATAGAACTTCTGGCCTGCCCCGCTTCAAGTGTCCTGTCAGAAAGGACCTTCAACGCAGCAGGAGGTATTGTCACTGAGAAGAGAAGTCGCCTAGGTCAAAAAAGTCTAGATTACCTCACCTTTATTAAGATGAATGAGGGATGGATCCCGAAGGGACTGACAGTGGGGGATGGATTTGACTAAAAAAGGCCTGATGAGATGCCTTGGGCTAAAAATGGTCCCCACGCTGCTGTATTTAATCTCTGCATGCCGGATGACTTGCGTGACTTCTCCGCCACTAACTAGGGTTCAAGCCGCAATGTTTTAGTACAATTTCTGCTTGGAAAACATAAATTTTTCCGGCCGCTGCTACAGCAGCGCCTGCAACAATACCTAATTTTTACGGCATGTGTACAATTTTTCTGGCCTCTGGTGCTGCACTGTGGCTGCAAAAACAAAACAAAAAGAAAAGGCACATACATGTGTCAATTCCCCTTTGTGATCGTTACCTTGTTGTAGTGAAGGGGCTTGCGTATCACAATGAAGCGACCACCTCTATGAGTGTGTTGGCAATGGCAATGTTGGCACACCCCAGATAATAAGCTTGTTGCTTCATTGTGACCAGACCAAAAGCTATCGGCTGGATAATTTTGCATAGAAAAAACATTAATTTTCTTTGTGATCATCTAAGGTCATCATTAAAGCCTACTAGGCCAACAATGGGCCACACTGCAGAATCATTGTTTTCTGGGTCACTTAACTGTCACTGAACTACCTCAGCACGACCATAGACTTTGAAAGACCGCCATCGCCTGCAATCTCCCGAACGTGCGCACGAGCACAGTCATCACTACACCAAGATTGACGCATAGAGGAATAAAATTTATGTCATGAGTGTGTCAACTATTGACAACTCTTTGCGGTTGTTTGCGGTGCGTTAAACGGGGAGTTTGGTCTGTCACTGTGAAGCGGGGCATAACCCTTACACTACCTGATCGATACAACATCATACCTGATCGTATACACACACTGGATGTTTTAAAGCACGTTATTCCAAGCAATTTAGGAATGTTAGGTGATTTATGCTCTTTATGGATTAAAACCCGACTCTGCGTCAACTACGTAATTTTCCATGGTAGTTTTGCCATGGATCCCTCTCCGGCATGCCACAGTCCAGGTGTTAGTCCCCTTGAAACTACTTTTTCATAACTATTGTGGCCAGAAAGAGTCCCTGTGGGTTTTAAAATTCGCCTGCCTATTGAAGTCTATGGCGGTTTGCCCGATTCACCCGTTCGCGAACATTTGCGTAAATTCGCGTTCGCCGTTCGCGAACGGAAAATTTTATGTTCGCGACATCTCTATAGACCACTGCCCTGCTGTAAAATTGATATCCAATTACCGTGTAATCTACTTCCAGCCACATACTTACGTTCTTTTCTGTCCGCTGAATGCATCCAATTTTATATTTTTAGTTTTTTTAAACATATTTATTTGATCTGTATTTGTACTGGCCTGCAGTAAAATTGATAACATTGACCGTGTAATATACCTACCTATTTTTCGCCCCATAAGACGCACTTTTCCCCCCCCAAAAAAATTGGGGAAAAATGCCCCTGCGTCTTATGGGGCGAATGCTGACATTTTTACATCGCAGGCTGCGATTTATGAGCGAGAGGGAGGGACTGGGAGGAGGAGCAGGGGGCCGACAATTGCGGCGGGGCGGTGCACTCACTGTACTCCGGCCCCGCCTCTCCAGTGCTGCACTATACAGGTATAAAATGTCTCTTTCAATTAAAAGTGATTAAACATGCCCCCTCACTCCTAATATTACCGTACACACTAGCAGCTTCTGTAGAATGCAGGCAGGCCGGGCGGGCGGCAGCGTAACTCCCTGATGTCACGTGCCTGCAGCGCCTACTTGAAGCAGGCGGCGCAGGCAAGTGACGTCAGTGAGTGACGCGCCGGCCTCCCAGCTTCGTCAGGGAAGAATAGCGTACTATTTGAAACGTGTTGGAGTAATTCTGGTCCTCCTAGCCTACCGTAGCTGTTGCCGTGACGTCACACAGTGCTCCATGCGAGCGAGTAAGCAGCCTTTTCAAAAAATTGAGCTGTGCCACCGGCCGGGGCAAGCTCAACTTTAAGCCTAAACCAATAGGATCCAGCCTCCTGCACCTCCCTTTATCCCGGACGTGACAAAAGAAAAAGAAAATCAAGAAAGGACAGACAGCCAAACAAATGAACACCCAGAATCAGGTATTTATCAATTCGTGGGTATCTGAGCCACTGTACACTGCGGGTTTGTGAGCACTGATAGGTAGGGGAGCCATACAGGAAGCATACACGCAACTTAAGGACCAGCATCATACATGTACGGAGGGCTGATCGGGCGGGTGCAGGAGCTTTACCTGCCTGATCAACAGCAGGGGTCCGGCAGTCACTGATTGCACATTAACTGACAGCACATTAACCCTCGCACTGCCGCAGTCAGCGCTGACTGCAGCACCCTGCCAGTGCAGGGTGGCCATCGGGTCCCCGCGCTGGTGTGACGGGGACCTAATGGCAGGGAAGGCATGAAGGCTGTAAGTGTATTACACTGGTAAAACACTTGGAGCCAATGCATTACAATACAGAAGTACTGTAATGCATTGTAAAGGGGATCAGACCCCTAAAAGTTGAAGTCCCAGAGTGGGACAAAAAAAAATTTAAAAAAAAAGTGCCAAAATAAAGCTTTACAAAAAAAAAGTAAGTTTCAAGTAAAAAAAAAAGTGCCAAAATAAAGTAATACATTTTTTTTAAAACAATAGGGAAAAAAAGAAAAGTAGACACATTAGGTCCGTATCAACCGGCTCTATAAAAATATCACATGACCTAACCCCTCAGGTGAACACCGTCAAAAAAATAAAATAAAAACTGCTAAAAAAATAAAATTACATCACTAAAAGTGCAACACCAAGCGATCAAAAAGGCGTATGCCCCCCAATATAATACCAATCTAACCATCACCTCATCCCGCAAAAAATGAGCCCCTACCTAAAACAATCGATCAAAAAATTAAAAAACTATGGCTCTCAGTCTATGGAGACACTAAAACATATTTTTTTTTGTTTCAAAAATGCTTTTATTGTGTTAAATGTAAAAAAAAATTAACAAAGTTGACATATTAGGTATCTCCGCATCCGTAACAACCTGCTCTATAAAAATACCACATGACTTAAAGGGAGTCTGTCATCAAAGTTTCACCTTTTTAACCCTTCCCATAGCTTTCTAGCAGCCTTACATATAATAAAAACGTTACCTTTATGAGCAATCCTGGACTTATAAAACCGGCAAAAAACAACTTAGTAGCATATGCAAATGGGGGCTCGCAAGTGCCCAGGGGCGGCGTTACCCTCGTAGGTGCCCAGCTAGCTCAGCCTTATCGTCGCTTCCCCCCGCCCATTCTTTCCCTCTGACCGCCCATCTACTTACTTCTTGTTTCGCCGAGATCCCGCGCCTGCGCACTCAGTCTGTTGGCCGGCGCATGCGCACTGCGATGCCCGTTCCTTGTACGGCATCAGAGTAATTAATGCGCATGCGCCGGCTAACGGCGTGAAGCCGGCGCATGCGCATTAATTACTGTGATTTTCTTTTTCTTTTTTAACCCCTCAGGTGAACACGGCAAAACAAAAATAAAAACGGTGTCAAAAGTCATTTTTTTGTCACCTTACATCACAAAAAGTGTAATAGCAAGCGATCAAAAAGTCATATGCACCCCAAAATAGTGCCAATCAAATTGTAATCTCATCCCGCCAAAAATGATACCCTACCCAAGACAATCGCCCAAAAATTTAAAAAACTAAGGCTTTCAGAATATGGAAACACAACTTATTTGGTATTGTCGTGTCTGTAATAACCTGCTCTATAAAAAATACATCATGATCTAACCTGTCAGATGAACATTGTAAATAACAAAAAATAAAAATGGTGCCAAAACACCTATTTTTTGTTACCTTGCCTCACAAAAAGTGTAATATAGAGCAATCAAAAATCATACGTACCCTAATATAGTACCAACAAAACTGCCACCTTATCTCGTAGTTTTAAAAATGGGGTAATTTTTGGGAGTTTCTACCCTAGGTGGGTCTTCAAACGTGACATGGCAACCTAAAATTATTCCAGCGAAATCTGCCCTCTAAAAATCATGTGGCGTTCCTTTCCTTTTGCGCCCTGCTGTGTGCCCATACAGCAGTTTACGACCACATATTGGGTGTTTCTGCAAACTACAGAATCAGGGTAATAAATACTGAGTTTTGTTTGGCTGTTAACCCTTGCTTAGTTATAAAAAAAATTGATTAAAATGGATAATCTGCCCAAAAAGTGAAATTCAGAAATTTCATCTACATTTTTCTTTAATTCTTGTGGAACACCTAAAAGGTTAACAAAGTTTTTAAAATCTGTTTTGATTATCTTGAGGGGTGTAGTTTCTAAAATGGGGCCATTTATGCGTGGTTTCTATTATGTAAGCCTCACAAAGTGACTTCAGACCTGAACTGGTCCTTAAATAGTGGGTTTTGGAAACTTTCAGAAAAATTTCAAGATTTGCTTCTAAACGTCTAAGCCTTCTAACATCCAAAAAAAAATAAAAAATGTCCTTTACAAAATGATCCAAACATGAAGTATACATATGGGAAATGTTAAGTAATAACTATTTTAGGAGGTATCACTATCTGTTTTAAAAGCATAGAAATATAAATTTTCAAAATTGCAAATTTTTCCAAATTTCTGGTAAATTTGGTATTTTTTTTATAAATAAAAATGAAATATTTTGACTCAAATTTACAACTGTCATGAAGTACAATATGTGATGAGAAAACAGTCTCAGAATGGCTTGGATAAGTAAAATCACTTTAAAGTTATCAGCACATAAAGTGACACGTCAGATTTGCAAAAAATGGCCTGGTCCTTAAGGTGAAAAATGGCAGGGTCCTGAAGGGGTTAAAACCCACATGTATACTGTTTACACTATAGATCTTCAAACCTGATGAGGTTGACCTTAGATTCCCTTAAATGCATTGTTACTTTATGTATATATGCTCATCTGTGAAAATAAAGATCATTTAATACTTCATGGACCATCCACGCCAGTGCTTTTGCGCCGAAGCAGAATCTTCCTTTCCGTAAGCATCTCTTTGTGGGATTGGGCATCCCATTTCAAAGATACTACCTCTGCGGCTGCATACATGGTGACTAAAGGTCTTTTTTGGTAAAGTCTACAATAGGGTTGCGCCTATTTTTAGCACAACTATATAAGGTGAGCCTCCATTCTCATCAATTGCTGATACATACATTTCGTTGAACATACTACCCTGTTGTGTGCCCCCTTTTCTCTCTGTATTTCCCTCTACTACTGAGAAAAACTCAGACACAACTGTGTCTAGAATGTAGACATACCCAGTCACCCCTCAACACCAGAGTGTGCCCTGAAGGAATCTGGTGCCTTTCTCCATGTCACTGTACGCCAGCCAAGGGAGCTCTTCAGGAAACCATGAGTACCAACTAATACACCCATCAGGCCACCCACACTCACACACACCCCTGCAACCCGTTTTCTGCACTACTAACAAAGCTGGTGGCCTCTTCGAAGGGCCTGAGTACGTGACAGAAGTCTCTGATGAGCTACCACACCTAAAAACAACACATGATCCCTACTGTGGTAGTCTGGTGCATGATGACCACTTTACATTCACCACTTTACACTGCTTGTACAGATGCTGCAATGGTTATCCATTCTGTTGCAGCAATTCTAGGAGGCAGCTCCTTGCCACATAAGAATGGCTGAAATGTTTTGACAGTCTCCTAGACATGGCCAGTACCTTCTGCAAACCACTGTACTTTTTCAAAAAGAGTTGTACCACAAAACTTATCACATACCCCATGCAGGGAGCATGTAGGATTTCCCCCAAATGCAGAGCAGCAATGATGTTCCTGTTATTGTCGCCGACCGCTTTGTCCCATTGCAGTTGGCAGGGAGATGGCCAGCTGGATATTTGATGCTTTATGCAGTTCAGCAACTGATCCACTTCTCTCGCCTAGGCTCATCATCAGCTCTAAGACAGCATGGCAATGCCTCAGTTTCCACATATGATAGGAGGGAGAAGGATTGGAAGCAACATTCTGTACTGTTTCTGTTAGGAATGGGAGGATGTGCATTGTGGGGGTTATGAACCAAAACAAATGTGGAGTTGTCAAGAGGACCTGGCCTTGTTGCTGTGGTGCTGCATCGCCGCTGCCACACAAAATATTGACCCAGTTGGCTTTGAAAGACGTGTTCTCCCTGCCGTAACAGCTGCTCCAGATGTCGACACTGATGAGCACCTTGCCGCATAGTGACAATTACAAGAAGGTGCCCACATTATCCATCACGTGATAAAACAAGGCAGGGGTAGCTTTTTTTTGGGCAAAATAATTGCGGTTAGGTAGCGTTCAACTGAGGTTCCTTGGACCTAACAAGGAAATTATTCTGAGGGCCTACTCTCTGTGTATATGAGACATATGCAGTTTCTTTGTTAAGTAATTTTTGTAATTGCATATTCAGGACTTATCATCTATAAGGTTTAATAGTCTGGTGGTTATTTTTCCAAGCTCAGTTCCAAATTTTCTTCTGGTAGACCTTAGGTACCCTGTTTCACAAAGAGACCATTACTGTGTCAGAGCTTTGGCCTGTTACTTTGCTGGGCCCTTCAGACCCTGTGGCTAGGTAACTTCCAGTGAGACTGAGCACATGCCATCAGTTACACAAAGGCAGCGGAATCCACTTAGTCGCTGTGATGGCTAACCTCCGGCACTCCAGCCGTGGTGAAACTAAATCTCCCAGCGTATTCCATTCATTTCTATGGAGTTCTGAGAACAGAAAAGCAAGTTTACATCTTGGGAGTTGTAGTTTTACCACAGCTGGAGTGCCGGACATTAGCCATCACAGCACTAAGTGGTATGACAGGAACTAATAATTTATGGGGTCGTAATGTTTCCTGGCTACACATTCCTTTATCGATGACTCATGACGTAGCTGGGAAGTAGGAGTATTCTGAGCGGAAGAGGCAGTTACTGATGATGATGATAAGGACACCGTACTGCAGGCGGATGCGGCCTGGCTGCCACAAAGAAGATCAGGAGAAGGACAGTATTGTTCCAATTACTGGCCAGTTCTATTTTCCCACTGTATCTGGTGATGCCACTTCTTGTGCTGTAATAGTGCAGTGATGCCCATGTTTGTGTTTGAAAGCCCATGGCTTATTTTCATCCTGCATATCTTACATACAGCAGTGCTTTTGTCTTCCAGCACTGAGAAGAGAAACTGCCATTCGGGAGATACTTGCATAGAACTAGCAGCAGTCAAGCTTGGCCTAGGTCTGGCATGTTTTGAGCCTGCATCCACAGTGTCAGCAGCATCACTAGTTACCGAGCTGACCACAATAGAAGCAAATCTGGCCCTGGCATTTTTTTAATACGTTTTTGCAGTACGTGGCCTCTGCTTCGTAGCCACCTCCCTTCTCCTCTGAGTTCAACTCCTCCTCAGCACCCCAATCCAGCACCCAGGTCCTGTCCAACACACAATCATGATCATAGTCCTCAACCCCAACTCCCTCACAGTTTTTTCAGACTATGATATGTCATTGTGGTCTCTTTCACCCCCCTCACAATTCCCTCCTCTTTATTTTAGACTTGACATAATTGCACTTCAATATGTTAAATGAAACTATTATCGCTGTAAAATGTGGCAAATTCAAGCTGTTATACTAACACAATATAATGTGGTAAATTTAAACTGTTATACTAATGCAGTACAAGGCAATTTAAACTTATTCTATTGCAGTACAATGTGTTGAATGAAGCAGTTATGGTAATGCAGTACAATGCTATAAAATTGAAACTGTTCTATGAATGCAGTACAATCATTGAATTTAATCTGTTGTACTAACGCAGTACAATGCAGTGAATGAAACTGTTATACTAAGGCAGTACAATGCAGTGAAATAAACTGTTATACTAAGGCAGTACAATGCAGTGAAATAAACTGTTATACTAAGGCAGTACAATGCAGTGAAATAAACTGTTATACCGAAGCAGTACAATGCAGTGAATGAAACTGTTATACTAAGGCAGTACAATGCGTTGAATTAAAATGTTTTATTAATCCATTATAATGCGTTGAACTGCGCAGTTTTAATCAGTAGCAAAATTGTACAGTCTATCCAGCAAAATGTATGCTGCTGGAGGTGCTGGAAATATGTGTATAAAACACTAATTAACTGAAGAAGCTTGATTTTTTTAAAATATTTTTGCAGGCAATACAGGATTTTTGTGATTGCAGACTTGCAGTGCATTACATGCAGCTTTCCAAATAGCACACAACATCTATGTACTGTACATACTCATTGATAATACGTTTATTGGGGAAAACTGTACAATTTAAAGGAGGTTGTAGTACCCTGTTGGGTTGCCTTTAGTCCGGATACAAGATCCGATATGGCTGGGCATGGAGGAAGTAAGGTTCCATATGGTATCCTGTGGCACATTTGCCCACAGATGTTTCAGCTGGGACTGCAGATCCTGCACAGTCATAGGTTGCCCAAGGTGGTTTCCCAGCTAGCCATTAAGGCTCAATTGGCGATACATCTGGTGATCGGACAGGCCAAGAAATTGCTGCAAACTGGCAGAAATATTGCTGGGAAATTCTTGCTGTGTGTGAGCAAGCATTATACTGCTGAAAAATACCAGCAGGAAGCCCTGCTATAAGAGACAATACATGTGGCCCCAGGATGTCCTGCACATATTGCTGAGCTGTTACAGTCTCTCATATCACTACTAGGAGTGACCGACTATCATATGCAATGATTTCATCATCACACTAGTAGTTGGGGCAGTGTACTGCTTCACAGCAGTAATGATATGATACAGTTCCAGTCTATAGCAGTCAGGGTTTCTTCTTCACGACACCATGGCAAGCGAAGGCAAAAGAGGATGGCTGCCAATGATAGGACATGTACTGGGTACCAAATGTAATCAAAATGACCATCTTGAGGCCCTCAGCCCAATGATGTGCCCCTTCTCAAGGTCTGTCAACTGGGTAAAATGTCTAGTAGTCAATTTCTAATCAAGAGTTAAACTACTCAAAGGTAGCCTCTGAGAGCCTTTTTATTTGGCAGCAGGGGAAGCACTTTTTACACCCTGTTAACGCAAGACTCAGTGTCTAATCAGATCAAACCTGTAATCATTTACCATTTATATCTGCTTGAGACATAACTGCATACAGAGGTTTCCAGCAATCCGACACTTCTATATGGCCTCATGCACACGACCGTTGTGTGTTTTGCGGTCCGCAAAACACAGATGGCGTCCGTGTGCGTTCCTGCAATTTGCGGAACGGCACGGACAGCCATTGATATAACTGCCTATTCTTGTCCGCAAAACGGATAAGAATAGGACAGGTAAAAAAAAAAATTGCGGACCACGGAACGGAGCAACGGATGCGGACAGCACACGGAGTGTAACAACGGTCGTGTGCATGAGGCCTATGGATGTGTTGTTTTTTTGTAGATAGATAGATAATAAATTGAATCTGTAGCTTATTCATCATATGCACCATTTATGAAAATGAAATAGTGCTTTTGATGTGAAGGGAATGTTTAAACTAAACTTTCAATATGTTTTGATAAATTGAGTCACTGTGTATCCTTAATCAACACTTTTATCTGAGAAGTGCTTTTGTAAACTGAAAAATAACCACAGTTGCATGATGCCTGCCAAAAAATGTGTCAGAAGTGGAAGAGAAGCTGCATTATTATTGTTCTGCACCGACTTGTCATGTCATATCTCTGCTACAGTGTTGCTTGTGGTATATACAGAAAGCAAGATGATTTTCCAATATCTAGACAATTAATATATGCTTGGATCTTATTCATCTTCCAATAGAAAAAGGGAAGAAAAACAAACTCTCAAAAATGCAGTATATATATTAAAGGGGTTATCCAATGTCTCCAACATCCCCCCCCCCCCCCCATGTGCCGGGACCCTCACAGATAATATACTTTCCCCTGCTCCCCTCCTGCTGCAGCTTTTCCCTGTACACAGATGAAAACATCCGGTGTCGGGGTGGGGGCGGTCAGCAAAAGGCAGGCAGGGACAAGCCTCCCTAGTGTCACCCGCCATGCTAGGGAGACTTGTCCCCACCTGCCATTGGCTGTCCCCCTCCCAACACCGGATGTCTTCAACTGTGTACAGGGAGAAGCAGCAGTGTTGGTGCGGGGAACAGGAGTGACGCAGGGAGCGGGGTAAGTATATTACTTGTGAGGGGTCCAGCACATGGGGGGGGGGGGGCTGTTGGAGACATTGGATAACCCCTTTAAGGCTATGTGTATGTAGAGTAGTGTGGCTTGAAACCAAAAGTTCATTCAGCCCTAACCATGGTCAGTATGAAGGAGGCACACACTTTCTGGTGACAATGAACTGTGGGGAGAATTTATCAATTCTTGTGTGACAGTAAAGTGTCATCAAAAAGTCAGAAATTGTTTGCAAGTGGCATTAGCAAAAAAAAATATGACTCCTTTGGGTTCGTCAAAGTTCATCAGGGATCCTGTGCCCTTTCATGTTACACACTACGCATATACTGAATCTTTTTCACTCAGTCTCATGATTCTCGTTGCATGCACAGTGACCAGGTGCAGTGGAGGGAAGTAGACTGTGCGTCGCTGCACATAATCAGGAACACAAATTCAACAGATTTTAGCATGGCGTCTAATGATGTAGGATGCTTTATGTGATGTCAATCAAACCACTATTGGTGTGATTGCACCCTGTACTATGTGACTATTCACAGAAACATATAACTATTTGAAGGTAATTAGCATATAGCATGCACATGATTATAACTTTGTTTTATCAATAATGTAATAACGCATAGCTTATCAAGAGCTACATTTATTAAAAAGCAGAATAACGCAGTGGTTTAGTGAAGGACAACCAAATTCGTTAAAGTGTACCTGCTATTTATTCATGTTATTTTTAAGTGATTTTATTTAATTGCAATATACTTTTTTGAGGAATACCAGACTGTAAATTGTCTCCTTCCTGTCCACAAAATACAGACATCAGCAAGATGCAGACTCAGGCATCTCACCATGCCTCTTCTTTCCCTGTCCACTGCCTCCCTACATCTAACACTACTATCAATGCTGACCACTGATAGCCCTGTTCTCCTCTATTTTCCCAATGAATCTGGATTAAAAAGTTAGTTCATTTGTGTGGCACTAGAAAGATAGACACAAATTTTAGTACATCGCAATTCGAAATGAGCGAATTTCATCTTATGAAATTCATTCACGCTTCGTTTGGTGGTAAAAGAAAAATTGTGTTATGGATTCCGTTACCACGGACCATTGACCATAACGCAATTCTATGACAGAATGCATAACGGAATGCCTTTAGAGGCATTCCGTCATAATAGAAGTCTATGGCCTGCATAACGGATCCGTCCTGTTTCCGTTATGCAGGAGAGTACTCCCCTGCATAACGGAAACGGGACAGATCCGTTTTGCAGCCCATAGACTTCTATTATGACGGAATGAATAACGGAATGCCTCTAAAGGCATTACGTTATGCATTCCGTCATAAAATTGCATTATGGTCTGTGGTAACAGAATCTATAACACATTGTCTGACCCAGGTAGAAGTACAGCGGTGTCTTAAAAAAATTAAATAGACAAATCGCCAGGACCAGATGGCACACACCCCGTATACTAAGAGAATTAAGCAATGTCATAGCCAGACCCGTATTTCTGATATTTTAGGACTCTATACTGACAGGGAATGTCCCACAGGATTGGCGCATGGCAAATGTGGTGCCAATATTCAAAAAGGTTCCAAAAACAGAGCCTGGAAACTATAGGCCGGTAAGTTTAACATCTGTAGTGGGTAAACTGTTTGAAGGTTTTCTAAGAGATGCTATCTTGGAGTACCTCAATAAAAATAAGCAAATAACGCCATATCAGCATGGCTTCATGAGGGATCGGTCATGTCAAACTAATTTAATCAGTTTTTATGATGTGGTAAATTCTAGACTTGACAGCGGCAAATCAATGGATGTCGTATATCCAGCATTTGACACTGTACCGCATGAAAGGTTAGTATATAAAATGAAAATGCTTGGACTGGGAGAAAATGTCTGTATCTGGGTAAGTAACTGGCTCAGTAATAGAAAACAGAGGGTGGTTTTTAATGGTACACACTGAGATTGGGTCACTGTAACCATTGGAGTACCTCAGGGGTCAGTATTGGGCCCTATTCTCTTCAATATATTTATTAATTATCTTGTAGAAGGCTTGCACAGTAAAATATAAATTTTTGCAGATGACACTAAGCTGTTTAAAGTAATTAACACTGAAGAGGACAGTATACTGCTACAGATGGATCTGGATAGATTGGAGGCTTGGGCAGATAAGTGTCAGGTGAGGTTTAACACTGACAAATGTAAGGTTACGCACATGGGAAGGAATAATGCAAGTCACCCCTACATACTAAATGGTTATACACTGGGTAACACTGACATGGAAAAGGACCTGGGAATTTTAGTGAACATCAAACTAAGCTGTAGAAACCAGTATCAGGCAGCTGCTGCCAAGGCCAATAAGATAATGGGTTGCATCCAAAGGGGCATAGATGTCCGTGATGAGAACTAGTGTTGAGCGTGAATATTCAAATCACAAATTTTAATAGTGAATATCGCCACTTCGAGAATTCGCGAATATTTAGAATATAGTGCTATATATTCGTATTCACGAATATGCTAATTGAAAATGTATCGCAAATTTTTAGCGAATTTATAGAAAATATTGGCACTTAGCAACATCCCTAGCGACCAATAGGAAAGTTGCCTACCCCTTAGTGTTGTTCGAAAATATTCTAATCGCAAATTTTTATCGCGAAAATATCACATTGACGATTTTCGCAATCAAGCAAGGGTACTTTCACACTAGCGTTGTTTGAATCCGGCGGGCAATTCCGTCGCCGGAACTGCCCGCCGGATTCGGAAAAACGTGTGAAAACGGATTACATTTGAATCATGATCAGGATTCTGATCACAATGAAAAAATGCATTGGAAAAAACGGATCCGCCATTTATGGACTTTTTTTTCCGATTTTTTGGGTTTAACATGCAAAAGCCGGATCCGGTTTGACGGAACACGTGGCGCCGGATCCGGCATTAATGCAAGTCAATGGGAAAAATACCGTATCCGGCGTTCTGTCAAAGTGTTCCGGATTTTTGGCCGGAGGTAAAAATACAACATGCTACGGTTTTCTGAAACGCCTGATCAGTAAAAAAGACTGAACTGGATGCATCCTGAACGGCTTGATCTCCATTCAGAATGCATGGGGATAAAACTGATCAGTTCTTTTCCGGATTTAAGCCCCTAGGACGGAAAAGAAAAATGCTAGTGTGAAAGTACCCTAAATAATGAATGGAGATCATGAATTCTCGAATTTGCAAATTTATGGGGAATATTCGGCAAAAAATTTGCTAAATATCGCGAATTTGAATATTACCTATGCCGCTCATCACTAATGAGAACATAGTCCTGCCATTTTACAAATCACTAGTTAGACCACACATGGAGTACTGTGTACAGTTCTGGGCTCCTGTGAACAAGGCTGACATAGCAGAGCTGGAGAGGGTACAGAGGAGAGTAACTAAAGTAATAACTGGAATGGGGGGACTACAGTACCCTGAAAGATTATCAAAATTAGGGTTATTCACTTTAAAAAAAAGACAACTGAGGGGAGATCTAATAACTATGTATAAATATATCAGGGGTCAGTACAGAGATCTATCCCATCATCTATTTATCCCCAGGACTGTGACAAGGGGACAACCTCTGCGTCTGGAGGAAAGAAAGTTTGTACACAAACATAGAAGAGGTTTTTTTACTGAAAGAGCAGTGAGACTATGGAACTCTCTGCCTGAGGAGGTGGTGATGGTGAGTGCTCTAAAAGAGTTCTAGATGTATTTCTGGAGTGTAATACCATTAAAGGCTATAGCTCCTAGAGATGGGTCGTTGATCCAGGGAGTTATTCTGATTGTCTGATTGGAGTCAGGAAAGAATTTTTTTCCCCTTAAGTGGGGAAAATTGGCAGGTTGTTTTTTTTCCTTCCTCTGGATCAACTTGCAGAATAACAGGCCGAACTGGATGGACAATTGTCTTTTTTTGGCATAAGCTATGTTACTATGTTACTAATTCTGCTTTTGCCACCAAACAAAGCGTGAACGAATTTCAAAATATGAAATTCTCTCATCTCTAATCGCTATATATATACCCGTATTTTTCACCCTATAAGATGCACCGGCCCATAAGACGCACCTAGGTCAATAAGGAGGACAATAAGAAAAAAATATTTTTCATTTAACCTCAGATCAGACTTAAGCTAACAGCCCCAATCAGACCCCCAATTTAAATAAGACCCCAACAAAACCTAAGATCAGACCCACAATCAGACCTCAGCTCAGACCCCAATGTGAATGACCCCAATCAGACCTCAGACCCCAATCAGAACTCATATCAGCCTCCAGAAGCCCCCACTGCCTCTAATTTTAGCCCCCAGCAGCCCCCATTGCCTCATATAAGCCCTCAGTAGCCCCCATTGCCTCTCATATTGGCCCCCAGCAGCCCCCATTGCCTCATATAAGCCATCTGTAGCCCCATTGCCTCTCATATTGGCCCCCAGCAGCCCCCATTGCCTCACAGCCCTCTATAGCCCCCACTGCCTCTCATTCTGGCCCCCATTGCCTGTCATGTTAGCCACCCAGCAGCCCCCATTGTCTCAGATCAGCCCCCAGCCTCATGTTTAATAAAATAAATAAAACACTTACCTCTCCTGCTCCTGGATACGGCCTTTCCTCGCTGCCCGGCCTCTGTCTTCCTCCTGCTGTCGGCTGTGCTGTGAACCGGCGTGCACAGCATGAGGTCACAGAGCGCTCTTACGCTGTGCGCAGCCACAGCACAGTCGACAGCCGAGGACCAGGAAGTGGTCAGTACAGAGCCTTCACCGATTCCTGGTCCTCCGGTACTAATGAGTAGAGATGTCCTGAACTATTCGCCGGCGAACAGTTCCCGGCGAACATCGCTTGTTCGCCTTCGCCGCGGCGGGCGAACATATGCGATGTTCGATCCGCCCCCTATACGTCATCATTGAGCAAACTTTGACCCTGTACCTCAGTCAGCAGACACATTCCAGCCAATCAGCATACCCTCCCTCCCAGACCCTCCCACCTCCTATCAAAAAGCAAGGACAGCATCCATCTTAGATTCATTCTGAAGCTGCAGTGTTAGTTAGAGCAGGGAGAGTGCTGCTGCTGCTGCTGAATTAATAGGGAAATCGTTAGCTAGGCCAGTGTTCTGTGTCCACTCCAGTCCTCAAAGACTCATCTGCTGTAAGGACATCGTCCTGACAGCACCCCAAAAAGCCCTTTTTAGGGCTGGTACATCAGTCTGCTTTTATTTATTTTTTTCTATATATATTGCTGTTGCCTGCCCGTGTGTGAGAGGCTACAGGCCCATAGACTGTACTGGGTGCACACCACTCATATCGGGTGGCACAGTACCTTGCAGATAAAAAAGTCATTACATTTTTTCTCTGTAGTATAATTGCAGTTGCCTGCCAGTGAGTGTCAGGCCCACAGACTGTACTGTGCCCACTGCCCACCACTCATATAGGGTGGCACAGCACCTTGCAGATAAAAAATTCATTTAATTTTTCCTCTGTAATATAATTGCAGTTGCCTGCCAGTGAGTGTCAGGCCCACTGACTGTACTGTGCCCACTGTCCACCACTCATATAGGGTGGCACAGCACCTTGCAGATAAAAAAAGTAATACAATTTTTTCTCTGTAATATAATTGCAGTTGCCTGCCAGTGAGTGTCAGGCCCAAAGACTGTACTGTGCCCACTGCCCACCACTCATATAGGGTGGCACAGCACCTTGCAAATAAAAAAATCATTTAATTTTTCCTCTGTAATATAATTGCAGTTGCCTGTCAGTGAGTGTCAGGCCCAAAGACTGTACTGTGCCCACTGCCCACCACTCATATAGGGTGGCACAGTACCTTGCAGATAAAAAATTCATTTAATTTTTCCTCTGTAATATAATTGCAGTTGCCTGCCAGTGAGTGTAAGGCCCAAAGACTGTACTGTGCCCACTGCCCACCACTCATATAGGGTGGCACAGCACCTTGCAGATAAAAAAGTAATTCAATTTTTTCTCTGTAATATAATTGCAGTTGCCTGCCAGTGACTGTCAGGCCCACAGACTGTACTGTGCCCACTGCCCACCACTCATATAGGGTGACACAGCACCTTGCAGATAAAAAATTCATTAAATTTTTCCTCTGTAATATAATTGCAGTTGCCTGCCAGTGAGTGTCAGGCCCAAAGACTGTACTGTGCCCACTGCCCACCACTCATATAGGGTGGCACAGCACCTTGCAGATAAAAAAATCCTTTAATTTTTCCTCTGTAATATAATTGCAGTTGCCTGTCAGTGAGTGTCAGGCCCACAGACTGTACTGTGCCTACTGCCCACCACTCATATAGGGTGGCACAGCACCTTGCAGATAAAAAAGTAATTCAATTTTTCCTCTGTAATATAATTGCAGTTGCCTGCCAGTGAGTGTCAGGCCCACAGACTGTACTGTGCCCACTGCCCATCACTCATATAGGGTGGCAAAGCACCTTGCAGATAAAAAATGCATTTAATTTTTTTTCTGTAATATAATTGCAGTTGCCTGCCAGTGAGTGTCAAGCCCACAGACTGTACTGTGCCCACTGCCCACCACTCATATAGGGTGGCACAGCACCTTGCAGATAAAAAAGTAATTTAATTTTTTCTCTGTAATATAATTGCAGTTGCCTGCCAGTGAGTGTCAGGGCCACAGACTGTAGTCTGCCCACCACTCATATAGGGTGGCACAGCACCTTGCAGATAAAAAAGTCATTTAATTTTTCCTCTGAAATATAATTGCAGTTGCCTGCCAGTGAGTGTCAGGCCGACATACTGTACTGTGCCCACTGCCCACCACTCATATAGGGTGGCACAGCACCTTGCAGATAAAGTAATTTAATTTTTCCTCTGTAATATAATTGCAGTTGCCTGCCAGTGAGTGTCAGGCCCACATACTGTACTGTGCCCACTGCCCACCACTCATATAGGGTGGCACAGCACCTTGCAGATAAAAAAATTCATTACATTTTTCCTGTGTAATATAATTGCAGTTGCCTGCCAGTGAGTGTCAGGCCCACAGACTGTACTGTGCCCACTGCCCACCACTTATATAGGGTTGCACAGTACAGGAATTGTACTACTTAACACAGCACTCATATAGGGTGGCACAGTACATTGCACGGCGCACGCGCAGTGCCCCAAATTGGAAGTAAGAGGACCAACCAACCATCTTTTTCCATCTCCCGGTTCCTAAAATCTATTTCATACACCGGCCCCTGATATGGGACAAAGCAGAGATTAAACTGGTAAGATCAGATTTTTTTAATAAAAAAAAAGAGGACAGCCTCTGCGGAGCTGGGTATTTTTTGGCCGCGTTACTGAACGCTCATGCACAATGGCTGTAGGCTCATGCGTCCTTTTGCGGAGGTGACAAACCTGGTCAGTCAAACTCAAGGCAACATCATCGACCTCATCCCATATGCATTTTTTCTGGAGCGTGCGCTGCGAAGAGTGCTGGATCAGGCCGTAGATGAGCATGAAGAGGAAGAGTTGTGGTCACCATCACCACCAGAAGCAGCCTTGTCGTCGTCGATTGCTAGACCCGCGGCAACGCTGGAAGAGGAGTCTGAAGAAGAGGAGTCAGAGGAGGAAGGTGGCTTTGAGGAGGTGGAAGACCAACCATAGCAGGCGTCCCAGGGGTCTTGTTGTCACCTTTCGGGGAGCCTTGGTGTTGTACGTGGCTGGGTGGAGGAAGAGACCTTCAATGACGTCAGTGAGGACAAGGAACGGGACATGGCTAGCTTGGTATCCAACCTTGTGCAAATGGGGATTTTGCGGTTGTGCAAATGGACTGTTTGCGGTTGTTTGTGGTGCGTTAAACGGGGAGTTTGGTCTGTCAGAGTTTGGTCTGTTACTGTGAAGCGGGCGTAACCCTTACACTACCTGATCGATACAACATCATACCTGATCGTATACACACACTGGATGTTTTAAAGCACGTTATTCCAAACAATTTAGGAATGTTAGGTGATTTATGCCCTTTATGGATTAAAACCCGACTCTGCGTCAACTACGTAATTTTTCATGGGAGTTTTGCCATGGATCCCCCTCCGGCCTGCCACAGTCCAGGTGTTAGTCCCCTTGAAACAACTTTTCCATAACTATTGTGGCCAGAAAGAGTCCCTGTGGGTTTTAAAATTCACCTGCCTATTGAGGTCTATGGCGGTTCGCCCGGTTCGCCCGTTCGCGAACATTTGCGGAAATTTGCGTTCGCCGTTCGCGAAAGGAAAATTTTATGTTCGCGACATCTCTACTAATAAACGCTTCCATAATGGAAGTGCTCATTAGTATTCGCCCCATAAGACGCAGGGACATTTTCCCTCCACTTTTGGGGGAACAAAATGCATATTTTGGGGTGAAAAATACGGTATATATATAGTAAGAGATCGCTCTCTCTCAGGGGTTCGCAATCACAGACGTATCCTCTGACAACGGGGTTCAAGTCCAAAAGATGCTTTATTTTGGCACTTCAGCACCATCACACACATAAACATCGAAAATAAACCCCTGCCCATCTGGACTCTACCTAATACAGTGTTGTTTCTACCTCACCTATAGAGCGCCGCTCACACACAGGATTAGATCCGGCTTTCTCAGCCATATACAGTCCAGCAGCCTCCAGGCTGTGACCACACCAGCACCCTTGGGGGGAGATGGTTCAGAAGTCCTCCTGACTCTGACCGTGCGACCCTCTTTCTGTAGAAGTCGCTGGGCCCGCCTCCCAAAACTTCAGGCTCCTGGCTGAGACCACACAGAGCCTCTCAGGCTTCCTCAGCCTTTCTTCCTCCAAGTCATACACAGAGGTTTGTTTTATCCCTTCTTGATTACAGCAGCAGGCCTCACCTGCGATCACCTCCAGCAAAAGACAATATATGTAGTGGAAGGGTGTGGACTGGCAGATCCCACTACCAAACCTATCCCCCAGTCCACATGAAATCCAGCCCAGAACATCTAGACAAAACTGTCTCAACAAACTACACTTTGCTGAAACAACTGCAGCTTTCTGGATTACAGTTATCTCACCCAACTGAGGTATCTCGGTGGGATATACATGCCTTCCATCACTTATACTGTACACATCACCACATATTCCTATGCCCCCCCCCCCTCTTCAGACGGGAGATCTTTTCCACATTGCACCGTGTCCTCTGGAAGATGTGGCCAGTATCACACTTTTCCCTTTATTCTGCCACACCCAAGCCAGCAGAGCTCGGTTTGTCACAAAAATCCGTTTTGTATCCCGCAACCAGTATTTTATGGGAGTTAGCCTTCTGTTCAGGTGACTGACTGGCTCTTTACCTAGAGCAGACTTCAGGCTGTGAACCACCTCTTCTGCTTTCTCAGTGGGAATTGGTTGCAACACATTCTCAGTCTCACTATGTGTGGCCACCAATGATTCCTGGTCCTTCCGGTACTCAATCTGGTTCACGTCATCAACCCATCTAGGCACTCCTTCATCGGCCTGGTTCACCTCGTATGTCGCGTTACCTTCGTCAACACTGCTCATGAGCTCATAATCCATAGAACACTGTGGAAGCTGTTTATCTGCATCTGGCTCGTGTGGTACACCTCCTAGCACTGCCACACTTACCTGCACATTTACCACAGTGGGTTCCCTCAGATGTGTAATGACCGGCGACACGCACAGGGAGGGAAAAGGGAAAGTCCTGCCCAAGGGTGAGGGAAAGGGGATGACCCCTGACTCACCTTGCGGCTGGCACCTGACTGCCCTGACGCCCCTAGACGGGTTCCTCACCCGTGCGGCGATCACGTGCCTAAACCCTGGCTTTCCCTAAAATGAGCCCTAGATAGTGAACGGGCCGGTGGGATTGCTAGTCCGCACCACTGACACTAAGAGGGAAACACCAGGGAGAGGACAGACAATACAGACAAACACATACACCCAGGTGGGCGACCACAGCAGACCACAAAGGTCCAACAGGGATCCGGAGGGTAGCGTTCTGGACCAACAACCAGAGAACGCAGCAACACAGCTCCAGAGGGTCAGAATAGATGTCCAGGCAGGAAGCTCTATATCTGGCAACCAGAGAAGTGTGAGAGGGGAATATAAGGAGGTTGGGAGTGCTGGACAAGGAACAGCTGAGGAGAAGGAGCTACGGATCCCTGAGTGAGCCAAAAGGGTTTGCAAAGCAAACCCAGAAAGCTTCCATAAGGAAACAGCTCTATCTTACATAGAGCGCGCAGCCAACCGCTGCGACTTCCTGACCCCGGGTATAACGGAGTCAGGCGTGGTTCTAGATACCCTCGTGACAAGATGTGTGCTACCAACATTATCAATCAGCATTGTCAAATCATATACATATTTACCAGAAGGGGGAGCCTGCAAAGGAAAGGGGGTGTCATCATCATCATCATCATATACTGTATTTCACATAACTCCACATTTTCGATATGCATTTCAATTAACTTCACATATTCATTCTGCGCCTCATCTGTACCATTGTTTTCAATGGTCATTTAACTTAAAGCATCGTGTTCAATGTGCATCTCCCTTACACCTTCATTTAAAGGGACAGGTACAGGTTCTACAGGAGTTTCGTCACTTTCTGCAGAAGTGTCTCCATTTCCCCACAACTCCCAGAACAAGGGGAAATCACGGCCCAACATTACATCATGCATGAGCCTTTGTCCAACAACGCTTGGACTGCCATTTACCACAATGCCACACACTTTTGTCGCAGTCTCTAGTCCCAGGGTCTTAACACCTACCGGCTCGGCACATAGCGACTGCCGCTGGCCTGGCTCACACCACAGTTCACGGCTTCTGAGGTAGTAGAGCACTGGTCAGCAACATGCCCAACCTCCAGATCCTTGCTCACTATCACATTTTCCATCACACACACCATAACAGACGTCACGGGTTCGGCGCTCCCAAGTGCTATATGCACATCTCCACAAGGGTCATCATCCTTCTCCTGGATGTTAGGAACCTCTAGCCCTTGGTTCCTTGTCACATGATCACATACAGGCTCCTCAGTGCAGCCTTTGCAGCTGACGAGTCACACATAGAGTTGAGCGAACACCTGGATGTTCGGGTTCGAGAAGTTCGGCCGAACTTCCCGGAAATGTTCGGGTTCGGGATCCGAACCCGACCCGAACTTCGTCCCGAACCCGAACCCCATTGAAGTCAAAGGGGACCCGAACTTTTCGGCACTAAAAAGGCTGTAAAACAGCCCAGGAAAGGGCTAGAGGGCTGCAAAAGGCAGCAAATGTAGTTAAATCCCCTGCAAACAAATGTGGATAGGGAAATAAATAAAAATAAAATAAATAAAAATTAACCAATATCAATTGGAGAGAGGTCCCATAGCAGAGAATCAGGCTTCATGTCAGCAGAGAATCAGTCTTCATGTCATAGCAGAGAATCAGGCTTCACGTCACCCAAAACTGGAACAGTCCATTGTCATATATTTAGGCCCCGGCACCCAGAGAGAGGAGAGAGGTCCCATAACAGAGATTCAGGCTTCATGTCAGCAGAGAATCAGTCTTCATGTCATAGCAGAGAATCAGGCTTCACGTCACCCACCACTGGAACAGGCCACTGCCAGATATTTTTAGGCCCCGGCACCCAGGCAGAGGAGAGGTTCATTCAACTTTGGGTTGCCCCGCAATATAATGGTAAAATGAAAATAAAAATAGGATTGAATGAGGAAGTGCCCTGGAGTACAATAATATATGGTTAAGGGGAAGTAGTTAATGTCTAATCTGCACAAGGGATGGACAGGTCCTGTGGGATCCATGCCTGGTTCATTTTTATGAACGTCAGCTTGTCCACATTGGCTGTAGATAGGCGGCTGCGTTTGTCTGTAATGACGCCCCCTGCCGTGCTGAATACACGTTCAGACAAAACGCTGGCCGCCGGGCAGGCCAGCACCTCCAAGGCATAAAAGGCTAGCTCTGGCCACGTGGACAATTTGGAGATCCAGAAGTTGAATGGGGCCGAACCATCAGTCAGTACGTGGAGGGGTGTGCACAGGTACTGTTCCACCATGTTAGTGAAATGTTGCCCCCTGCTAACACGTTCCGTATCAGGTGGTGGTGCAGTTAGCTGTGGCGTGGTGACAAAGCTTTTCCACATCTCTGCCATGCTAACCCTGCACTCAGAGGAGTTGGCCATGACACAGCTGCGTTGGCGACCTCTTGCTCCTCCTCTGCCTTCGCCTTGGGCTTCCAATTGTTCCCCTGTGACATTTGGGAATGCTCTCAGTAGCGCGTCTACCAACGTGCGCTTGTACTCGCGCATCTTCCTATCACGCTCCAGTGCAGGAAGTAAGGTGGGCACATTGTCTTTGTACCGTGGATCCAGCAGGGTGGCAACCCAGTAGTCCGCACACGTTAAAATGTGGGCAACTCTGCTGTCGTTGCGCAGGCACTGCAGCATGTAGTCGCTCATGTGTGCCAGGCTGCCCAGAGGTAAAGACAAGCTGTCCTCTGTGGGAGGCGTATCGTCATCGTCCTGCGTTTCCCCCCAGCCACGCACCAGTGATGGGCCCGAGCTGCGTTGGGTGCCACCCCGCTGTGAACATGCTTCATCCTCATCCTCCTCCACCTCCTCCTCATTTTCGTCCTCCTCGTCCTCCAGTAGTGGGCCCTGTCTGGCCACATTTGTACCTAGCCTCTGCTGTTGCAAAAAACCTCCCTCTGAGTCACCTCGAAGAGACTGACCTGAAAGTGCTAAAAATGACCCCTCTTCCTCCTCCTCCTCCTGGGCCACCTCCTCTTCCATCATCGCCCTAAGTGTTTTCTCAAGGAGACATAGAAGTGGTATTGTAATACTGAGGTGGTATTCCCATGTCCTCATCATCAAGAAACATAAGTGGTTGTGCGTTAGTGCATTCTATCTCTTCCACCCCTGGGGAAGGGCTAGGTGGATGCCCTTGGGAAACCCTGCCAGCAGAGTCTTCAAACAGCATAAGAGACTGCTGCATAACTTGAAGCTCAGACAGTTTCCCTGATATGCGTGGGGGTGATGTGACAGACTGATGGGCTTGGTTTTCAGGCGCCATCTGTGCGCTTTCTGCAGAAAACTGGGTGGGAGATAATGTGAATAGTCCTTAGAACGGCATTGGGCCCCACCAAATATCCCTGTAAATTCTGGCGGCTACTGGGACCTGAGGTAGTTGGTACAGGACGTGTGGCTGTGGCAGAACGGCCACGTCCTCTCCCAGCACCAGAGGGTCCACATACACCACCACGACCATGTCCGCATCCGCGTCCCTTACTAGATGTTTTCCTCATTGTTACCGTTCACCACAATAAGAAAAATATTATTCGGGCCAATGTATTGAATTCAAATTCAGGCCATTTTTTACAGACACCTAACACTATCTGGCTATCTATTTAGGTATCGTATTACACTAATACAGGCACACCAGTAATGACAGATTTAGCTGAATATAAATTTGAGGCCTATTATTTAGGCGCTGGGTGACAGGTATACGTTTACGGACAGAATTAGACTTGGATCTGCACAGTAGCGTGTGTGTGAAGTTATTGAGAATTACCCTATCAGCACCTTGAATCTAATATACCCTTTTAGGGATAGATTTAAAGTAGGCCTGATACAGCAGAAACCACTAATTTAGAGAATTGCAAAATTGGGAATTGTATTTCAACCCAGAACAAAAACTGTGCTTTGACGGACACTAAATAACTTGACCAGCTAAAGCAGTAATGACAGATTTGGATGAATATAAATGTGAGGCCTATTTTTTAGGCGCTGGGTGACAGGTATACGTTTAATCACAGAATTAGACTTGGATCTGCACTGTAGCGTGTGTGTGAAGTTATTGAGAACTACCCTATCAGCACCTTGAATCTAATATACCCTTTTAGGGATAGATTTAAAGTAAGCCTGATACAGCAGAAACCAGTAATTTAGAGAATTGCAAAATTGGGAATTGTATTTCAACCCAGAACAAAAACTGTGCTTTGACGGACACTAAATAACTTGACCAGCTAAAGCAGTAATGACAGATTTGGATGAATATAAATGTGAGGCCTATTTTTTAGGCGCTGGGTGACAGGTATACGTTTAATCACAGAATTAGACTTGGATCTGCACTGTAGCGTGTGTGTGAACTTATTGAGAATAACTTTGTGACAGGCTCAACTTGACCCTGATGTAGGATATAGCCAAAAAATAACCACACTATTGATGGTTAAATGCACTTGGGTCACAGGCTCAGCTTGCCCCTGATGTAGTATATGGCCAAAAAATAACCACACTATTGATGGTTAAATGCACTTGATGACAGCTTGACCCTGATGTAGGATTATAGCCAAAAAATAACCACACTATTGATGGTTAAATGCACTTGGGTGACAGCTTGCCCCTGATGTAGTATATGGCCAAAAAATAACCACACTATGGGGGGCGGAGCTTGCGCCGGTCTGAGATGGCCGCACTTTGCTGAGCTCCTGCACTACCGCCGTCTATATCACTAGCTATCAGCAGCTATTAGCCTCATCATGGTTAAAATTGGCAACCCAAAGCTCGGTGAACACCCGACTCTGCAAAAGACCTTGCCCGCAAGCGGCGAAATGGACAAGTTTATAAAAAAAGCGGCATCCTCGTTCGTGGCGCGGGAATCTAAGATGGCGCCGACTCAGCATACACAGCCTCATAGAGCCAGCACACAGGAGAAGTCCGATGATGATAGTGACACCGACGAGCCGCAAGGTAAAGGGACTCTCCCTATAACCCGGCATTACCTAAAACATACCCTGTGCAAAGCCATGGAGCCGATCCTCAGCGAGATAGCGGCCATGCGGCAGGACATGAGGCAAGTGGGGGACAGAGTAGAGGCCCTTGAGACTCACCAGGCCATGATTCTGGAACACCAGAAAGACACATCTACTTCATTACAGAAGTGCAGCGCTTATCTTAACGAGCTGCATAATGCCCTGGAGGACCAGGAGAACAAGGGGCGCCGCAACAACCTCCGGATACGAGGGATCCCTGAAACGATGGCCCCAGGAGATGTCCCTAATGCTGTCAAACATCTCTGCATATCACAATTGGGCCCAAATTTCACTCCAGAAATAACATTGGAGAGAGCCCATAGGGCTCTACGCCCCAAGCCTAAAACAGAAGATCCCCCTAGGGACATAATCTGTAAATTTCTTAATTTCCAGGTCAAAGCTGCGGTGCAAGAAGCGGCTAGAAACCGCCCTGATATTGTATTCGAAGGTGCACAAGTATCCATCTATCAAGACTTAGCTCCCTCCACGCTCAGAAAGCGCCGGATCATGAAACCCTTGACAGAATGGCTACGTTCTAACAGGATCCAATACAAATGGAACTTTCCGTTTGGGCTATCTTTTACCCAGGAAGGACGTCGTTTCAATATCTCTTCACACTCGGATTTAGATGCAATGTACGATGTTCTGCAAATCCCTCCCTTCCAGATTGAAAATTGGGACTTATTTCAGGATATTGCTGCACTTCCAGAAGTCCCTACCGTTACGCCTTTCACCTTGATGCACACCCCTAAAGCCCATAGAGTAGGTAAAAGAGGAAGACAACTAACCCCAAAGAGACTTACCCAAGACCGGTGAACTCACTTAGGGATAACCCTGTTTTTCGTTTGTTATTACTTGAATACTATTCCAGATTCCTTTCTATATATCCTAGAATGGACGACAACAGACATCTCACGGAGTGGACTTGTCTCAGCGAAACTTGGAGAAGTCTTAACCATTTGATATAACTTACTGTCTGTCTGTATCACCTATGCTTTCTACCCTCCCCTCCCTCGTGACCCATGGTCACTTGCTCGTATCTGTCCTGCACCCTCACTCATCATACCTATTTGGTCTGTCAGCTCTATCCAATTTCTCAATGTTCATTTTGCTTAGTCACCGCCACTAGTTAGTTGGCCTTTTCCATAATTGTTCAACTTCTCTCTTTTTGTAGTGAACTACTATCCCATGTAGGCTGCTTATTAATGTGCTAGACGGCACACAATTTGGTCTGTAGACCTTATTCCCCCCATGATGACTAGCTTAGGGGTGACCCTACACTCGAAATGTTCTTTTTTTGTTCTAATGTTTTCTTTTTTTCACATCACAGTAGAGGATTCTACACCAACTTATGGACCTTATCCTTTTCTTCTGACCAGCTGACTGACACCCTACCGGTAAGTGCTCTACCCTGGGGGACTGACACATTGATGCGCCTCGATCCCCACTCACTAATCAGCTATGGCTGATCTACAAATTGCCACATATAATGTGAGAGGATTTAACTCTCCTTCTAAGAGAAGCCAAATTTTTGCGATGCTACGCAAAGAGGGGTCAGATGTGTTGCTTCTCCAGGAGACACACTTCAGGTTCAACCATTACCCCAACCTGGAATTCTCACATTATCCTGTGTGGTTCCATTGTGGTGGTAATTCGTCGGCGTCCGGAGGTGTGAGCATTGGTTTTAAAAGAAAAATCCCATTTAAATACTCAGAACATACTCAAGATCCCGATGGAAGATACCTCTTGGTGAAAGGGAATATAGGCCCTCAGATTTACACCTTTGTAAACTTGTATGCTCCCAACACCAAACAAACATCCTGGTTTTCCAACATTTACAAAATCATTGAGTCCTTCAAAGATGGTATTGTTGTGCTAGGAGGCGACTTTAACATTGCGCTTGACCCTCTACTAGATTTATCCTCCCATAAATCAGCTCACTCACTGAACTCACTGAGACGGGTGAGAGATGTTTTCTGGAACCTACACCTGGTCGACTCTTGGCGTACTCTGCATCCTAGTGATGTAGACTACACCTTTTTTTCACATGTACATAACACATACCACCGTATCGACTACTTATTTGTGTCTAAGGAACACCTCCAGCACTGTTCAGCGGCCAAGATCGGCTCTATCCACATATCCGATCATGCACCTGTATTCCTCACAGTCACGTCCCTACACGTAACACCTCATGCTTTAACTGGCGTCTAAACGAATCTATTATAGGAGACCCCAAAGTCATTACAAAAATCTCTTCCCTACTAGAGGAGTACTTTAAATTGAATACTAACCCCTCTCTCTCCCCTCAAACGCTCTGGGATGCACATAAACCCTTCATAAGGGGACACTTCATTAGCATCGGATCATACATTAAGAAGCTTAGGGAACAAAATATAGCATCTCTCCTCACTAAAATCAAAAAACTTGAGACCCTACACAAACGCTCCTTAGCCGATTCTCAGTGTCAAGACCTCTCTAGTCTTAGAGCAGAACTGAAAGCTTTATTGGATGCTAAATCCGCTAAATACTATCTGAACTCGCAGCATACATTTTATGCTCACGGCGATAAGACTACCAAGTTCTTGATGAATAGAATTAAGGCAAGAAGAGACAGCAATTACATACACCAGCTAAGTTCCCCAAATGGTGAAACCATTTTCTCCACAAACCAAATAGCTAATCAATTTAGAGCTTTCTAACATCCCTCCCCCCCCCTCCTCTGAAACCCACCTATCTTTAATCTCCTCCTTTTTAGAGGCGAACACCCTCCCTACGCTCACCGATACTCAGAGAACCCTACTGGCAGCTCCCTTCTCAATCGAGGAGCTATCTGTAGCTCTCTCCCAACTGCCCCTGGGAAAAAGTCCTGGCCCTGATAGCCTCCCGTCATCATATTACAAAACCTTTAAGACTCAACTACTCCTGCACCTTCTTAGTGTATGCAACTCTGCAATTCAAGGTAATTCCCTTTCTAGGGATATGACAACTGCACACATAGCACTGATCCCCAAAGAAGGGAAAGATCCCAAACTCTGCGCAAACTACAGACCTATTTCCCTCCTAAATATAGATCTCAAACTTTTAGCTAAAATGTTGGCCAACCGGCTGGCAAACTTCCTTCCCTCTCTGATACATGGGGACCAGGTAGGCTTTGTCCGCAATAGGGAGGGCAAAGATAACACGACGAGAGTTATCAATGCAATGTGCCACACCAAACACACTTCCTCTCCTCTCCTTTTACTTAGCACCGACGCAGAAAAAGCGTTCGACAGAATCAATTGGACATACTTGAGACAAGCTCTGCTGGGCTTTGGTCTGCCTGGTCTCTTTGTTCAAGCGATCTTTGCTATGTATGCACAGGCCACTGCCCTGGTAATGGTTAATGGTAATCTTTCATTGCCCTTTCACATACATAACGGTACCCGTCAGGGTTGCCCCTTGTCCCCCCTCCTATTTGTTTTGGCGATGGAACCCCTCTTGTCCACACTTAGGAAAGATCATAATATTAAAGGCATTACTTTGGGAGGAAGGGATTACAAAATTGCGGCGTTCGCTGATGATGTAATGATCATGACGACAAATCCCACTACTTCTCTACCTTACATACAAAATCACCTACAACAATATAGCTCCATCTCAAACTTTAAGATAAATGCTAGTAAATCGTTGATTCTTACATTAGGAATATCTACTCATACCAAATCCTTACTGATGAAAAATTCCCCCTTTAACTGGTCTTGCCCAACCATCACTTATCTAGGAGTTAAAATCAGCCCTCAAATCTCAGATCTCTTCTCCCTAAACTATATCCCCCTTAAAAACTCTCTTTTTAAAGCCATAGACAACTTACAGACTAGGGCGCCCATGCTATCCTGGTTTGGGCGTAAAAATCTTCTCACTTCATTAATCCTACCGCGCCTAACATACCTCCAACAGGTCCTTCCAATCCCTATACCTAGCTCCTTCTACACATCCTTGAAACAAAAATTTAGAACCTTCATATGGAATGGCAAAAAAGCCAGACTCTCATACAAACTTTTAGCCCATCCACGTCAGCTAGGCGGCATTGGCCTCCCAGACCCAGAACTGTATGGAAAAGCAATACTTTTAGCTAGAGCGGTTGACTGGCTCCGCAACCCTACTGACAAACCTTCGGTAAGCTTAGAACAAAGCATACTAGGCATTCCTTTTCGGGCAGCCTTATTGGGTCATCACTTTCCCCCACATATACCAATGCCTAACTTCCCAATTCTAAAAGCAACACTGGACGCCTGGAGATGGCTGAACTCCTCCCACTGCTCAGTTCCCTTCCCTTCTCCTATTCTGACGGTAGCAGATATCCTAGGTACGTCCTCTCCAATATTATTGCAATCCTCCTCCAAACGTATTAAATCCTCCTCTTTGCCCATCAGAAATCTCTTGGACTCCCCGGGGAAGCTCCTGGAGACAGATGCCATTTATACCCTACTCAACCCCTGCCCATGTGACCTTACTTTAATCCCTCACATTAGATCCTTTCTAATGAGAAATAATACTGAAGGTGAACTCCTTCGCCCAATAGGCTGGTTCGAAGCCCTCATCATCAATCCCAAACCCCTGAGAAAGCTAATCTCACAAATACATAGCAAACTGCGGACTCCACCACTTATCGCCAAACCATCTTTCATACACAACTGGGAAAGAGAAACTGGGATAACCATACCTATCAGTGATTTGCCCGATTTATTTGACATTCCCCACAAGGCTTCTTGATGCGTGCGCATTCAGGAAAATTGATACAAAATACTGACCCAATGGTATATTACTCCATCTAGATCTACCCATTTTGCTGAATCCTCCTCTGACAGGTGCTGGAGGTGTTCCGAGGAGACTGGAACCTTCCTCCATATTTGGTGGAACTGTCCAGTAATTAACAAATGGTGGTCGGACATTTTTCGTCTAAGCAACCAAATATGTCATGAATCTGTAAAGATGTCTCCACTTGGTGCATTGCTGTCCCACTACACAGATGCAAACCAACCCCCTCCCAACTATCTCTTCAAACAACTCTTGAGTGCAGCACGCTTACTCGTCCCCAAACATTGGCTTCAGACCACATTGCCAACAATTGAACAATGGAAGCTTAAGGTGGACCAGCTCTATCGCTTTGAAGAGCTATCTGCTTGGGAATCTCGCACGCACCCAGCCTTCATGAAGCATTGGTCACTCTGGTCCACTTTTAGGTTTTCCAGTTGCGCTTAACCACACTTCCTCCCCTGGATATGTATACCTCTTATCTCTTGGCTCTGTTGCCATAACTTACATTAATTCCAAGCTTTCTAAGTTTAGACATGCCTATACTTATATGTATGCCTTTGACATCATAGTTCAAACAACATCCAAACCTCCTAGGTTTAGACATGCCCATACATAGGTTCAGGCCTTTAAACCTGATTGGATAACACTTCCTATACACAACTTGTAGTGAATATGGTCAGCTTAACCTAACAATGTATCCGACCGTCTCCTATTGGTCACTGATGTGCTTGCTTCCTCTATATATGCCTGAATTTTAAGCTATTGAATATTATGTACCTTTTTCCATGTTACATTATACCCTGTAACCTACTGTCGTGTTTTACGGCTATGAAAATAAAATAAAATAAACATTAAAAAAAATAAAAAAATAAAAATAACCACACTATTGATGGTTAAATGCACTTGATGACAGCTTGACCCTGATGTAGGATATAGCAAAAAATAACCACACTATTGATGGTTAAATGCACTTGGGTGACAGGCTCAGCTTGCCCCTGATGTAGTATATGGCCAAAAAATAACCACACTATTGATGGTTAAATGCACTTGATGACAGCTTGACCCTGATGTAGGATATAGCAAAAAATAACCACACTATTGATGGTTTAATGCACTTGATGACAGCTTGACCCTGATGTAGGATATAGCAAAAAATAACCACACTATTGATGGTTAAATGCACTTGGGTGACAGGCTCAGCTTGCCCCTGATGTAGTATATGGCCAAAAAATAACCACACTATTGATGGTTAAATGCACTTGATGACAGCTTGACCCTGATGTAGGATATAGCAAAAAATAACCACACTATTGATGGTTAAATGTACTTGGTGGCAGCTTGTGCTGGCGCACCACAAGCCACAAAATGGCCGCCGATCACCCCAGAAAAAAGTGACTGAAAAACGCTCTGGGCAGCCTAAAAACAGTGAGCAATTGAATAGCAGCAGTTCAATGATCCACAGCTGTAGATCGATCACTGAATGAAGTCTTTTGGAGGAGTTAATCACTGCCTAATCTCGCCCTAACGTCGCAGCTGCAACCTCTCCCTACACTTGTATCAGCAGAGTGACGTGCAGCGCTACGTGACCCAAGCTTATATAGAGGCTGGGTCACATGCTGCACTGGCCAATCACAGCCATGCCAATAGTAGGCATGGCTGTGATGGCCTCTTGGGGCAAGTAGTATGATGCTTGTTGATTGGCTGCTTTGCAGCCTTTCAAAAAGCGCCAAGAAAGCACCGAACCCGAACCCAGACTTTTACGAAAATCTTCGGGTTCGGGTCCGTGTCACGGACACCCCAAAATTCGGTACGAACCCGAACTATACAGTTCGGGTTCGCTCATCCCTAGTCACACACTCTGCTGAAACTTTTCCTCAGATTCTCCAACCGCACAATTTGAAGCACTTTCTCCACTCAATAGCTGCCAAAACAATGGAAAGTCTCTGCCCAGTATAAATTCCACCTCCATGGTCTCACATTTCAAGAGCTCCCACTGTACAGAGCCATAGTCTGTTACAAAGGTCAGAGAGACAGTGGTATCTGTCTCTGGCCCCCTTTTCAGAAAGTTCAGAATGTCGGGCATAACCCGAGACACTTGTTGACGGGAATCTTGAATGACCCCCAGTGGGATTTCCCCAATCACCAACTCGCAGGATCTATTGCATGTTTTGCCAGATCTCCTGATCAAACGATCCTCCATTGCAAAGTCCTCCAGTTGGCAACACTCCCAGCAATACTTTGTTGCACATGATGGGCTCCACCAAGCCGCAGCAACTTCCACATAGAATTTCATAGTGACCCAAAACATTTTTTTTTCTCCACAGGTCAGTCTCACTTGGGCTTCCGGCCCTTTAAATCACCGCAAGATTTCCTTGCAACACAGCAAAAATTTCTCCAATACAAACTTCAGCAGCACATACTCTTTTGTCATACTGTCGCCCCTAGCGACACTTTGCCTTTTAACTTCCTTTTCCCCCTAGCAACAACATTGGGCCCTTTTAGCATGGACACATGCCCTTAGCAACCTGCTGTTGCCCTTTTTTCATGGACAGTGCCCGCATTCTCCACCAATTGTAAAGGATCACTCTCTCTCAGGGGGTCACAATCACAGACGTCTCCTCTGACAATGGGGTTCAAGTTCAAAAGGTGCTTTTATTTTGGCACTTCAGCACCATCACACACATGACCATCAAAAATTAAAACCTGCCCATCTGGGCTCTACCTAATACACGTGTTGTCTCTACCTCACCTATAGAGCACCGTTCACACACTAGATTAGATCCAGCTTCCTCAACCATATACGGTCCAGCAGCCTCCAGGCTGTGACCACACCAGCACTCTTGGAGGGAGATGGCCCAGAAGTCCTCCCGACTCTGACCATGCGACCCTCTTTCCGTAAGGCTTTCAAAAAGCCTTGTGGCTCCACCTCGTGGAAAGCTGCCTCTCCATCTTGCAGTTATCGATATTCAGCATTCTCAGAAGGCAGAATTTTATTAGCATCTGCAGTTAGAGAGTTGCTAAAGGAATGCTTTATAGGATGTTTTTAAATAAAAGTTTGCTAAATTGTCCAACAAAATATATTACAAAAGTTTTTGAAAACACTCTCCGTCTACATTAAAAAAAGACATACTGTAAGGCATTGCCATACTTTTAAAAATAGCTTTATCTCTGTATACACACTTAAAAAGTGAATGCTATTTATCACTGATGACACCTTCCATATGTACAACTGTAGTCAGAAGTAGCAGAGATATCAATTACAAGTTTTACTGAATCATTTCCCTCAAAAATATATATCAATCTGTTCAGCTCATCCTGTTCAAAAACATGCTGCCTGCAGATTGCATTACATTCTGTGGTAACACGTCTTTAACTGAAAATACAACAGTATGCACTACATTCCATCAAGTTCCTATGCTCCACCTAGTGGTGGCTGCAGGGAACAATAATTAGATCATGCACAGATTTTAGATCTTGATGACTGGGAAAACAGAGCATTAATCATAATATATAATGTATACGGTATTTACTGTATAAAATACTTTTAATTTTAAGAAATTAATCAGCACAAAATATTGCATATATTGAGATTTTAAATGTGCAAAATTCCAAATATTCAGTTTTTCACAAATGTACTTGTATAATGTTTAAAGCACGAAATAACTAAAATTTGGATACTAATGTCTGATGAACAGAGGCATTTTACTGTAAATGCTGAATCACCATAACCGATAACAAGTAAACACAACCTCCGTATTGAAAATAGTAAAATGTCTTTATTAAATATGACAAAAACACATAAAACAAACTGGCTGCAGGCTGCTAATTTTCACTGTTTGTTTTATACGTATGTATTAGTCGTATTTAATAAAGACATTTTACTATTTTCAATACGGAGGTTGTGTTTACTTGATATTGGTTATTGTATAATGTTTAGTAGTTTAATATTACTTAAAAGACAGTATTAAAATGAGTTCCTCATTCTGAAATAGGTATTACTTTGGTACATAACACAACTACAATAGTTTTGATTAACTTTGGAAGCATTAGAGTTAAATTTTTGATTGACTGCCCCATTTTCCATAGGAGCCCCATCGAAGCCCCAGTTACAGGAAAAATTACCCCTATTATGCTGACAATTTTGTTCCATTTGAGATTTGCTAGGTCAAGTTACACCTATAGCTGGTTTCTTGCACCAATTGTCATGGACGTACCGAGACATACGGACATCCCCACGACGTGAGTGGCAGGAGATCTTTGAGACTAGCAACACGTGGTTTGGTTTGACATGTTTACCTTGTGGATCAATAAGGCGTCTGTGTTGTTTTGGGTATTGGCCACACCCTTAACCTTCAGGTGTTCTATTGTGGTCATTTATCTTTCACTATTTATAGTTGCCTCTCCCACAATGCTGTGCAGTTTATAGCTTCAGTTGGACCTATGGATTCTATTTTGGCTTTTCTGTGTGTTGCATTCTTTGTTGTTTTGTATTAGCCTTAGGGAGACTCCCGTTCATCCTTCCTTTTGAGGGAACAGGATGGCTCATTTCTGTCAGTAGTACCAGAAGGCTCTTATGCGTTTTTTGTGGTTCACCAATTATTATCAAAAAATGTATTCAGAACTATTCGACAGTGGTGAAACCCTTAACTGACATGACTAAGAAAGGGACGGATGTCTCAGTGTGGTCTGATTCACTGTTGCAAGCTTTTTCTGCGGTTAAGGAATGCTTCTCTTCTGCCCCTGTATTGGTGCAGCTGAATGTATCACAACCTTTCATTGTGGAAGTGGACGCGTCCAAGGTGGGAGTAGGAGTAGTTTTATCGCAGGGCCCGTCACCTGGTAAATGGCTTCCATGTGCCTCTTTCTCTAAAAAACTCTCTTCCACAGAGACAAATTATGATGTGGGTAACAGAGAGTTACTGGCTATTAAGTTGGCTTTCGAGGAATGGCGTTATTGGTTGGAAGGGGCGATTAATCCGATCGCAGTGTTCACAGATCACAAAAACCTGGCTTACCTGGAGACAGCTAAACGACTGAACCTGAGGCAGGCCAGATGGTCTTTGTTTCTCATCAGATTCAATTTCATTGTCACTTTTCTTCCTGGGGTTAAGAACATCAAGGCAGATGCCTTGTCACGTGGTTTTCCTGGAGGTGGTTATTTTGAAAATCCAAGTCCTGTTCTATCGAAAGGGGTGGTGATATCCACCCTATAACCTGACCTTCACCCTGAGGTAAAGGTTTTAGAGGCCCAGGGAGACGCACCTGATTCTTGACCCTCTGGGAAATTGTTTGTGCCATTGGAATTGCGTTACAACTTGGTGTTTGGGGAACATCACTGTATGGTGCTTACGGGACACCCTGGAATCTCTCGTAGATTCTGGTGGCTGGGGTTGCATAAGTGTGTTGAGGACTTTGTGTCGGCCTGTAGTGTCTGTGCATGCGCTAAGGTGACACATACTCGGCCTTCCGGATCCCTACTTCCGTTGCCTATCCCATCCAGACCAATATGGTGGAAAATTCAAAATAACTTGATGAATATGGGCAATAGGTATTAACGTGTGGCTGACAGGAAACGTATGAAGGGTCCGGACCTAAGAGTGGGTGATTCTGTGTGGCTGTCCACAAGAAACATTAAGTTGAAGGTACCTTCTTGGAAGTTGGGTCCAAGGTTTATTGGTCCATGTATAATCATGGCCATTATTAATCCTGTAGCTTTTCATCTTGAACCTCCTCAGGTTCTTAAAATACATAATGTGTTTCACAAATCTTTTTTGAAGATATATGTTGAACCTTTGGAGCAGTCTTTCTTGCCACCCGCTTCTCTCATGGTGGACGGTAGTTTGGAATTCCAGATCGCCAAAATAATTGACTCTCGAGCTCTCCGTATATCTCTTCAGTATCTTGTTTACTGGAAGGGTTATGGCCCTGAGGAGAGGATGTGGGTACCGGCATCTGACATGAATGCCAGTCGTTTGGTAAAAGCTTTTCACAGGTCTCACCTGGATAAGGTCAGTCCTGGGTGCCCGGAGGTCACTTATAGAAGGGGGGGGGGTACTGTCACGGATGTTCCGAGACATACGGACATCTACACAACAGTGAGTGGCAGGAGATCTTTGAGACTGGCAACACGTGGTTTGGTTTGACATGTTTACCTTGTGGATCAATAGGCGTCTGTGTTGTTTCTGTTGCTGGCCACACCCATAACCTCCAGGTTTTGCTATTGCGGTCATTTAACTTTCCCTATTTATAGTTGTCTCTCTCACATTGCTGTGCGGTTTATAGCTTAAGTTGGACCTGTGGATAGCTGGTGTTTGGATGTCGGCTGAGTTCGTGGTGCTGCCATAGCTTCTTTGAAGTTAAGTGTTACCTTTCCCTTTGTGTTTTGGCTTTTGTGTGTTGCATTTCTTTGTTGTTTTGTATTAGGCCTTGGGGAGACAACCTTTAATCCCTCCTTTTGGAAGAACATGATATTTAATTCCTGTAATTAGTACCAGGGTCCTTTATGGTTAGATAGGACTTTAGGTATTCCGGTGTATGAACTCACCTACCTTTGGGGTCTGTTTATACTGGTAGTCAGTCAGGATTTTGATTAGGGTTTTCACTAGGAGGTGTCCATTAACCTTCCCTAGTTTTCAGGCCTTATTTCCTTTTCAATTTCCCTCCTATGTTTGGTGTGGGGTTTTCCCTCCCACACTAGAGCGTGACACCAATATCATATGACCACCAGAAACAATAAAACAGGGGGTAGCTGAGTATCACACCCACATCTGCACATCACTTGTACAGCCAGCTTAAATCTCCACCATATGTCATACAATGGTGTAGTTATAAAACTCAGGCTCATATAACAAACATGTACACTGTTCAGTCCTTAAAGGGATTGTGTAAGAATAGGGGGGAGGGGGTTTGACAAACCTTCCCACTTAGCTGGATCTGTAAAGGAGACTTATTTACCTGCTTCCTGGCACTGGATCCACGCTACTTCTCCTATAGGCCTGTGATGCTTTGCTGGGCTCCCTCTCTGAAAACTGCTGGTTTGACATCACTGCAGCCAATAACTGCCCGCAGCAGAGAGCATTTGTCACAACGCAAAGGGAGTCGGTCACTGTTGTGGCCAGTGATTGGCTGCATGCAGCCATGTCAAACTGGATGTTTACAGTGAGGTAGGGGTGGATTGGCTATAGACTCTACAGGGAAATTTCCCGGTGGGCCAATGCCTAGGAGGGCTACTCAAACTCTTCTCATGGCTGCCAGCCAGGTTCATAATGATCTGATTCTCTGCTACTCACTTGGCCAGCAGCCACAGCTGCTCTCCTGAATTCAACTTTATCGACATCCTCAGGACAGGGATACAGTTGAATACTGTGGCACAGGTGGCAGTATTTTCTGCTGCACTGTGATATTTGGTGTAGCTGGAGCAGTATGATGCCCTGCACTAATGTTTTGATGGTCCTCCTACTTCTGTTGTTCTGCCTTCTGTCAATTTGGAGCCACCTACAATATGGGGCCACTTTTACCTTTTTTTCCATGACCACTTTCAGTTCCCAGTCCGCCCCTACAGTGATGAGCTCAGTGGAGCATCTCAGGCCTGGAGGAGAAGGAACAGGGAGTCAGTGCCGGGAAGCAGGTAAGTAACTCCTTTAAGGAGGGATCTGAAATGTGCATACTTGTAACAGGTTATATTTCAGTCTTTCTGAGAAAACATCAGATTATGCTTATGGTAAATTTCCCATTTACTAGACTTAGATAATGGTGGTACATTTACTGCAACGTGTATTAAATATTTCTTGTAGAATTAGATCACCTTGCAAAGTGTTTGGTTGGCACGGTTAGCGGTTGAATGTCATACTCTGATCACTAGAGACATTCTATTTCCATATTTGTCTTTTTAGACGAGCAGTATGATTGTTGATCGAAGCACATATCACTACTATCACTTCATGACAAATTGCTAAGTCACTATACTGTGGCTGTCAGCATAGTAAACACAGATATCAATATTTGAGAAAGTAAGCCTCCATCTGCTATAGAGCAGCTGCCAAATGTTCTTTATAGGAAAATTAGATGCAAAGTCATCTGCAGTGACCTTGTTTGGGAGTAATTTAACTAGACTATTCAAGGCACTATAGTTTCTTGATTTAATAGACTTTAAGATATAGAAGGCAACCACTTGCATGAAAAATTATAAGATAAACTGTATATGACATAATGCATCCATATTGCATTGGATATTGCATACTCCTTATTGCAGCTGATATCTTTGTTTAGTCTTAACTTGGAAAATGGTCCTTTTCATTTATTGCAACATCAAAAGCAACTCAACATACATGTTTATGGGAAATGTCTGAAATTATTCAGTGTCCATCCTCCATCTATACAGGACACATGTGCTTCCACTTTTACCTGTTACACCAAAAAATGTGTGACATACTATATTACAGTACCCTAGTTCATCTGGTTCTCCTGGCATGATAGCCACTTTTCTTTTTTCCTAGAGTTGCTCCATTCCCCTACTACTATTCTTGCCATTATTCCATCTCTGATATGCAAATTAGACTAATAGTATGCTATGTTGGTCAACGTGTTGGTCCTAGATGCCCATTGTCCATTCAGTGTGATCTTTCCCTGCTCTGACACTGTCCAATGAGAGAGGACAGTGTTAGAGCAGCTTGAGTAGCAAGATCCAGAAAATATGACTAAGATTCCACGTGATCTAATCCAGGAAACAGAAGAGCAGAGTTGAGTTATAATATAAGAACATTAGAGCTGCGTGTAACGGGGTTCCGAAGGTGCACTCGGTCCCCCATTACCCGCAGACCTGTTGCTTAGCTTTGGGAATGAGGATCTGTGTTTGACCTCATTCCCAGGGCGGCGTTACTAGCTGGATGGCTCCCTGCTCCTAAGTCTGCCTTGAGCACTGAGCTGATCACTTGGTGCTCGACTGGTTGGTCTGTCGGTCATGTGAGGCTGGCCACGTCACATGACCCTCACTCCCCACTATAAATACAGGCAGCCTGCTGGCCACAGGTTGCCTGTTAATTTAGGTTCCACCTGTGATTTGGTCTTTCCTGGCGTACTTACCTCCTGCTGAATTCCTGACAATCCTCTGCCAGCTCCTTGTGTACTTTGCTGCTCTCCTGGTATTTATGACCCCGGCTTCTCCTGACAATTCTCTGCTTGCTCCCTTTGTACTTTGTAGCTTTCCTGGTATTGACTCGGTCCGTTCACGTCCTGTTGTTTGTCTGTCTGTCATCCCTGCACTTATTCCAAGTTAGGGATTGCCGTCCAGTTGTCCCCTGTCATTAGGACTCGCGAGGCAAGTAGGCAGGGCCAGGGGTAAGGGTGGAGCGCAGTGGTCACTTCCCTTCCCCCTGTGTGTGTGTGTACGCGACCGTTACACTGCGTTTGTGCACTGAGCCAGAGAAGAGTGTAGAGCAGAGGACAGGAATGGTGGTAGTAGCACTGGTGTTGGTAGTTGTACCCATGGTGGCAGCCTTCTCTCTGGTGCTCGCTAGGGCCATGTAGTGACAAAAGGTGTAGCATACCAAACCACAGGGAAAAACACGTGAGGTTCACGGGGGGCTGATGGGTGCGATAGTTCATGTACTCACGGTTAGCAGATGCCTGTCTGGGCTGGTGTACAGTGGATGGGAAGACAGCATGAAATCCTCTGGGGCACTTTCGGTTACAGGGAACACAAGCCAGATGGAAGTTCAGGTGCCCTTGATGACAATGGGTGTAAGGTGCTTTTGCGGCTGGGCCCCTGGTTCGTGACGCCGGCACCATCAGGTGCAAATGTTGAGAGTGGTAGAAAAAATTAGGAGTCGGTTGTTGTAAACCAGTTGAACATTTACTGAAGAATCAATAGTCTCTGGACAGTTGGTACAGTTCATCAATGGAAAGATTTTTGTATAGAACAAATAATAATAAGTTCACTGGCAATACTATTATCAGGTAGTGGCAGTTGTCAATGGAGGGATTCTTCAAATGCTGATACTTTACAGGCAAGGATCCTGGTGGTAATCCTAAATTCACTTATGCGCATAAATTATCTATTTGTGTCCAGATAAAGTTAAGTTTTTGCATTTTAGTACTGCCATTTAAAATATTTTATTTTTTTCTCTGCTGTGTATTGCCATTTAAGCCCATTTATTTTTCTCTTCTAGATTAAGAGGAGTGGCCTGGGCAACCAGGTGCTATAAATTGAACTACAGAACTCTCCCAGTGCTTGCTCTTCCTGAGGCTTTCTGTACTAAGTGGGCTTCTTATTAAGTGGAGTTAAAGAAAAGGAGTTTAAGACAAGGCGCAGGTAACTAAGGTTGGATATAATTTCATTGTGTGTTGTTGGCTTAATTCTAGGTAGTCCTTCAACTACAGCAGACAGAGTCTAATTCTAAATCATATTTACCGTTTTACTTTTTTACTGTTGTAATCCCCATTTAGTATGTGTTGCACAATTGACAACGAAGTCCAGGGACAGCACTGCTGCAGCTGGACACTTCCTCTGCCAGTCAGGGGAATGTCAGCTCCAGTAAGCAGGGAACCAGGAGAGCAGGGCAGGCCAGACAGGTACTGGTAGTGGGAGACTCCATTATTAGGGGAACAGATAGGGCAATCTGTCACAAAGACCGTGATCGCCGAACAGTGTGCTGTCTTCCTGGCACTAGAGTTCAACACATCGCGGATCGGGTTGACAGATTACTGGGAGGGGCTGGAGAAGATCCAGCGGTCATGGTCCATATCGGAACCAATGACAAAGTTAGAAGTAGGTGGAGAGTCCTTAAAAATTTTTTCAGGGATTTAGGTCAAAAGCTTAGGGCAAGGACCTCAAAGGTAGTATTTTCCGAAATACTGCCTGTACAACGGGCCACACAAGAAAGGCAGCGGGAGATTAGGGAGATTAACAAGTGGCTCAAGAACTGGTGTAGGAAGGAGGGGTTTGGGTTCCTGGAGACTGGGCCGACTTCTCTATCGGCTACAGGCTCTATCGTAGGGACGGGCTGCACCTCAATGGGGAAGGGGCAGCTGTGTTGGGGAGAAAGATGGCTAGAAGGTTGGAGTGTTTAAACTAGGGACTGGGGAGGGAAATTACATTATAGAATGGGAAGATAGTGCAGATAGAGACCAGGGGCAAGGTAGTGGGACTGGGGGAGGAATGGAAGGAGGGACTAGAACAGTTCAGAAGGAAAGGTGTAGGGTAAAAAATATACATAACCTCTTAAATGTATGTATACTAATGCCAGAAGCCTGACTAATAAAACTGGGGAGCTGGAATTAGTGATGTGTGAGGAGAACTATGACATAGTGGGAATAACTGAGACATGGCTGGATGATAGCTATGACTGGGCAGTTAATGTACAAGGTTACAGTCTGTTTAGAAAGGATTGTCAAAACCGGAGAGGGGGAGGGGTTTGCCTTTATGTAAAGTCTTGTCTAAAGCCCAAACTCCGTGAAGATATAATTATGCAAAGTCTTGTCTAAAGCCCAAACTCCGTGAAGATATAAGTGAGGGACATGAACATGTGGAGTCACTGTGGGTAGAGATACATGGAGCTAAAAACAATAATTAATTACTAATAGGAGTTTACTATAAACCACCTAATATACCAGAGTCCACAGAAAATCTACTACTAAACGAGATAGACAAGGCAGCAAATCATAATGAGGTGGTTATTATGGGGGACTTCAACTACCCAGATATAGACTGGGAAACTGAAACTTGTATATCTCATAAAGGAAACAGGTTCTTGGCAATAACCAAAGACAATTACCTCTCCCAACTGGTTCAGGACCCGACTAGAGGGACGGCCATACTGGACTTAGTATTAAAGGGATTCTGTCACCAGTTTTCAACCCTGTCAGCTAAACATATGCTGATGTTCAGGGCCTCATCACGATTCCTAATGTGTGCTTATAAATGTCATCTGTGGGCTTATTTAGCTAAAAAACAGCTTTTACTAACCTGTCAGTCAAACAAATAAGGTGCCCAAGGGGATGTGAAGCGATGCCAGGTGCTGGCCGCACCCGCCGCCGTTCGTGCCCAGCGCCGCCTTTCCGGACTTCTGCGCCGCCTCCTAATCCTCTGTGCCGCCTCTCGCTCTCCCTCCCTCCCCCCTCCTCCTGCTGTAAGATCTTGCACGTGCGCACAGGCCTCTGCCTGATGCGCCCGTGCGGACTTCTCCATTTGGCTTCTTCCAGCGAAGTGCGCATGCGCCGGCACTTCGCTCAACCCCTGTATGCGCGAGATCTTACAGCAGGAGGAGGGGGGAGGGAGGGAGGGAGAGCGAGAGGCAGCACAGAGGATTAGGAGGCGGCACAGAAGTCCGGAAAGGCGGCGCTGGGCACGAACGGCGGTGGGTGCGGCCGGCACCTGGCATCGCTTCACATCCCCTTGGGCACCTTATTTGTTTGACTGACAGGTTAGTAAAAGCTGTTTTTTAGCTAAATAAGCCCACAGATGACATTTATAAGCACACATTAGGAATCGTGAAGACGCCCTGAACATCAGCATATGTTTAGCTTACAGGGTTGAAAACTGGTGACAGAATCCCTTTAACCAATAGGCCTGATAGAACAACAGACGTGCAGGTTGGGGAACACCTGGGAAATAGTGACCATATAGTAATAACCTTCCAATTATCATTCAAAAGAGCGTTTCTACAGGGAGGAACAAAAATACCAAACTTCAAAAAAGCTAAATTTAGCCAACTAAGAGAGGCCATAGGCCTAACTAACTGGGACAAAGTCCTCAAAAATAAAAATACAGCCACAAAATGGGATATCTTTAAAAGCATCCTAAAATCTCATTGTGAGAGGTACATACCGTATGGGAATAAAAGGTTAAGGAACAAAAAGAAACCAATGTGGATAAATAGAACTGTAAAGAAAGCAATAAATGACAAAAAGAAAGCATATAAATCACTAAAACAGGAGGGTAGCATGGAAGCACTGAAAAACTATAAGGAAAAAAATAGAACATGTAAAAACAAATAAAAGCGGCCAAACTAGAGACCGAGAGATTAATTGCCAAAGAGAGTAAAACTAACCCTAAAATGTTCTTCAATTATATAAATGTTAATAAGTATAAATCTGAAGGTGTCGGCCCTTTAAAGAGTAATGAGGGGAGAGTCGCAGAGAGCGACGAGGAGAAAGCAAAGCTGTGAATCAATGGATGTCGTATATCTGGACTTCTCCAAAGCATTTGACACAGTACCACATAAAAGGTTAGTATATAAAATGAGAATGCTCGGACTGGGAGAAAACGTCTGTATGTGGGTAAGTAACTGGCTCAATAATAGAAAACAGAGGGTGGTTATTAATGGTACATACTCAGATTGGGTCACTGTCACTAGTGCGGTACCTCAGGGGTAAGTATTGTGCCCTATTCTCTTCAATATATTTATTAATGATCTTGTAGAAGGCTTGCATAGTAAAGTATCCATTTTCACAGATGACACTAAACTGTGTAAAGTAATTAACACTGAAGAGGACAGTATACTACTACAGAGGGATCTGGATAGATTGGAGGCTTGGGCAGATAAGTGGCAGATGAGGTTTAACACTGACAAATGTAAAGTTATGCACATGGGAAGGAATAATGCAAGTCACCCGTACATACTAAATGGTAAAATACTCTGTAACACTGACATGGAAAAGGATCTAGGAATATCAATAAACAGCAAACTAAGCTGCAAAAACCAGTGTCAGGCAGCTGCTGCCAAGGCCAATAAGATAATGGGTTGCATCAAAAGGGGCATAGATGCCCGTGATAAGAACATAGTCCTACCACTTTACAAATCACTAGTCAGACCACACATGGAGTACTGTGTACAGTTCTGGGCTCCTGTAAACAAGGCAGACATAGCAGAGCTGGAGAGGGTTCAGAGGAGGGCAACTAAAGTAATAACTGGAATGGGGCAACTGCAGTACCCTGAAAGATTATCAAAATTAGGGTTATTCACTTTAGAAATTACTATGTATAAATATATCAGGGGGCAGTACAGAGATCTATCCCATCATCTATTTATCCCCAGGACTGTGACTGTGACGAGGGGACATCCCCTGTGTCTGGAGGAAAGAAGGTTTGTACACAAATATAGAAGAGGATTATTTACGGTAAGAGCAGTGAGACTATGGAACTCTCTGCCTGAGGAGGTGGTGAGGGTGAGTACAATAAAGGAATTCAAGAGGGGCCTGGATGTATTTCTGGAGCGTAATAATATTACAGGCAATTGTGGCAGATGAGGTTTAACACTGACAAATGTAAAGTTATGCACATGGGAAGGCATAATGCAAGTCACCCGTACATACTAAATGGTAAAATACTCGGTAACACTGACCCGTTGATCCAGGTAGTTATGCTGATTGCCTGATTGGAGTCGGGAAGGAATTTTTTATTCCCCTAAAGTGGGGAAAATTGGCTTCTGCCTCACAGGTTTTTTTTTTTTGCCTTCCTCTGGATCAACTTGCAGGATGACAGGCCAAACTGGATAGACAAATGTCTTTTTTCGGCCTTATGTACTATGTTACTATGTTACTCGGAAAGCTACTCCTGGTTACTTGTGCTGATGAGGTCCATAAGCTATAGTTAGCTGTTACCCTCACTAGTCTCTCTGCATCTTGGTGTATAGACTTACTGTCTGGTGCTTGGTTTCTGTAGTTATCTTCTCCAGGCTTGATCAGGGCCCAGAGAAAAGGAACACAGCTACATGGTATCTTTAGCCTGTCTCTCTCCTCCATGAACTTGCTTCTCCTTTCACACTACTAACTAACATTCTCCCTCTCTACATTCTCCTATACTCTGCTCTAAGCTAGACACCCCCCCACTATTTATACTATGTGGTGCCAGTATGTAAATGAAATTGCCAGCCAGATAATAGAGAATACCATAAAAATGCTAATAAACACATGTAAATACATTAAGATGTTTGAAGTGTCCCATTTACACACATATGTGGGACGCTGCAAAGGGTGCACTCTTTCTTCCTTTGGGGCACACTCTGGACTTTTGGAGGCCCCTGCTTAGTGGTGGCTGGGGTTCTCATGACGATAGGTGAATTAGTAGTAGTGTCCAGGGCAGGGGGGGCAAGCTGATGGGGCCAGCAGATGGTGGAGTCAATGACCAGGCTTGTTTAGTTAGAATAAATTGTCTTACACTTTAGGGCTCTTTCACACTTGCGTTCTTGTCTTCCGGCATAGAGTTCCGTCGTCGGGGCTCTATGCCGGAAGAATCCTGATCAGGATTATCCTAATGCATTCTGAATGGAGAGAAATCCGTTCAGGATGCATCAGGATGTCTTCAGTTCCGGAACGGAACGTTTTTTGGCCGGAGAAAATACCGCAGCATGCTGCGCTTTTTGCTCCGGCCAAAAATCCGGAACACTTGCCGCAAGGCCGGATCCGGAATTAATGCCCATTGAAAGGCATTGATCCGGATCCGGCCTTAAGCTAAACGTCGTTTCGGCGCATTGCCGGAGCCGACATTTAGCTTTTTCAGAGTGGTTACCATGGCTGCCGGGACGCTAAAGTCCTGGCAGCCATGGTAAAGTGTAGCGGGGAGCGGGGGAGCAGCATACTTACCGTCCGTGCGGCTCCCCGGGCGCTCCAGAGTGACGTCAGGGCGCCCCAAGCGCATGGATCATGTGATCACATGGATCACGTCATCCATGCGCATGGGGCGCTCTGACGTCATTCTGGAGCTCCCCGGGAGCCGCACGGACTGTAAGTATACCGCTCCCCCGCTCCCCGCTCCTACTATGGCAACCAGGACTTTAATAGCGTCCTGGGTGCCATAGTAACACTGAACGCATTTGGAAGACGGTTCCGTCTTCAAATGCTTTCAGTACACTTGCGTTTTTCCGGATCCGGCGTGTAATTCCGGCAAGTGGAGTACACGCCGGATCCGGACAACGCAAGTGTGAAAGAGGCCTTACTTAGCAGATGATGGGAGTTACAGTAGAAATGCAAACAGCAGGTACAGGTCTTAGGTATTTATCACAAAATATTTATCTTACAGGTTGTAAGCATCCAAAGGGTGTTTAAGTATGTGTCACTGAGGCTGCTGCTCTCAGTGATGTAAATCCCGGAGGTAAATGGCAACCAGTGATGTTAGATTGCTGAGTTTGTGGTAGCTGGAATTTGGGTCCGGGATTTAGGAGTGACTGAAGAGTTTGGGTGGGAAGGTCACTCCCGTACTCCATCTCCTGTGTTACCACCTCACCCAGCTGGAAGCTAATTTAAAAGACACACTGTCAGTATGTGTTTGGTGTTGGTCTGCAGAGGACTTGGGAGCATTCCTCTCCACAGTGTTCCTGAGAAGGGAAAAGACAAGATTCTGCACAAAGGTGACTCCTGTATTTTGCCTGTTTAACAATTGAACTGTTAAATGACAAATGAGGACTGAAGACAAGTGCTTTATGTGACTGAACTTTGATGGGCTGAAGCCAAGCCATCCTGTTGGACCAAATTTGAGTTGTGTTTTTCCCAATAAAACCCTTATGTTGCATCCAATCCTGCCGACTGCCTACCATTTGTACAGCTAATCTCCACATATGGTGTTGGATGCGGGCAAGTGGTTGCTAAGGGTAACGGCTGCATAATTATTTTTTTTACTCTGTAACCTGCTTATGTCCTGGATAAAGGCTGCTACATTATTGCCTAGTGAGACTCCTGCCATGGATGAGCTGGTTAAGCACTTGGTGCAGGTCAGTGCTGCCCAGCAGGAAACCAACTGTCTGTTGCTGGAACAGATCACAGTCCTGAGAGAGAGGGTGTCAGCTCAACCAAGGAATATAGAGGAGTTAGCTGGGACTGTGAATGAAAAAAAAGCAGTGAACCGCGCCTTGCAAAAAATGACCCCAGATGACGACATAGAGGCCTATCTGGCGGTGTTTGAAAGGATTGTGGAAAGGGAGAAACTCCCTGTGGCTGAATGGACTGAGGTTCTGGCGCCTTATTTGACTGGGGAGCCGCAAAAAGCATATTTTGATTTAACAGCAGAACAGGCCAAAGACTATGATATCCTTAAAGCAGAAATCATGACCCGTCTGGGAGTCACCTTATCTGTGCGTGCTCGCAGAGTCCAGAATGGCGGTTTGAAGAGAAAAAACCGCCCCGCTCTCAAATTTTTGATTTGTTACACCTTGTGCGCAAGTGGCTACAACCCGAGACACTGAGTACAGCAGACATTGTCGAACGAATCGTGCTCGACCACTATGTGAGTGGACTTCCTTGGGACATTCACCGCTGGGTTGCTCAAGGAGACCCCAAAACCATGGATCAATTGGTTCACTTGTGGAGCTGTTTACGACTACCGAGACCTGTCTGAGGCCTGAAGGTAAACCACAGCAGTTTGTGAGATCCTCTGGTGGTCATCGACAGAGAGCAACCTCCACAGCCATTTCTACCTCTGAGCAGGAGGACCGAGCCAACAGACAAAGCCCCGGGGAAAGAGGTTTTTCATTCCAAGAAAGGTACCCTCCCGTTCTGAAGCCCCACTCGAAGGCCGACCTGAGGTCCGTTGTTAGAAGTGTCAGCAACCGGGGCATATTGCAGCACACTGTTCCCAGGGGGAGGAGCCAATGGAGTGTGGTGCCACCCACCGCCTCTCCATGTTTGCTCATCCTGTTTGCAGTGCTACACCCCTGCAGGAACCAGGTCCCCAGGAGCGTTAACTCCAGGTAAACGGGGTTAGTGTTGTGACCCTTTTGGACTCAGGTAGCCTGGTCACCCTCTTGTGTGCTGCCATACCCCATAACCTGGTCATCCCTGAAAGGCGGGTGGGGGTGGTTTGTATCCATGGGGACACTAAGCATTATCCGCTGGCCAAAGTGACTGTAGGGACTGGCTGCGGGACAGTGACCCATGAAGTGGGTGTGGTACCAGACTTATTACATCCATTGATTGTGGGACGTGATTTTCCATTGTTCTGGGAACTCTGGTCTCATTCCCACTGTAATGATACACCTGTTGCATGTTCACCTTCTTTCAGCCCAATTCTTTTAGGGGAAGAAGCCCAAACAGATGCTGTAGGGGTGACCAATGAGGTATCAGACAGTTTTCCCCTTGAAGTATTGGCTGGGGATGAGGGTGAGGAGTCTAACCCTGAGCCGAATGTACCGGACTTGGAAGTGTCACGGGAGAACTTTGGGACTGCTCAGTTACAAGACTCCACCCTGAAACATGCATGGGAAAATGTAACTGTACTGAATGAGGTGCCTCAGGAGCCTAATGCTGATCAAAGATTTCCTCATTTTGCTGTCAGTGATAATTTACTGTATCGTGTTACTAAGATGCGTGATGAAATTGTGGAGCAATTGGTGGTACCCATACCTTATAGAAGGATGGTCCTTGATATGGCCCACACCCATTTACTTGGGGGTCATCTGGGGACTGACAAAACAAAGGAAAGAATCCTGCAAAGATTCTATTGGCCAGGTTGTTACCAAGAGGTTGAAAGGTTTTGTCGGTCCTGCCCAACCTGCCAAGTAACGGCTCCTGTGAGTCACTTTCGGAGCCCCTTGGTTCCCCTGCCACTAATTGAGATTCCATTTGACAGAATAGCTATGGATTTGGTGGGGCCATTAGTTAGGTCTGCCCGAGGCCACCAGTATATTTCCGTAGTGCTGGACTATGCCACCAGGTATCCTGAAGCCATTCCGTTGCGGAATACCTCCTCCAAATGCATTGCTCGGGAGTTGGTTCATATATTTTCCAGAACTGGCCTACCAAAAGAAATACTGACTGACCAGGGTACACCTTTCATGTCCAAAGTTATGAAAGAGCTTTGCAACCTGCTGAAAATTAAGCAGCTAAGAACCTCTGTATATCATCCCCAAACAGATGGCCTCGTAGAGAGGTTCAATAAAACCTTAAAGGGGATGTTGAGAAGGGTGGTAGAAAAGGATGGGAGGGACTGGGATTGTCTGTTGTCATATCTCAAGTCTTCCATCCAAGAGGTCCCCCAGTCCTCCACTGGCTTCTCTCCATTTGAGTTATTATATGGGAGACATCCCAGGGGATTGCTGGATATTGCCAAGGGAGAGTGAGGCTACCCCTTGGGAGAGTGAGGCTACCCCTTACAGAAGTGTGATAGAACACGTGGCCCAAATGCAAGATCGCATCAGCAGTATTATGCCCATCGTGAGGGAACACATGCAGAAGGCCCAAGAGTCCCAGAGCAGGGTGTACAATAGAGTGGCCCGGGTGAGGCAGTTCAACCCTGGAGACAGGGTACTAGTGCTGGTTCCCACGGTAGAAAGCAAATTTCGGCCCAGTGGCAGGGTCCTTTTGAAGTAGTAGAAAGGGTTGGAGAAGTCAATTATATAATACATCAGCCTGGGAAAAGAAAGCCCATCCAACTCTATCACGTCAATTTAATCAAACCTTGGAAGGATAGAGAGTCCCTGGTAGCGGCCACAAAACCCCAAATGGATTGTCACACAGATATTGAAAAGGTTGCAATAGGTGACACCCTGTCCAAACCCCAAAAACAAGAAACCAAGGAGTTTCTACAGCAGAACAGGGATATTTTTACGGACCTGCCAGGCACTACAGATGTCATTCAGCATGATATAGTCACTGACCCCAAGGTAACGATAAACATTAAACCATACAGAATCCCTGAGGCTCGGAGACAAGCGGTCTCTGAGGATGTAAAGCTTATGTTAGCTCTGCAGGTTATTGAGGAATCCAAAAGTGGGTGGTCCAGCCCCATTGTATTAGTGCCTAAGCCAAATGGGACCTGGTGGTTCTGCAATGACTTCTGCCGTCTAAATGAAGTCTCTAAATGCGATTCCTATCCTTTGCCCCGGGTGGATGAATTAATTGAAAGGTTGGGACCAGCTAGGTATATTACCACACTTGACCTCACCAAGGGGTAGTGGCAGATTACCCTATCAGAGGAGGCAAAGGAAAAGACTGCCTTCTCCACCCCAGACGGGCTCCTTCAATATACCAGGATGCCCTTTGGGTTACAAGGGGCACCCGCCACTTTCCAGAGAGCGATGGACAGGGTCTTGGGGCCCCATAAAAGGTACGCAGCAGCATACTTAGACGATATTGTGGTCTTTAGCACGGACTGGGAATCCCATCTAAGTAAGGTACAGGCCGTACTGGATTCCCTCAGGAAAGCTGGCTTTACTGCTAACCCGGAGAAGTGCTCTATTGGGTTGGAGGAGGCTCGCTATCTGGGGTATATTGTAGGTAAGGGCACAATAAGACCACAGGTAAACAAAGTGGAGGCAATTCAGAAGTGGCCACAGCCTCGGACAAAAAAACAAGTGAAGGCGTTCTTGGGGATTGTTGGCTATTACTGCAGATTTGTCCCGAACTGTATAGTTCGGGTTCGTACCGAATTTTGGGGTGTCCGTGACACGGACCCGAACCCGAACATTTTCGTAAAAGTCTGGGTTCGGGTTCTGTGTTCGGCGCTTTCTTGGCGCTTTTTGAAAGGCTGCAGAGCAGCCAATCAACAAGCGTCATACTACTTGCCCCAAGAGGCCATCACAGCCATGCCTACTATTGGCATGGCTGTGATTGGCCAGTGCAGCATGTGACCCAGCCTCTATTTAAGCTGGAGTCACGTAGCGCCGCACGTCACTCTGCTCTGATCAGTGTAGGGATAGGATGCAACTGCTGTTAGGGCGAGATTAGGCAGGGATTTATTTACTGAAGTGATCGATATACAGCTGTGTATCATACAACCTCTGCTATTCAATTGCTTGCTGTTTTAAGGCTGCCCAGAGCGTTTTTCAGTCACTTTTTTCTGGGGTGATCGGCGGCCATTTTGTGTCTTGTGGTGCGCCAGCACAAGCTGCCACTAAGTCCATTTTTAACCATCAATAGTGTTTTTTTTTTTTTTTTTGCTATATCCTACATCAGGGGCTTGGCTGTGCTTGCTAGGGATAAAATACAATTGCCAAAATAGCAGTACCCTAAATCTGGTGTTTCAGCTGTGGCTAGCCAATTGTAATACTGTCTGCTGTCTGCCGAAGCACAGTTTTTGTTCTGGGTTGAATACAATTCCCAACTTAGCAATTCCCTAAATTAGTGGTTTCTGCTCTATCAGGCCAAGGTTAAATCTATCCATAAAAGGGTATATTAGATTGAAGGTGCGGATAGGGTCATCCTCAATAACTTCACACGCTACCGTGCATTTCCAAGTCTAATTCTGTCCGTAAAAGGGATACCTGTCATCCAGCGCCTAAATACTAGGCCTACAATTTATATTCAGCTAAATCTGTCGTTACTGCTGTGCCTGTATTAGTGTAATACGGTACCTAAATAGATAGCCAGATAGTGTTAGGTGCCTGTAAAAAAAGGCCTGAATTAGAATTCAATACATTGGGCCAAATAATTTTTTTCTTATTGTGGTGAACGGTAACAATGAGGAAAACATCTAGTAAGGGGCGCGGACGCGGACATGGTCGTGGTGGTGTTAGTGGACCCTCTGGTGCTGGGAGAGGACGTGGCCGTTCTGCCACAGCCACACGTCCTAGTGAACCAACTACCTCAGGTCCCAGTAGCCACCAGAATTTACAGCGATATTTGGTGGGGCCCAATGCCGTTCTAAGGATGGTAAGGCCTGAGCAGGTACAGGCATTAGTCAATTGGGTGGCCGACAGTGGATCCAGCACGTTCACATTATCTCCCACCTAGTCTTCTGCAGAAAGCGCACAGATGGCGCATGAAAACCAAGCCCATCAGTCTGTCGCATCACCCCCATGCATATCAGGGAAACTGTCTGAGCCTCAAGTTATGCAGCAGTCTCTTATGCTATTTGAAGACTCTGCTGGCAGGGTTTCCCAAGGGCATCCACCTAGCCCTTCCCCAGGGGTGGAAGAGATAGAATGCACTAACGCACAACCACTTATGTTTCCTGATGAGGACATGGGAATACCACCTCAGCACGTCTCTGATGATGACGAAACACAGGTGCCAACTGCTGCGTCTTTCTGCAGTGTGCAGACTGAACAGGAGGTCAGGGAGGAAGACTGGGTGGAAGACTATGCAGGGGACGATGAGGTCCTAGACCCCACATGGAATGAAGTTCGTGCCACTGACTTTCAGAATTCGGAGGAAGAGGCAGTGGTGAGACCGAGCCAACAGCGTAGCAAAAGCAGAACACCCGCCGCCAAGAGAGTCCGTCTGCTACTGGCCACCGCTATCTGGGACCGAGCACCCCAAAGGCAGCTTCAAGGAGTTCCCTGGCGTGGCAGTTCTTCAAACAATGTGCTGACAACAAGACCCGAGTGGTTTGCACGCTGTGCCATCAGAGCCTGAAGCGAGGCACTAACGTTCTGAACCTTAGCACAACCTGCATGACCAGGCACCTGCATGCAAAGCATGAACTGCAGTGGAGTAAACACCTTAAAAACAGGGAACTCACTCAGGCTCCCCCTGCTACCTCTTCTGCTGCCACCGCCTCGGCCTCTTCCTCCACCTCTGTAGGAACGTTGGCACCTGCTGCCCAGCAAACAGAGGATGTACCACCAACACCACCACCTCCGTCACCAAGCATCTCAACCATGTCACACGGCAGCGTTCAGCTCTCCTTCTCACAAACATTTGAGAGAAAGCATAAATTCCCACCTAGCCACCCTCGATCCCTGGGCCTGAATGCAAGCATTTCTAAACTACTGGCCTATGAAATGCTGTCATTCAGGCTGGTGGACACAGACAGCTTCAAACAGCTCATGTCGCTTGCTGTCCCATAGTATGTTGTTCCCAGCCGCCACTACTTCTCCAAGAGAGCCGTGCCTTCTCTGCACAACCAAGTATCTGATAAAATCAAGTGTGCACTGTGCAATGCCATCTGTGGCAAGGTCCACCTAACCACAGATACGTGGACCAGTAAGCACGGCCAGGGACACTATATCTCCCTAACTGAACACTGGGTAAATTGTAGTGGCGGCTGGGCCCCAGGCGAAGAGCTGTTTGGCGCACGCCCTTCCGCCGCCAAGGATCGCAGGGCAACATTCTTTGCCTCCTGTTGCCTCCTCCTCCTACTCGGCTTCCTCCTCTTCTTCCACCTGCTCATCCAGTCAGCCACACAACTTCACCACCAACTTCAGCACAGCCCGGGGTAAACGTCAGCAGGCCATTCTGAAACTCATATGTTTGGGGGACAGGCCCCACACCGCACAGGAGTTGTGGCGGGGTATAGAACAACAGACCGACGAGTGGTTGCTGCCGGTGAGCCTCAAGCCCGGCTTGGTGGTGTGCGATAATGGGCGAAATCTCGTTGCAGCTCTGGTACTAGCCGGTTTGACGCACATCCCTTGCCTGGCGCATGTGCTGAATTTGGTGGTGCAGAAGTTCATTCGCAACTACCCCGACATGTCAGAGCTGCTGCATAAAGTGCGGGCCGTCTGTGCGCGCTTCCGGCGTTCACATCCTGCCGCTGCTCGCCTGTCTGCGCTACAGCGTAACTTCGGCCTTCCCGCTCACTGCCTCATATGCGACGTGCCCACCAGGTGGAACTACACCTTGCACATGCTGGACAGACTGTGCGAGCAGCAGCAGGCCATAGTGGAGTTTCAGCTGCAGCATGCACGGGTCAGTCGCACTGCGGAACAGCACCACTTCACCACCAATGACTGGGCCTCCATGCGAGACCTGTGTGCCCTGTTGCGCTGTTTCGAGTACTCCACCAACATGGCCAGTGTCGATGACGCCGTTATCAGCGTTACAATACCACTTCTATGTCTCCTTGAGAAAACACTTAGGGCGATGATGGAAGAGGAGGTGGCCCAGGAGCAGGAGGAGGAGGAGGAAGAGGGGTTATTTTTTGCACTTTCAGGCCAGTCTCTTCGAAGTGACTCAGAGGGAGGTTTTTTGCAACAGCAGAGGCCAGGTACAAATGTGGCCAGCCAGGGCCCACTACTGGAGGATGAGGAGGAGGTGGAGGAGGATGAGGATGAAGCATGTTCACAGCGGGGTGGCACCCAACGCAGCTCGGGCCCATCACTGGTGCGTGGCTGGGGGGAAACGCAGGACGATGACGATACGCCTCCCACAGAGGACAGCTTGTCCTTACCTCTGGGCAGCCTGGCACACATGAGCGACTACATGCTGCAGTGCCTGCGCAACGACAGCAGAGTTGCCCACATTTTAACGTGTGCCGACTACTGGCTTGCCACCCTGCTGGATCCCCGGTACAAAGACAATGTGCCCACCTTACTTCCTGCACTGGAGCGTGATGGTAAGATGCGCGAGTACAAGCGCACGTTGGTAGACGCGCTACTGAGAGCATTCCCAAATGTCACAGGGGAACAAGTGGAAGCCCAAGGCGAAGGCAGAGGAGGAGCAAGAGGTCGCCAACGCAGCTGTGTCACGGCCAGCTCCTCTGAGGGCAGGGTTAGCATGGCAGAGATGTGGAAAAGTTTTGTCACCACGCCATAGCTAACTGCACCACCACCTGATACGGAACGTGTTAGCAGGAGGCAACATTTCACTAACATGGTGGAACAGTACGTGTGCACACCCCTCCACGTACTGACTGATGGTTCAGCCCCATTCAACTTCTGGGTCTCCAAATTGTCTACGTGGCCAGAGCTAGCCTTTTATGCCTTGGAGGTGCTGGCCTGCCCGGCGGCCAGCGTTTTGTCTGAACGTGTATTCAGCACGGCAGGGGGGCGTCATTACAGACAAACTCAGCCGCCTGTCTACAGCCAATGTGGACAAGCTGACGTTCATAAAAATGAACCTTGCATGCATCCCACAGGACCTGTCCATCCCTTGTGCAGATTAGACATTTATAACTACCTCCCCTTAACCATATATTATTGTACTCCAGGGCACTTCCTCATTCAATCCTATTTTTTATTTTCATTTTACCATTATATTGCGGGGCAACCCAAAGTTTAATGAACCTCTCCTCTGTCTGGGTGCCGGGGCCTAAAAATATCTGACAGTGGCCTGTTCCAGTGGTGGGTGACGTGAAGCCTGATTCTCTGCTATGCCATGAAGCCTGATTCTCTGCTATGGGACCTCTCTCCTCTGCCTGGGTGCCGGGGCCTAAATATCTGACAGTGGCCTGTTCCAGTGGTGGGTGACGTGAAGCCTGATTCTCTGCTATGACATGAAGCCTGATACTCTGCCATGAGACCTCTCTCCAATTGATATTAGTTAATTTGAATTTATTTTATTTTTATTTTAATTCATTTCCCTATCCACATTTGTTTGCAGGGGATTTAACTACATTTTGCTGCCTTTTGCAGCCCTCTAGCCCTTTCCTGGGCTATTGTACAGTCTTTTTAGTGCCGAAAAGTTCGGGTCCCCATTGACTTCAATGGGGTTCGGGTTCGGGGCAAAGTTCGGGTCGAGTTCGGATCCCGAACACGAACATTTCCGGGAAGTTCGGCCGAACTTCTCGAACCCGAACATCCAGGTGTTCGCTCAACTCTAGCTACCACCTCACCCAGCTGGAAGCTAATTTAAAAGACACACTGTCAGTATGTGTTTGGTATTGGTCTGCAGAGGACTTAGGAGCATTCCTCTCCACAGTGTTCCTGAGAAGGGAAAAGACAAGATTCTGCAGAAAGGTGACTCCTGTATTTTGCCTGTTTAAAAATTGAACTGTTATATGACACATGAGGGGTGAAGACAAGTGCTTTATGTGACTGAACTTTGATGGGCTGAAGCCAAGCCATTCTGTTGGAACAAATTTGAGTTGTTGAAGAAAAGGTAATGGGAATAGCTCACTCCTATGTGGCAGGGACCAGGTGCTCTAGTCCAAATAGCTGTATCACCCATACAGAGAAAAGTATTGGAAATAAATAAATGGTACGGACTGGCACTCTGTATGTGTGGTAAAATATAATTGGTAAAATACAAAGTGTAAAATATGAAATATACAGTATATAAAGTGATCACACTATTTTAATATACAAGAAATTGAACTCAATAAAATTGCAGTAAAATTACCAAAAAACATATAAATGAAAATATATAGTTATAAAACCTTGAGATAGTAGGTAGGTTAATCAACATTCTCCATTCATCATTATGCTACAATATTTTTTCTAAATTAAGTACCCTTTTTTATGTGTTTTTCTACATATTATATTGTTAAACTATTAACATTTTGTGTTACCCCAATGCGCGTTTCGAAGGTACGCCGAAACGCGCGTCGGGGTAACGCCATCCCAGGTACTCAGGTCTTTGTCACTTCTAGGTGAGTCCGTGCTATTTCCATCCATACTCATGGCTCGTCACACATAGTCAGGATGCGGCTTCAGTGGGTCTATACAGCAGCTTCCTGCTGTGTCTTTGGGTATAACACCCTTTGGGGATACTACCTGTTATAGCTATACTGTTTGGCAATTTTGCTATGATGTTTTTATACTAGGACTCGCCTTTATCATTTAGTGTACATGTCAATGTGACGGTATACATCTATACTCTGTAATGCTGGGATGGTGTTTTTTGCTCCTTATCTGTCAGGAAGCAGGGGGTGTTACCCCTACTCGGGGACCGCGGGCACGGCGCAGGGCACGGGTTCCCCTTCAGCTCGGTAGAACACCTGGTGCCCGAGGTGTGGGTGCGCGGCATGTGCACAGTACGCAGGCTACGCGCGCATTCCCGGTCGCATAGCGTTCCTGCATTATCCAGCTGTCAGGTGTGAGCCTTGCTGGGGGAGGTTCCCAGTACACACCTTCCACCTTCCTCGCCTGCCATTGGTTCCCGGGGAGGGAGGCCTCCTGGTTGCCTTGGGGACCAGGGGGTGGTTCCTACCTTCCCTGGCTATAAAGACCTGGCCTGAGCTCTGGCTCATTGCTGAGTTATTCCACCTTATGGTGAACACCTAGCCTTCCTGCATATCCTGCTATTTGCCTGTTGTTTCTTTGTATTCTTCCCAGTTACTGACCCTTGGACTGTCTTCCGCCTTGAACCTTCGCTGCCTGCCTCAACCCGGATTGGACATTGACTACCCCTCTTTGATTATCCCTAAACTTGTACCACATTTCTGGGCTGTCAGCTGCTTACTGCCAGTGGGTTCCTCACCCCACTACTGGCTCCCTGGGACGTCTAACATTATCCCCCTTTTTTATGGTATTTATTTTCTATTGATTTTTGTAACTAATAAAGTATACTATTTTTCATTATTGGACGTCTATGAGCTTTAGTTCTTTTGTTTCTTTCCTGTATTTAAAAAGCTTGTACAGTTACCGCACTACTGCAGTGTACGCTTATTTGGCAACTGACACCCATGTGTTTTTTTTTTATTTATTTTTTCATGGTTTTGTTATGGCATGATGAATATGTGATGCCCACATTAAAATGTATTGCCTTATTTTATCTTTAATTATATTACTCCAAACAATAAAGATTGACTCTTCTACCATTGGCAGTGCTGGCCCTCATTTTACTTGTTTTATCTGCATTGCTTCCAGCAATCAAAATTTATTGTAAGTCCCGCTCCTTACTCTGCAGTTGAGGGTGCCTTATTACATGTCTAATAAGCATTGTGTGTTGTGCCTGAATTGCACAACGCTACAATGAGAGCGATTTTCCAGCTCTTACCCGCAGCAGGTCATGGGCTACTGTATGGGAGGTGGCAATGATGGTATTAGCCCTCCCTAAGTCGCTCTCTAGATACCCTATGCAACATTCCTAAATTAACCACATGCTTATAATACTGTTCTCATTAGCACTTTCTGCAATGCCCAGTCTTCATATGTCTGAGTGGTCCCAAAATACTATTACTGTGGTTTAAGGTTGCTGTGTGAAGATTTATATAGGTGGAGATAAGCCTAAAGCCTCTTTCACACGGGCGAGTTTTCTGCACAGGTGCAATGCATGGGGTGATGGATCATGTGACGGACCATGTGATGAGCGCGGTGACGTCACCAAAGGTCCTTTTCGTCCCAGGTCATCAAAGAAGAAGAAAGAAGAGAAGCCGGGCTGCGCGAACAAGTGGATGAGGTGAGTTAAATGATTATTATTTTTTAACCCCTCCATCCCTATTTTACCAAGCATTCTGTATTAAGAATGCTAATATTTGCCCTTATAACCATGTTATAAGGGAAAATAATAAAATCTACACAATACCTAACCCAAACCTGAACTTCTGTGAAGAAGTCCGGGTTTGGGTCTGGGTACCAAACATGCCGATTTTTCTCACGCGCATGCAAAATGCATTAAAACGCTTTGCACTCTAGCACCCGCGTCCAATCCGGCCCTCACACGCGACGCCTGTGTGAAAGAGGCCTAAGACTTCCAGAGACTACAGCAGTCTGAGAGGGCTAGTCTTAGTGTGCAAAAATATGTTTTTGCAGCAGGTTGATGTAAACAACCCTCAGATCAATGTCAGTAAGAGGGAAAGTCACTACAGCCATTTTAACAAGAAGCATTGTGCCTCTCCGGCTGGAGAGAAAGTGTTATTGTTCATTTTTCACCCTCTATGAACATCCAGATCTGTTTGCATTGAAGCATTGGTGCCCTCCTATGGAGTGTCCCTGACTTTAAAGACATTAAGCACAATCCAGCTTCTATGGTGCAGTTTACATATGGACTCATTGGGCAAAAGCCTGATTGTTTTATGTATTAGAGTACCACATCTGGCAGCAAATGTGCAAAGGCATGCTACAGGAAAAACATCAAGGATATCTCTAAAGACACCTTCACAAAGTGCTAAACTCTAGACAGTGCAGTTTAGAGATCTAATGGCTTTACAGTTTATTAAAAATGCCCATACTAGGTTCTAAAGGACATCTTTTCATTCATCCCCTCCCTTAATGTTAAGAGGATTATTCTAACAGATCTAAGTGTGAGAAAACTTTGGCTGACCTAGACCTCTGAATGAGTTCAGGGATAACTGTGCTTGACGATTATCTTATTTAATACCCTTTTGTCAATAAAATGTATAAAGGACTTTCTTTCCAGCAAAAAAGCCTCCTCGTGCAGAGAAACAGTAGATGAATTTCTTCTGTAGATCCTCATTAATGTATTCATAGAGAGATTTACGTTAGGGTTTAGATTTTCGCCAAATGTAATAGCTGCTCCACAGAACAATTCAACTGGGAATCATAAATTCAGTGTGGAGGCAGTAAGTTTGCCCCTTTTACAAGAACATCAAGAGATTTGTGATGTTTGAAGAATGGTTTCTATGTTGTATTCAGACACTAATGTATGCTAGCGGGAGTGCAGGAAATGAGGTAATTAGCAATAAAAAGAAGTATCTGTCCACCTTTTGTACTCAATTTTATCATTTATATATACAGTAGATGCAAGTTAAGGTAATAAGTTGAGTGAAGTTGTAAATATATTGCATTACTTACCGTATACCGATTCTAAACTACAGCCTTTATGATAGTAGAGCTCAACTTACAGTTCTGCAGACTAGAGAGATGAAATCTCCAAGCATCCCTGCTTGTTCAGTTTCTGCAAACCTGATTTCCTACACATAAGTGATTGTACTAGTTTCTATGTCTGTTTTATGCAGGTTATTCCCAACACGTTTATTTCTCTGACTACAATTCTGCTTTGTGGATGCCTATTGTAAGTAAACTGAGGTCTAATATTTCAACTGCTGGTGTACATTAGTGTAAATGTAATAATAGCCCGCTCAGCCATTCAACAATTGGCCCAATTCTTGAATGGTTGATGATTTTTAGGTATGCTGAAACTTTTAAGATTAGTATTAGTAGCAAATGCCACACTCAACTTTCGGAAAATATAGAAGCTTCATAGGAATTTCTCTAGTGTTATTCACCTCCCACAGCTATTGGAAATTGCTAGCATTGCAGACTGTAGATTTTGTTCTTTCTTGATCTTTAACTTCATCGTTCAACTCTATTTACCCACATAAAAAACTCCAAATAGTGAAAAAATTGACTAAAGTTTATTTGGTCATTTATAAAACTAGTGTAACGTAGAACTGGCTTAGTTGCCCATAACAACCAATCAGATTCCACCCTTTATTTTCCAAAGGAGCTGTCAAAAATTAGAGTTGAAATCTGATTGGTTGCTATGGGCAACTAAGCCAGTTTGATAAATGACCACAGTAGTTTTTATTTTAATTGTGAGTTCAGATATAAGTCATTTAGGTGGAATTAGCAAAAATTTTATCGGACGGGAAGGAGTATCTTGACGTACTTTCTGGTTATTTCTAGGTATACACTATGCAAAAGGTTTTTAGCTTGTGGAAAACCACTTTTTTTTGTGCCAAATCTTTATTTGCAAAATTAACCATTACCTATAGTGTGGAATTATGTCCGGTGAAGAGTTTCATGTGAACACTATGATGCTTATGCTTCATTAAAAGTTGAGTGCAGGATTTTTTATTAAGATTGTTCTGATTACACTAGTGATGAGCGAATCGAAGCATCCAAAGTGGAATTCAATCCAAAGTTGTTTTGTTTTACAAATATCTTTTTATTAGTAGTTTTTTAATAATAATAACACATACCGAAAGAGAGAGGTACATAAGCCATGAATCGATAAGCTTTACATGAAGGTAGGGGGGAGAGAAAAGTACTGGAAGTGTATTATGTTCGCGCAACCAGCTAGCTCCTCGATAAGGCAGAGTTGGTCCACCTTTGAGTACCATTGAGCTATAGAAGCGGGATCAGTTTTTAGCTAACTAAAAGGGATTAATAATCTAGCATCTTAAACTAGGTCAGATGCTGCTGGAGTCCAATTATTTGACGGTAGCCAGAGTAATACTGAATTAGAAGAAAGCTGGATGGAGGTACCACAAATTTACTTTCAATCTGGTTCCAATAATTACGTATAAGTGGACAAGACCAAAAAATATGGCCCAAAGAGCCTATAGCTTGTGAGCACCTCCAGCAAGCCTCCATCCCGGTTATTCCCAATGCGGCATAGTTTACGGTCATCATACTACATAGTCATGGTTTTATAGGAGTGTTCTTGAATTTTAATAAAACGTAAAAAGCCATGAGATCTCAATTGGATTTGAGCAATCTCCACTTCATTGAAGGTCCTGTCTAAATCTTTTTCCAAATTACTCATATAAACAGGGGTACCTCCACTGTTCATGGATTGTAAAGTCTTATATAATGGGGAAATAGCATGTTTTGGGATTAGGCGACCAAGTGTCAATTTTTCTAGCCTTGTAGCTTCTGTCACTGAACTATATTTTGGTTGAAGTGCTAAACATGAGCGTCTAAATTCTTGCCGGTCAAGTAATTTACCTGCCTTAATGTAACGAGAACAGAGAGGCTTTATGTCTGCAGCTAATTTACTGGTCACAAAATCTATAATGTTAATATGCTTAAAGAGGTGCCAAAAAGGAGGGGGCAACTAGTGTTCGGTCAGAGAATATATGGTACCAGGAAGGATGGCATATTTTTTGGGGGCCTATCTGAAGAGAGTTAATGTAGGGAAATGGATGCCCCTTGTTAATCCCTCTGGGGATTGGGATGACCCAGTGATGCCCCACAGGCCGGCCAACTGCCCATCTGACAGGTTTGTCAATTTGATATCAGAGCTAAAGTCCTGAAATGTGGAACACACAACTGTAACCATCTTTTGAGCTGTACTGCTTGTAATAAAGATGCATATCTGGAGGCTAAATCCACCATGTAGGTGATCTTTTTTACCTTTCTAGTCCTGCACAGATATGTTGAGCAAAAGGTGGGCCAGTCCTTGAGCCTATCGGCGCCTATGTGTGGAGCTGTAACTGGTCAAAGAAAATATATGTCCCCTAATGCCCACTGTGTAAATGTGTTTCTGGCCCAGGCACACCAGTAACTTGTGGGGGATTCAGTCAGCACAACCCTGTAACACCAGTAACTTGACCAAGTGATGGCAATGCTGCTTCCAAGTTGTAATTGTGCGATTTCTTCTCCAATGTCCTCCTCTGCCTCCTCATCCTCCAACTTGCCCTCAGTCTCCACTGTAGGCATAGTTCAGAGTGATTGTCCAGCATACCACCTATGCAAACCACAGCATTGTCAAGCGGTTCTGCACCTGGTCAGCCTGGGCGAATGGAGTCACACCAGGGAGGAACTTCTCCTTACCATCAACCAAGAAATCGAATCCTGGCTGTCTCCTTGCCAACTGGACATAGAAACTATGGTCACCGATAACGGAAAGAATATTCTGTCTGCGCAGCATCATGGAGGGTTGCACGATGATGCGCACGTCCATATATGTGACCTGACTATCATTCTGATGCACAGTAACTGTTTCCCTACTAGAAATGATTAGCTATGCATGTTGGTGCAATGCACACTGATGTACACCGAGATACATTCTCCCACAAGTTTAACTGCTGACTTGGATAGGCCTGGTTTAATGTGCTATGTGAGAAATTAACTCATAATGAACCAAATTTCCTGAAAAAATTTGGTGAAGCGTCCGAATTGAATTTTTGAAAACTTCTCCCATCTCTAGTATACACCTAAATACATGAACTTGAATGCGAAAAAAAAAAATTAGGAATGATGTAGGAGGAAGAGGTTGAGGAGGCGGTGAATGGGTGGATGTTGCGGTGTAGGCTCACGTGGCGGTCTAGGTGGAAGCGTCGGCGAAGGAGGAATAGGTAGCCAACACAGATGTGTGTTATTTAGCATTTTTACATAGGGGTATCCCCCAAAATATTGGGACATATAAAATAAAAAAAAGGAATAAATGCACTTGAGTACAAGGATGGATGGTTGAGGCTGTTAGAACTGTCTATTCTGCACAAGGTACAGACAAGTCTTGTGGGATCCAGGTCTGGTTCATTTTAATGAACGTGAGTTTGTCCTTGTTGGCTGTGGCGGCTGCGTCTGTCTGTAATGACGCCTCCTGCCGTGCTAAATACACGTTCAGAGAGTACACTGGCTGCAGGGCAGGCCAGCTCCTCCAAGGCATACAGGGCAAGCTCTGCCTCCTGCTAACACACTCCATATCAGCAGTTGGGGCCGGTTGTTGCAGCGAGGTGACAAAGCTTTTCCACATGTCGGCCATGCTAACCCTGCCTTCTGATGTGCTGGCGCTGACACAGCTGCATTGGCGACTTCTTCCTCCTCCCCTGCTTTCGCCTTGTGCTTCCACTTGTCCCCTGGCGTCAGTCGGGAATGCTCTCAGGAGCGCGTCTACTAGCGTGCGCCTGTAGTCGCGCTTCTTCCGATCACGCTCCAGTAAGGGAATTAAGGACGTCACATTGTCTTTGTAACTGGGATCTAGCAGGGTGGCCACTCAATAGTCAGCACACGTTAAAATGTGGGCAACTCTGCTGTTGTTGCGCAGGCACTGCAGCATGTAGTCGCTCATGTGTGCCAGGTTGCCCAGAGGTAAGGACAAGCTGTCCTCTGTGGGAGGCGTATCGTCTGCGTCCTCCGTATCCCCCCAGCCATGCACCAGTGATGGGCCCAAGCTGCATTGGGTGCCACCCCGCTGTGAACATGCTTCATCCTCATCCTTCTCCTCCTCATCCTCCTCGTCCTCCAGTAGTGGGCCCTGGCTGGTCAAATTTGTACCTGGCCTCTGCTGTTGCAAAAAAACTCCCTCTGAGCCACTTCTAAAAGACTGGCCGGAAAGTGTTAGAAATGACCCCTTTTCCTCCTCCTCTTCCTCGTCCTGGGCCACATCCTCTGCCATCATCGCCCTAAGTGTTTTCTCAAGGAGACATAGAAGTGGTATTGTAATGCTGATAACGTCGTCATCGCCACTGGCCATGTTGGTGGAGTACTCAAAACAGCGCAACAGGGCACACAGGTCTCGCATGGAGGCCCAGTCATTGGTGGTGAAGTGGTGCTGTTCCGCAGTGCGACTCACCCGTGCGTGCTGCAGCTGAAACTCCACTATGGCCTGCTGCTGCTCGCACAGTCTCTCCAGCATGTGCAAGGTGGAGTTCCACCTGGTGGGCACGTCGCATATGAGGCGGTGAGGGGGAAGGCTGAAGTTACACTGTAGAGCAGACAGCCGAGCGGCGGCAGGATGAGAACGCCGGAAGCGCGCACAGACGGCCCGCACTTTATGCTGCAGCTCTGACATGTCGGGGTAGTTGTGAATGAATTTCTGCACCACCAAATTCAGCACGTGCGCCAGGCAAGGGATGTGCGTCAAACCGCCTAGTCCCAGAGCTGCAACGAGATTTCACTGGCAGCAACCACTTGTCGGTCTGTTGTTCTATACCCCGCCACAACTCCTGCGCGGTGTGGGGCCTGTCACCCAAACACATCATTTTCAGAACGGCCTGCTGACGTTTAGCCCTTGGTGGTGAAGGTCTGTCGCTGACTGGATGAGGAAGTGGTAGAAGAGGAGGAAGAAGCCGAGTAGGAAGAGGAGGCAACAGGAGGCAAAGAATGATGCCCTGCGATCCTTGGCGGCGGAAGGACGTGCGCCAAACAGCTCTCCGTCTGGGGCCCAGCCGCCACTATATTTACCAGTATGAGAAAGCCGTATTTCTGGCCTAAATGTGACACTCACTTATGCACCTATAATCACAGATGTGAACTATATGAAACAGAGGATTTTTTTTTTCCACCTCAGTATGCCCCAGTATGAGAGAGCCGTATTTCTGGCCTAAATTGAACAGTCACTAATGCAGCGATAATCCTAGATGTGCACTATATGAAGCAGAGTTTTTTTTTTCCACCCCAGTATGCTCCAGTTTGAGAAAGCCGTAATTCGGGCCTAAATTTCACAGTAACTTATGCACCTCTAATCCCAGATGTGCAGTATATCAGAGTTATTCAGTATGCCCCAGCATGAGAAAGCCGTATTTGTGGCCTAAATTTCACAGTAACTTATGCACCTATAATCACAGATGTGCAGTATATAAAACATTGTTTTTTCCACCCCGGTATGCGAAAGCCGTATTTCTGGCCTAAAATGAACAGTCCCTTATGCACCTATAATCCTAGATGTGCATTATATGAAACAGATTTTCTTTTTTCACCCAGTATGCCTCAGTATGAGAAAGCCGTATTTCTAGCCTAAATTGAACAGTCACTTATGCACCTATAATCCTAGATGTGCACTATATGAAACAGATTTTCTTTTTTCACCCAGTATGCCAAAACCGTATTTCTGGCCTAAATGTAACACTCACTTATGCACCTATAATCCTAGATGTGCACTATATGAAACAGATTTTCGTTTTTCACCCAGTATGCCCCAGTATGCCAAAGCCGTATTTCTGGCCTAAATGTAACACTCACTTATGCACCTATAATCACAGATGTGCACTATATGAAACAGAGGTTGTTTTTTTTTTCACCCCAGTATGCCCCAGTATGCCAAAGCCGTATTTCTGGCCTAAATTGAACAGTCACTTATGCAGCAATAATCCTAGATGTGCACTATATGAAACAGAGGTTTTTTTTTAACCCCACTGTCTCAAAGCAGTATTTCTGGACTTGCAGACGGGCAGATATCCTGTGCTGGTGCACTATTGTTGCATAAAATGGCTGCCGATTATGTATTGACTAACTGAAGGAAAAAAGTTCATTTTCAGCAGTAGTTGGCTCAGGGCAGGCTTAAAACAATTGTGCACTGCACCCACAAAACACATTTGCTGTAGATCGCTGAGTAAAGAAGCAGTTCTTCATAAGATTCCTCCCTGATCTCTCCCTCACAGCAGCTGCAGCCTATCCCTACACTAATCCAATCAGAGTGACGGGCGGCGCTAGGTGACTCCAGCTTAAATAGAGGCTGGGTCACATGCTGCTGTTGGCCAATCACAGCCATGCCAATAGTAGGCATGACTGTGATGGCCTCTTGGGGCAAGTACAGTAGTATGACGCTTGTTGATTGGCTGCTTTGCAGCCTTTCAAAAAGCGCCATAGAAATCGTCAAACACCGAACCCGAACCCGAACTTTTACGTAAATGTTCGGGTTTGGGTCCGGGTGCTGAAAAACTTTACAGTTCGGGTTCGCTCAACTCAAATTGTGACTAATACTATGATTTTAGTATTTTCTTTTTCTCAGTTTTTTGTACAAGATTAAGATAAGTGATTAACCTAAACCGTGGGCATAACTATAATTATGCTCTATATGTGCCTGAAAAATAATAAATTACATAAAGAAAAAAGGCAGGGGAGAACAACAAAATATGCAATAATCATTAATTCTTTATTTGAATCATCATCATAAAAGTACAAAAGACTAAAAATAGGTGAGATGACATACACTAAAGAAGGGAGGGGGTAATAGCAGCAATTGTTGGAAAGCAGCAATTATATAAAATAAAATATCAAAAGTAACAATTACTTCAATACACATAATAAAGTTAACGTGCAAGAGTTTCACACATACATGGAACAGATATGGAAAATAATAACTACAATATAGTGAAGATGAATCCAAGTGACTAAGAATAAATATATAAATACCTTAGCGACCACTTTGGTTACTAACCACTGTGGTTGGTATCCTCTTGGATTTATCCCCACTATGTTAGAATTTTTCTTATCTGTTCTCTGTATTGGGGTTCTATCTATGTATATGTGAAACCATTGCTTGTAATTTCTCTCTCTCTCTCTCTCCATGTTTGAGTTGCTTTTTTGATGGACAGGATATCTTGATATTCATGAAAATCTAGAAGCCAGAAATCAATTGTAAGTAAAGGATTTGCAGGATTTATGAGATCAGGTAAGGTAGGTTACCAAAAATAGTGCCCAGAATGGGAATCTGGCCTACCAGGCAGATTTCCAGTGGGCTCGAGTGGACCACACACTGCTGTTTAATATGCTGCAGCTATAGGAGATGCTAGGACAGAGCGACACTGAACAGTTGCTCTGCCTTCAGCTCTTGCCCATGTATGCTGCAGGAGAACGTCAGAATCTTATGAAGAGTGGATTCATCATATTATGACATTCTTCTGCTGAATACACAACCAGGAGCTTTAGGCGAAGCCAGGTTTCAGATCTGCTCCAGTCTGGCAGCTCCTCCACTGACTATTCCCCTCCTCTTACTGGTTTTGGTGTCTGAATCCAAGATGAAGAAGCCGTTACCAAAAGGAACATTCAGGAGTGGCCACAGGAGAAGGGGAAGCTGAAGATGGAGGGACTACAAGAAAGTAGGAAGCAGTGAAGAAGAAAGAGGCTGCAGGGACCTGATGGCACTTAGGAGGAAGTGAGGAAAACATGGACTGGAACTACAAAACATGGCGGGCACTATGACAGGGCTGTAAGTTCAGCAGGCGCCTCTCCCCAGGGCCCTTTAAGAGTTAAAAAAAAAGAGTAATTGTTGTTTTGTCGTGACGCCAGTTGCAATGAAGCAACAAGGGCACAGGGCCCCATTTAGTGATATGGTGGTACCATGGGTAGGAATGCCAGAGTGGTGTAGGGGGGCCTAAATGTCCCTTAATGGTGTTGCACATGTCACAGTCCTCCTACCTGGGTACGCTAGACCCTAGGTTTTGGCTCTGCAGCAATGAAAAGGGGGTTTGTTGGTAAAGGGGATAAAGAAGTAAATTGAGTTCAGACCTTGTGTTGAAGTTGATAACAGCTTTACTTGCATAAACGTTCATCAGGAAACGATCTTCAAACTTTGTCTATAGTGCACATCTAATCCTAGATGTGCACTATATGAAACAGAGGTTTTTTTTTAACCCCACTGTCTCAAAGCAGTATTTCTGGACTTGCAGACGGGCAGATATCCTGTGCTGGTGCACTATTGTTGCATAAAATGGCTGCCGATTATGTATTGACTAACTGAAGGAAAAAAGTTCATTTTCAGCAGTAGTTGGCTCAGGGCAGGCTTAAAACAATTGTGCACTGCACCCACAAAACACATTTGCTGTAGATCGCTGAGTAAAGAAGCAGTTCTTCATAAGATTCCTCCCTGATCTCTCCCTCACAGCAGCTGCAGCCTATCCCTACACTAATCCAATCAGAGTGACGGGCGGCGCTAGGTGACTCCAGCTTAAATAGAGGCTGGGTCACATGCTGCAGTTGGCCAATCACAGCCATGCCAATAGTAGGCATGACTGTGATGGCCTCTTGGGGCAAGTACAGTAGTATGACGCTTGTTGATTGGCTGCTTTGCAGCCTTTCAAAAAGCGCCATAGAAATCGGAAAACACCGAACCCGAACCCGAACTTTTACGTAAATGTTCGGGTTTGGGTCCGGGTGCTGAAAAACTTTACAGTTCGGGTTCGCTCAACTCAAATTGTGACTAATACTATGATTTTAGTATTTTCTTTTTCTCAGTTTTTTGTACAAGATTAAGATAAGTGATTAACCTAAACCGTGGGCATAACTATAATTATGCTCTACATGTGCCTGAAAAATAATAAATTACATAAAGAAAAAAGGCAGGGGAGAACAACAAAATATGCAATAATCATTAATTCTTTATTTGAATCATCATCATAAAAGTACAAAAGACTAAAAATAGGTGAGATGACATACACTAAAGAAGGGAGGGGGTAATAGCAGCAATTGTTGGAAAGCAGCAATTATATAAAATAAAATATCAAAAGTAACAATTACTTCAATACACATAATAAAGTTAACGTGCAAGAGTTTCACACATACATGGAACAGATATGGAAAATAATAACTACAATATAGTGAAGATGAATCCAAGTGACTAAGAATAAATATATAAATACCTTAGCGACCACTTTGGTTACTAACCACTGTGGTTTGTATCCTCTTGGATTTATCCCCACTATGTTAGAATTTTTCTTATCTGTTCTCCGTATTGGGGTTCTATCTATGTATATGTGAAACCATTGCTTGTAATTTCTCTCTCTCTCTCTCTCTCTCTCTCTCTCTCTCTCTCTCTCTCTCTCTCTCTCCCTCCCTCCATGTTTGAGTTGCTTTTTTGATGGACAGGATATCTTGATATTCATGAAAATCTAGAAGCCAGAAATCAATTGTAAGTAAAGGATTTGCAGGATTTATGAGATCAGGTAAGGTAGGTTACCAAAAATAGTGCCCAGAATGGGAATCTGGCCTACCAGGCAGATTTCCGGTGGGCTCCAGTGGACCACACACTGCTGTTTAATATGCTGCAGCTATAGGAGATGCTAGGACAGAGCGACACTGAACACTTGCACTGCCTTCAGCTCTTGCCCATGTATGCTGCAGGAGAACGTCAGAATCTTATGAAGAGTGGATTCATCATATTATGACATTCTTCTGCTGAATACACAACCAGGAGCTTTAGGCGAAGCCAGGTTTCAGATCTGCTCCAGTCTGGCAGCTCCTCCACTGACTGTTCCCCTCCTCTTACTGGTTTTGGTGTCTGAATCCAAGATGAAGAAGCCGTTACCAAAAGGAACATTCAGGAGTGGCCACAAGAGAAGGGGAAGCTGAAGATGGAGGGACTACAAGAAAGTAGGAAGCAGTGAAGAAGAAAGAGGCTGCAGGGACCTGATGGCACTTAGGAGGAAGTGAGGAAAACATGGACTGGAACTACAAAACATGGCGGGCACTATGACAGGGCTGTAAGTGCAGCAGGCGCCTCTCCCCAGGGCCCTTTAAGAGTTAAAAAAATGAGTAATTGTTGTTTTGTCGTGACGCCAGTTGCAATGAAGCAACAAGGGCACAGGGCCCCATTTAGTGATATGGTGGTACCAAGGGTAGGAATGCCAGAGTGGTGTAGGGGGGCCGAAATGTCCCTTAATGGTGTTGCACATGTCACAGTCCTCCTACCTGGGTACGCTAGACCCTAGGTTTTGGCTCTGCAGCAATGAAAAGGGGGTTTGTTGGTAAAGGGGATAAAGAAGTAAATTGAGTTCAGACCTTGTGTTGAAGTTAATAACAGCTTTACTTGCATAAACGTTCATCAGGAAACGATCTTCAAACTTTGTCTTGGTTGGAAAACACACTCGGCTCTGCTTCATCTGTTGCTCTCTGGCTCTGCTGTGCTAACGGGATTAGTCCGAGTTCACACGAACGTGTGTGACCCGTGCCCGTGCTGCGGCCCGCAAATTGAGGGCCGCAATGCACGATCGCCGGCCGTAGGTCAGCCGCATCGGATCGCGGACCCATTCACTTTAATGGGTCCGCGATCCGCCCCTTCCGCAAAAAGATAGGACATGTTCTATCTTTTTGAGGAACGGAAGTACGGGACGCAACCCCACGGAAGCACTCCGTAGTGCTTCCGAGGGGTCCCATTCCGTGCGGCTGTTCCGCTATTCCGGATTTGCGGACCCATTGAAGTGAATGGGTCCGCATCCGTGATGCGGAATGCACACGGAACTGTGGCCGTGTATTGCGGCCTGCAATTTGCGGGCCGCAATACGGCCACGGATCACTCACGTTCGTGTGAACTAGGCCTTAAATAGGAATCCTTTCCTTTCTGTTGTACTTCACTTTGTAATCTGGTGTGCAGCTTTGTCTTTGTCCAGGGAACTTTATTCCTGGATGTTAGAAACATAGAAACATAGAATGTGTCGGCAGATAAGAACCATTTGGCCCATCTAGTCTGCCCAATATATCTGAATCCTATGAATAGTCCCTGGCCCTATCTTATATGAAGGATGGCCTTATGCCTATCCCATGCATGCTTAAACCCCTTCACTGTATTTGCAGCTACCACTTCTGCAGGAAGGCTATTCCATGCATCCACTACTCTCTCAGTAAAGTAATACTTCCTTATATTACTTTTAAACCTTTGCCCCTCTAATTTAAAACTATGTCCTCTTATAGCAGTTTTTCTTCTTTTAAATATTCTCTCCTCTTTTACCTTGTTGATTCCCTTTATGTATTTAAAAGTTTCTATCATATCCCCTCTGTCTCGTCTTTCTTCCACGCTATACATGTTAAGGTCCTTTAATCTTTCCTGGTAAGTTTTATCCTGCAATCCATGTACCAGTTTAGTAGCTCTTCTCTGAACTCTCTCCAAAGTATCAATATCCTTCTGGAGATATGGTATGTTGAGGCTCTTTGTTTGGGCCTCCTGATCCAGCAGAGCTGAAGGTGCGCTGCTGGCTTGGACACAGCTTTCCCCTAGGAGGGGATACTCTATTCTGCCACTAACTAACTGAACTCCGGAGAAAGAGCTAGAATGGGCAGAAGTGTTCCATTCAAGGTAAAATAGCTCTGCCATTAATGCCGCCATCTGCTGGTGAACGAGGTACATAAACACTAACACATAATAGTTGCAAAATAGGAAATGCACAGTGTTTGAACCTGGAATAAATACACATGATGACATTATGTTAACCATAGGAGATAGTGGAGGGGTTCAGAAGGTGGTAATGCACCTCTGGGGCATTACATATGCACTGTAAGCCTGCTGTTAGAGCACACTAGTGGTGTTCTAACAGCAGTCGAAGTCGGGAGTATGTTAATCTCTTATACAGTGGGGGAAATAATTATTTGACCCCTCACTGATTTTGTAAGTTTGTCCAATGACAAAGAAATGAAAAGTCTCAGAACAGTATTATTTCAATGGTAGGTTTATTGTAACAGTGGCAGATAGCACATCAAAAGGAAAATCGAAAAAAAAACTTTAAATAAAAGATAGCAACTGATTTGCATTTCATTGAGTGAAATAAGTATTTGAACCCCTACCAACCATTAAGAGTTCTGGCTCCCACAGAGTGGTTAGACACTTCTACTCAATTAGTCACCCTCATTAAGGACACCTGTCTTAACTAGTCACCTGTATAAAAGACACCTGTCCACAGAATCAATCAATCAAGCAGACTCCAAACTCTCCAACATGGGAAAGACCAAAGAGCTGTCCAAGGATGTCAGAGACAAAATTGTAGACCTGCACAAGGCTGGAATGGGCTACAAAACCATTAGCAAGAAGCTGGGAGAGAAGGTGACAACTGTTGGTGCGATTGTTCGAAAATGGAAGGAGCACAAAATGACCATCAATCGACCTCGCTCTGGGGCTCCACGCAAGATCTCACCTCGTGGGGTGTCAATGGTTCTGAGAAAGGTGAAAAAGCATCCTAGAACTACACGGGAGGAGTTAGTTAATGACCTCAAATTAGCAGGGACCACAGTCACCAAGAAAACCATTGGAAACACATTACACCGCAATGGATTAAAATCCTGCAGGGCTCGCAAGGTCCCCCTGCTCAGGAAGGCACATGTGCAGGCCCGTCTGAAGTTTGCCAATGAACACCTGAATGATTCAGAGAGTGACTGGGAGAAGGTGCTGTGGTCTGATGAGACCAAAATAGAGCTCTTTGGCATTAACTCAACTCGCTGTGTTTGGAGGAAGAAAAATGCTGCCTATGACCCCCAAAACACCGTCCCCACCGTCAAGCATGGGGGTGGAAACATTTTGCTTTGGGGGTGTTTTTCTGCTAAGGGCACAGGACAACTTATTCGCATAAACGGGAAAATGGACGGAGCCATGTATCGTGAAATCCTGAGCGACAACCTCCTTCCCTCTGCCAGGAAACTGAAAATGGGTCGTGGATGGGTGTTCCAGCACGACAATGACCCAAAACATACAGCAAAGGCAACAAAGGAGTGGCACAAGAAGAAGCACATTAAGGTCATGGAGTGGCCTAGTCAGTCTCCGGACCTTAATCCAATCGAAAACCTATGGAGGGAGCTCAAGCTCAGAGTTGCACAGAGACAGCCTCGAAACCTTAGGGATTTAGAGATGATCTGCAAAGAGGAGTGGACCAACATTCCTCCTAAAATGTGCGCAAACTTGGTCATCAATTACAAGAAACGTTTGACCTCTGTGCTTGCAAACAAGGGTTTTTCCACCAAGTATTAAGTCTTTTTTTGTTAGAGGGTTCAAATACTTATTTCACTCAATGAAATGCAAATCAGTTGCTATCTTTTATTTAAAGTTATTTTTTCGATTTTCCTTTTGATGTGCTATCTGCCACTGTTACAATAAACCTACCATTGAAATGATACTGTTCTGAGACTTTTCATTTCTTTGTCATTGGACAAACTTACAAAATCAGTGAGGGGTCAAATAATTATTTCCCCCACTGTATATATAAAAATGAGTTTGTCTGTCTGTCTAGATGTCTGTCTGGACGTTCTTTATGCGCGACCAAACGACTGGACCGATTTTCACCAAATTTGGCACACAGGTACATCAGGTGTCCGGGAAGGTTTTAGACCGGGTCTCAGCTCTCTAGGATGTACCGTTTCTGAGATTATTCTCAAAAAATTAGCCCCCCCTCCCAATACAAGCCTGCAAGTCTTTCTCTTCAAATCCCAACTGCTATAAACACAGTTTTACTCCAGGTTTCCATAACAACCCAGCCATTTTTCTTTTCTGCATAAAAGGGCGAGCAATGTGGAGGTCACAGATTTTAAAGGGGCGGGCACAGTGGAGGTCACTGTTATTAAAGGGGCGGGCACTCTGGAGGTCACTGTTATTAAAGGGGTGGGCAATATGAAGGTCCCTGTTAAAGGGGCGGGCACTGTGAAAGTCACTGTGAAAGGAGCAGTCACTGTGAAAGTCACTGTTAAAGGGGCGGTCACTGTGAAAGTCACTATTAAAGGGGCGGTCCCTGGTAAAGGGGCAGTCAATGTGAAAGTCACTGTTAAAGGGGAGGTCACTGTGAAAATCACTGTTAAAGGGGCGGCCACTTTGAAAGTCACTGTTAAAGGGGTGGTCACTATGAAAGTCACTGTTAAAGGGGTGGTCACTGTGAAAGTCACTGTTAAGGGGCGGTCACTCTGAAAGTCACTGTTAAAGGGGCCGTCCCTGTGAAAGGGGGCGGTCACTATGAAATTCACTGTTAAAGGGGTGGTCAATGTGAAAGTCACTGTTAAAGGAGCGGTCACTGTGAAAGTCACTGTTAAAGGGGCCGTCACTGTGAAAGGGGCGGCCACTGCGAAAGTCACGCTTAAAGGGGCGGTCACTGTTAAAGGGGCGGTCACTGTGAAAGTTACTGTTAAAGAAGCGGCCACTGTGGAAGTCACTGTAAAAGGGGCGGTCACTGTAAAAGTCACTGTTAAAGGGGCGGCCACTGTGAAAGTCACTGTTAAAGGGGTGGTCACTGTGAAAGTCACTGTTAAGGGGCGGTCACTGAGAAAGTCACTGTTAAGGGGCGGTCACTGTGAAAGTCACTGTTAAAGGGGCCGTCCCTGTGAAAGGGGCGGCCACTGCGAAAGTTAATGTTAAAGGGTCAGTCACTATTAAAGGGGCTGTCACTGTGAAAGTCACTGTTAAAGGGGCGGTCACTGTGAAAGTCACTGTTAAAGAAGCAGTCACTATTAAAGGGGCGGTCACTGTGAAAGTCACTGTTAAAATGGCAGCCACTGTGAAAGTCACTGTTAAAGGGGAGGTCAGTGTGAAAGTTACTGTTAAAGAAGCGGCCACCGTGGAAGTCACTGTAAAAGCGGCGGTCACTGTAAAAGTCACTGTTAAAGGGGCGGCCACTGTGAAAGTCACTGTTAAAGGGGTGGTCACTGTTAAAGGGGAGGTCACTGTGAAAGTCACTGTTAAGGGGCGGTCACTGGGAAATTCACTGTTAAAGGATCCGTCCCTGTGAAAGGGGCGGCCACTGCGAAAGTTACTGTTAAAGGGTCAGTCACTGTTAAAGGGGCGGTCATAGTGAAAGTCACTATTAAAGGGGCTGTCACTGTGAAAGTCACTGTTAAAGGGGCGGTCACTGTGAAAGTCACTGTTAAAGGGGCGGTCACTGTGAAAGTCACTGTTAAAGGGGCTGTCACTGTGAATGTCACTGTTAAAGGGGCTGTCACTGTGAATGTCACTGTTAAAGGGTCGGTCACCTGTAAAGAGGCGGTCACTGTGAAAATCACTGTTAAAGGGGCGGTCACTGTGAAAGTTAATGTTAAAGGGTCGGCGACTGTGAAAGTCACTATTAAAGGGGCGGTCACTGTGAAAGTCACTGTTAAATGGGCAGCCACTGTGAAAGTCACTGTTAAATGGGCTCATCACTGTGAAAATCACTGTTAAAGAAGCGGTCACTGTTAAAGGGGCGGGCACTGTAAAAGTCACTGTTAAAGGGGCGGTCACTGTGAAAGTCACTGTTAAAGGGGCGGTCACTGTGAAAGTCACTGTTAAAGGGCCGGTCACAGTGAAAGTCACAGTTAAAGGGGTGGTCACTGTGAAAGCGGAAGTGCGTCACATTTGACCACAGCATCTGAAAGGGCCATATGGCCGCGGGTCTCTCCTATTTAAAATAACAGAAACCCGGCAGCTATGGCACCCGTTGCACGTGAGAGCGGGCGCCATGTTTGCGGACCGGACTTCAGCCAAAAATGTAGGTCCATAAAGGGTTAAGTTATACAGTCCTGATCAAAAGTTTAAGACCACTTGAAAAATGGCAAAAAATCTTATTTTACATTGTTGGATCTTAACAAGGTTCCAAGTAGAGCTTCAACATGCAACAAGAAGAAATGAGAGTGAGACAAAACATTTTTTGAGCATTCGATTAATTGTAAATAACGATTAAACTGATACAGGCTGTATTTCAGCAGATCCAAATTTTAGGACCACATGCCTTTAAAAGGCCAAATCTGTGCAAAGATGTGGATTAATTGTCATTTTCTGTCAGGTAGTCACACGTTGTGATGGCAAAGGCAAAGAAAACTCTCCCTTTCTAGAACGTGGTCGGGTTTTTGAACTGTATAAGCAGGGTCTCTCACAGCGCGCCATCGCTGCTGAGGTGGGACGCCGTAAGACAGTCATTTGGAATTTCTTAAATGATCCTGAGGGTTTATGGAACAAAAAAGTCAAGTGGAAGACCCAAAAAAATTTCAGCAGCACTGAGCCAGAGGATCCAATTGGCTGTCCGTCAAGACACTGGACGATCCTCGACCCAAATTAAGGCCCTTACTGTTGCTGACTGCAGCCCCATAACCATCAGACGGCATCTGAGACTGAAGAGCTTCAAAAACAAAAAACATCTTCAAAGACCTCATCTCCTTGAACGCCACAGAACTGCTTGTTTGGACTTTGCAAGAGAGCACCAAACGTGGGACATTCAAAGGTGGAAGAAAGTTTTATTCTCTGATGAGAATTTTTTTTACCTTGACGGTCCTGATGGTTTCCAACGTTACTGACAACCAGATCCCAACTGAGATGTTTTCTACGCGCCACAGTGGAGGGGGCGCCATAATGGTCTGGGGTGCTTTGTCCTTCAGTGGAACAATGGAGCTTCAGGAAGTGCAGGGGTGTCAAAACGGCTGCTGGCTATGTCCAGATGTTGCAGAGAGAATTCTTCATGACTGAGGGCCCTCATCTGTGTGGTAACGACTGGGTTTTTCAACAGGACAACGCTACAGTACACAATGCCCGCAGAACAAGGGACTTCTTCCAGGAGAATAGCATCACTCTTTTGGCCCAACCTGCGTGTTCCCCTGATCTAAATCCAATTGAGAACCTTTGGGGATGGATGGCAAGGAAAGTTTACAAAAAAGGACAACAGTTCCAGACAGTAGATGGCCTTCGTGCGGCCTTCTTCACCACTTGGAGAAATGTTCCCACTCACCTCATGGAAACACTTGCATTAAGCATGCCGAAACAAATTGTGGAAGTGATAAACAATAACGGCAGAGCTACTCATTACTGAGTTTATGTTTGGAAGTTGGATTTCTGTTTTGGGGGGGTTTAGGTTTTTTTTGGAGGTGTGATCCTAAACTTTTGATCAGCTGAAAAACAGCCTGTTTCAGTTTATTCGTTGTTTTCATTAAATTGAATGCTCAAAAAATGTTTTGTCTCACTCCCATTTCTTCTTGTTGCATGTTGAAGCTCTACTTGGAACCTTGTTAAGATCCAGCCGTGCTAAATATGATTTTTTGCCATTTTTCAAGTGGTCTTGAACTTTTAATCAGGACTGTATATGCAAAGCCTTTTCAGTTATAATATTAATGCATTATATTTGAGATATTCCAATGGACATGTCCAGAACTGTTCGGACGCACTCAGGCTGATGTCAGCAGTAAGTATATAAGGCAAGCTGGACAGATTTTGATAAAGTAATCTGTTATAGTGCTATCAGTTTTGAAACTTAAGATGAATAAACGCAAATGTGTTAACGATCCAGACAATTTCTGCTACATATGTGGCAAATACACTACTTATGATCAGCGCAAGAATCTGACAAAGCGAGTGCGTCTTGCAGCTTGGGATGCATTTGTGCTAGTAGTGCAGAACTTCCTTGGGAAAAGACAAGCTGCAAACTATGCAGAATTAGTAGACAACATGCTTACAGCATATGAACAACTTGGCTGCCAAATGTCATTGAAAGTGCATTTCTTACATTCCCATCTTGATTTTTTCCCACCCAATTTGGGACACGTAAGTGACGAACATGGAGAGAGGTTCCATAAAGATATTTCTACAATAGAGAACAGGTATCAAGGCCGCTGGAATCCCAACATGATGGGGGACTACTGCTGGTGTTTGCAACTGGAAAATATGACCGTTCACAAACGAAAAAGCAGATGCTTGAAGCACTTTTAACAGTACTGGGCTTTGCTCAAGTAAGACTTTTAAACTGAAAAACAAGACTTTTTGAAATGTTGTTATTCCATTACATTTTCATACACTGTTTACTACGCAAACTTTGATGCAGATCAGGTAATTGTTGGAGTAAAACCCGTTCTGTTCAAAATTAGTCAATGCTTTCAAAGTGCTTAATTCATTTAGGCATACTTATGCATAGCAAAATTTTGTGACGTGTTACAACAATTCTGACTTCGGATTTGTAATCCGCACACTTGATTTAGTACAGAACAAATGTTTTTTGCCCAGTAGCAGGCAAAAAGTTTTTTGTTGTTGCGTGGTGTTATGCAGGTCATCTACTATATACACTGCTCAAAAAAATAAAGGGAACACAAAAATAACACATCATAGATCTGAATTAATTAAATATTCTTCTGAAATACTTTGTTCTTTACATAGTTGAATGTGCTGACAACAAAATCACACAAAAATAAAAAAATGGAAATCAAATTTTTCAACCCATGGAGGTCTGGATTTGGAGTCACACTCAAAATTAAAGTGGAAAAACACATTACAGGCTGATCCAACTTTGATGTAATGTCCTTAAAACAAGTCAAAATGAGGCTCAGTAGTGTGTGTGGCCTCCACGTGCCTGTATGGCCTCCCTACAACGCCTGTGCATGCTCCTGATGAGGTGGCGGACGGTCTCCTGAGGGATCTCCTCCCAGACCTGGACTAAAGCATCTGTTAACTCCTGGACAGTCTGAGGTGCAACGTGACGTTGGTGGATAGAGCGAGACATGATGTCCCAGATGTGCTCAATTGGATTCAGGTCTGGGGAACGGGCGGGCCAGTCCATAGCATCAATGCCTTCGTCTTGCAGGATCTGCTGACACACTCCAGCCACATGAGGTCTAGCATTATCTTGCATTAGGAGGAACCCAGGGCCAACCGCACCAGCATATGGTCTCACAAGGGGTCTGGGAATCTCATCTCGGTACCTAATGGCAGTCAGGCTACCTCTGGCGAACACATGGAGGGCTGTGCGGCCCTCCAAAGAAATGCCACCCCACACCATTACTGACCCAATGCCAAACCGGTCATGCTGGAGGATGTTGCAGGCAGCAGAACGTTCTCCATGGCGTCTCAAGACTCTGTCACGTCTGGCACATGTGCTCAGTGTGAACCTGCTTTCATCTGTGAAGAGCACAGGGCGCCAGTGGCGAATTTGCCAATCTTGGTGTTCTCTGGCAAATGCCAAACGTCCTTCACGGTGTTGGGCTGTAAGCACAACCCCCACCTGTGGACGTCGGGCCCTCATATCACCCTCATGGAGTCTGTTTCTGACCGTTTGAGCAGACACATGCACATTTGTGGCCTGCTGGAGGTCATTTTGCAGGGCTCTGGCAGTGCTCCTCCTGTTCCTCCTGCTTTTGGGTTGTTGCCCTCCTACGGCCTCCTCCACATCTCCTGATGTACTGGCCTGTCTCCTGGTAGCGCCTCCATGCTCTGGACACTACGCTGACAGACACAGCAAACCTTTTTGCCACAGCTCGCATTGATGTGCCATCCTGGATAAGCTGCACTACCTGAGCCACTTGTATGGGTTGTAGACTCCGTCTCATGCTACCACTAGAGTGAAAGCACCGCCAGCATTCAAAAGTGACCAAAACATCAGCCAGGAAGCATAGGAAGTGGTCTGTGGTCACCACCTGCAGAACCACTCCTTTATTGGGGGTGTCTTGCTAATTGCCTATAATTTCCACCTGTTGTCTATTCCATTTGCACAACAGCATGTGAAATTGATTGTCACTCAGTGTTGCTTCCTAAGTGGACAGTTTGATTTTACAGCAGAAGTGTGATCGACTTGAAGTTACATTGTGTTGTTTAAGTGTTCCCTTTATTTTTTTGAGCAGTGTATATTGTATATATAGTAGATCTTCTGCATATAATGCACATATAGTAGGATATGTGCAGGAGATCACATATACTACATATACTACTATATACCATGATATATGCACTATATAAAGATCTGCTATATATAATGTTTATATGGTAGATCTCCTGCAGATAATGCATATATTTTACATGCACTTGCACTATGCAGATGATCTACTATATATGCACTATATGAAGGAGACTAACTTTATATATGCACTATTTGCTGGGGATTTACTGTATATAAAGTACAGTATATATAGTAAATCTCCTGCATATAGTGCACACATACTAGCATATATAATAGATCTCCTGAAGATATAGATCTCCTGCATATATAGTAGTATATATAGAAGGTATCCTACATATAATGCATATATGTATATTATATAAGCATCTGCACTATATGCAGGAGATCTAATATCATATATACTACTCCTTTGCACTTTATGAAGGAGATCTATAATATATACAGTATACTGTATATACAGGTGAAATGCAAAAAAATATAATATCGTGCAAAGTTGATTTATTTCAGTAATCCAACTTAAAAGGTGAAACTAATATATGAGATCGACTCATTACAGGCAAAGCGAGATATTTCAAGCCGTTATTTGTTATAATTTGGATGATTATGGCTTACAGCTTATGATACCCCAAAGTCACAATTTTGAGTTACCCTTTGCTCAGGGGGTATGGATTAATTAGCTGACTAGAGTGTGACACTTTGAGCCTAGAATATTGAACCTTTTCACAAAATTCTAATTTTAAGCTGCATTAATGCAACACCTTTTAATTTGCATTACTGAAATAAATTGACTTTTGCACGATATTCAAATTTTTCGAGTTTCACCTGTAGTAGATAGCCTGCATATAGTAAATATAATAGCATATAATATACTACTATATATGCACAATATGCAAGAGATCTACTATAACCTAGGGGACCTGTGTCTGGCCTCTGTAACACCAGAGAAGCAGACTCTGGTGCATTGTTTGTATCTGTGTCACGGCTGAGGATGGGGAAAACCCTCAGCCGTGCGATGACTGAAGATGTTGGTCGCTGCTAGGCCAGGACAGGAATCAGGGAGCAGGTCACCTCCTATTACGTCCCTAATTATGACCCTGACTCCTAGCTGTATGAGCCGACCCTGATGGTAGGAGGGCTCATACTCCGGAACCTTGGGGTCCCTACTAGCCCTCAGGGTGGCCCTGAACTAGGAGCAGGGTAAGACAACCTGTTCCTCCTAGACACGGACGAACAGGAGTCTCACTGGCCAAGCTGCAAAGAAAGGGGAACATAAACTGCTTATAGCAATGGCAGGTAAATGCAACTAGTAACACCACCTACCTGCCACAGACACACAGCCTGGAACCCATGTACAAGTGCTGCTGTCCACAACAATACTAACGGACACAGCACACACAACACATCACACAGGAACCCAGGAAACCATAGCTGCAATAAACACAGAGACCAAAGAAACATCTTCATAACATCAGACATAAACTTATGACCACAAGGGTGGCCCTGACTGGCAGATGGTATATAACCAGGAGGATGACTCCAGCTAACCATGGCTTAAGTACCCCTCAGAGTCTGGCATCCAGCCGGAGCTAAATAGCCCCAAGTGGCCACACCCACACACAGACACACCCAGTGTTCACACACAAGGAAGGGAGTTAACCCTTCCCACACCAGGCAAGGGAAAAAGCAACTTAAAGGAGAAGTGTAATAACAACAATCAAAGTGAAGGTGTTACCGCCGGCAACGACATGCGTGGCAACCATGTCCAGGGAAACAGCCAGAAGGCCGAGACACTGCCACCACATGTACAAAACACCAGACGTTGCCACGGACAACCGCAAGTGAGCTAAAGTGTCACAATGCACACATACAACCTCGTGCACACTACACCGGAAAAGTGCACACCACACGTACAAAAGGCACACCTATAAAGACAGGTTGCCAGGTGTACCCGCATGCACTTGACAGCAAGCTGCCTAGCAACAGCTCAGGCTGCTATGCTGCCAAATACAAACATGTTGCCAGCGGCAACCACACGTGAGGACACATACAAGCAGCCCTCACCATGTGGTTGACAACAAAACCAAAACTGCAGGCAACTGCATGCGGATAAGGAGTCACGACCATAACCATGGTCGTGACACTCCCACCCCTCAAAGCCCCCCCACCAAAAAAAAAACGAAAATAGTGAGGAACTCAAAACAGGGATGGGAGAAGGGAAAAAATGGGGGAATCAGCGCTAGTAAATGCGAGTCTCCCCAGGACTGCTGCCGGACCCTGGAGCAACACACAGGAACCAAGGATCCGACTGCCAGGCTCTGGAGCAACACACAGGAACCAGAGACCAGCAAAGAAGCAGCCTGGGGAGACCGCACTGACACTGCGTCCACTCTCTACTCACGTTCCTATTCCAGTCGCTGCCAACCGACACCCCTAACCAGCACACAGCCGGAACACTAACAGAATGCTGCCAGCAGACGAACAGAGATAGGAACATAGAGAGGGACAAGGGATCACCAACACGGACATGGAAGGCAAGGTGGCGGGGAATAAGCCACCAACCGTGCCGTTAGCGGTGAACCCCCTAAACGTTCTCCCTCCGGAGAACGCGCATGCACCCCACAAACAGATGGCAATGCATGCTGCACCCTCTTCCGAAGGTAACCAGGTAAGGAGCCATTGTGGTCATACTGTCACGGCTGAGGATGGGGAAAACCCTCAGTCGTGCGATGACTGAAGATGTTGGTCACTGCTAGGCCAGGACAGGAATCAGGGAGCAGGTCACCTCCTATTACGTACCTAATTCTGACCCTGACTCCTAGCTGTATGAGCCGACCCTGATGGTAGGAGGACTCATGCGGTGAACCCCCTGCGCGCTCTCCCTCCAGAGAACGCGCATGCACCCCACAAACAGATGGCGATGCATGCTGCACCCTCTTCCGAAGGTAACCAGGTAAGGAGCCATTGTGGTCATACTGTCACGGCTGAGGATGGGGAAAACCCTCAGTCCTGCGATGACTGAAGATGTTGGTCGCTGCTAGGCCAGGACAAGAATCAGGGAGCAGGTCACCTCCTATTACGTCCCTAATTCTGACTATGACTCCTAGCTGTATGAGCCGACCCTGAGGGCTAGTAGGGACCCCAAGGTTACGGAGTATGAGCCATCCTACCATCAGGGTCGGCTCATACAGCTAGGAGTCAGGGTCAGAATTAGGGACGTAATAGGAGGTGACCTGCTCCCTAATTCCTGTCCTGGCCTAGCACTGACCAACATCTTCAGTCATCGCACGGCTGAGGGTTTTCCCCATCCTCAGCCGTGACAATATGGTCACAGTAAAACAGGAGAAACAGGCAATACACCAGAGTCTACTCCTCCTGCAGTATAGTGACCAGATACAGACAGTGCACTAGAGTGTGCTTCTCCTGTATGTGGTCACTATAATACAGGAGGAGCAGACTCTGGTGTATTGTTTGTATCTGACATATGGGGGAATTGTGGGGTATAGCTGACAGCCTGAGGAGCATTTGACCATCTGCAGCCGTCCGGACCGCAGGGGCAGTATGTGAGTGCACGTTGGGCTGATAGGGGTAATAGTCGTACTCACAATTTTGTAGCTCCCTAGGTCGGCGTTCAGTGCTTTGGTGGCTGGGCCCCTGTGTTCGAGTTTGTGACGCCAGCACCGTAAGGTGCAATTAAGAGATGGAGCAGAAGAATGAAGAATGAGGCAGTAGTTAAACCAAACAGGAACTTTACTTGTCAGATGTAGTAAGGCATCCAATATCATCACTTTGTCTTGCATACGGATGGCAAAAAGGGTAAAGCTGCAAATCCAAATAAGCAGGCCCCTTGAGGTGAAGTGTAGGGGTTAGCACCAACTCACTTTAGTAGAGGTAATGTTCTTACTTGTACTTGGTTCCTGATCTTGCTTTTGTCACTCAGCCTTTTAATAGTAGTTTAGATCCTCTGTAAGTAAATATTCTGACAGATGGCCTTTCAGTCCTTGGTTATGGTGGGCAGCCTGTAGCTTAGAAACTCTCCACCTAATGCAAAGGTGACTAAAACCTGATAAATGGAAGTTATCTTCCTTTTCCAATAGTCTATAGTTCAGTAATCCAGCAACCCAACGGCAATCTCCCTCACGGCAGGCAAACTCTCTGCTTCATTATTTTAAAAGGTTACGGTCCTCAAAGTGATAATCCACTTTATACCCTGGAAGGGTAATCTACAGTGTAGGAACAGATAGTCCTAATCTTGGACTCAAAGGTTGAGTTAAATTTGTTCTCTGGGCTAGGCCCAGGAGAACAGAGACAAGCCTGTCTCCTCTCCTTCCTCCTAACTCCCAACTCCTGAACTTCCTGTGGCTGCACTATATAAATAGTGTGATGGTGACCTCTAGTGGTAATATGCATTCAGTGGCATAGACAAATGAATAGTGAAAAAGTGACAAATGAATAGTGAAAAATGACATCATACTATATATAACAATTTTGAGTGGACCATACACACATATGTGGGACACTACACATCAGCTATCTAAATTGTATGGGAATCAATGGGGGAGGGGGCTAACTTGGCACAAAAGTGCCTAAGGCAGTATGAACTCTAAATTCGGACCAGTCTGTGATGTTACATGGGACTGCATGTGCCATCTACTATGTTTCCTGTATCTATAGGATTTTAACTGTGTTATTTGGTGTTTTACATAAAACTGCAGGGAGCAACTACTACATTATCTGTACTCCAAAAGCTATCACTGTGTTGTGTGGTGTTACATAAGACTGCAGGGAACATCTACTACATCATTTATACTCAGACTCTGATTCAGTAATGGCTCTCTGAGTACTGATAATGTAGTCCTGTGTAACACTGCAGATATCATAAGTTTCTCTGGGATATACACATTGATGGCCTATCCTCAGGATATGAGATTGGCCCGGACCAACTCCTAGCACTTTGGCCGGTCAGAAGTTTGATGAGATTGTGGGGCTTCAGTGAGGGCTGCGGCCTCCTCGCTGCTTACCAAGCACAGCTCTGTCTATTTGAAAGCAGCTATTCTTAGTATTGCAGCTCCATCCCATTATATGGGATGGGACTGAGCTGTGTCTAGACTGAGCTGTGTCTGTATATTTTCCTGAATAACCCCTTTAAACAATGTGAATTATTTTTGTCATTTCTAAATGTTCATATTTCTCATGAATGTGGAGGTAGCTTGTGTAGACCATAACATGGAGACATTGCATTATCTTTTACCACAAGTGGATTTTCTGACTAACAGTAAATCACACAAAATGATCTTGTGGCCTGACAAATTTTCAAATTAATAATAAATTCGCCCTCCACATCACCCACTTTATCCAACTTCTATGTCAGAAAAAGTGGAAGAGGTGCTTCATGAATAAGGCACTTATTGTGAACACCATCTTTCTCAATGTATTTGCAACAGAAACTGACAAAAATACATGGATACATTTCCTGCTTCCCTTCTCTTTCCTAGTTATCTGTCTCCAGCCACCACTAAGGGGGGCTCAGTGGACAGCAATTTCTACAGTTATCATTGACTGGAATGGAAGCTGAAATAATCTCTTTGAACTGAGCTCCCCCTAGTGGACGCTGCATGAAAATATGAAAATGCAGTGCTTTCTTGTTGCAAAAAAGAAGTTCAGTGCTGGGCCTGCCCCCTGCCCCAAGACCCCCTAATTGTTGTGTGGTCTGCATTCATTACAGGTACACCACGGATCCTCAGTTGCAGCATCTTCATGGACTAGTTCCAGTTCAGTATGCATCAGGATGCATCAGTTCAGTCCCTCTTTCGTTTTTTGGCCATAGAAAATACCGCAGCATGCTTTATTTTTCTCTCCAGCCAAAAATCCTGAACACTTGCCGGAATGGCGGATCCAGCATTAATTTCCATTGAAATGTATTAGTGCTTTAAAATTGCTGCATTGACAGATCCGTTCTACCGGATGACACCGGAGAGACGGATCCGGTATTTCAATGCATTCGTCAGACAGATCCGCATCCGGATGTGTCTGACAAATGCCATCCTTCTGCCTGGAACTGCCTGCCGTAATCCTCTGCCGCAAGTGTGAAAGTACCCTTAGAAACCAAAGTCAGAACTGAATCATAAAAGGAGAGAAAATATAAATGAAAGATAACACTTCTCATTTTTTTCGAATTCTCTCCTGGTTTTGGCTTCCAGAACTGCAGGCAGAAACCTGATTGTATGGCCGTAAACTTTTCTTATATTTTTATTATGGGATTTATGGTTCTTCAGAATAGCTGTAAATAAAACATTAGCTAGCTGGCTCGATCTCATATTTCGTGTGTTTTTAGTGTACAGGTTTAGTTCAGGTTCATCTACATTTGCTAAATGTTGATATCCATTTTTACCTTTATTTGTGCCTCTGGCTTATACGCAAACAGCTTTACAAACTAAAAATGCTTTTCTGGCCTCTGAACACACTGTACTATTCAAGCACATCGACAACAGGACCAGTGCAACAGCAGTTCATTCTTCTCTACTCGGTGGGAGCATTTCCTAAATCTCTTTGACATTTATCATTTTCTAAACCTTGGTCAAAGTGCACATGGAGAAAAGATCGAGATAGTACGCTTAAAGTCAAGAAAACACAGACTTGTTCAGCTAAAGGTGAAGCACTCGCGAACCCAATTTTTAAAGGTTTCATGGCTACAACAGAAGGCGAGGAAATTCCTAAGATTTATACTCTCACAAAGTTATCACAAAGCTTTGGAAAATAAGGGTGGTGGTATCTATTATATAGCACTTATATCATGATCTTGGTTCAATGGATATCATTCCAATGCACAACTAGAACTTATTGAGCCTAATTCACTAGACGTTGTAAGTCTTAATGCTGCTTCAAATTTTAGATTTAATTATAAAGAAAATGCAGCAAAAAGATTAGTGCAACTGTTCATCAATTTCAACTGAATGAGATGAGCAGTCGTGCTTACACTGCATCACCTCTTTTAGGCCTCATGCACACGACCGTTGTGTGTTTTGCGGTCCGCAAACCGTGAATCCGCAAAAAACGGAAGCTGCCCGTGTGCCTTCCGCAATTTGCGGAACGGAACGGGCTGCCCATTGTAGAAATGCCTATTCTTGTCCGCAAAACGGACAAGAATAGGACATGTTCTATTTTTTTTGTGGGGCCACGGAACGGAGCAACAGATACGGACAGCACACGGAGTGCTGTTCGCATCTTTTGTGGCCCTATTGAAGTAAATGGGTCAGCATCCTAGCCGCAAAAACGGCGGCTCGGATGCGGACCAAAACAACGGCCGTGTGCATGAGGCCTAAGAGAGATGACACACATATAATTTTGAAGCGGAAGCAGTGCTTGAATGAGTGCCACTACTGGTTCAAACAGCTGATCGGGGTGGGGGGTGGGGGTCTGTTGGGAGTCAGTCCCCTGCCAATCTTATATTGATGACATATCCTGAGGATAATGGTTAGTGATATGTGTAGCGAGGTGCTACTGAAAGGGTTCTTTAACGACTTAGGTATACAGGTGCTGCAAAAATTAAAAGTAAAAAAAAAATCACTATGTGCCCGAACCTGTCACCGGCGTGACAACTTTCTTCTGTATGAACCAAATTCCATTATCCTGTGATTTGTAATTTTTTTTTATTTCAACCATATTTTCTTCTGTAAAATTGATGGGTGATTGTATACCTCCTTTTGCGGTATGGACCGAATTATGTCGTCTTGGATCCTGCAGTAAACATAATGAAGACGCTGATGACAACACACCAGCAGACTTTGCCATTGCCATCTATTCACAATTAAAACAAGCAGCTTTGCTAAGTTGTAATTTATCTGCTCCGTCTGCATTCGATCTCCACAGCACACAAGACATGACATCAGAGCCTCTGCAATGGAGTCCAAGTCCAGTTTCTTAAGATCAGGAGTTCCATCAGAATTGTGCGTAACAATCTTGCTCCCTGTGCAAAGCCATAACAAAAGGACTCTGTAGGCATATACATCAGAGGAAGCTGAAGCTGGTTGCAACAATTTAAATTCAGGAGCAGTAAAGAGCAGGAAGAAAATATAAGTGGCTGAACTCCGCTGCTCTGTATCTCATGTGAAGTCCATGGGCCAGATTTATCATTACTCTGACAGCTCACTCCACTTTAACATATGGCTAAAGTCAGTTTTAGCCAAGTCAGATTTATGATCGGCCCTTTAAGACTGTAATAAATGTGGTTTGACGGTAGCAGTTTATCCGTCAGTAAGCAGCTTTACAAAAGTCGCACATCTTTACGAAAAAGTCGCACGTTTTTATGAAAAAGTCGCATGTTCTATTAAAAAGTCTCATAGATAAGCATGGTCCTCACTGGAGTGAAATTGCGATTTTTTTGCGACTTTTTTGCGACTTTTTTAAATAGTCCCAATAGTAAATCTGTCTAGAGATTCATTTACATAAGAAAACACGCCCACTTTCAGAAAACTGGCGAGCATAGTGCAGAGCAGAAAAAAGTCGCAAATTTGTGCGCAGTTTTAGCGTTTGGGACTTTTTTTGGGACTTTTTCACTCCATTATTCTGACCTGAGCTAATGATAAATCTGGCCCAATGTCTCCAGCAATGCCCCTCTCATGATTTACAGCAAATACATTATTTTCATGTTGAGATCCAATAATATGTTGGAGGCATGTAGTGTATGCAAGCCATGTGCGACCCCTCTCAATTAAGGGGCTACTTGCCTTTCAGCGGTGCAGTTATATGTGGTAAAGCCCTTTTTGCGGTGACATTTTAGTGGTATGGAACTACTTACTTTGTGGTGAAATTCTTTATGGGACACTGGCTTTTTTTCAGAAAATTTATGGGTGCATGTATACCTCCTTTTGCTGTATGGACTGAAGTACTTAGTGGTGAAATTCTTTTTGTGACACTGGCTTTTTTTTTTTTTTAATGTATAGGTGAATGAACACCTCCTTTTGCGGCATGGACTAAAGTACTTAGTGGTGAAATTCTTTATGTGACACTGGCTTTTTTTCTGAAAATTTATGGGTGAATGTACACCTCCTTTTGCGGTATGGACCGAATTACTTAGTGGTGAAATTCTTTTCGTGACACTGGCTTTTTTTGGGAAATTTATGGGTGACTGTACACCTCCTTATGCTGTATGGGCTGAATTACGCAGTGTTGAAATTTTAAATTTCAAAGTAAACCTTGTTGCTCTGTATCTCTTGTGAAGTCAATGTCCCTCTCGCGATTTACACTAAAGACACAGGGGGCTGATGGAGAGGCACTGGGGGCTTATGGAGAGGCACTGGGGGCTTATGAAGAGGCACTGGGGGCAGGTGAGAGGCACTGGGGACTGATGGAGAGGCACTGGGGGCTGATGGAGAGGCACTGGGGGCTGGTAAGAGGCACTGGGGGCTGGTGAGAGGCACTGGGGGCTGATGGAGAGGCTACTGGGGGCTGCTATGAGGCTACTGGGGGATGCTATAAGGCTAATAGGGGCTGATATATGGCTACTGGGGGCTGCTATAATGCTACTGGGGTCTGCTATAATGCTACTGGGGGCTGTTATAAGGCTACTGGGGGCTGCTATGAGGCTACTGGGGGCTGCTATAAGGCTACTGGGACTGCTATGAGGCATGGGGCTCTTATCTGAGGTCTGATTGGGGGTCATTCATATTGGGGTCTGAGCTGAGGTGTGATATCAGGTCTTATTGGGGTCTTATTAACATTGGGGATCTTATTGGGGCTGTTAGCTGAGGTCTAATTAACATTGGGGGTCTGACCTGAGGTGTAATGAAAAATATTTTTTTCTTATTGTCCCCCTCTAAAACCTAGGTGCGTCTTATGGGCCGATGCATCTTATAGGGCGAAAAATACGGTACTTGCTTGCTCCTCCACACTACCTCCCCTGTCCTTTGTGTACGCCGCGCGCTGTGACATCACACGGAGGCACTGCAATGCTAGGGTGGGCCCCAGTCTCCTTCCTGAACTACAGAGCGGTGCCCACTTCCAGCCCTGAACCCAGATGCCCAGAGCACTGATCCGGAGCAGCTTGGAGAAAAAAGGCCTCACGGTCTCCCACACTCTTTCTGCCCGGCTAAGCCAGCCAGCACCCCTGAGGCCAAGCCTGTCAGCACCCCTGAGTCCAAGCCAGCCAGCACCCCTGAGGCCAAGCCAGCCAGCACCACTGAGTCTTCAGAACTGTAAATGATATATAAGGGGAGCTTAGAATATGAAAGAGATGAATTACGCCTGAACAGACATATAGCGCAAATTCCAGTTTTTGTTTACGTTTTGTTTTGATCACAACGTGTACATTTGGCTCAGTCCTTAAGGGGTTAAAAACACAGTCACTAAAGGGTGGCAAACAGAATCAAAAACCATATGTAATTAAGGACACAACTTCTGGAATAAAAGTGAATAATGACGGAATATTTCCGTCATGTGTCCAGGGGCGGACTGAGAAGCCTCAGGGCCCCCGGGCAAAATAAATCAAGGGCCCCCTTACAGGCCCCAACCATGTTCTGCTGGAAGCCCTACCCACGTGTACAGGACCAGGCCCCTCCTGAGTCATATCCTATACAGGTAAATATTACGATTCGCGACTAGGGTGGCCACTTGCTTCACCCCAAAAAGGAGGACATTCTAGGCCACACCCTCAACCTGATAAACCACGCCCCTCTCCCAGTAAGTCCTCGGCAAAAGAAAAAAAATACGTCACTATAGAGCTTTTGCTTTACTGGACTCTGCGGGATGGAAAAGCACTGTATTATTAACCTAGTTCAGCAGTCCTGAGTCCCCCATTCACAGTAGTTATTAACCTCTTTCACTAGTCCCCTCTTCAGTGAAGAGGGGACTGCTGAAGGGTTTAATAAATACTGTGAACAGGGGACATTTGAAAGGGGTTAATAATTACTGTGAAGGGCCTTCAATAGTTATTAACCCCTTTCAGCAGTCCCCCATTCACAGTATTTATTAACCACTTCAGCAGTCCCCCATTCACAGTATTTATTAACCCCTTCAGCAGTCCCCCCTTCACTGAAGAGGGGACTAGTGAAAGGGGTTAATAAATACTGTGAATGGGGGACTGCTGAAACGGGTTAATAACTATTGTGAAGGGCCTTCAGTAGTTATTAACCCCTTTCAACAGTCCTTCATTCACACTGGTATTTATCAGACTTTTTTATAACTTATTTTTTTTCCCTTTTCACCCCAGCCCTGCCACAGCCCACAGCAACAGCAGCGCCGCCAGCCCAGCACAGTCTTTCAATTTCTTTCAGACCAGACACGGCTGAGACGTAAAGCTGCCTAGGCTACCACTTAACCTAAAACCACTACGTCAGCGAACTCTGTGCCATGCTCCTCAGAGTTCCCTTCCTTCTCCCACGAATCCTGCAGCGCCAATGAGTGTGCGAACAGGTCTGCGGTGTGTGTGACGTCAGTCCGCCCCTGGCAGTGGGGTGCCCCTATGCCCAGCTGGTAAAGGTTTACAGCTGGCACTTCCATCAGTGGCTGTGCCCCCTCGCCCAATACAAAGACTTGCCAGCAGAGGTCAAGGCAATGTATCAGCATGGCACTAGCGCCTCCATTATGACACAGCATGCAGCCGCTCTGCACATCCATTCATGCAATACATATAGTAACATGGAGCGAGCTAGACGTAGGCTATCATTTAACGCGGCAGTCGCGCAGTTTTCGGCGGAAATTCTGCAGTAAATAGCATTAGCAGAAGGGCTGACAGGAAACCAGGAGACGTCCCTGGACGCAGCAGTGTACATCACGCCACATCCATGACCGTTGCCCTTGGCAACTACTTACAACAGTATGGTGACGCCACACGGAGGTATTTCCTGGACACGCCCCTTCTCCTACCGGCTCCCGAACGACCTACCAATCTCAGCAGGTGGAATGCTTCTACATCACAGCCCATCAGTGCACGGAGAGGCGTGGCTTAGCGCGCGTCCTCCACTTACTCTAGTCTCATTAAGTAGAGAGCCAATCAGCTATGTGGGCGGTGACCAAACGTCTTGTCTTCACACCCACGTGGACGGACGGGGCGGGGCCATTAGTGGCAGGGAAAAATGAAGGCAGCACTGGTTGGATAGTGTCAGATAGATGATCCATGTGCTTTGCCATATATTTGTTATGCAAAAAATAGGACATATCCTGTTCTTGACCGCAAAATGTCACATGGACATCATGTGTATTTTGCAGATCTGTATTTTGAGGACTGTAAAATACATACTGTCATGTGCATGAGGTCTGATTCATTCCTAACTTCTAGCAGGAATAATAAAATAATGGTACAACACAGAGTGATAAGGATAGATGCTCCAGAATTGTTAGTACATGGGGAAATGCAAGTAGTTACAACGACAGACATGTCCTCTTGAGCTGCACTCATATTTTAAATATTTGGTAAATCAGGCTTTAAAATCAACTGTTACATTGATACAATGGCACATAAGAATTTTGGACCTTTTTTTATTTTAGTTTTTCTTCCATCTTCGTGTATGTCCTTCGCCTTGTCAAACTGAGAAGTAACCTTTTTTTTTTTTGCATATTTCACAAAATAAAAAGGACACTATTCTTTTGTGCCTGAAACTACCTATTTCCGGCCTTAGCTATAACACAAACCAGTAATCCTCATAAAATAGAAATGCTTTGAAGAATGATAGACAATTTCTTTGTGTAATAGAATATTTATTGTTGTTCCGGGTAAATGCTTTTTTTTTTTTAATAGAACCATATTTTGTTTTTTGTAATAGGAATAGCAATTCTCAATGTGAGAAAATACAGTGGATGATATTAACAGGTATGATTTAAGGCAACTATCAACAGGTTACAGAATATTTACAGTTAGTTTACAAAAAATGTGTATATCGTTGAAGAGTTGTATTGTCAATTAAATACAAAGCAGTCAAGAATAGAATACTTATAAAAAATGTAATAACTGAAATCATGAGCATCTTCCTGGCGGCACTGTCATATGCTTGGTAAAACCTTGTATAACTCCCTATTAGGGCATTTTAAAGAAGCAGAGTTTTGTCCCTCAGGTGTGAACCACCACTATAAATCGGCATAAGCACAGCTTTCATCTGTCAATGTCCGACCACTGATGTCAATGAATACCTATTAATTTCAGATGTAAGTATGATACTTAAGGGGTTTGTCAGAGTGTTTGATAATGATAACATATCCTCAGGATAGGTCATCGGTATGAAACACTTGAAAAAACCCCTTTAGATTTTTAAAGGCTTCGTACAACCCCTGGGGCATTTTTTTATTATTATTATTGCATTGTACTCATTTTGAGCTAAAATATATATTTTTTCAATTGGTCTTTATTAAAAATTTTGAACCCCTGTGCAGTCTCTAGTGCCAGTCACACAGCTAGAAAAACAGTTAACCCTTTGTGACAAAACAGCTCAATATTTTTAATAAAGACCAATTGAAATTTTATTTATTTTTTAGCCCAAAATGAATAAAATGTGATCATAAAAATATTGCCCCAAACTTGTACATAGCCTTTAACTGCAGTGTCTAAAAACTGATAATGGAGAGTCCCATGCAATTTACAGACTACAGCACATAATATAATTCAGTACCATGTATTACACAACAACAATACACTATGTAGTTTAAAGACAGTGATGGCTAAAAGGAAGGGGGCATTCACTGGCTGATTGCCCTGGACATGCCCAGCACACCGAGCAGCACAGGGTATCAGAGACCTGTAGCGAACATCACATTACCATTAGAGATGTCGCGAACATAAAATTTTCAGTTTGCGGCGAACTTCCGCGAATGTTCGCGAACGGGTGAACCTGGCGAACCGCCATAGACTTCAATAGACAGGCGAATTTTAAAACCCACAGGGACTCTTTCTGGCCACAATAGTGATGGAAAAGTTGTTTCAAGGGGACTAACACCTGGACTGTGGCATGCCGGAGGGGGATCCATGGCAAAACTCCCATGGAAAATTACGTAGTTGACGCAGAGTGTGGTAAGTTGAATTCGCAATGCGATTAATATAACCTGCATTAATTGCATTGCAAATTCAACTTAAAGCTAAGTTCCTAATGGTTGTATTGCTAGAATTGACGAATATAACGAATATAGCACTATATTCTCAATCTTCCTTATATTTAGTGTTGAGCGCGAATATTCGAATATCAATTTTTTTTCGCGAATATCGGCACTTCGCTAATTCGCGAATATTTCGAATATAGTGATATAAATTCGATATTTCGAATATTCGTTATATTTTTTTTTTTTTATTGTTATATATTTTTTTTTCCCACTTCCCTAAAGTTGTTCTTACCTGTCCTTTGGATTCCTGGCTTCCTGGCTGCTCCAGTCAGTGCCCGTTGCCGCTTCTGCCGACTTCCGTGCTCATGGAGCGTCCCCATCACCAAGGGAACGTCTCCATATCCTAGAATGTACTGTCGGATTTGAGAATTACGTGAAAAATCGCAATTCGATTATTTCAAGTTATAATAATCGAATTTCGATTTTAACTTAGCACTGCTATATTTAATTCTAGCCTAATATGGAATATAGCAGTGCTAAGTTAAAATCGAAATTCGATTATTATAACTTGAATTTTTTTTTTTTTTTATTGTTATATTTTTTTCTTTCCCACTTCCCTAAAGTTGTTCTTACCTGTCCTTTGGATTCCTGGCTGCTTCAGTCAGTGCCCGTTGCCACTTCTGCCGACTTCCGTGCTCATGGAGCGTCCCCATCACCATGGGAACGTCTCCATATACTAGAATGTACTGTCGGATTTGAGAATTACGTGAAAAATCGCAATTCGATTAATTCAAGTTATAATAATCGAATTTCGATTTTAACTTAGCACTGCTATATTCCATATTAGGCTATGGAATATAGCAGTGCTAAGTTAAAATCGAAATTCGATTATTATAACTTGAATTAATCGAATTTGCGATTTCAACTTGGACCTGGTTTACTATGGTTGGCTTGGTAGAATTAGCGAATATGACGAATATATTCGTTATATTGTTATATTCCACAAAACGAAGATAACGAAGTATTCTGCATCTTCGTTTTAGCTACCTATTCATCAACTTCGCTAATTCTAGCAATCATATAGGAAACTTTACTATAGAGACAGCTAAGTTTAATTCGCTATGCGATTATATTACTTTGCTTTTTTTTTATAAATAGAATAATTATAATAATTATCAGTTATTATAATTATTCTATATTTTTTTTTAAAAAAGCAGTCATATAATCGCATAGCGAATTAAACTTAGCTGTCTCTATAGTAAACTTTCCTATATGATTGCTAAAATTAGCGAAGTTGACGAATAGGTAGCTAAAACGAAGATGCAGAATACTTCGTTATCTTAGTTTTGTGGAATATGACGAATACATTCGTTATATTCGTTTTGTGGAATATGACGAATACATTCGTCATATTCGCTAATTCTACCAAGCCAACCATAGTAAACCAGGTCCAAGTTGAAATCGCAATTCGATTAATTCAAGTGATAATAATCTAATTTCGATTTTAACTTAGCACTGCTATATTCCATATTAGGCTAGAATTAAATATAGCAGTGCTAAGTTAAAATCGAAATTCGATTATTATAACTTGAAATAATCGAATTGCGATTTTTCACGTAATTCTCAAATCCGACAGTACATTCTAGGATATGGAGACGTTCCCTTGGTGATGGGGACGCTCCATGAGCACGGAAGTCGGCAGAAGCGGCAACGGGCACTGACTGGAGCAGCCAGGAAGCCAGGAATCCAAAGGACAGGTAAGAACAACTTTAGGGAAGTGGGAAAGAAAAAAATATAACAATAAAAAAAAAAAATAATTCAAGTTATAATAATCGAATTTCGATTTTAACTTAGCACTGCTATATTCCATATTAAGCTAGAATTAACGAATATGGAATATAGCAGTGCTAAGTTAAAATCAAAATTCGATTATTATAACTTGAATTAATCGCATCGCTATTTCAATAGGAGAGTAGCCTTTAAGTTAAAATCGCAATACGCGATTATTTAAATCGCATATTAATCGCGATAACAAGAATATTGACGAATATTCGATTTCGACGAATATAAAACGAATATTCTATCGAATATTCGCGAATTTCGTCGAAATCGAATATGGCACCTGCCGCTCATCACTACTTATATTCTAGCAATACAACCATTAGGAACCCAGCTCTAAGTTGAATTCGCAATGCGATTAATATAACCTGTATTAGGCTGAGTTCACACGAGCATGTCCGGATGCGTTGCGGCAAAACCGCGCGAGTAGGTACCAAATTGCAGTCAGTTTTGACTGCGATTGCTTTCCGTTGTTCAGTTTTTATCGCGCGGGTGCAATGCGTTTTGCACGCGCGTGATAAAAAACTGACTGTGGTACCCAGACCCGAACTTCTTCACAGAAGTTCAGGTTTGGGTTCGGTGTTGTGTAGATGTTATTATTTTCCCTTATAACATGGTTATAAGGGGAAATAATAGCATTCTTTAATACAGAATGCTTAGTAGGTGGTCAATTGAGGGTTAAAAAATAAAAAATAATTAACTCACCTTCTCCTTTTGATCGCGTAGCTGCCGGTCTCTTCTTACTTCTAAATAGGACAGTGCATTGCGATTAAAAGTTAGTCAAATTTGTAACACTGCAGCTTCAGAATGAATCTTAGATGGATACTGTCTTTGCTTTTTGATAGGAGGTGGGAGGGTCTGGGAGGGAGGGTCTGCTGCTGATTGGCTGGAATGTGTCTGCTGACTGTGAGGTACTGGGTCAAAGTTTGCTCAATGATGATGTATAGGGGGCGGACCGAACATCACATATGTTCACCCGCCGCGGCGAACGCGAACAAGCTATGTTCGCCTGGAACTGTTTGCCGGCGAATAGTTTGTGACATCACTAATTACCATTTCTCTATAAAAGAACTGTGCAGTCATTTTCCTAGAATTACAGTATATCTAGCGGATACAAGCTTTAAAGGGGTGTTCTCCGTTTAGCAAATAGCAATCATTATGTATGAGGAAGTTAATACAAGACATTTACTAATGTGTTAGGATTGTCCATATTGCTTCCTTTGCTGGCTTGATTTATTTTTCCATCACATTATACAGTACATTGCTCGTTTCCATGGTTATGACCACCCTGCAATCCATTAGTAGTGATCGTACTTGCATACTATAGGAAAAAGCACTGTCCTATTTAGTGGCCAGGACTGTGGGAACACACATAAACCAGTGTGGAAACACGAACACTACCGATAGATTGCAGGAAATGGAATGATGGAAAATGGATCTAGCCAGCGAAGGAAGCAATATAGATAATGACATTAGTAAGTGCTTTGTATTAACTTCCTCTGCCTAATAAATGCCATTTGCTGAGGTAAGACAACCCCTTACAACTTGCTCGTGTTAAAGGGGCCTAAGTATCTGATATTATTCTGTATATAGACATTGCACAGTAACACTTCTCTTGTCTTATATACTGGGTGTAATCCTCATCATCTGCTCTTATTCTGTATATATGGACACTGCACAGTACCATTTCTCTTGTCTTGTATACTGGGTGTAATCCTCAGTGTGCAGGAGCCAGTGGACGGGTGTGGTCGTGTTTGGAGGAGCTCCTGCTGATTGTCCAGCCACTTCCAGGGATTTTTCCACCTTTCCCAGCCCAGGCCCTGCCTTTCTCTCCCCAGGGAGGTGGTGGGGTCCTGGGCAATGAAGCGACTGAAGACCCAGGATCCTACTTCCCGGGGTAGGCCGGCGGGAGGTGAGCTACCGGCCTCAGTTCCATCTTCCGCCTCGGCGGTCAGAAGATCCAGCAGGAGTCGTGGTGCAGCGGCCCCTGCAGCCCCCGGAGGTGAAGCCGTGTCCATCGCCGGCAGTTCCAGGAGGGCGGACAGTAGCCCTCCAAGAGGTACGCGGAGTGCTCCTGGGGATGGGACGGTTCCGGTTGAGGCTGACTGGGGCAACATGAAGCCCCGGGAACTAATCGCCGTTTACAGCTCCCGGATCACGGCCTACCTCCGGGAGTAAGAGGAAGCGAATAGGACCCTCAAGAAGGTGAGGGAGAACCTAAAGCTTGAGAGGGGGAAGGTGGACAAAGCAGCCAGAAAAAACAGGCCAGAAATATCAAGAAAAATAAAAATCTTAAAAGAAGTTATTAAAGAGCTGCAGGAAAGAATGGGGGCCATTCTGGATAACAGTGGTCCCTTTAAGAAAAAACTCATGAACGATGAAAGGTTCAATGAAATGGCTGGAAACCTAAAGCAGCAAGAAGATGACTCCTCTAGTGAGGAGGAAGAGTCGGACATGGGGGGGCAGCCTGCGGAAACTGGCATCACCGCAGAGCAGGTATGCCTGCCCCCCACTAGCTCTGACGAGGAAGGCGGGTACAGTGAGAACAGCGGAGTTGGGGGGCAGCTTATGGCCAAGATACGCCACCTGGAGTCCCCCAAAATTCGTGAGGACATTTGTTTTGGTGATGAATTACCTGAAGATGAGCCGATGGGAAAGAAGAGAAAGGCAAAGACATTAAAGCCAGAGGTGAGGCATGTCTATGTGACCCACCCTGCGTGCCCTGGGCCAGCTGAAAAGCCAGCTCAGGGCACGAACCCCACCATCCTCCCTGGCCCGGTCTCTGCTATGGGATCGGTGCGTAGGAGTGGGGAGACAGACGTGGCAAAGATGGCGCAGGACGCCGTCCCTGTTTGCGGTAACAGGGGCGGTGAGGAAAAGCTGGAGGGGCCAGACAGGAAGGCTCCCGGGGCGGGCGGCGGGGGGGACATGGTTGGTGGTCGGATGGCTCCGCCCGCCTCTGCTGGGGCACTAGACAAGTGCCAGGTGGAGGTGCGGCGGGGCGGTGTGGCTGCCACTGCCCCCCTTGCAGAGGTCGTTGCCGGGATCCCTGTTCTGGGGTCTGCCTCCTCTGCTCCGGTCTGCTTCGCCGCTCCCGTGCGCCCTGCAGCCCCCCTGCCGGTTTTGGCATGGCGGTGGGGGACAGGGGGGCGGGGGTGGTGGGGACGGCTGTGGGTGGAGGGGGTGGGACCGCGGGTACAGCAGTGTCCCGATCCGGAGTTGCAGGGGGAGGGTGCGAGGTGGCTGCCTCCGCCCCTCCTAGTTTGGATGCCCAAGTCCTTGCCGGGGTTCCAGTCTCCTCTGCCCCGGTCTGCTCCACCTCAGTCCCTTCCGCTGGTATTGTCGTGGCGGCGGGGAGTGGAGGCGCAGTGGGAGTGGTCAGGGGTGGAGGGGGTGGGGCTTCGGATGTCCAGAGAAGAGCTCAGAGCAGTGTGTCTGTAGGCAGAGAGGGAGGAGGCGGTCCTGATGCGAGTGTGGTGCGCACCGCCCCTCCCTCCTGCACTGTCCGTCAAGTGGATAAGGCCGGCGTGGCTGGGACCAGTGGTTCTACAGCCCGCCGGCCCGAAAAATCAGGAAAGACTGAAAAATCAGGAAAGACTGTTAAAAATGTGTCCAGCAAGAAGATGCTGGACAAAACAAATAATGTGACCTCGGTCCCCTCTGGCCCAGCAGTGTGTGTGGGGGGAGGGGAGAGTGTGGTAGTGGCCACTGAAGAAGTGGTCACTTGTGTAAATACAGTTTTTGTTAGTGGTGTTGCCCTGGGCCCTGATGGAGGGGTGAATGTTGGAGGTCGGCCGCCCACTGTACAAGTGGCCGGTGCGCCTCATGTAGCCCCTTCAGAGGGGTCTGGAGTGGCACCTGCTGTAGATAGGTCTGGGGGGGTGGGGTGGGCCGGTCCGGCTGCCCCTCCTGCGTCGGTTACGCCTGGCAGAAGTTAGGCTGGTGTGGTTGCCGGTGCAGGGGGGGAGGGGCGGTCCCCATTGTCCTCCCCATTACCAATGTCTGGTGACGGTAACTTGCAGCGGCAACTTCTAGAGGCTCTTAGGAGAGGGGAGAATTCTATTACAGTAGGGGGGCAGCAGGTGGATCTATCCTTCTGGATAGACAGGCATGGCCTGCGTGCCTTCCGAGAGCAAGGCGGGGGCGAGACCACCTGGTCCTCACCCACAACCGGCCCCGGGTCAACCAGGCGGAATGTTGTCTGTCTGAAGTGGAGAGGCAATGAAGCGTGTCCTACCAGAAAGAGGGTGGCAGAGCTTCTCTTTCGGATGGGCATCAGGGCATGTGACATCTTTGCCCTGATACATCCGTATGGCACCCGGGAGTTTGATGTCAGTTTTGCCCGGCCAGAGGGTCTTGAACTTTTCTGGTCTGGGTATGAACTGGCAAAAGACCAGCCGGACTGGCAGGGGTTTTTTTGTGCAAGCGATAACCCGCCAGAATGAGGTCAAGAAGGTGACCGTTCTCACCCGTAACGAGTCACTTTCTTGTGTTGACATCTTGACCTGGTTGAGCAGGTACGGGGACGTCCAGGGTCTTCCTAGCAAGAACCTGGATGAGTTTGGCATCTGGTCGGGTGCCTGGACGTTTCAGATTAAGTTGAAACATTCAGGGGGGTCGGTTTCCCACATACCATCATCTGCTTTCCTTGGTCGGGATAGGATCATGGTGTTCTACAGGGGGCAGCCTAAGCTGTGTTACAAGTGCGGCAGCCCTTCGCACTTCAGCGCCAGCTGCCAAGTGCAGAGGTGCGCGTTGTGCGGGGGTGAAGGCCATCTAGCTGCATCTTGTGGGCAGATTAGATGCAACCTGTGTGGTGAGCTAGGGCACCCGTTCAGTCGTTGCCCTCGCTCTGTCGCCAACGTGGCACGTGCACGCGCGGAGGCGAGCCGGGAGGCCCCCACCGCCGAGGCGAGTGCTGGCGAAGGCGACAGGGCAGTGGGGTCGATGAAGAGAAAAGACGGCCCGTCCCAGCAGAGATGGAGGGAGAGGCATCAAATGGAGAGGGGGCAGGTGGAACCCCGTCCTGGGGTGATGCCTGAGCCCTCCCAGGAGAATGCCTCTCCTAGAGCTGAGACCCTGGGGGATATCGGGGGGAATGAGGAACTCAGGAGACTAGACCGTTCCGAGGTGACTCTGTCCTCTTGCTACGAGAGTGCAACAGAGGGGAGTGAGACAGAGTCTAAAAGAATAAGAAGGAAACGTCTGACCAAAAAAAGATCTAGCCCGACTAGAGTGCCTGTGGAAGGCAAAGCCAGCTCCCCCCTGGACCTCTCTAATCCTGACTCTCTTCCCCTGGATCTTTCCAACCGGTACCTCACCTTGGATGAGATCTCCGCCTCCTCTTCTTCCGGGGAGGAGGTTCAAGGTGGGGGGCCGGAGGGGCAAGAGAAGGAGCCTCTGGAAGGGCCCGCGCCTCCCTCCGGTGAGGATGCAAGGTCCTCGGGAGGTGGGGCGGGTCCAGACACTGGGAATGGGAATGACAAGGGTGGTGCGAAGGGGGAGGCGGTGGTGACTAATGAGATGGACACCACTGTCTCTCTCAAAAGAGATCGTGCCACCTTAGGGGGTAGCCCCAAGAGGGGTAAGAAGAAGAACAAGAAGGGGAAGGGAAGGAAGAAGGCCGTCTAACTTAATCACTCTGTATGGCGGCACTCACTCCGTTGACGCTGGCGACCATTAATGTCGCCAGTATTAAATCGGATGCGGCTAGGTTTGCAGCCTTTGATTTTCTCAGCCGGGTTGAAGCTGACATTTTATTTTTGCAAGAGACCAGGCTGCCAGATTTGGCGGCTGTGTATAAAGCAAAAAAGGAGTGGAGGTGTGGTCCATCATATTGGTCTCTTGCGGCTGAGCCGTATAGCGGAGTGGCGGTTCTTTTTACCGCACCGGTAGAAAGCCGACGAGTGATTGAGTTAGAAATGGGGAGGTGTTTGATTTTAGATGTCCTCATGAAGGGTCAAGAGCTTCGCCTGATAAACATCTATGGTCCCCAAACCAGGTGGGATCGGAAGCGTCTCTTTATGGGGATCAAACCTTTCCTTTTTACGAGTCGGCAGGTGGTCTTTGGCGGGGACTTTAATACAGTCACAAGGTCCCAAGACCGGGGAGGCGCCAGAAACCGGCTGGCTTATGATAGTGTATCCCTGAATAGCATAGCTAGCGAGGCTCGCCTGGTGGATGTCCACATTAGGCACACCCCAGGCCACGGTGGTTTCACTTATTATAGAGGTAGTCAGATTAGGTCTAGAATAGACAGGTTTTATTTAAAGGAGGAGACTACCTTTTCACCTTTAGAGGTGGTAGAGGTGGAATTCTCCGATCACTGTATGATTATGTTCTCTTTGAATGTTGCAGAATCCACCCAAATGGGAAGAGGCTATTGGAAGCTAAATTCGGCCCTCCTGGAGGAAGCAGAGGTGAGACAATCCTTTAAGGACTTCCTTCAGAGTCAGGTAGAGTTGCTGGATCTTTGTGACACTAAGTCTGAGTGGTGGGAGATATTCAAAGATCGGGTGACAAAATTCTTCCGCCAGCTCTCGAGCCTCAGGTCCCTGGACAGGTACCGCTTGTATCAGGGTCTGAGGAGGAAACTCGAACAACTGGTCTCGACTGGAGGTAGCCGAGAGGATATCTCCAGGGTGAAATCTTTGCTTAAGAGGTGCCAGTACGATAGGCACACATCTTTGGTTTTTGAGAGGGATTTCGGGAAGTACCGCTCGCCCGACCCTTACAGAAACTGTAAGAGGTCAGTGAAAAGTAAGTTGGTGACGGGACTGGTCGATGGTACGGGATCTCTGGATAGGTCCAGATCAGGGATCTTGGAAATCGTCAAGTCCTTCTACTCGTGCCTCTTGAGGAAGAAGGATCTGAATCGGGACAGGATTTCGGCTTTCCTGGCTGAAACCATCCCTGAGTCAAGAGTAGACCTCTCTCTTGGCGTTTTGGTAGAAGAAATCAGAGAAGAGGAAGTCAGCCTGGCGATCGAAGGGCCTGCCCTAAAGAAGTCGCCAGGCCCGGATGGCTTAACATCCGAGTTTTATAAGACCTTTAAGGACTCCTTGGTTCCCCTCTTGACTAAGGTATTCAATGAGTGCCTTTCCTCGGGTGCTCTGCCGAAGTCAATGAGGAGGTCAGCTCTGATCCTTATATCAAAGGGTAAAGATCCGAGCCGTATTGAGAATTGGCGTCCCATAGTGCTTCTCAATACGGACAGAAAGATCCTGGCCAAGATACTGTTTAAACGGTTGGTGCAGTTTGCACCCCGGCTCCTTTCGGAGACCCAACATTGCTCAGTTCCAGGCCGAAGCACGTTTAGTGCTGTGCTCGGTGTCCGAGAGGCAGTGGAGCAGAGTAGGGCGGGTAGCTGGAAGGGGTACATGCTGGCTTTAGATCAGGCAAAGGCTTTTGATCGGGTTAACCACGAGTACCTCTGGGCAGTCCTTCTGAAATATGGCCTGCCGGGAGGGTTTGTCGATTGGCTAAAGATCTTGTATGCAGGGGCAGAGAGTTTCCCGCTGGTGAACGGTTGGTCTGGCAGCCCTTTTGAGGTCGGGTCTGGAGTCCGCCAGGGTTGTCCATTGAGCCCGCTCTTATACGTGTTTGCGATTGATCCTTTTATTAGGAGGATTGATCGGGGACCGTTAGCGGGAGTCAGGATGAGTCTGGAGGAGCCAAAAGCCACTCTGAGGGTGGTGGCGTATGCCGATGACGTCACTGTTTTCGTGTCCTCGGGAGGGGGGGCGGAATACGTGATGTCGGAGGTAGAATGCTACTCGGAAGTCTCCGGGTCCATGATTAACCGGGATAAGTGTGAGAGTCTCTGGCTGGGAGGGGGTGATCCATCTTTCGGTCTCCCGGACACCCTCCCAGAGCCCCAGTCGTCAGCCAAAGTCCTAGGCGTTCAATTCGGCCATGGGGATTATCCCACCCAAAATTGGGACAGCAGGCTCACGATCGCCGCTCAGAAGGTTGACCAGTGGAAGGGTTGGTCTTTGACCCTCAGGGAAAGGGTGAACCTGATCAAGACTTACCTTCTCCCTTTGCTTATCTATTTGGCCAGTGTATGTGTCTTGCCAGAACCTCTCTGGACTCGGGTTTACAGTCTGTTCTTTCAACTGTTATGGGGGAATAGGCTGAACCTAGTCAAGAGAGAGGTGACATACCGTACGAGGCGATTAGGGGGTTTGGGTATGGGCAACCCAGTGGTGTTCCTTGTGAACACCTTTGTTAAGATCAACCTGGCAAACCTCTGGAAAGAGAGGGCTCCTCCGTGGGTAGTCTCTTGCAGGGGTTGGTTTCGGCCTTTCTTCCAGGAGTGGGAGACAGGAGGGCAAGTGAAGGATTTGCGTACACCTCACGGATATCTTCCGGCTTATGTCACCCCGATTCTGAAGGTGATCCGCCAGTGGGGTTTGGGAGTGAGGGAAATCAAGACCCAGTCAAGGAGATCCCTTGACGAGAGGGTCTTGTTGACCCACTTCTGGAAGCCCCTGGCCCTTAAGGATTGCCCAAGCCGGGATCTAGACAAGGGGTTACAGTTGTTAAATTCGGCAAGGATCCCCTTGAAGTTTTGGGACTTGGCTTGGCGCTGCTTTCACGGGAAGCTGTATGTAAGGGACAACTTGAAGTACAGGAACTCTGATGAAAGGGGTTGTCCCCGGGAGGAGTGTGGCGACATACTGGAAAGTATGGAGCACTTCCTGCTTCAGTGTCCCTTTAATACAGAGGTATACAAACGGGTGGGTGCATCCATTGGCTGGCCTAGGCTAGCCAACCTCTCCTATGCGGAATGGGCTTAAGGAGCATTCAAAGGTTTGGGAAGAAGGGACCCATGCACAGCTTTTATAGTTAGCATAGTGATCAGGTACTTCACATGGAACGCACGGTGTTTAGTTTCAACCCAGCAGAAAGTCCTCCCTGTGGAAGAGGTGTGTAGGAACATTCTAAGTGACCTGGCGAAGGTTCGCTCTCTTGAGTGCGAGAAGGTGGGTACGGATGGGGTCTCTTACCTCTGGAGAGGCTTCACCTTTGATGTGCCTTAGCCTCAGTAGCACTTTTCCTGGTGTTGGGCTGAGGCTTTCACATTAGGTTTTTGTTTTGTATTTAAGATGAGTTTTTGAAGAAAGGTTTGCAAATGACTGAACTTGGGCCTTCGGGTGGATTTTAATATTGGTTTGTATAGATTGATATGGTTGTTATAAGATGTATATATTGTATGATAGGGTAAGTGGGGTGTAGTTAGGTTGGGTGGGATGGGGTGGGGGGGTTCATATTTTTGTGTGGGGAGACCTGCATCCAGCCCTGGACTATGCGGACATAGGAGGACATGAGGCGAGGGGCTGGCCTCATGGAGGGACAAGAGGCGGAGGTTGGCCCTGGGTGCAGGTGATGGGATAGATAGAATGGTAGGGTTAGTATAGGTTTTCTCATAAATGTGTGTGTGTGTGTGTGTGTGTGTATAAAAAAAAAATAATAATAATAATATATAATAATAATATAAAAAAATATATAATAATTATAAAAAAAAAAAAATTGGGTTATTTGATATTTCTATTATGATTTCTATTATGATTATTTAATTTGTGTTGATTATTTATTGTGATAAGTTGTCATTTATTTTCGGTTATAAACTATTTGTATATAGTCAGGGTTCAGCTGGATCGGATGTTTAGGTTAGGCTAGGTTTCTTTTTCTCTTTTCATTTTCTCTATTTAGTAGGTATGAATGAGATAGTATGCATGTAGCTGGGCCAGTAGGGTAAGTGTATATACTTTATACCTTGTTTTATATCTTGTTTTGAAATTTTATGGCAAAGTTTTTGTATTTTTGTATAAAATTAAAAGAGTTCCTCATCATCTGCTCTTATTCTGTATATATGGACACTGCACAGTACCACTTCTCTTGTCTTATATACTGGGTGTAATCCTCATCATCTCCTCTTATTCTGTATATATGGACACTGCACAGTACCATTTCTCTTGTCTTATATACTGGGTGTAATCCTCATCATCTGCTCTTATTCTGTATATAAGGACACTACACAGTACCAATTGTACAATGTAGTACAAAACATAAGTTGTCAGCAATAGACTAGGGTCTATATTTATTTTAGTGTACTTTGGGTTCTGACATTTGTATTTACTCAGTTTTTTTTGTCTAAACAGAATTTGGGTCTATATTTACTCTGGAGTGTGATAATGGAGTCATGTGCACTACTTTTGCATAAATTAGCGATGTTTGAGACATTGGGGTCAGCCTAGTGCATATGTGTTTGTGTGTATATGTGTGTGTAGATGCTGCATGTATATACACTGCTCAAAAAAATTAAGGGAACACAAAAATAACACATCCTAGATCTGAGTTAATTAAATATTCTTCTGAAATACTTTGTTATTTACATAGTTGAATGTGCTGACAACAAAATCACACAAAAATAAAAAAATGGAAATCAAATTTTTCTACCCATGGAGGTCTGGATTTGGAGTCACACTCAAAATTAAAGTGGAAAAACACACTATAGGCTGATCCAACTTTGATGTAATGTCCTTAAAACAAGTCAAAATGAGGCTCAGTAGTGTGTTTGGCCTCCACGTGCCTGTATGACCTCCCTACAACACCTGTGCATGCTCCTGATGAGGTGGCGGACGGTCTCCTGAGGGATCTCATCCCAGACGTGGACTAAAGCATCTGCCAACTCCTGAACAGTCTGTGGTGCAACGTGACGTTGGTGGATAGAGCGAGACATGATGTCCCAGATGTGCTCAATTGGATTCAGGTCTGGGGAACGGGCGGGCCAGTCCATAGTATCAATGCCTTTGTTTTGCAGGAACTGCTGACACACTCCAGCCACATGAGGTCTAGCATTGTCTTGCATTAGGAGGAACTCAGGGCCAACCGCACCAGCATTTGGTCTCACAAGGGGTCTGAGGATCTCATCTCGGTAACTAATGGCAGTCAGGCTACCTCTGGTGAGCACATGGAGGGCTGTGCGGCCCTCCAAAGAAATGCCACCCCACACCATTACTGACCCAATGCCAAACCGGTCATGCTGGAGGATGTTGCAGGCAGCAGAACCCTATCCACGGCGTCTCCAGACTCTGTCACGTCTGTCACATGTGCTCAGTGTGAACCTGCTTTCATCTGTGAAGAGCACAGGGCGCCAGTGACGAATTTGCCAATCTTGGTGTTCTCTGGCGAATGCCAAATGTCCTGCACGGTGTTGGGCTGTAAGCACAACCCCCACCTGTGGACGTCGGGCCCTCATATCACCCTCATTGAGTCTGTTTCTGACCGTTTGAGCAGACACATGAACATTTGTGGCCTGCTGGAGGTCATTTTGCAGGGCTCTGGCAGTGCTCCTCCTGTTCCTCCTTGCACAAAGGCGGAGGTAGCGGTCCTGCTGCTGGGTTGTTGCCCTCCTACGGCCTCCTCCACGTCTCCTGATGTACTGGCCTGTCTCCTGGTAGCGCCTCCATGCTCTGGACACTACGCTGACAGACACAGCAAACCTTCTTGCCACAGCTCGCATTGATGTGCCATCCTGGATAAGCTTCACTACCTGAGCCACTTGTGTGGGTTGTAGACTCCGTCTCATGCTACTACTAGAGTGAAAGCACTGCCAACATTCAAAAGTGACTAAAACATCAGCCAGGAAGCATAGGAACTGAGAAGTGGTCTGTGGTCACCACCTGCAGAACCATTCTTTTATTGGGGGTGTCTTGCTAATTGCCTATAATTTCCACCTGTTGTCTATCCCATTTGCACAACAGCATGTGAAATTGATTGTCACTCAGTGTTGCTTCCTAAGTGGACAGTTTGATTTCACAGAAGTGTGATTGACTTGGAGTTACATTGTGTTGTTTAAGTGTTCCCTTTATTTTTTTGAGCAGTGTATTATGTATGTGTTCTACACTGCATTTGTGTATATATGCTGTATATGTGTGTATATGCTGTATATGTGTGTATATGCTGTGTATGTGTGTATTTGTGACAAGTGTAAGCCTGTCCCTGAGTGACAGTCAGGGACAGGCTTACATTTATCACAAATACACACTGTCACTCTGAGTGTTAGTGACCCCACACCTATTCCTGCTTGTTTGTATGACATGATCCCTGAATTCAGTTTCTAGTTATGGACCAAGGAGTGGAACAGCAGAAAGTGCTGGAACCTGAGAGGTGAGTATCCGCTGGACATCAGATACTTGAGTCACACCCTTCCATAGACTCTTAACCACTTCACTAGCAACCACAAAAGTTCATACACAATTTTTTTAAACTTTTTGCTGAGGACAAGATCTAAAACTTTGTAGCCAAATCTGAATGTTCTAGAGTGGTTTTTGCCATGGAGTTGTCCCCAAGTTTCAAGTTTGGCCATAGGATTTACCCTTTGAATTGCAAAGTCAAAAATCTTGCAACTTTTTTTATTTTTTTATTTTTTTTTAGGTTGTGGGCATCATTTCTCTTCAGGCAGCAGAAAGGTTAGCCGGACTCCTGCGTATCCGTATTGGCTCTTTTTTATTTAATTACCCGTGTGGGGAGGTGTTATCAGTGATTGATCACATCCTCTGTGTAAATGTGTATACAGAGATAGCTGTCACTGATAACACATCCCCCCTGAACAGTGAAATCAGAAAGAGAAGATATTTAAATGAATATATTACAAGTTTTTTCCCATAAAAATATATCTGCTCAGCTCCTCTTACTCTATAACCTGCTGCCTGCAGATTGCATGGCATTTTGTGGTGCCAGGATCTCTTTAGGATAACCTAACGTGGCTGCATCTGTACTGTATGTCATAATTAGAGATGAGCGAATTGAATCCAACAAAGTGGAACTTGATCAGAATTTTCAGGATAAATTCGGTTCGCTGCGATGCCGAATTTCCTCGTGCTTCGTGGTAACAAATCGATTTAAATAGTGTAAAAAAACAAAAAAATCATACCTCCTCCTTTTATTCACCACAGGCCAGCCTTGATTGAAGATCTCGGCCAAAATTCTGTGCATGGTGACGTATGATGTCAACATGCCGGCTGGCGTGATGACGTCATCTCAAGCCGTGCGAGATTTCAAGCAAGATCTTTGAGCAAGATGGCGGCGGCAGGCCCGTCGCAAGCAAATGGAAGTGGTAATTATGGTTTAATTTTTTTAATGTTAATTTTACACTGTATTATTATTATTATTATTATCATGTATGAACGCGGCATCTAAGGGGTACAATGATGGGGACCGTCGCTATCGCAGATACCTGTCATCGCACCCGCTACTTACAAAAAAATGCACTTTGTGGCGAAGTAAATTGACGCAAAGCAAAATTTTGGGTAAAATTTGGTGAAGCAGACGAATAGAATTTTCCCAAACTTTGCTCATCTCTAGTCATAATGTGTGCAGCAAGTTAACTGTCAAAAATTAGCTGTCAAATTAGGAAAATATCCAAAGAGAAATCAGTGACAAGTGAAGGATGGCAGTGCCAGGTGACAGGTGCACGGTATCACTTCCCTTCATCTGGAGACATATGTTCTAATTATGTGTGCAAATAAGTGGGGGCATACTGAATGGCAGAGAATTTATAAATGTGTATGATTATAGACTAGACAAATGCAGGTTTATAGATATTAACAATTTAATAAAAAAGTACAGTGGAATAAATAAAATAGCAGCTCTGTTATCCTTAATGAAAAACTATTATAGAAGCAGTGATTGGTTCCCGTCTGTCTCCTACTACTTAATATCAACGCACCATGACAACAACTTGTGGAGCTACACATGACGTCTTCCAGCATATTCTTTGTTCAGGAAACATTTTTTTCAGCTGGCACAACCTCCAGAAGTATCTGCAGCGTTGTGTTGACCCTATCTGCAAAAGAAGAGAAATAATATTAAGTAAGTAGAGGATATTGAAGGAGGAGTTTCTCTGAGGATTTATCCATCAGTATTCATCATCTGGTAAAGCTTTTACCTGTCATAATACAATATACATAATGCATTTTTATTTTACATGGCATCTCTCTATGACATTCACCATCCCCATCATGCTTTATCCCAATAACATGGAAGGTCAAATTAATGGTCTCACTGCAAATGACTACAAGTGAAATAGAAAAATCAAAGATTGATGCTAAGAGGAAGTTTCCGAAAATGTATTAGACTTAAAGCCCTAGACGTTAGATTAGAACATTAACATAATGATAAATGCTTCTACATAAGAAGAAAAGATGCATAGATTTTGCTAAAAGCTATGGATAAACTGGAGCAGGAATATGGGTTCAGCAGAAAAGTAAAAGACAAAGACATGTGAAGAATAAAAAAGTAAAAAGAAAAGAATCTTCAAGATGAATACTATTGGCTCTACTAGGACCTATTTCTTCCACCTTTCTATCATATACCGTCCACATGATTGGGTCATAGAATATTAGAAGACAATGAAGTAGCACAAACACCAAAGCTTGATATTACTGAGTAATACGTCATGTTATTTGTCATCATTTTGTTGGGGTACAAGATTTCAGATGGCCATGTAAGCTGGAGGATCATATGACACTCATACTCAACCTTAGGATGACCTGACCCTGCACTCACTGATTTCCAGTAATCCATCTGCATTGTATTAAATATTGAAAGACTGCTGGAAATCCCTGCTTTCACATATATGTAGATACTTAGTATGGTTCTTTTAAATCACTTTTTACTCAGCTTCAAACAATTTTTAGTCTTAAAATGTTATCTGTTTGACAAGTCCAGCTGACATTGCCAGCATTGATGTATTTGACCTGCACTCCCGGTAGCCCTCAAGACTGCTGCTCTAAGGTTAACCAAAGAAGAAGTACAGATATTGCATGTTCTTTTGATTGACTCACTGACTTTATACATTGAACCTCAACTCTCGTAGTCACTAGCACAATGTGATCCAAGACCTTATATTTCTATAATGGCGCTTACCACCCCTAGAGATCATCCAGTGTTATATATGTCATATGTTCATAGTCAAAGAGACATAATATGACTAAATTATATCAAATTATATTGCAATTACATGGGTAAGTTAAAGATGGCCTGCACAATAACAAACTGTCCAATCCCAGTTTCTTTTAGGAGTGCAGTATCAAGCCAGTCCACACGAGAAAGCTATAAAGTATTAAAGGAATTGTCCAGTTTCTAAACAAACAAAAAAAAGTCATAAATACAAAAAAATTGAAATAAATAAAAACATGCAACTCTCCTTTTTAATACCCCACCGATCCGGGATAGATGCCCTGGTGTCCCCTGTCTTTGTTTATAAGTGGCCAACTTATGCCCACTGCAGCCATCAAGGTCACCAGTCACACGCTATACAATTGCAATGCTGGGCAGTGTTGCAAGTTGTACGGCACATGATTGTAGAGGCATTGAAGAAGTGAGTGGAGGGGGGAGTTATTTGCAGCTTTTTCTATATTTTTTTAACTGGCTCACTTCTGGGTTTGAAGAATGTATGTATGGGGTTAAAAGAGCGTGAATAATTTACATACAAATATCAGCTTAGGTTATGATCTGTTCATAAAAAAAAACTGTGGAGTTGGAAGTGATTCTAATTAGAAGCATGATTCAGACAGACATTTGAATTATCACCAAGTTTAGTAGCTTGAAAAAATGCCTATAAGTACAGTTTTAGCTATACATGTACAGTAGCTTATTGAAATATTCAGTCTATTTATACGATCAATTAAAATTCTCTTCTTCTAAAGTGCAATAAAATATTTATTAAAAAAAAGACAATACCATCCACCCACTCATCAGCATAACATCTCACAATCATTTAAGACGGAAGCTATGAAACTGAAGTGAGTAATTGCATTTTGCTCATTTATCTCATTTGAGGCTTATGTGTAAAAATGTCTTATATGGGGATTTAATATATAACTTCACAGTTATGTTCTGTGCATCAAATTCAGATTTACTGCTTGAGAAAGGCCTCATTGAGCCTGGCTGAAACTTTGCATGATGGGTAAATAAATGATCCACTTATAATTTTTCACCTATTCTGGGTGGCTTTCTTATTTGTTGGTACTTACCGATATTCTGTATCACATCGGGGTGCTACTTAAAGGGGTTATGCCATGATTGATTAAAAAAATAATTAGACATCATATAGAACATGGCGACACCTTTCTAACAAAGCCAGAAGCAGCCCTATAGCCCCCATAAATCCAGAGATCACCTCATTCACTCTTCCAATTGCTCTACTAGATTATCTTCTGGCAGCTCAGAGAATGTGTCCCTTCTGCTGCAGCTCTCTCCTTGTAACAGCCACAGCTTCTAACAGAACATATGGCTAATGGCAGTTGAAGATTTAAACTGAGCATGACGTACAAAACAAAATAAGGAAAGTAAACGGCTCATGGTACTATAGAGATACATTTTATTAAATAGCTCACTAGCTATACTAAGTGTTTAATTACATGCAATTACAAAAGTATTCAGGTCCAGGTGCTGGTTTGAAACATGTAGAATATGTTTTGGGACACAACCCCCTTTAATACTAAGAGAAGCAGCTAAAAAGATATCTTACCACATAGCTGAGGAAAGGTATTTGAAATGATTCTATATACATACATTGGTGTTAAATATAATAAGTGTAATAATTATTTACTTGTGCTTTTAATCCCTTCATGACATCGGAATATTGGGTCTTTAAAGATGGCGCTCGCTCCGGAACAGAGCAAGCACCATAGCTGTTTTATACAGCAGACACCCGTAACTAATGACCACAATTGGCGGTAATGCTGATCGCGGACATTTAACCCCTTAAATGCCATGGTCAATTGGAGAAAATTCCATTAATCTATACAAATTAAAATCTGATGATTGCATATTGTGCTCCACTTGGGGACCTAAAAAAAATTAAAAATTAACAAAAAAATTAAAAAATATATAAAAATTCTAATCACCCCCCTTTACCTAAAATCTAAATCAAAATACTTAAGAAAAAAAAAAAAAACTTGGGCATCGCCGCATGAAAAAATGTCCCTACTTAAAATGCAAGAAAAACTTTACATATGGCTTTCCAGCTTTCCACTACATCGTATGCAATATTAACTAACTGATGGCATTATAAAGTGCAACTTGTCCCACAAAAAAAAAAAAAGTTATGGCTCCAGGAAGGCATGGAGCAAAAAAAAATCCTCAACCTCAAAAATGCTAAATCGCTGCATCATGAAGTGGTTAAAGGTTTTTCTGGGATAACAATATTGATGACCTATCATCAGGGTAGGTCATCAATAACAAATCAGTTAGGTTTGATTCCGAGTAGAAAAAGTAAGTGTTGCAGCCTCTTCCTAGGCCAATGATGTTGCATTCATCTGTCACATGGCCTTACCCACTGAGGAAGGGGTGTATACCCTGAAACGCGTTTGGTTCTTTGGGACAGTGAGCTCGATTTTAATTCAAGGATTCGTATACAGGATTCATCTACTTTGTCATCGATTGCAGCTCTATGGAGTAAGAGACTCGTATACAGGATTTACCATTGACTGTCTTCTAACTGGATGCGTGGAGCACGAGATCCAGGATTACAGAGAGCGCTCGACACCATACCTCTGAAAAGCCGAGGAGTCATGTGGAGACGTCACGTGGAGACTCCATACAACGTGGGACCCCGTGTTGGGCAAAGCGGCACGAGAGCCGAGCGGACTGTCCGGCTTGTGACGAAGAGTGGTAAAGTATCACCTGCCACTGTCTTTGTATTGTGGGTGTCCTGCTGGGACATAGAGACACACCAACGTTTGCTACAGCTGTGTTGGGCCATTGAATAGTGCGCATTTTGCGCTGCCGGAAAGAGGCAGGAATTGTCAGTTTTATTATCCAGACACACCGGAGCTCATTGCTCGATTATACACATGGGATTGTGATATACGCAGTACTACTATCTCTAGAAAAGGCGGTCGTCCTATGTTATAGAGGTTGCACCGGGACTCTCATCTCTCGGTTTTCATTTCAGTCAGATGTCGATCTGGGATACTGTATGTTTTTATTGCATGATTTTTATTGTATTGGTTTTATCCATATTTTATTAAATATCTGGCCTACTCGCCATAGTACTGTCTACATTTTCCTAGATTTGGAGTGCCCCTCATCTCCTTATCTTATTCTAATTTATAAATTAATTCTGAACATAATAGACAAAGTACATTTACGTACAAGACCTCACGCTTGTTATACTGCTAATGTCCTAGGTCTCGTGGGTGAGAGTGATGTAAATAAAGCCATCAAATCTTTGTGCAGTACAGTAGACTATACTAATGAATCTGGGCCATGGTTTTGTCTATGGAAAAAAAAGACAAGTGCACTGAATCAATTAGAACGCCACATTTATCACAGTTCTGTTTGGTTCAATTAGTTTGTAAAGGACGGCAGGAATGCCAGAACACTGCAATAGAGGGAATGTATTGTCCTCTAGACCTTAAGAGTATCAACTAAAGTAAACTCAGCACTGCAGTAAAGAGCATTTTTCATTCATTGCTTCAGAGGAAAACTATAATGCGCTATAGATACAGTTTTTCTAAGAACATGCTTTATTACTTTGGAGGAGATGGTAAACTGTACTTAAGTACTTGAAATTTATTGAAAAATAAACCCTCAACAACAGCTGCATCGCAAACATGTTCCAGAGGATAATAACAATTTTCAGGAAGTTGTAGTGTCATAAAATACAGTAATCTAATGCGATATTGATCACAACAGCTTTTTAAAATGTGTACTTGCTGCTTGAATTGAAACGTATGTTAGAAGTACAAAACAAGAATAATAGGACGACACAAAGAAACCTAAAAAGAAAGACAATAGTCTTGCAAACTCATTCATTCATTGGCAACACTTTGTGTCACCATTTATTTAGCCATTCTGTCCCACACTAACATCTACTCTAAACTTAAAAGGGTTCAGCTCCGAACCCCAACATATCCCCATTTTCACCCAGGCAACCCCCTGATATGAGCATCGGAGCACCGATGCTCTCATTTGCCATGCTCTGAATTGCGCAGGACAAAAGCTTTCCATGGAGATCCGGTGATGTACTGGTCTCTTCATAAGGTAAGCTAGGTGGAGGCTTCAACCTAGCAGTAAGCTCGGTGACCTCACCAACACTAATGGGAGGGATTTAGCACTGCCCTAGCCTGTAAAACGGCTAGGGCAGTGCTAAAGCCCGCCCATCAGTGCCAGTGACATCACCGGCAACACTGCTAGGTGGAAGCCTCCGCCTAGCAGTGTGAAAATATAAACAAACAAGCCCTTGCCCTGTGAAATCCAGCGCAGGGCAAGGGAGAGCATTGGAGCATTAAATGCTCCGATGCTCGTGTTAGAGGGGCTGGAGGGGTGAAAATGGGGTTATGTCCGGGTTCAGCTCTGAACCCAGACGACCCTTTTAAATCAACCTCTTTCATCCAAGGCTGAAGGAAATCACTACCTATCTGCATACTATTTCAAGCAGGGAGTCATCCTGCCAGGACAATGCTCCAGCACTTTTCTTTGGCAGGCAGGGTGCTCTTATGCAAAGCACCCTGTGCCTTGCCACTTTCAACTTTCATCAGGATGTGAATACCATGACAGTGAAGAGTTGCTACCATTTACTCTCGTATCCCAAAGACCGCTTCATGTTTACAGCCAACATGGTGCTGACATTTTGATAAAGGTCAGCAAAATGCAGTGAGATCCCCAAAAATACATACACTATGCCGATTACAGTGCAATCCAAAGGTCGGAGGGGTCATGTACGGGGAGTCTTTCCTCTTTTTGTGGGTACAGGCTTAGATGAGTATTCAAGGTATTATTTTGGAGGATATTTTAAGTGTGTTGGGGTTTTCAGAGGAGCATTATTGCAATTAGAGATGAGCGAATCGAATCAGACAAAGAATCCGAATTTCAGGAAAAACTAATGCGAATTTCCTCATGCTTCATGGTAACGAATCACAATTTTTCCTAAAATGGCAGCTACAATGGCGGCTACATGTGTGAGGACATGGGGCAAGGAACTCTGGAGAGGCGGGCTGACCCATAATGCCATGCATGCAGCCAATCAGCAGTCAGCCCTGTGATGACACAGCCCTATAAGTGTGATCCTCCGCTCTGGACTTGCAGAAGCGCACGGCATTATCATGATTTATAATGCTATGTGTCTCTGCATGGCCTTTTTTTCCACAGAATCATAGTGACATCAAGCTATCAGTATGATTCTGTAGAAATAAGCATTATAAATCATGATAATGCTGTGCGCTCCTGCAAGTCCAGAGCAGAGGATCACACTCACACACAGAGCGTGATTCCCGCAATGGACTCGCTCGTGTGAAACAGCCCCTAGAGTCAGACATTTTCAAGCGTTCTGAGAACGGACAGACGTGAGAAGGCGCTAGGGACAGCAATTGGAAAAACCTGATTGTGAAAAAAAAAAGAAAAAAGGATTTATAAGTGCAAGGAAAGGATAGGGAGGAATCATTTCACAGCATCTTAGTGCAGGGAGAGACATCAGAAGGCACTTTGGTAGTGAAATAATACAAGTGCAGGGAAAGATTATTTAGGTATCCAAATAACCATTATACAGCTCTGTCATTCCAGCAAATTGTTCCTGGGGTGCAAGTGCGATGTTGAGAAGCCTTTAGTGGCTTATATCTTTTCAAATAAGAAAAATATATATGCAGTTCACATCTGCAGTTATATATGTTGAAAGCGTACAGAAAGAAAAAAATATACGCACTTCACTGGTGCACTTATTTGTGGAAAAGCGTTTAGTCTGCTATTTCATTATAGAAATAAAAAAACATACGTACTTCACTGGTGCAGTTATTTGTGGCAAAAGGGTTTAGTGGCCTATTTCAATATAGAAAGAAAAAAATATATGCACTTCACTGGTGCACTTATTTGTGGCACAAGCATTTAGTGGCCTATTTCATTATAGAAAGAAAAAAACATACACAGTTCACTGGTGCAGTTATTTGTGGCAAAATGGTTTAGTGGCCTATTTCAGTACAGAAAGAAAATATATACGCACTTCACTGGTGCATTTATTCTGCTAAAAGTGTTTACTGGCCTATTTCAGTACAAAAAGAAAATTATATTCTCAGTTCACGTCTGCAGTTATATGTGTTGAAAGCATTTACTGGCCTATTTCAGTACAGAAATAAAAATATATACGCACTTCACTGGTGCATATATTTCTGCTTCTACCCGGGAAGTAGTGGTGCAGGGGTTCACAGAAGTAGAGGCGGTAGCAGTAAGTCAGTGCGGCGGTTATATGTGTTATTTTGTATTTCAGTACAAAAAGAAAAAAACTTTCTCAGTTCATGTCGGCAGCGGTTATATGTCTTGAAAGCGTTTAGTGGCCTATTACAGTACAAAAAAGAAAAACATATTCTCAGTTCACGTCAGTGGCGGCTATATGTCTTGAAAGCGTTTAGTGGCCTATTTCAGTACAAAAAGGAAAAATATATACCCATTTCACTTCTACAGTTATATGTGGTGAAAGCGTTCAGTGTCCTATTTCAGTACAAAAAGGAAAAAAATATACGCACTTCACTGCAATTATTTCTGCTAAAAGCAATTACTGGCCTTTTTTAGTACAAAAAGAAAAATATATACGCATTACACTTCTGCAGTTATTATTATTTCAGTACAATAACAAAATATATTCAGCATTCACTTTTGCAGTTATATGTGGTAAAACCTTTAGTGACATTTTTCGGTAGAGAAATATATATATATATTCATCATTCTCTGTTGCAGTTATATGTGGCAAAACCTTTAGTGAAGTATTTCGGTCGAAAAACAAAATATATTCAGCGTTCAGCGCTGCGGTTATATGCAGTAAAATCTTTATTGACGTATTTTGGTGGAAAAACAAAATTAATTCAGCGGTCAGCACGGTAAAATCTTTATTGAAGTATTTCGGTCGAAAAACTAAATTTATTCAGTAGTCAGCTCTGCGGTTATATGCGGTAAAATCTTTAATAACGTATCTTGATGAACTTCGCGACTCTTCCGGGCTCAAAGCTATCTTGCTGCTTTGTCTTCTCATTGTCTGTAGCTACTAGAGGCCTGCTCATGCCAGGCAGGTTCCCCCAGAAGTATCTTGGTCGATCAGCAGCCGATACCGCAATTGCATAAATCTTGACAGGATTCGTCTCCAGGTGGAGAGAAATAGTTTTTTGGAATGCTTTCTCCGTCGTAACCACGTCTTGAATAAACAGAAGACTGGCGGATTCTCTCCTGCTAAGCAACACTTAATTTTTATTACTAAATGTATTAAATATTGAATATTAAATTGAACCAAAACTTGATTAAAATTATAAGAAAGTAAACTTAAATTCACCAATATATTAATTCCCAATCTTCGAGGGAAATTCAAGGACAATCAATTTGCCAAGCCTTTTGTGCCAGAGGACTTGTATTATTAAATCATGTTTTAAGCAACAATTTATAAAGTTGAGAAATTTTAACCTTCTGTTCTTTTCCCTATTCCCTATAAATGGATAGACGTAGCGGCCACTTTGTGGCCTTCTCATGCTTCTGCCACCCCCACAATCTCTCGTCGTTGTACCACTCTGTGTCCTCCTCATGCTGCTGCTGCCACCTCCACACTATGTCACCTTGCCACTCTGTGGTCTCCTGATGCTGCCGCCACCTCCACACTCGGTCATTGTGAAACCTTGTGGCCTCCTCCTGATGCTGCTGCCACCGTGACCTCTACACTATGTCATTTTGCCACCCTGTGGCCTCCTCCTGATGCTGCTGACATCGCCACCTCCACACTCTGTCATTGTGCCACTCTGTGGCATCCTACTGATGCTGCTGCAGCCACCTCCAGACTCTGTCATTGTGCCACTCGGTGGCCTTCTCCTGATGCTGCTGCTGGCGCCACCTCCAGACTCTGTCATTGTGCTAATTGGTGGCCTCCTCAAACTGCTGCCACCTCCAGACTCTGTCATTGTGCCATTCAGTGGCCTTCTCCTGATGTTGCTACTGCTGCTGCCACCACCTCCAGACTCTGTCAGTGTGCCACTTGGTGGCCTCCTCATACTGTTGCAAACTCCAGACTCTGTCACTGTGCCACTCCTGATAAATAAGAAGAAGGGCAGTGGTCGAGGCTCACCTGGTCTGAGATGTAGGCACGGAAAATCGCCAGGAACTCAACGATGAAAGGAATGTAAGTAAAAGAGGAGATCCAGCTTCCAAACGACCATATAAATGCTTTAATGAAAAAACGTGCTAAAATCCGGACATGTACATCAGGTACATGTCCGGATGTACATGTCCAGATTTTAGCACGTTTTTTCATTAAAGCATTTATATGGTCGTTTGGAAGCTCGATCTCCTCTTTTACTTACATTCCTTCTCCTGATACTGCTACTGCTGCTGTCGCCACCTCCAGACTCTGTCATTGTGCCACTCTGTGGCCTCCTGATGCTGCCACCACCTCCACACTGTCATTGAGCCACTCTGTGGTCTCCTCATGCTGCCACCACCTCCAGACCCTGTCATTGTGCCACTATGTGACCTCCTGATGCTGCCACAACTTCAAGACCCTGTCATTGGGCCACTCTGTTGTCTCCTCATGCTTGTCCCACCCTTCCCACTTCATGACTCGACCACTATTTTGCCTTTCGACCTGGCTAAAAATATCATTTGACCCTTCTTCTGATCTGTCAGAAGTAAGGAAAAATTAGACGCACAATGGATCCTTTCTGTGTAGCATCTGTAAGGCCTGTATGGTCCCTTCAGAATTGGCTTATGATTTGGTAGCCAAAAGCAGGAGAGGGTACAAAACACAAAAGACATGCAAATATTCCATTCACGTGTCATCTCTGTTTTAGATCCAGTCCTGTTTTTTTTTTTTTTGGCATTAGCAATACTGATGGATTATTGAGCAAATGCTGACCGAGTGAAGGCATATGCTCCACAGTTTTTTGTGGGTTATTGTTCTGAGGAATCAAAGGAAGGGCAAATTAATCAGTGACATCAACACATTCATACTTGAGTTATTTAGTTAGTTTTGGCCCCGTGACTTCCCTAATAAGCGAAGTGTGCAGTGATTCTAAGAGCGCACCTGTTATCTGCATGTCATACGGACTCACAGTATTATTTCACTACCAAAGCCGACTCCCTATGCGTGTTACTAAAAGGCACAGTCTTCTACACCACTATAAAGGCTCTTAGCAGCCAGGAAATAGCAGTTTTTAACATAATTCGCCCCAAATATATTCGGATCGAACCAAATTTTTCTTGAAAAATTTGGCGAACCGGCGAATCAAATTTTTTAAAAATTCGCTCATCTCTAATTACAATGTAAGGGATGTGATTTTACTGTGTTGGGCTTGACTACATGCAACTATTACTAAGGTGAGTGCTATGATTAACTTTTACTGCAAGTGCTATAGTGCATTGTAGCTGTGGTAGGGCTTACTATCACTGTGGGATGTACTAAGGGGGCACTACTATTGTGTTGAGGCCTCTCAGGGGGCTATTTCACATATTAGAGGACACTTAATGGGTGCACTATTAGTTGGAGGCACTATTATGGTGTGGCATGCACCAACGACATTATTTTATTAAGTGTGAGGCTGTAAAGGGGCAGTATGGGCCCACTTATACCTATAATGGGGCACAGTGAAGGACACTATTTCAGTGTTGAGGCCACTGAGGGGCTACTGTTGTGTAGGACACAAAGGAACGTTACTATGTTGAGAACTATTACCACCCATCTGGGAAGTTAACTTATTGGCACTATTATTTTTGGGTTAATCATAGTTATGACACCATTGTTTCTGAAGTACAGCATTTGGGAGAGAGCAGTAACAATAATAGGGAAAGCAGCAAGGTGGCACTAAGAAAGGTGTGGCAAGATGGAAAGTTTGTGTAGAGGCTGAGAAATAGGTCCGGAGGATGCTGGAAAAGTAAAAAATATCTCAGCAGCAGAGACAAGTCATACTATTCAAATAATTTGCCATACATGTAATACAAGGACAGCTTATCTCCACCAGCATCTCTGTGTTAAAGGGGTTGCACCATGAAAAAATATTCTAAATCTTTCAAACCAGCACCTGAATCGTTACCAGGAGCAACAGAGCAGGACCGAAGGATGAGGCAGAGGCGTATTCAGCCAGGCAAAAGGTCAGGGCAGGCGGCACAGGAACAGGTCAGGCAATCCGAGTCGGCAACAGGAGAGTCAAGACAAGCAGGCAGGGATCAGACGAGTAGCAGAATCCAGGAACAAGGTATAAGTCAGGAGCGCACGTGAGTATTAGGAGCTTACCAAACACAAGGACCTTGACACAGTCATCTGGGAAGATGGCTGAGCCATTTTAGTACCTGCAGGAGAGCCTGGGTTGGTCAGCGAGGTCACATGACCCAACCCATGCAGCCCAGGGAGTGATGCGCGCTTCCCCTTAGGGCAGTGTAACAAGAAACCATAAGCAAGCATGCTGTGGACAGAGCTGAGTGGAACCTGTGGAGCGGAATCCTCTGCACCACAGCACGTACAGCGACAGAGTCCAGAACTGCAGCGGTGGATGGAAGGATCACCACTGAGCACGGCGCCAAAGACCACGGCGGTAATAGGGGAAACAGCGGCGTACAGCAACTGCTGTTACACTAATTGATGTGGTTGCACATGCTCACTTTAAATCTTCAACTGTCACCAGCCCTTCTGTTAAAAGCCATGGCAGCTAGAGGGAAATTGCTGCAGTATAAAGGACACCAGTCCTGAGAAAGGACACGCCTCCTGAGAAAGGACACGCCTCCTGAGAAAGGACGTCACCTGAAATAAATCTAGCAGAAAAATTGGAGAAATTAATGGGGAGGCCTCTGCTTCCATGTGAGGTACAGGGCTGGTTCTAACTTTGTTAGAAACATATTGTCATATACTATGTTATGTCTGATTTTCCTTTTTTAACATCAGTCATGGCATAACCCCTTTAACTCAGAGGGGGAGCCACTCACTAGGATGTCCATTTTCCCTAATAGAGTATATGGACAATGGTTGTCTTCATCACACAGCTCCTTATTGAGTCCATAAAAGGCAATCTAATAGAAAGTGTGAGTCAATATTATTTGTCATTGAAGGTGGATGTGGGTTCCTTTACTTACAGAGCTTCAAAGCAGTTGGTGACTGTGCTGCATGATATCACTGACGAGTATTAGACTTCTAACTTGTTGTGGCATGGGTTTTAAAAGCTGGTTCCTACAAGTTTGTAAAATAATATCTATAATAATAATCAATACTGATAAAATGTTCTACAGCCATGGCGAGGTTTGCGTCAACTGAATTCTGAGACCCTAGTGTTAGTTACACATCTAAGAAGAGACATGGACAAGGCAGACACTCAATGGATAACACAACAGAAGTTATAAAATAATTAAACCTATGGTGCTAACCCACTGTGTGAACTGTGTGAAAGCTAGGGGGAGACAGTCTTTTTCAACACCATCCATAGACATGGGCCCTAATGACAATACTGGACCTTAGGTGAATAAAGATTGCCCAAAAAAACTTTTTCTGCATTGTAAAAGAATCCCTGTGCAACCTCGAAATGTTAACACAACACGGGATTGGTCAATACTCTGTGTCCAGATGCCAACCTCTCACCAGCAGAACACAGAAGGAACCTGGGAGTTGTGTTAATCATTTTCTTACTAGCTGCCTATGATATTAATACGGTATTGATTGTAAAACCACCATGTTGCACATACGTCAACACATCTATGAACATTTCACAATAAACTATGGCAATGTCTGCACTGGATGAAAGGGCGAAATGCTGATTGTGAGAGACACAATCAATACTTATAATTTCTTCTTCCAAGTAACTGGATGGCAAGTTTATCTAGGGTATGTTGTATAGTTGTTATCTATGGATGGTTTCAAAAGTTAGTTATGACTGGCTGAAGTGGTCACATATCCATCTAGAGGGAAATCTTTTATTACTTAAACCATTCTTAAACCATTCTCAGGATTTTTTTTTTGCTTTTTTTTGCTTTTTTTGCTTTGAACTGGCAGGACAAAGCCTCTAACTTCATCTGTAATCTCTGGAACTCTAGTGATATAGCACAGGAGAGATGTTAGATAAGGCAAATCCTACATATAAGAAGGATGAGATCAACATGTCTAAAGTGGTTCCAAGGAGTGGTCAATTACAGTACTTAATTTACTGATTAATACTCTGTTGATCACATTAGGGGCTTTCTATGGTTTACTAATGAAAATGTCATTGCATCTTCTTTAAAATATACAGGGGTACATTTATTAAGACCAGCGTTTTAGACGCTGGTGTTAATAAAGTCCTAATCTGGCGGTGGTTCCGCCGAAGTCCACCTCTACATAACTTTGGTGTATCCTGCACCAGTTCCAAATATAAGACAGCTTCCTAGCTATCTTACATTTAAACTTTATTCTACACCTCAATCAGGCATAGAAAATATTGAGACCAGCCTGCAAGCCCGTCCCCTTCCCCGCCCACCACACGCCCAATTTTTCAGACCTAGCATGAGAAGTCGCATATTGCGGTGCATCTAGCTGTTGCGCCGCAATCTGCATCTGAAATACGCCTAATATAGACGTATAGTCTAGTACAGCTTAATTGACCCTCATAATCTCTTTTTTCAGAGGTGTAACTCTAAAGTTCTGACCCGTAGAGCAAAAAATGTAACCTGATCACCACCATGTGCTATTTTAATATGGTTGTCTTCTTATGGGTTGGACAGATCTTTAGCCCACTTAGTAACCAGAGCCTGGGTGCAACTGCTACATCTGCAACATTTATGGTATTATGGCAGTATTACTTTATGCAGCAAAGCATATTTATTTTCAGTTTATTATTACGACTGTATTTAAGTGACGATAGACAGATAGATAGATAGATAGATAGATAGATAGATAGATAGATAGACAGACAGAGAGAGACACAAATACAGACCGATGATAGATAGATACACATATAGATAGATAGATAGATAGATAGATAGACATTTCTTTATATGTTTTCCTGATTATTCAAATTTCTCATTTGCAGTATTATGAAATACATATAAATTAAGCAATCCTATATTTATCTAATAAATACATTATACAGTTATCTATTACCAGAAGTAGATACATAAGAGTATAAGCATCAGATAAAATGTTCTAAGTGCCTTTAAAAACAAGTCATTTTGTCGCGTAAAAGGTAAACAAAACTGATTCAATACTGCCATCTAGTGGTACAAATCTCAAGTTTGCAGCAGGATTAAGGCAGAATTCTTTTAGCTTCCAACCAGAGAACCAGGGACCATAGCACTGTAATGAACGTATATACAAAGGAAGCTAAAAATCTGCAGCATGTGTACTGTACTTTTAGAGTTCTGATACCGAATAAGGTATTAACTAGTATTCAGCAAACCAAACCATCAGAAATGGAATACAATCCGAAATTTAAGGAAAAATTTGATTCGCCACAAATCCGAATTTCCTCGCACTTCATGTTAACAAATCACTTTTTCCTAAATTAGTGGCTGAAAACCTCTCCGCAGTCAAGTGGATGAGGTGAGTAAAATGTTTTATTTTTTTAAACCTCCTGAGCACCTGAATGTGAGTCTCAGATGCCGCAATCAGTGTTGAACGCAGCATCTGAGGGGTTAAATGACAGGGCGGCACAGTCACCGTTTCCCATCGTTGCGCCTGCTCCATACAATTGAAAGCAATTTGTGACGGAGTAATTCGTAACAAAATCGAATTTCTTCACAAAGTTCGGCGAAGCTGCCGAATCACATTTTTCAAAACTTTGCTCATCTCTAGTATCTACTACTAAGATTGCTTCCAGAATCTTCAGTTTATGAATTGCACCAAATCATTTGGCATCAATAGTAACTCTAGACCGTGCTGTACATGTATTTCATCAAGACTTGCTATAAGAGAATTATAGAAACTTCTGCACTGCAAGAAAATCATCTTAAATCTCATTAACATACCAGTCTATCAATAACCATAGCAACCGGTTAAAAGTTGCTTTACTTAAAAAAAACAGGTTTAAACATAATGAGACGTGCAGTATTATCTGGGAATATGTGTTCTTATGTATGTGAACCACTTAACAGTACCACAGGCATCTAAAATCCCTCATAAAGTCTCTATACTGTATTTATTTAAGGTACTAGAAAAAAGTAAATGAAAATTGTGGCTTATTATTTTAAATGAAGTTTAAAGATGTCTCATTAAAGACAACCGTTACGAATTAATGGAAAAGCGACGATCTGCTGAATGGTGTGGGTCAGACTCACAGCAATTAGTTCATGTGAAAACGGTTTTCTAAGACTTGAATACTTCTAGTATCTGATCGGTGGGGGTCCAACCGATCAGCTGTTTGAGAAGGCACCTTTGCTCCTGTGAGGGCCTCCATCTGCTCTCAGCTTACCAATCACAGCGCTGTACATTGTATAGCAGCTATGCTTGGCATCGCACTCAGCCCCATTTACTCCTGTAGGGCTGAGCTGTGCCTAGGCCATGTGACCGATGCGAGAAGGCCGCGGTGCTACTGTGAGTGCCGCTGCCTTCTCTAACAGCTGACTGGAAGGGGTCAGACCTCCACCATTCAGATACTTATGACTTATCCAGAGGACAGGTCATCCGTATCTAAGTCTCAGAAAACCCCTTTAATGGAAGAAGTGGACTGCCCAATTCCCTTGCAGTGCCCATTATAGACAAAAAGTAGCATTACATGCAGCCACTCAAAGACTGACCATCCATGTATTATAGGGACAGCCTCAAGCCTGAAGCACATGACCACATTTATGGTCTTTGTCCGAACAGCATTTTTGGCGGATTGCACGCAGATTCATTTATTTCTATGGGTCAGCAAAAAAAATTGATTTGCTGGGAAGCAAACTATAGCACCTTTCATATTCTTGTTTATTTGTCAGACAAGAATAGGCTTTTTTACAGTGGGTCCTGCAAAAATTGTGGGATGCACATGGACCACATTTTATATTTTGCGCAGCTGCAATTTGTGAACTGCGAAATGGATAGTCATGTGTAGGAAGCCTTAGGGTACTTTCACACTTGCGGCAGGACGGATCCGACATGCTGTTCACGATGTCGGATCCGTCCTGCGGCTATTTCGCCGTGCCGCCGGACCGCCGCTCCGTCCCCATTGACTATAATGGGGACGGGGGCGGAGCCCCGGTGCAGCACGGCGGTGCACGGCGAAAGGCCGCCGGACTAAAATTACTGCATGTCAGGCAGTCAATAGGGACGGAGCGGCGGTCCGGCGGCACGGCGAAATAGCCGCAGGACGGATCCGACATGGTGAACAGCATGTCGGATCCGTCCTGCCGCAAGTGTGAAAGTAGCCTTAGTCTGACAAATTAAATACCACTGCTTGCTTTCTTTGGGGGGCATAAGCAGATTTCTCTTCATGACATCCTTATGCCCTAATAGGGCATGAAGACAGGGGTTTTCCTGGCTCTTCCACAGTGAAGCTTTGGGAGAAACCGTCTGCTAAAGAAGAGGAATATAATTTGTCACAAGTACTATCTACCTTTACAGGACAATATCTGCATAATGCCCTTAGTTTAATGATGGCCTAACCCACTGACTTAGGCATAACAGACCAACTATTTGATGTGTTTAAGGGCATACGGCAAATGTCTTTGGACAATAGGAATGAGCAGTTCAATTTCATCAAACCTGATGTGCTGAGAAAGCAGGCAATTATCAGGAAAGGAGTGTTCCTTCCCTATAATTGCCTGCTCATTGGTAGAGGAATGAGCTACACTGCAAGGATAACCTCCTCTTTATGGGGACAAGCGATGGCTACTGCAATATCTCATCCTCATACAAATTCATCTGCTGGTCATAAATGATAATTTTATGTGCTGCATGAAAGATTATTTCAGCTGATTGCTCGTTCATCGGGTGCTCGGTAGCATATTTACAAGGGCCTGTTATCAGGAATGAGCGTTCGTAAAAACGTTCCTTTCCAATAATCTGCTCGACAATTGTGCTGTATAAATCTGCTTTAACTTGTGCATGTCTAAAGGTTTATCAAAACTTTCCTAAAAAATGTCCCTTGGTCATTGTTTCCTTCCAGATTTCTACTATAAGCAATGATGCTTGAATTCCTTGAACGATACTTGAATTTTATCTAGAAAAATATCTAGAAAATTGGTCACTGTTTATGGATATTATCTGATTTTTTAATTTGACTCTGTATTATTATCACTTACGTCATCTGTCCCCTAACACAGGTCTTTGTATGTATTAATTACCCTTTTTTCTAATACCACCACTTATGGCTATATTCTATTTGGCCTCCTATAGAGTCTATGCACTGCACTTTCACTGACGTCCGGTTATGTGCGTTCCACGGGTCATGTGATCACCTCCTGCGTTCCATGCCTGTGGAGCGCACTTCCGGTCCGTCCAATTTTTATATTTTTTTAATATATTAATTTTCACATAGGTATATCTTGTTGTCATTTACCATGCAGGATCCCCCACGTTATCACTTCATCCATTTTCTATATGTCTTCATGTTTCCAGCCTGCGATGCCCATGCACCGGTAGTGACGCCTTGCGTTCCACGACGCTTGTGCGTTCCATCCGATGACCGGAAGTGACGCGATGCATTCCATGCTGGAGCGCACTCGTCTCCCTTCCATATGTGTGGCCACATATTTCTTCCCAGCTGTCCATTGTTTTATTAAATTTTATGGCTATATAAGCTCCCCTATTAGCTCTCCCTACACACACACCCTCTCCCCCTGAAGAAGCTTTACACGAAACGTGCGTTGGGGTATCCGGTTCACCACTCAGGTACTCATGCCATGGCTCCACTGTGGTTAGCTCAGTATTTGTGATCCATGTACTGTGTATGTTTGTACCTTTCACTTTATACTCTTTGTACTGTTTTGGATCTCCATCCTATTTTGTTAGCCGGGGCTTGGCCTCATTTTTTAGATATCCGGTTCATGTAATTTATATATTATGCTATCTACATGATTTCATTAGTCTGGATATTTATATGTATATGCGTATATACTAGTGGTGCCGTATTTCTTCTTGTGTGCTCTATACCCCCCACAGTATTGACTTTTATCTGTATTTTATCATATTTTGAGACTTCAATAAAGTTTATATTTATTTATTTGTGCTAGCCTTTTCCCTTTTTTGGTGTTTGACTTTGCGTGCAGGTTTGGCACGGGCACTCACCTTTGTGAGTCATTTATTGGTGTTGTTTAACTTGTGCATGTCTAAAGGTTTATCAAAACTTTCCTAAAAATGTCCCTTGGTCATTGTTTCCTTCCAGATTTCTACTATAAGCAATGATGCTTGAATTCCTTGAACGATACTTTAATTTTACCTAGAAAAATATCTATAGAAAATTGGTCACAGGTAGAGACCAGTTGTAAAGCCAGTTGTTGTAGCAATATATTTAATCTGTGTTAACTTAGATCTTTTGCATCACAGGTGTTATAGGGGACCTGTCACATTGAACATGGTATCTGAGCTGCAGGCAGCAGGTTATAGAGCAGGAGGAGCTAAGCAGATTGATATATAGTTTTATGGGAAAAGTAATTGTCATTTTGACAATTACATTACTGCTCATTCTAGGCTTTGAAGACAAGGAGCCAGTTTATCAGCGATTGACAGCCTTCCCTCTATGACTGTGCATACAGAGATAGCTGTCAATCACTGATAGCAGGAATATAAATGGATATACTGTACAACTTGCACTGAACCGCTTCCCATAAAACTATATACAGGAGATTAATATATAATTTTGTGGGAAAGATTCAATAAAATGTGTAATTTAAATCTCTGCTCTTTCTGAACTCAGGACGGCCAATTTGGTTATTATCAGTGATTGACAGCATTCACTGAGTACATGTGTATACAGTCGTGGCCAAAAGTTTTGAGAATGACACAAATATTAGTTTTCACAAAGTTTGCTGCTAAACTGCTTTTAGATCTTTGTTTCAGTTGTTTCTGTGATGTAATGAAATATAATTACACGCACTTCATACGTTTCAAAGGCTTTTATCGACAATTACATGACATTTATGCAAAGAGTCAGTATTTGTAGTGTTGGACCTTCTTTTTCAGGACCTCTGCAATTCGACTGGGCATGCTCTCAATCAACTTCTGGGCCAATTCCTGACGGATAGCAACCCATTCTTTCATAATCACTTCTTGGAGTTTGTCAGAATTAGTGGGTTTTTGTTTGTCCACCCGCCTCTTGAGGATTGACCACAAGTTCTCAATGGGATTAAGATCTGGGGAGTTTCCAGGCCATGGACTCAAAATGTAAACATTTTGGTCCCCGAGCCACTTAGTTATCACTTTTGCCTTATGGCACGGTTCTCCATCGTGCTGGAAAATGCATTGTTCTTCACCAAACTTTTGTTGGATTGTTGGAAGAAGTTGCTGTTGGAGGGTGTTTTAGTACCATTCTTTATTCATGGCTGTGTTTTTGGGCAAAATTGTGAGTGAGCCCACTCCCTTGGATGAGAAGCAACCCCACACATGAATGGTCTCAGGATGCTTTACTGTTGGCATGACACAGGACTGATGGTAGCGCTCACCTTTTCTTCTCCGGACAAGCCTTTTTCCAGATGCCCCAAACAATCGGAAAGAGGCTTCATCGGAGAATATGACTTTGACCCAGTCCTCAGCAGTCCATTCATCAAACTTTCTGCAGAAGATCAATATGTCCCTGATGTTTTTTTTTGGGAGAAGTGGCTTCTTTGCTGCTCTTCTTGACACCAGGCCATCTTCCAAAAGTCTTCGCCTCACTGTGCGTGCGGATGCGCTCACACCTGCTGCCATTCCTGAGCAAGCTCTGCACTGGTGGCACTCCGATCCAGCAGCTGAATCCTCTTTAGGAGACGATCCTGGCGCTTGCTGGACTTTCTTGGATGCCCTGAAGCCTTCTTAAAAAGAATTGAACCTCTTTCCTTGAAGTTCTTGATGATCCTATAAATTGTTGATTGAGGTGCAATCTTAGTAGCCACAATATCCTTGCCTGTGAAGCCATTTTTATGCAACGCAATAATGGCTGCACGCGTTTCTTTGCAGGTCACCATGGTTAACAATGGAAGAACAATGATTTCAAGCATCACCCTCCTTTTAACATGTCAAGTCTGCCATTTTAACCCAATCAGACTGACATAATGATCTCCAGACTTGTGCTCATCAACATTCTCACCTGAGTTAACAAGACGATTACTGAAATGATCTCAGCAGGTCCTTTAATGACAGCAATGAAATGCAGTGGAAAGGTTTTTTTGGGATTAAGTTAATTTTCATGGCAAAGAAGGACTATGCAATTCATCTGATCACTCTTCATAACATTCTGGAGTATATGCAAATTCCTATTATAAAAACTTAAGCAGCAACTTTTCCAATTTCCAATATTTATGTAATTCTCAAAACTTTTGGCCACGACTGTACATAGCGCAGAGACTTAAATGTATAAATTACTCTGCTTCTCCTGCTCTATAACATGCTACCTGTAGATTAATTAGAATTTCCATGCTGACAGGTCCCCTTTAAACATTGAAACTGGCCATACGCATGAGCTCACTATTGGCCCAATGCTCGTTGACGGGCCATGTTGAAATCCATGTACCCCTACATTTGCCATTGGGGGGAGTTTGTAGACCCTCATACACTTTTGATGGTCAGCTGATCCTGACAAAATTAGTAGATTTGGCTAAAATGCATCTAATTGTATGGTCAACTTTACACAAGTTGCATTATTCATGGAATTTTTCATCTAAATAATGAATTGAGAGTTTGAACATTTTATTTAAGAATTTACTTATTTTGCATTAAAATACTGGTTGGAATAATGTGTATAAGCTGCACCTTAGTAATTCAGACAAATCTTCAGCATTTTTAGGGAGTCAAATGATTTTGCAGCACTATATGATATATATAAAATATATATATATATATATATATATATATATATAAAAACCAATCTGCATATAGTACAGCATAAATATGCTTTGAATGAAACAGATAAAGAGATAATATATTTAATACAAATCATATTGATAAAGACCAATGACAGAAAAAACATTTCCATTTAATTGTACAAGATGCAGTGTTTACCAAGACAGATGTCAAGAAACATAGTTCAGCGCGGCAGACTTTCCATGATCCCCCAGAGATACCTGCACTACAATTATTTTAATATTTGGATACAAGTGGATAAAAGAGTCAGGGTATTAAGCACAGACGTGACAGCGTGATAGAGCAGGTTATTATTTTTAAACTCCAGTAGTGCTGATCAGGGCAATCCTGCAGGAAATTACATTTTAAGTCAGATAGTGCCACGATTTGCATCGTTAGAAGGTGAGGATTAACCACATACAATGAAAAAAGGAAAAATCAATAAAAGAAATATGTCCAAAGACTAGAGAAGCCTGGAATTAGCGAGTAGGACAATGCAAAGAAAATAAAAAGTAATGCAAAGAGATGCATTCTATTATACTGGGATTTTAGTGGCCATGGGAAATACAAGCAATACTCTAGGGATTTAATGCTTACTAACATGCATATGAGTGCCATTCATAATTAAAGATGGATATCTATTCTTAGGATAAATGGCCTGCATTTGTATTTCATTTCACAGAAATGCTATCTGATCGACCCTTTTCCTAACAGTGGACCCACTGAATCGGCAGCTGAAACCCCCATTGAGTTGTTATAGCAATAGGAAAATATGTCTGGCTGTAGATGGCTCCTTCAGTGGAAACAATTATGTAGTATTAGGCTAGGGCTACACGACGACATGTGTCGCACAACAATAAGTTGCAAGACACATAGGGCACAACTACACTGCAACATGTGTCGCGCAACACTGATGTCGCACCAATGTCGCGCAACAATTTTTATAATAATAGTCTATGGTATCGCACTGCGACATGCGACATACTGTGACTGCGACATTGGATGGATTTTATGCTACTGTCGTTTTCGCAGTCGCAGTATGTCGCATGTTGCAGTGCGACACTATAGACTATCATTATAAAAATTGTTGCGCGACACACGTCGTCATGTAGCCCTAGCCTTAGGCCTCAGTTTCCGTTTCTCACTGACAAGTGCTATCCATATTTTCCACAGACAGCGTATGTACCCGTTGATTTGAATGTTTCTTTTCACACATCAGTTTTTTGTTTTTTTTACTTACTGTTGTTCTGGGAAAAAAATCATAGAGACATGCACTACTTTGGCGCCATCTAAAATCCCATGGATTGAAAGATGAAAAACTGCATGGGTTTACTTCAGGGAGATCATGTCAAACTAATCTTATAGATTTTTTTTATTGGGTGACTAAAATAATAGATGGCGGAGGTGCAGTAGACATCGCTTATCTAGACTTTAGTAAGGCTTTTGATACTGTCCCACATAGAAGGCTTATCAATAAATTAGAGTCTTTGGGCTTGGACTCCCATTTTGTTGAATGGATTAGGCAGTGGCTGAGGGACAGACAACAGAGGGTTGTAGTCAATGGAGTATATTCAGACCAAGGTCTTGTTACCAGTGGGGTACCTCAGGGATCTGTTCTGGGACCCATATTGTTTAATATCTTTATCAGCAAAATTGCAGAAGGCCTCGCTGGTAAGTTGTGTCTTTTTGCTGATGACATAAAGATTTGTAACAGGGTTGATGTTCCTGGAGGGATACACCAAATGGAAAAGGATTTAGGAAAACTAGAGGAATGGTCAAAAATCTGGCAACTAAAATTTAATGTGGATAAGTGCAAAATAATGCACCTGGGACGTAAAAACCCAAGAGCAGAATATAAAATCAGTGATACAGTCCTAACCTCAGTATCTGAGGAAAGGGATTTAGGGATCATTATTTCAGAAGACTTAAAGGCAGGCAGACAATGTCATAGAGCAGCAGGAAATGCTTGGAAGAAAGCTTGGAAGAAAGACGAGACAGAGGGGATATGATAGAAACTTTTAAATACATAAAGGGAATCAACAAGGTAAAAGAGGAGATAATATTTAAAAGAAGAAAAACTGCTACAAGAGGATATAGTTTTAAATTAGAGGGGCAAAGGTTTAAAAGTAATATCAGGAAGTATTACTTTACTGAAACAGTAGTGGATGCATGGAATAGCCTTCCTGCAGAAGTGGTAGCTGCAAATACAGTGAAGGAGTTTAAGCATGCATGGGATAGGCATAAGGCCATCCTTCATATAAGATAGGGACAAGGGCTATTCATAGTATTCAGTATATTGGGCAGACTAGATGGGCCAAATGGTTCTTATCTGCCGACATAATCTATGTTTCTATGTTTCTATGATGCTCAACAAACACACCCATTAAAGTCTATGGGTGCGTGAAAAAACACAGACACACCACATATGGCATGTTGCATACGTGTTTGGTCCATCTTTCACTAACCACTAATAGGAGATGCTCTGAAAATTTAATTTAAGCTAAGCAGTGTCCGTGGAATACGTATAATACATGGAGAGCACAAAACAGACACACAGACTACACATGGACATCTTTAACAGATGAAACACATACAGATTTTTTTCATGGACTATATTACTTTGCTGGACCTCCCCAATAACATCTGTATACCCTTCATATATCATATAATCTATTCCTAATGCTAACCACTTTAATGGAGTTCTACACTGAATTAAAAAAAGAAAAAAAAACAATAAAAAAAAACAAGATTAATTAGATTTTAATAGATTTTTTACTTATAGACCTGGTCAGTTTTTTTTTTAAATACTTTTCTTGATCTCTGTAGTACTGTAGATATTCTGCTTGCTCTGAGGTTGCCATGGTGATTTCTAGAGATGAGCGAAGTTTTAAAAAATTTTGTGTTCCAAATAATAGTTTTACAAATCGAGATAAATTAGACATAGGCCAATCTGCCTAATCATATTTTTCCCACTTGGTGGCACAATCTAAGTATGAAGGCTTGAAACTTAATCTGCAGGGAGATTGCAGGGAGAGCATAGGAGACTACTGAACTACAGACAGTGGCCCCCTGATAGAGTGGGGAGGGTGGCAGCAGCAGTGGCAGTAACAGTGACACTTGTGGCCCTATGACAAGGTGGGGAGGGTGGCAGCAGCAGCAGTGCCAGTAACAGTTACAATAGTGGCCCCATGACAGAATGAGGAGGGTGGCAGCAGTGGCAGTAACAGTGACAATAGTGGCCCCTTGACAGAGTGGGGAGGGGAGGAAGCAGAAGTGGCATACAGCACAAGATGGTGGCAGATCACAGTGGTACCAGAACCCAAAAAGAGCGGTGTGATAGCAAGGGCCAGTGGCATGCATATCCTTGGTAAAATGCAACATGCACATATCAGTACACTAAGAAGCCCTATTGTAGGAATGTCAGTAGAGGCAGCGTGTGGTTGGCATCAGGCGGGTGGCAGCATCAGAATGCTCAGAAGTAACAGCCCATTTTGCACTATATTCCGGTGTGGCAGCACAGTACAGTATCATCATTAGTGGCAGAATGATCTATTCTGTTGCATCAGGCACCGACATCTGGAAATCCAGGTTGATCTACCCCTAACTCATCTTTATGAAGGTTAGTCTCTCAACATTTTGGGGGGAAAGGTGAGTTTTAGGGGTAAATATGCCCCCCGCTGCACTGAACACTCGCTCTAATGCCACACCACTGGCCAGGCAGGAAAGCATGCCCATGGCAAAGTTGGCCACTTGCAGCCACACTTCAAGTTTGCATGCCTAGTAGTCCAGGGGATCTTGGATCATGGGTGACAGGGGGCAGTCCAAGTATGCCACCACCTGCTGGCTAAGGTTATGCTGCATGTCCCACTGCTGCTGCTGCTGCTTCAAAAGGTAGCTGAAGAAAACAGCTTATCAAAGACTCCAGACTCAAGTTGCTTCTTATGGAGCTGGGGCTGCTCCTGACCCCCCCCCCCCCGCAGTGGAGCGTGAGTGCAGAGTGTCTTCCCAATCTGACCTTTTTGAGGATGGGCAATGGTGCTCGTAGGCAGCGATCAACTGACTAGCGAGAGTCAGTTTCTCGCTAGTCAGTTGACCGCTGCCTATGATCAACTGACTAGCGAGAGTCTAACAATGGGGATAGCCAGTAGTCATCTCTCTGCCGAATCCTGACAATGCGGCTGTCACTACACAAAAAAGAAAGCGTGCATCTGGCCATTTGCACAAGGGACTTGAAGGGACTCCCTGCCTCTATCTGTACTGCATATTGCCATGGTCTGTCGGGGTCACCTGTGTCATCTTCACCATCAACCCCCAACTCCTCATGCTCCTCTCCTGTCGCTCGGGCAAATAAACCACCCAGTTCTGTATAAAATTCCTGAACATTTGTGTCCTCATCCTAATCCTCCTCCTCTGCTAGTTCATCCTCCTCAGGGCTCTGGTGGTGATATATAGGCGCCACGTCTTCTGTCCCCTTGCCAATCAGATTTCTTAGCATCCTCTCCAGGATGTGAAGGAGTGAAATGACATCAATTATCCTGTAGTTCTGCCAACTGACAAAAAGAGTGGCCTGAGCAAATGGCACTTGTCAGGCTTTAGCTGCCACTGGCTAATGTGGAATTTACACCAGGGAGTAAACCTTTCCGTCTGCAGCATTAAGAAATCGTTGCTCGCCTTCCTCTGCTCATACAGGTGGTCTAACATATGGATTGGTGTTCCAACAGGTGGAAAAGTTGCATATCAGGTGATCTTGAGGGAGAGCATTATGCCTTTTTAGCTCAAGGAGGGCGTGTTTTGCACAGTAAGAGAGGCTGAAGTGCATGCACAATTTCCTGGACATTTTTAATAGCTCTTGCAGTTCAGACGTGCACCATGCAGGGTGCATGGCTCAGCCTTTCCTGACAAAGCACAGACAAAATGTTCTTCCTATTATCAGTAACCATGGTTCCTATCTTCAGTTGGCGAAGAGACAGCCAGTGTTTTTGATTTCTTTATGGATGTCGCCAAACAGTTCCTCCTCGGTGTGAATCTGTTCGCCAAGGCTGACTAGGTGCAGAACCGCCTAGCTTTGCATAGGTGATATGCTGGAGGACCACTGTGAACTGAGCCTAGAGAAGAGGGTGAGGACAAGGTGGAGGATGAGGAGGCAGAGGAAGACATTGGCGCAGAAATCCCAGCATTACAACTTGGATGTGACATTGCCATTACCTGGCCAAATTGCTGGTGTGCCAGGGCCAAAACCACATTTACCCAGTGGACTGTGAACGACATACAGGGAGTGCAGAATTATTAGGCAAGTTGTATTTTTGAGGATTAATTTTATTATTGAACAACAACCATGTTCTCAATGAACCCAAAAAACTCATTAATATCAAAGCTGAATATTTTTGGAAGTAGTTTTTAGTTTGTTTTTAGTTTTAGCTATTTTAGGGGGATATCTGTGTGTGCAGGTGACTATTACTGTGCATAATTATTAGGCAACTTAACAAAAAACAAATATATACCCATTTCAATTATTTATTTTTACCAGTGAAACCAATATAACATCTCAACATTCACAAATATACATTTCTGACATTCAAAAACAAAACAAAAACAAATCAGTGACCAATATAGCCACCTTTCTTTGCAAGGACACTCAAAAGCCTGCCATCCATGGATTCTGTCAGTGTTTTGATCTGTTCACCATCAACATTGCGTGCAGCAGCAACCACAGCCTCCCAGACACTGTTCAGAGAGGTGTACTGTTTTCCCTCCTTGTAAATCTCACATTTGATGATGGACCACAGGTTCTCAATGGGGTTCAGATCAGGTGAACAAGGAGGCCATGTCATTCGATTTTCTTCTTTTATACCCTTTCTTGCCAGCCACGCTGTGGAGTACTTGGACGCGTGTGATGGAGCATTGTCCTGCATGAAAATCATGTTTTTCTTGAAGGATGCAGACTTCTTCCTGTACCACTGCTTGAAGAAGGTGTCTTCCAGAAACTGGCAGTAGGACTGGGAGTTGAGCTTGACTCCATCCTCAACCCGAAAAGGCCCCACAAGCTCATCTTTGATAATACCAGCCCAAACCAGTACTCCACCTCCACCTTGCTGGCGTCTGAGTCGGACTGGAGCTCTCTGCCCTTTACCAATCCAGCCACGGGCCCATCCATCTGGCCCATCAAGACTCACTCTCATTTCATCAGTCCATAAAACCTTAGAAAAATCAGTCTTGAGATATTTCTTGGCCCAGTCTTGACGTTTCAGCTTGTGTGTCTTGTTCAGTGGTGGTCGTCTTTCAGCCTTTCTTACCTTGGCCATGTCTCTGAGTATTGCACACCTTGTGCTTTTGGGCACTCCAGTGATGTTGCAGCTCTGAAATATGGCCAAACTGGTGGCAAGTGGCATCTTGGCAGCTGCACGCTTGACTTTTCTCAGTTCATGGGCAGTTATTTTGCGCCTTGGTTTTTCCACACGCTTCTTGCGACCCTGTTGACTATTTTGAATGAAACGCTTGATTGTTCGATGATCACCCTTCAGAAGCTTTGCAATTTTAAGAGTGCTGCATCCCTCTGCAAGATATCTCACTATTTTTGACTTTTCTGAGCCTGTCAAGTCCTTCTTTTGACCCATTTTGCCAAAGGAAAGGAAGTTGCCTAATAATTATGCACACCTAATATAGGGTGTTGATGTCATTAGACCACACCCCTTCTCATTACAGAGATGCACATCACCTAATATGCTTAATTGGTAGTAGGCTTTCGAGCCTATACAGCTTGGAGTAAGACAACATGCATAAAGAGGATGATGTGGTCAAAATACTCATTTGCCTAATAATTCTGCACGCAGTGTATATTGTCCTTGACCACAGTTACAACTCCATACGTCAGCACTGCCGTGAACTCTAAAGACACTGAGAGGCCCAAAAACTGGCCAATCTTCTGCTCAATGAATGGGTGCAGGGCCGGTACAGCTTTTTTGAAAAAATGTCTGGTTGGGACTCTCCACCTTGGGTGGTCACAAGTTATCAGTTCTCTGAAATATGCAGAGTCAACTACATGGAAAGGGAGGGACTGTAGTACTTGCAACTTGGCCAGGTGCATGTTCAGCTTCTGTGCTGTTGGATGAGTGCACGCATACTGCTGTCTTTTTGCAATCGCCTCAGTAATTGATTGATGTGAAAACAAGTGACAAGGAGGAGGAGCATCAGGAGCAATAGATGACATTGAGGTCGATAGGAGGGAATGACAGCTTCAATCTACTGATGTTGACAAGCCCTGACTGTTTGAGAGGGGGTGCTGACATGTGGAAGATGCACCGGTTGCAGAATCAGGATGTAAGACTAAATGAGTGGCACGGTTTTCCGACGCAGCTTTATGGTGCGCTCCATATGTTGGTGCAGGGCCGTCGTGACAACATTAGCACCCTGGCCACGCCTCACCTTCTACCCACATATTAACTATGATACATTTAGCTCCACTGCACACTTATGTACAGGGCAGTAAATTTCACCTGCCCGTAATATGGACTCAAAGTAATGCTACAGCTAACAGAATGGATTAGCTATGATAAATTTTGCTCCACTGCACACTTATGTACAGGACAATGACTCACATCTGCCTGTAATACTGAGGCACACTAACTTTATCACTAAAATGATGGATTCATTCTGAATGTCGGTGCAGTGAACAGTCATGCACATGACAATATATGACACTTGCCATTAATACTGAGGCACACTAACTGTATCACTAAATGATACTTAACGGCAATATACAGGCTTGGACTGGCCCACAGGGGTACAGGCGAATTCCCCAGTGGGCCCCCATTCTCCCACTCCCTGTACAAGTGGCACATAACACAGTAGACTTACTGCACTACATACAGTTGCAAGAAAAAGTATGTGAACCCTTTGGAATGATATGGATTTCTGCACAAATTGGTCATAAAATGTGATCTGATCTTCATCTAAGTCACAAAAATAGACAATCACAGTCTGCTTAAACTAATGACACACAAATAATTAAATGTTACCATGTTTTTATTGAACACACCATGTAAACATTCACAGTGCAGGTGGAAAAAGTATGTGAACCCTTGGATTTAATAACTGGTTGAACCTCCTTTGACAGCAATAACTTCACCCAAACGTTTCCTGTAGTTGCAGATCAGACGTGCACAACGGTCAGGAGTAATTCTTGACCATTCCTCTTTACAGAACTGTTTCAGTTCAGCAATATTCTTGGGCTGTCTGGTGTGAATCGCTTTCTTGAGGTCATGTCACAGCATCTCAATCGGGTTGAGGTCAGGACTCTGACTGGGCCACTCCAGAAGGCGAATTTTCTTCTGTTTAAGCCATTTTGTTGTTGATTTACTTCTATGCTTTGAGTCGTTGTCCTGTTGCAACACCCATCTTCTGTTGAGCTTCAGCTGGTGGACAGATGGCCTTAAGTTCTCCTGCAAAATGTCTTAATAAACTTGGGAATTCATTTTTCCTTCGATGATAGCAATTCGTCGAGGCCCTGACGCAGTAAAGCAGCCCCAAACCATGATGCCCCCACCACCATACTTCACAGTTGGGGTGAGGTTTTGATGTTGGTGTGCTGTGCCTCTTTTTCCCCACACATAGTGTTGTGTGTTTCTTCCAAACAACTCAACTTTGGTTTCATCTGTCCACAGAATATTTTGCAGGTATTGCTGTGGAACATCCAGGTGCTCTTGTGCAAACTGTAAACGCGCAGCAATGTTTTTTTGGACAGCAGTGGCTTCCTCTGTGGTATCCTCCCATGAAATCCATTCTTGTTTAGTGTTTTTCGTATCGTAGATTCACTAACAGGGATGTTAGCATATGCCAGAGACTTTTGTAAGTCTTTAGCTGACACTCTAGGATTCTTCTTCACCTCATTGAGCAGTCTGCGCTGTGCTCTTGCAGTCATCTTTACAGGACGGCCACTCCTAGGGAGAGTAGCAGCAGTGCTGAACTTTCTCCATTTAGAGCCAATTTGTCTTATCGAGGACTGATAAACAGCAAGGCTTTTGGAGATACTTTTATAACCCTTTCCAGCTTTATGCAAGTCAACAATTCTTAATCGTAGGTTTTCTGAGAGCTCTTTTGTGCGAGGCATCATTCACATCAGGCAATGCTTCTTGTGAAAAGCAAACCCAGAACTGGTGTGTGTTTTTTATAGGGCAGGGCAGCTGTAACCAACACCTCCAATCTCATCTCATTGATTGGACTCTTGTTGGCTGACACCTCACTCCAATTAGCTCTTGGAGATGTAATTAGTCTAGGGGTTCACATACTTTTTCCACCTGCACTGTGAATGTTTACATGGTGTGTTCAATAAAAACATGGTAACTTTTAATTCTTTGTGTGTTATTACTTTAAGCAGACTGTGATTTTCTATTGTTGTTACTTAGATGAAGATCAGATCACATTTTATGACCAATTTGTGCAGAAATCCATATCATTCCAAAGGGTTCACATACTTTTTCTTGCAACTGTACATATATTCAATATACAGCACCTCAACCAGCCCATGTTCATATAAAAAAAACTTGATAGATTATTAATAAAACTACCCAATTTATTATTATAGATAGAGATGAGCAAATTTCAAAAAAATTTGATTCGGCAGGTTCGTCAAATTTTTGGAAACAATTTGGTTTGATCCAAAATTATTTGTGGCAAATCGTGTTAAAAATGGCTATTTCCTGGTTGCAGAGAGTCTTTATAGTAGTGTAGAATACTGTGCCTTGCAGTAGCACACATAGGGAGTTTGCTTTGGTAGTGAAACAATACTGTGAGTCAGTATGACATGCAGATGACAGGCGTCACTCTTAGAATGACTGCACACTTCACTTATTTGGGCAGTTATGGGGCCAAAACTGACCAAATAACTCAAGTGTGAACTAAGCCTTACAGGTCAATGTTAGCGTCAAGAGGAAGCGCAATCCTTTTACAACGTCGGCAGCTGATTCCACATAGATGTTTACAGAACCTGTTCTATTAAATACTTATACAAGTAGAACCCCCCCGACAGAGTGGGGAGGGTGTCAGCAGTAAGTTTGTGTTGACGTCACTGATTATTTTGCCCTTCCTCTGATCCGTCAGAACAATAACCCCCAAAAAACGGATCCTGTCTGTGGAGCATCCGCCTTCACTGGGTCAGAATTTTGGTCTGTAATCCATCAGTATTGCTAAAGCAAAAAAAAACAGGAGTGGATCCAAAACAAAGATTACACGTAAATGGAATATTTGCATGTCTTCTGTGTTTTGTACCCACTCCTGCTTTTGGCTACCAAATCATAAGCAAATTCTGATGCAAAATAGGGACCATTTCATGCAGGCATTATAGCTGTTACATAGACAGGATCCGTTGTGCGTCTCATTTTTCCTTCCTTCTGACAGATCAGAAGAAGGGTCAAATAAATGATGATGTCAGCCAGGCCGAAAGGCAAAATAGTCGTCCAGTCATAAAGTGGGAGGGTGGGAACAGCATGAGAAGTCTACAGAGTGGCCCTATGACAGAGTCTGGATGTGGCAGCAGCATCAGGAGGAGAACACAGAGTGACACAATGACTGAGTGTGGAGGTGGCAGCAGAAGCAGCATCAGGAGGAGGCCACAGGGTGGCACAATGACAGTGTAGAGGTGGCAGCAGCATCATCAGGAGGCCACATATTGGCACAATGACAGAGTGTGGAAGCAGCAGCATCAGGAGGAGGCCACAGGGTGGCACAATGACAGTGTAGAAGTGGCAGAAGCATCATCAGGAGGCCACAGAGTGGCACAGTGACAGAGTGTGGTAGCAGCAGCATCAGGAGGAGGCCACAGGGTGGCACAATGACAGTGTGGAGGTGGCAGCAGCATCAGGAGGCAACAGAGTGGCACAACGACAGAGTGTAGAGGTGGCAGCAGCAGCAGAATCAGGAAGAGACCACAGATTCTACCACTCCTCCTCCTCCTCCAGTTCATCCCCGACAGGGCTCATGTGGCCGTGAGATCTAGGCGCCACGTCTCCAGTCGTCCCCTGACCAGCCACATTTACCAGCATCTGTTCCAGGACATGAAGCAGTGGAATGACGTTGTTCATCCCGTAGTCCTGGCAACTGACATGGCTGTTCTCTGTTCGTATAGTCGGTCCAACATATGGAGGGTGGAATTCCAACTGGTGGAAACGTCGCATATCAGCCTATGTTGGGGGATGCCATTGTGCCGCTGCAGCTCAAGGAGGGTGTGCTTTGCTGTGTACGAGTGGCTGAAGTGCATGCAAAGTTTCCTGGCCATTTTTAGGATGTCTTGCAGATGGGTGGAAGACTTCAGGAACTGCTTGATAACCAGACTGAACATGTGTGCCATGCAGAGCGCATGGCTCAGCCCTTCTTGACACAGCAGCGACACCATGTTCTTCCCGTTGTCGGTCACCATGGTTCCGATTTTGAGTTGTCAGGGAGAAAGCCAGGATTCGATTTCTTGATGTAGGACACGGAGCAGTTCCTACCATGTGTGACTCCGTTCACCCAAACAAACCAGGTGCAGAACAGCGTTACACCGCCGTGTTCTGCACATGTGGTATGCTGGAGGGGAACTTTGAAATGTCCCTGCAGTGGAGGCTGAGGACACGGTGAAGTATGAGGAGGCAGAGGCGGACATTGTCGCAGGACCAACTGCATGAGAATGTGGAGGCGGAAGCGGCGTCACCTGGCCAAGTTGCTGGTGTGGCTGTGCAGGAACCACATACACCCAGTGGGCCGTATAGGACATTTGTCCCTGACTGTAGTCTCAGCTCCACATGTCGGTGCTGTCGTCCACTTTGGCAGACACCGACAGGCTGAAGGACTGGCCCACATTATGTTCTATATACATAATGTGCAGGGCTGGTACTGCCTTTTTGGCAAAGAAAAAACGGCTTGGGACTCTCCACCTCGGCTCGGCACAAGCCATCAGTTCTATAAAAGATGCAGAGTCAACCACTTGGAAAGGGAGGGACTGCAGCACCAGCAACTTGGCCAGGATCACATTTAGCTTCTGCGCCGTTGGATGAGTGCACACATACTGTTGTCTCTTGTTAATCACTTTATGTGATCCATTGCTGGCGAAATGACTCATGAGGAGTAGGAGCAGGAGCATCAGGACAAGCAGATGATGGTAAGGACAGACAACTCCCTTCAGGTGAGGTGGTGGAGCCTTTCCTGGATGAAATCAGGTGCTTGCCATCGGGTGATGCAGCATTTGCTGCAGCAGGCTGGACCACCACATCGGAGCCACGATTCTCCCAGACCACTTTATGGTCACGCTGTATTTGTTGATGCAGTGCCATGGTGCCAACATTGGCACCCTGGCCAAGCTTCACCTTCTGCCCACAGATTCTACAAATGACCATGTTCACCTCCTCCGGCGGCTTAACCCCCAACACTCCGCACTGACTGACTGCTACCGCTGCTGCCTCCATGATACCATGCACCATTACTTTATGGGCATGTAGGCCCCTGCGAAGCGGATGTTCTACACCGGGCACATTTGGCTCCCAACCTCCCACTGCTGCCACCCTGCTGACTCCTGGCCATGCTAGCGACTTGCTGGTTCCACCGCTGCCTCACGGGTAAGCTGCCACCCTCTTCTCCCGATGATGATGGAGCCCCTAATTCACCCAAGTACGATCAGCTACATCATCATCATCGAGTATTGTCTGCACGTCACTGATGTCCTCCTCAATGGTCTCTGAGTCAGGAGCCTGACCACTCGCAACAACAGCTCCCATGCCCCTCTACTGACTACTTTCCTAGGAAGCGGCGGATGTCTCTGCCACATCTTGGCTGGCCAGTAGCTGCTGACTGTCCTCTAGTAGCTCATCCTTGCTTTATAGTGGAGCTGAGGCCATAGCATATAATACTTCTCTGGCTGTGGGAACAGAAAAGGACAGAGGCAGGTTGAGGACAGGTGAGGGCACAGAGCCTGCTCCCGGGCCATGCCAGCAAAGGGTTGTGTTTGACGAACCCACCGACTCTTGGTTGGGGGTGTCTGATGTCACTTGGGACGAAGTGGATGACCGAGTCAACCATTCAAGAACCGCTGGGTTGCTGGTCAAGACACGACCGCAAGATGACACCGAGAGCTCAGGCCTCTCGCTGCGACTCCTTCTGCCACTCCCCTTTACTCTGCAGCGACCTATGCCTGTGCCAGAAACATTTAGGCCTCTGCCACTCCCCTGTGCAGGGCCTGGCACTTCTCTGTCTGACATACTATTAGATCAAATAGATAAATAAAAAGGTAATTAAAACACCACAAAAAAGTCTGTAATTTTCTCCCTTCACCACACAATGTCTAGTAAGGCCTTTTTTCTTTCCACTAATGCACGCCAAAAAGAGCTTTAGAACATATAACTGCACCACTGAACGGCAAATAGGCACTTATTTTTTTCCACTTATACATGCCACAAAAGACTTTAGAACATATAACTGCACTGCTGAACGGCAAATATATATTTTTTGCCACTGATACATGCCAAAAAGAGCTTTAAAACATATAACTGCACCGCTGAACAGCAAATATATATATCTTTTTTGCCACTAATACACAACAAAAAGGGCTTTAGAACATATAACTGCACCGCTGAACAGCAAATTTATATATTTTTTTACACTAACACACGCTAAAAAAAGGCTTTAGAACATATAACTGTACTGCTGAAAGGCAAATAATATATAGATTTTTTCCACTAATACATGCAAAAAAGGGCTTTAGAACATATAACTGCACTGCTGAACGGCAAATAGGCCATTATTTTTTTCCACTTATACACGTCACAAAAGGCTTTAGAACATTTAACTACACCCTTGAACGGCAAATAATATATATTTTTGTGCCACTAGTACATGCCAAAAAGGGCTTTAGAACATATAACTGCACCCTTGAATGGCTAATAGGCCCTTACTTTTTTCCACTTATACATGCCACAAAAGGCTTTAGAACATATAACTGCACCGCTGAACGGCAAATAATATATATATATTTTTCCACTAATACATGCCAAAAAGGGCTTTAGTACATATAACTGCACTGCTGAATGGCAAATAATCCATTATTTTTTTCCACTTATACACGCCACAAAATGCTTTAGAACATATAACTGCACCGCTGAACGGCAAATAATAAATATTTTTTTTCCACTAATACATGCCAAAAAGGGCTTTAGAACATATAACTGCACGCTGAACAGCAAATAATATATATTTTTTTGTCACTAATACACGCCAAAAAGGGCTTCAATACTGTGGAATGATTCCTCCCTATCCTTTCCCTGAACTTCTATAGAGCAAAATAAAGGTTTTAAAGTATTTTCTGCCAATGTCCCTAGCGTCTGCTGACGTCTCTCCCTGCACTAAGTACACTGGAAAATTGATGATTTATTGGGCTGTGACATCACAGGGCTGGCTGTCTGCCGATTGGCTACATGCATGGCATTGTGGGTGATCCCTCATTCCCAGAGTTCCCTGCCCCATGTCCTAACATGTGCAGCAGCCATTTTAGGAAAAAATGTGATTCGTGACCACGAGGCGTGAGGAAATTCGACTTTGGTGCGTATACATTTTTCCTGAAATTCAGATTGAATTCCACTTCGTCAACTTCGATTTGCTCATCTCTAACTATAGACACGATCAGAGCTGAGATGACTTCTAGGTATAGAGGAAAGCTATCCAGTATCCTATTTTCCCCAGGATCTACCTTCTCAAAGTTGCTGCAGGGACCTGCACATTCAATCATCTGGTAGCATATTGCTGCTTTGTGAGCAGGTAATATTTGAATTTTACTGGTGGGCCCTAGGCACCCCAGTCCGACACTGGCGATATATATGATACCTGCATTCAATACTGAGGCACACTAACTGTATCACTAAAATGATGGGTTAACTCTGAATGTCAGTGCAGTTCATAGTAATGCACTTTTCCTGCACTCTCCCTCTCCAATATTGTCCTATTAACATGTCTCTCCCTGTGCTCAGCTCACAGGACAATGGTAGAGACCTGGTGGGATGAGGCTTTTATAGAGCTGTGACATTACAGGGGATGGCTACCTGTAGATTGCCTGGCTGCATTATGGGTGATCTCACTTTCCCGAGCTTCTTACTTTCACTTTGTAACACATGCAGCCACCATTATAGGAAAAACGAATTCATTACTATGAAGCGCAAGGAAATTTGGCCTTGTTGCGAATCAAAGTTTTTCTAGACTTCGGACCGAATTTCGCTTCGAATGTTTCCCTTTGCTCAACACTAGTGACTTCAACACATCACATAGACATCCTGCTCTGAAGGCAAGGTGTCCACACATAGAAGAGTTAATCAGCATCTGCTACAATGACATCTTACCTTTGCACTTAGAATAATTCCATATATGAACTAGTGTTTGAAGGGTACTATAGATATACATAGAGGAGGGGTTAAAAAAATACTTAACATGAACATACTTTGGTTCAGGGGCGTTGGTAGATCAAAACATTTGGGGCTTGGGCCCCTAATGTTTTGTTCCAGGCCCCGAATGTACTGCCTGCCTATTAGATATAACTGTGTTACCATCCTCAAGATGGCAATACAATTGAATCTAATGCACTGCAAGAGCTGAAGGACCTGTGATGACCTCACAGGTCATGTGATCAGTTCTAAATGCAGTAGCAGAAAAGGACCTGGGATGATGTCACCATCATGTGACCAGTGCAGAAGAGGAAGGCTCAGCGGTGAAGAGAAGCCCTGGGAAGAGGCTGAGATGAGATCAGAGCAATGTTGGGAGTTGTAGTTATTTAATTGGGACTGTATGTTAGGGCTGAAGGGAGGGAAGTTATTTACATGGGAAAGTGAGGTGGAGTGATGTTAATTACATGGGACTGTATGTTGAGGGGTAATGTTATTTATATGGGACTGCATGTTGAAGGCAGCTGTGGGAGGGAGTGATATTATTTATATGGGATTGAATGTTAAGGGGTAATGTTATTTACATGGGACTGCATGTTGGAGGTGGCTGGGGAGGGGGTGATGTTATTTACATAGGACTGTATGTTGGAAGGGGCAGGAGAGATGGTGTGATGTTATTTACATGGGACTGTATTTTGGAGGGGGCTGTAGATAGAGAGGGATATTATTTACATAGGACTGTATATTGGAGGGGGCTGGAGAGATGGTATTTATATGGGACTCTATGGCGGAGGGAGGGAAATAGTGTTATTTACATGGGACTGTATGGCGGAGGAGCTGAGGAATTATAATTTCTGAGGACACTAAACGGAGGAATATATCTACAGGAGGCACTGCAGGCGACATTATAAATATTGGGGGCGCTTCAGGGCGAGCATTATAACAGTAGGGGGTGATATAACTACAGGGGCACTGCAGGTGGCATTATAAATACTTGGGTGCTTCAGGGCGAGCATTATAACAGTAGGGGGCAGTATAAATACTGGGGGCACTGTTGGGGCATTTTAAATCCAGGGGACATTAGGAGTTCTTATTACTACTGGGGGCTCTAAAGGAGGGATCCGCATTATTTCTACTAAGAGCACTAAGGGGGCCTTTTTTCAACTGGGGGCTCTGTGAAGGAAATTATTTATACTGGAGGGCTCTTCTACTAATGGAGGCACTCTTGTGGAGCATAATCACTGTTGGGTCCAGTAGGAGGCAGTATTACTAATGAGGGCATTCTAGAAGGGAATTACTATTGGTGGGACTATGAGGAGTACTGTTACTATGGAGGGCACTCATTTTTCTTCAGGATAGTATTTGGGGGTACAGAATAGTGAGGAAGCTGAGACGAGACGGCTGAGAGAAGTTGTCTAGACCAAATGGAGAAGATGATGACAGAGAAGATCTACATGAGAGGAGACATCACCTGGGAGGCCCTGGATGTAAGGCTACTTTCACACCTGCGTTAGGTGCGGATCCGTCTTGTATCTGCACAGACGGATCCGCACCGATAATGCAAACGCTTGTGTCTGTTCAGAACGGATCTGTTTGCATTTGTTCATGATAATGCAAACGGATCCGTTTTAACTTACACTGAAAGTCAATGGGAGGCGGATCCGTTTTCAATTGCACCATATTGTGTCAGTGAAAACGGATCCGTCCCCATTGACTTACAT